>NC_050588.1:29372500-29972500 GCF_013368585.1 Megalops cyprinoides | reverse complement strand
TAATTCACAGAATAATAGACACCAATCACGTAGTTAGAATAAATGATTATGCTCGCGAAACACCGCCGATCGTAGGCCTATAGTTTGTGCGCTTGCGACAGCTACAACGTGAGATTGTTTAATGAACAAGGATGGCATTTATCGATTTAAATTACGTTAAATGCTCATGACACATCACAGCTTTTGTGAGGTCTGTGTTCTAAACGTTATTGTTCATTGCACTCAACCTAACCTAAAAGTTTATTCTCAGTCATTTAAATCGATTTAATTAAATTTAGCTCCGTTTTGTAGTTTGAATTTTGTAACACAAGAAATTAAGAGAAAGATTTGGGATTATCTGCCACTTAATTATTCAAATTGTCATCCTTGTTAATTAAACAATCTCATGCTGTAGCTTTCGGAATATTATAGCACACAAATTTCAGAGAATCTACGGTGTTTCGCGATCATAATCATTTATTCTAATTACGCGTCCGATGTCTGCGCCCGGTCACAGAGACAGAGGTTTAAATAATGTAATGTAATGTATTTGTGCTGTTAAAACATTGTGCGTATGTGGATATATGTTCTTGTCCGCTGTGCGCGACAGCCTTTCGGACCTGTTTAACTGTGTCTTGGCTATTTGGCTATATGTTCTTGTCTGCTGTGTGCAACGGGGTCTGGTAGTTGCAAGACTGGCATACGTTTGATTCATATTATAGTAGCGTTTATGTTATATTAGAATGTGACGTTATAAATGGAATTTTCACCATTTTTCACTCGTTAAATAAAAAATAATTTATGTGTATGAAGTCGCCTATAGCCTATTCATAGCGAACGCTAATCTTAACCCCCCACCCCCAGGCTGGACAGGCAAAAAAAAAAATGCACCCCCACTACAGCACCCGCAACTTAAAGCCTCTTCCCACGGCCCTTATGTGTGTTTTACATATTTCACAATAATTATCTGGAAGCTGGAGGTGGAATCCATGCCCTTTCCTTTTCTATAGTTGCGTTGGATAAGGCCTAAAAATCACTGCAGTGGGAGGAAATGCAAATACTTTTGAATGCGCACAGACTTGTTGGGGCCAGGAAACTCTTGATTGCCAGCATATTTGCCTTCATTTTTAGTTTATTCAATAGAAAATGTTGTAAGAGCTCCCTGTGAGTAGTTCTTATTAGTTTAGTCATGATTAGCGACCTTTTCAGAGATTGCTTCATTGCTACTCTGGGAGATTGAATCTGTTAGCACTTTCTGAGTAGCATTTTCACATCCATTTCAGGTTACAATGCTGTACAGTGTGTACTCTTAGTGTTGCATGATCCATGCCATAGGCGGGGTTGCGTCTAAGGAGGCGGAGACACTTGGATGACTGCCCTGGGTATTTATGGCTGCACGGCTACACTGAAGATTTTCGAATATTTAATCCCATATTCCTACGAGAGGCACTTCTGAACGCGAATTGTCGCGAAGATGTACAGTAACCAAGAGGGACATGGTGAGCGCTTGATTATGAGAAACCTATCTTTCCCGTGCGTTTAGAATATTTTACTACTAACTGGGAGTAGCCTATGTCATGGCTACTTACACTGGGGGTACGCCTTAAAAAGATATGTAGGTTTGCAACATCTTCACGTTTGGCTCATACTGAAAAATAACAAGTGTGTCATGTTACCATGGTACGAAGGTAGCTATCTGCACACTTTCTCTCCAAACGGCCGACAAGTTTTCAGTCATAGCAAAATTGTAAGAGTTGTACAAAAGCCTGTAGAGCATGTCGCACAATGGACTAGCCCACGGACGCCACATTTTCTGCTTCAGAAACTGACACCGTCACAGCTGTCTTCTACAGAAAGATGGTTGATGAGCGCCACTTAGCTTGCGTGCAAGCGAAATTGATTTGTGCAGTTTTGCTCGTACAACAGATTAAGATTTTGTAACCCTTTCCTAAGTATCTTATAGCTAAAAGCATGTTAACTGGACAATGGTGTGATATTGAATATGTCCACTTGGGGCGGAGTTTAATAATTTTTTTGTTTTGTTTTGTTTTGTTTTTTTTTCTTTCTGTCAGCTATGCTGGCTCCACAGGGCACGGATTTCCTTGGGCCCACTGCTCCACCACCCAGTATGTTTGATAATGTGCCTGGTTATGAGGGTACAGTGGCCGGAGGTGGAGGTATGTGCAACCAGACAGCAAAATGTTTTTATTTCTGAAAAGAATTTTTGAAGGAATTGGTAACTATTGATCTTGCTTCCAGAGGTGGAAAATCCCGGCTTCAGAAAGTCCTACCATGTATTTGTGCTAGCCATTCACTAAACAAGGTGATTTCACTAATTAGCTCCTCTACCTGGCTGAAGAGTTGTGCTAATTAAATTCAGCTGGTGTAGTGCATGGGTGGAACAAATACATGGCAGGACTTTTACTTTCTGAAGCCGGGGTTTTCCACCTGTACTTGCTTCTGATAAAACAGTAACACTTACGTATTTGCATATTTGTGTGTTGTATATTTGATCTCCCCGTGTTTTGCACTTTTTTTGTCTGAAATTGAAACCCCCCAAATGTAAATCATCTATTAAAACATATATGCATATTGGGGCATCAGTTGTTTTGTTTCTTTAGTTGATTTTCAAAGCCCTCAAGAGGAGCTAAAGAGTGTGGGAGGTGTTGTTGTGTTTTCCTTGTTGTGTTTTTATTTTTATGCTTTTAAATGATGCTCTTCAATGTATTCATCCTCTCTTTTTTTCTATTGTGCATTTTACCCTATCATACCACCTGAGCTAATAACATTAAAAACTTGGTCAAAAAAGACTTGTTTCAAATAGTTGTTCAAATTTAATCACCACTGTTTGAAAATCTCATTGTAACACGTGTATCTAAAGACGAGAGAGCATCTTCCTTCTCCATGTTTTCTTCGAGGTATTAAAAATATTGCTTGAAACAAAATAGCCAAAGAGAATTCTCTCTGAATCCTTAATAGAACTGGCTCTGAAGCACAGGTGATGCAGTACATCCCTGATGTCATAACACTGAACAAGTAATACGCACAGTCAAAACAATACACTGCCAGCCAATCGAAGAAAATGGCCTTGCCT
The DNA here is from genome assembly GCF_013368585.1 of Megalops cyprinoides. NCBI lineage: Eukaryota > Metazoa > Chordata > Actinopteri > Elopiformes > Megalopidae > Megalops > Megalops cyprinoides. The sequence continues at coordinate 29,969,427 of NC_050588.1, read as the reverse complement.
CTCTGCAATTACTAATATGTTTTGTCTTCATATATTAGATGTTGGTACCACTCAACATGTTTTTTTCCCCATGTATGACATAGGTGGATTTGTTCCTCCTCCTGCTCCTTATCCTCCCCCTGCGCCTGAACCAGCTCCTGTGCAGCCAGAATGGAAGTAAGGCCCTCATCGCTGCAGTTATATCATATAGTGTGTGCTAGAGATATATTATGATATTTTTTTAAGTGTCATATCTTGGGCATAACCCTGTTCAAATATACAGGAGACACGTCTATAACAATGCCCAGTGGGGTTAGAGTGTGTAGTACAAAACTGGGGAATGACGGAATGAACTTTACAAAACACACTGAATAATGTAAAAGCCTCATTCAGTTTGTTTGGTTTTATCCAGCATTCCATCAATCACAGAGGACACGGCACAGGAGGCCTTTCTCCTGTACGCATCTGGTCATTGCTGCTACAGCAAAGCTCCAGCACAAGATGGTGTGATCACCAGCATGGATGCGTTCAACACATACAGGGTAAGCTGCAGTTTAACCTCTCTTCACTTAACCATCATGCATTCCGCAGTCTGATGGTGTCATGGCATATGCAGCCTGAGGGACAGAAATACTAATGGAGCCCTGTCCAAAAAGACAAGCTTCTGAGGAGTGTCTGAAGTGGATAGACAGTAGAAGGAAGTGTAGGAAATTGAAATTGAAACTGGAAGTTGATTGTGGCAATAAAACATGTCTATCAAAAAAGTCCACAGAGCTTGTGATAGTGGCAAGAGTTATCTTACTGAAGTATCTTTCTCAATGATAAAATGGCAGTGCCAAGCCAGCACCAGCCAAAGGCCAAATGTTACCGTCGACAAACGTCTCATTTGCTTTAGAAGCCACTGTCCATTCAAGATATAAATTATGCACAGGAACCCTGGTAAGTATGGAATAAAGACTTGGGCAGCATATGATGCCAAAACATGCTATACCCATAACTTGTAAGTGTGCACAGGGCAACCAGCTGGAGGAGCACCTGAGAGGAAAAAGTAGGTTGTGGTAGTGCTGGAGATGGTAGAGAGATGTTATGTTTTTGTCCTTCGTGATATGAAAGTAATACAAAATTACACATGCTGAAAATCAATGAGAAAATTAAAGATAAAATTACACCGATTTTGTGAAGTTTGAATTAGATGTAGATGTTGAAGCATGTGTTTTGCATTGAAAACAAGTTGTGCCATTTCACAAGTTAATGTGCTGTAAATAAAATATACATAAAATAAATGTGATTATATTGATTATTGTTGATGTGACATACATTTTGGGAGGTTTAAATAGGTGTCAATGGCAATTGTGAATTGATTTTATAAAGTATGGTCAAATTTGTTTGGTAACAGACAAGGTATCGCTATAATCTTGCATTGCCCAAGGGTTCAATGGAATTCACTGTACCACTGTTAACCTTGTGTTTTACAGACTTGTATTTTTGGTAATTTTAGTAATTGTTTTGCAGTATCGTCTGGAAACATTCACTGAGTCCAGATCTACTGAGTGGGACCATGAGGTGTACCATGGTAAGGGGACACACTGTGATTTAAAAGTCACATGGATGCCCATAGAATAGAGTTTTTCCTACCTTATCTCCTTGTCTCTGGAGCATATTTTAGGAGAAATGTGAGGATATGTGCCCTGTCTTCTGTAAGACTGCTGTGGTATATTTGCCACATTGTTCTTTTCACCTGATACATCAAACATTTTCATCTGAAACACATTTTATGACAACCTAGATTAGATTCGTGTGGAGCCTTCTGGCTGGTTCCAGAGAGCAAAGCTTTATTCTCGTACTCCAGCCGGAGGAGAGCCAGCACATACACAAGCATAGTATCTGCTGGCTCTGTCCTGCATAGAGGACAGACAATATGTAGAGCACTTGAGCGCTCAACTTCCTCATATTAATTTCTGCACAAAAGGCCAAGGACATGACCTAATCAAGTCTGGACTGCATACCTGTATGCCAGTTAAGCAGATGTCATCCTGCGCAGGGGAGGCAACTTGCAGTTTCAGCTTTTCATATTTCTTCTTATATAATAATTAGCATACAACACATACACCATGGCCCAGCATCTTCCACTGATGTTTGCAATTTGTACAGTTCAGTCTAAGGTTACCCTCTTATAATATCAGGTTTTTCTAAGGTCACTTGCTTACACTTCTGCTATTCAAAATATCAGTTCATTCTTAGCTCACCCTTCTGCTAGTCTTAGTACTGGTCCATTCTTAGGTCATCCTCTTACAGTGTCCTTTCCTTGAAAGCTTAAATAAATATGAACTGGAATAGTCAGATACCTGCAAGTCCCCAATGGCAATCACACCAATCAGAGTACCTTTTATTAGCCCATCTCATCTAGTTTATGGCTTTCTATGTGCATTTCCATTTGTGCCATTTCTGACTCATTCTCTTTTAATCTTCATGTTATTGCTCTTAATATCTCAGTATATTTTTTACTTACTAGGTCAGCCTGTGGATGCCTTCACCCAGACCGCTCCAGGACCGTGGGATATCAAGGTTCAAATGCCTACCTTGTTTCAGGACCACACTGAAGACATCAAGGTTCCTTATACCTCATCAGTCAAGGTATGTCTATGCTAGAAGATAGATTGTTGCAAAGTGGAAGGTTGTTTGGATGTAAGGATTTACAGATTCATAAATACAGATTGATCATTCCAGAACTTGTTTTGGTATTGTTTCTAACTGAAATGTTTTTATGTGTCCTCGGATTTGTCTTTTAGTACTTTAATTTCTGTTGCTTGGCAGTTGTTTTGAGGTCTTCAGTTCAAGTGTGTATTTCACAATTGTAATTGTTGCCTTCAGTAGGGGGTGTTGTAGCTGGCAAACTAAAAGGTTAGTTAATAAGCTCACCAGCTAGGTAAATGGCTAATTAGATTTTCATATCCATATGGCTGCAGTGGAGCAGTCTGTGTACAAGTGATGGTGGTCAACAACTATTTTGTTTTTTGGAAATATCACTTGAAATATTGTATTCCAAAACAGGCCAATAGACCATTGGCCTGTTTTGGAATACATCAGGTAGTTTCAAAAGTGTCCAACGTGTACATGAGGATACAACACTTTGTGTTCAAGATGCTGTCAGTGGCAGCTTTGAGCAATGTACTTGTAGCAACACAGAGCTGTCTTGTTGGTGGAGAAATGTCCATAGTGGGAATTGGTAATTAGATGATCAGACCATCTTATCTGAGCTGATTTCTGAATAAGATAACGAAGTCCAGTTTGTTAGAATTAAAGTCTGTAACCATTTCTCTGTATCTACACCCTGTTCTTGTAGAACTGCCACACCTGCATGGCGACAGGCAGGATTCCATGCAAAGAATGTTCCGGTGCTGGCAATGTAAGATTATAAGGGTCTTTCTCCGTCCTTTTTATCTTTTTTCTGTATTCCTTCTAGGTTACAGTTTGTTTTGCATTTTATCACACAGCGTCTTTCTATGGTAGCGATTGTACAATTGTTCACTTTTTGTACTTTCCCACCATGCCTGGAAACCCAGAAAGTCTGCTGGGTGTGCAACGGTTCGGGTGTGCGGTCTGGGGAAGAGCAGTGCAGTCACTGCAATGGAAGGGGCAGAGAAAAGTAAGTAGCCTTATTTCTGAAGAAGTTGTTAGTAATTAAAAAAATGGCAAACAACTATCTTATTCAGAGCTGATTAAGGGAGTCATGTTTATGGAATGTTAACTGTCAAAGCACAGACATACAAATATCTTCTCTTGTGAAACAGTTATTCTTTGGCACTGGTTGGGGAGAGCTAGAGGGTCATGTTTTCTGTTTTTGCAGCTGCTCCCATTGTCATGGCCATGGATCCAATGAGTGCAAGACTTGTCATGGGAAGCGACAGCTCCTGGTCTACATCAAGCTCATGGTCAAATGGTGAGTCCTTTTAATTCGAACTGGCATTGTATCCATTCTGTCTCAGATGATCAAAATGCAGATCAGTGCATTCAGAACACATCACTAAAGAAATTGGTCAGATAAGCACTTTTGTGGCATGAATATTATTACTATGCACATAAACATATTTCATTGACAAACCTCTGATATGCTCAACTTTTATGTTGCCATATATTGTAATTTGGTATGCATTTTAGGTGTACTTTTAGAAGGCATTTCCCATAATTAACATTTAATCGTTTAATTTTAAATGCAGCATTACCCCAGTTGACAGTACAATTGCAGATACTGTTTTTTTCTACTTCTACTGCTGCCTCTGTAACTGTAACTGTAAACTTTATAAATTAAAAAGTCAATGTATTTTTTGCCTATATGCAAATACAGATATTTTTCTTTGAGGTACTAATACATGTCCTTTAATTATCCAGGACTAATAATATTGAGGATTATGTTGTGGAGCAGTCAAGTGGTTTGAAAGTTGAAAACCTGAGCAGTGTATCCGGGAAAGAGCTCTTCAAAGACACCCAGTACATGGTAAGGCGCCAACTTCCATTAAGGGTGCTTGGTGACAGAAATATATGGCACTGCACTAGAATTGTGAGTAAAGGAAGTGTGCAGAATGAGGCGGTGCGGTGGTATCCATACTGAACACAGTGTCAGTGTCACAATGCCTATCATGTCCTGTTTCATATAGGTGTACCCAGTGATGGGTTTCCCTGATCCTGCAGTTGGGCAGGCTGCTGAGCGCCTAGTGAGGGATCACCAGGCCACATACTCACAGAATGCACGCATCCTTCAACAGGTATGTACCTTAAGTCCCATTGTGCTTAGTCGCATGAAGCTGAACCATTTTTATATATCTAACGTAGTATGTGTACACTGTCTACAAGGTAGGTACAATACAGAATAGTATCAGTACTGAGACGGAGCTTTGTTTCAGAAGAAAATGGTTTGCATGAAACAGTAAACATTTAAACTTGATTGCATTAAAAACGAAATGTGCTCAAGCAAAAATAAAACATGTAACATAAGACAAATGTTTGTGCAGATAAACTGGTTGCATTTAAAAGTCCATTTTCCAAGCTCCCGATCACTGTACTTGACAATATAAAACTAGAAATTCTGTAAATGTAGTCATTTCACAACTTATAAAATGAAGGACACCTCACACAACACACAGTCTTAGAACCCACTTAAATCCTTAACTTTCATATTCAGTGAGGATGTAAGGCATACACAGGGGGATAATGTAACAAAAGTTTAAAACATTTAAAATTCACGAGAGCATTGTGTTTTGTTTCATGAATGATGGGGAATACTGTACAATGAATTATATTTTCTCAAATGTTGATCAGAATGAATTGAAAATTCAAACATTTTCATATTTCATAATGTCACATTCTGATTACAAATTAACTTTGTAATTTCACTTAATGATGTCACACAATTAATGTAATTCATCCGAAGTAGGCATTTCATCCTGTTCATAATACGGTATATATGTAATAGTACTCTAGTAGTGTTACAACACTGAAGTGCAAAAGCTCATATTGTGATTTTTGTCTTGTTCCAGAGGCAGACCATCGAACTGATTCCCATCACCAAAGTCACATATAAATGGAAAGGAAACTTGCACAACTACTTTGTCTATGGGAATGAGTTCCATGTCAGTGCCGATGACTACCCAGCTACTTGCTGCTGCACAATAATGTAGCCTGGTTCTTTCTTCACATGGAGACAATAATGAAAGTGGTTTGTAGTGCAAGCATTAATGCGAATGATACATACTGTTTTAGGAGGAGTTAATGAATTGCCTAGTTAGCATTGAATGATACTGAATATAAACAGGTGAGGGTCATGTTAGAAAGGTAGAGTATTTTGCAGAGTATTACGAGTATAAAAATGTTGCATGCATATGTATGTACTAACAGGAACAAGTGAAAACATACCTCATAACATTTTAGTGCCATTATCTCCTTAATTTTCTGTGCCTTATCTTTGAGCACTTCGTGTAAAGCCTCTGCATGGTGCTTTTCGCAAGAGTCAGGCGCTGGCAGAACATAAATATGAAGAGCAGTCATTATTGTATGTGTCTTTAATTGTGAAGAAGTTATTTGATCTAACCTGATTCACCTGATTTGTTTGTATCTGATATACCTGGTTTTTATGGTGTGAAGAATTCAGAATCAAGAACACTTGCCAGTTCAGGGCCCCCAGTCAGTCTCTGTAATGTGAAGTGCCACCCTGAAAAATGGTTGTCTTTTGTAAATATTATGGGATCCATCTTTTCATTATTTCAATATTTTTACATACATGCTGAATTTATATTTGACTGTGCAACTGTAAAATTTCATAAAGTGATGGTTGAACGCAGCTCTATTTAGGATGTCTAAATACCATCGCCCCTGCCAGTGTTTTCTGGTGGATTTTGATACTTTCCTTTGATAAAGTAGTAAAGCACGTTAGTCCTACTGGCCAGAAAGCCGTTTTCAAAAGGCCTAGCTGGTCCAATTGATCTCCAACTTTAATCAGAGGCTTTAACCATTTTATTGAAGCTGCAACACAGTTTATTGAGTTTCATAACTACAAAATCTAGGTATGGGAACCACAGATACATATAAAGGGCGGAGATGCTGGCAATATGCAACAGCTCAGTTGGCCGGGCTTAGGATTGCAGTGTTTGTTGAGCTGCTTTTAAGTGTTATTTGTATGTATTATGACCATACATAAGCCCTTAAGGGTCAGTTTGTGTAACCACTATCCATCGTTAGAGGGTCTCTCTCAGTACTGTATGGAAATCGACATATACCGCTAAGTATATCAGGTAATAGACAAAATGAAGTGTATGTCTGTGTTTGTGTAACTAAAAGTACTACCAGATATTATCTTGAATAAAGTTAACTCATTCATTGTTTTATGTGAAAGTGCACATTCATGCCTAGTTCTTAGTGTCTGTACATATCTATTTGCTGTTTGACGAATAAGTCCACAAATTATACGCACAATATGTTGTATACAATACACGCACACAGCATTAATTGTGAGTTAGAGTGCTTGCTAGTTTGTAGTTAATGGATCTATACTAATATGCTTAATTAAAACCAACATAAACATTTGGGCATACTTGGTACAATCCTTGAGTAATAATGTACATTTACTGTCACTGACTCGCATACTGGCTTGCGCGTGTTGTCGCAACTTCCGCGAAAGGTTTCGTTTTCGAGAAAGTGGAACATTGACGCGGTGAGGTACAGTTGGTGTGTGTGTCTTCGTATGCCATTAGCATCGAATCCATAAGAGAAAATGGACAGGCAACATTTGTTAAGGTAAGTTATCGAAGCAGTTGATGTTACCGTCACATTTGTTCACATAGTAAAATATTTTTTGTAAGACAGAAACTTGTTACATGGCGTTTTATATCGCATTCAAATTAGTCTCTTAAAGGAGACTTCCCGTTTACTTACCGGAAAAGCGATTTTTTTCTCTGAAAAATGACTAATTGAGGTGACTAAGTGGTCATTGTAAAGCCCTACTCTGCTGTTGGCTGCCGTTACATGTTTTTCGCTGTTAGAACTTTTTTGTAACACATTTGTGCCATGAAATCTGAGCAGATGCCACCACCAATTACAAGAACAGCCGAGTTTCAGTAAATCAAATTTACAAAATGTTATTTTGAATCACTCATTCATCACATCATCACAACATTTATCGATAAAGTAAAAGTTGCGCGTTTGCCTTATTTTGATTTGAATGTATTCCCAGCGAGCACATCCAACAGTCTAGTAATTCTTCCGTGACTTTTCAACTCGGTGCGAATTCCAGATGCGTGCAGAATGTTTTTAAGGTAATGAATGCAGAGCTTCCTGTTTTGCAAGGTTAAATAGAGTGAGGTTTTGATCCATACAAAGTGAAATAACCTAGCCAGTTCTAAACTGAGACCACTTAAGTTGGGATAGCAGGCTTCAAAACAACATAGAAATAAGCTGTAGTAAACCTACGTTTTCTCAGCTAGTGTCATGCGGGGTCACCAGCTTTCTTTTTTTCAGATTTCTGGTTTTCAGTTGTGTTAACTCACTCATACTGTGCATTCATTTTCTGTGATTCAGCATATCTCACTGAAACGTTTATAATGCTTGTAAATGTTGTTTTTGAGCTTGCCAGTACACTTGTTATCACATGTCATAAACCATACCAAGAGCCACAGTGTCACAATGGTGTCATTCCTTCAGTATAACCTGAACCTGACATGTCAGCCTAAACACGTCTGTCGTATTTCCTATGGCTAAGGATTCCTGAATGGTGTTCACACCACACACACTTACAGACTAGATGCTAGATGGTCTTAGAAACTGGCTTGCATCTTTCACAGCTCCATGTGTGAGAGTCATGAAGAGGAAGAGGAGGAGGTGGGAGGAGGGTCAATATCTGGCAGCCATGAAATATCTGTAATAAAATATGTTACAGATATAATAGTAATACAATAGTAATCAAAGTGTGTAAATGTTCAAATTCCCTTCTTGCCACATCAGTGACCAAGATGATCCTTCCGCCAGTTCTGCGTCCACCCAGCAATATCCAGTTGTTGCCGGTGCAGGTATTTTTGTTATTACTGATTAAGTATTAATCACTAAGTAATCGATATATTTGCTAAAAAAATCGAGTAAAATGCTTGTTTTGGAAATCATTTGTGCTAGAGTTTAAGCATAATCAAGCAAAAATCATTTGTGCTAGAGTTTAAGCATAAAACGGTCAAAAAGTAACTAAGTGTGATCATAATCAAAGTTGTTTCACAGCCTAGGGCATTGCATGTCCATTGTTATTCTCTTTTGCACTGGCGTACACAATCTTATACCTGGAATGATTCTCTAGGTCTTTATCTGTGTTGACATCACTGCTGCCTGATTAATCTTTTCAGATTTATTATGTTCCTGGGTAGGGGTGCAACGAATAATCGACGTAGTCGAAATCGATGATCAAATTAGTTGCCAACGAATTTAATTGTCGATTAGTTGGTGATGTTATCGCATGTGTTTTTCGTGCTGACTTAGAATGCTCAGACATGTAGCCTAAGCTACGTTGCTTTACTGGAGTGAACAATAGAGATGGCAACACCTTCACGACCAAAGACCTCAAAAGTGTGGCAGCATTTCACTCTTAACCCTTTCGCACATAACTTATTTTTTATGGTATATAGCGCGTGTATTACATGGTTCATTATGTTTCCATCAGTGTTATTAAGCTTCTCATAGTTTTCAGTTAGCATTTGCTATATTTTTAATGTTAAATCGCTGTTTGCTCAAAGCTAAAATTAGCTAGAATCTAGTTTTCTAACCGCACCGGTTTTAGCATGTATGTGCTAAACGGCTAACCACACCGGTGTGACTGTACGTGCGAAAGGGTTAACTCTGCCAAGAAGGATGTGAACTGCAACATTTGCAAACCTGACCTTGCCTGGCATGGGAGCACATCAGTTATGCTCGCTGGCTCTCTGGATGATGAAGACTCGTCTCGTAAAGTTAGTTAGCTAGCTAGCATAGCTAATGTTAATGTTAAAAGCCATGTTACTTCACGTTATGAGCTGTAACGTTTTCTATTTTGAAATACATTTTCTCTTGATCAATAAATTATTAATGGCACTGAACATACAGTGTAGCAAATAATAATCTATTATTCACAACAATCCTGTTTATATTCCAAACGTGCCCTAACTTTACAATGTTAAACCAGAGCCCTTCTGCTATTTAGAAATTCTCTGTTTAAATGTTGCATCGTTGTCAAGGCGACGTTTATGGCTGGAGATAGTGATGCTGCCGAGTGCACAAGTTTAGAGAACACCGGAGAATTTGATACATTTTAAATCGCGACAGATTTCTACAACTCGTGTCTATGCATGCGTGCCAAGTGTGGGTTGCATTCAAATTAATTCGAAGGAGTTATGGGTTTGTTGGATCTCGTAATGCTACCGTGCATGGCTTTTTTCAAACGAAGCAGACTTGTAGCAAGCAAGCAACTGCCCTCACTGAATTAGTCCTAGTAACCATTGATTAAAAGACGTATTTTTGAATGAAGTTCTCGTCTTTATTGTCTTTATTGTTAGTTAGCATATGCCTAAAACAACCTCAAGCTAAATTTAAGTGTATAGATAAATAAGAGCCATTGAATAATTGTGCGATTCATAATCCGAATAGTCGATTATTTGTCCCAATAATTGATCGATTATTCAACTATCAAAATAGTCGTTAGTTGCAGCCCTATTCCCATGGGGCGTTGTATTTCATAATTGATGTTTTTAATATGCAAAAGCAAGCACAAAACAAACAAATTATAACTAACATATAAGAATAATGGAAATGTATTAGGAAAAGAAACACAGATTAGCAACAGACTTAGAAACAGTGGAAAAGGATAGGGTTTTTAAGTAAAGCATGAAGGGATGCTAGAATTTCTGAACTTCTCATAATGCGGTTATTAAATTGAAACTGAAGCAAGGTGAAGGTTGAAGAAGAATACTGAAATTAACAGATTCTGTATCATTGTATGCAGATGCCATGGGTTCAAGCCAACCTATGGATAGTGGCGCAACAGCGCCTCCTGCAGACCTGATGGACAGAGTGCCTGGGTATGAAGGGATGGGATCAGGAGGTAATGGTGAGTGACATAGAGAAGCAAGCCACAGTACATGGTTATGTAGAGTAAACTCTCAGTCAAAATGGTTATTTATCGTACTTTTAGAGTTTAAGAAGAAGTGCTATTTATCAGGTTGGACTTGTATGGTTTCATGATGATTCCAACGAAGTCTGTTGTAACAGAACAGTTGAATGTTAACATTTGTGTATGCCATTTTAGAGTAAACTTTAGTCTACTCATGTTTGCCCTCTCCTAATCTTTCAATACACAGACCTTCCACCCCCTTACCCAGAGCCACCTCAGCCTGAAGGCCCCAAACCAATGTCACCAAACAGAGAGTGGCAGTAAGGACAATGCATCATTTTTTTCAAGGCCTAAAGGCTGGGGGAATGCTTCTAATGCAAATGTTTCTCCGAAAAGATAAAAAAGTATTGTGGGGAAATTCAAAAGGGTGGGTTAATTATGATGTCTTTCGTAACGATGAAAGTGGGTTATAAATATGTAACAGAGTGGCAAAGTGACTAAATGTCATAGCTTACTTTGTTGGGTTAAGACAAATGACCTTTTAACTTTTTTACCCAGAATCCCCTCCATCAGTGAAGAGCTGGCTATGGAGGCCTTGCTGGAGTATGTGTCCAGCAAGTGCTGCTACAGTAAAAAGCCTGTTCAAGAGATGATATTCTCCGACCTGCAATCACACAATACGTTCCGGGTAAGTACATCTTAGGATGGTCCTAAGACTAAAACAGACTACCTAAAGTTTTTATGTTTTAATGTCTGTATCTTTGTTACCACATACTGTAATATGTCGTGAATATTATGTAATATTTTGAAAAGTTTACAAGAATTTTAATCACATTCTTGTGTATAGCTCATTCTAATTTTTTGCATTGTATTTCTATGTGAAGACCAAAATGGACTCGTAACATTTATATGTTGCAATGACTGGATACTTACTACTTGATAATTCTTACCCTACGTTCACACCGGGAGTGGCGAGAGCGTCAAAGCGACCGGAAGTCATTCATTTTCTATGTGAGCCAGCGTCTCTCGACGGCAAGCAGCAGCATGACCGTTGGCGGCACGTCTTGGGCGGTGTGGGCGTCAGAATGAAGTTGAAGTTCGGGCAACTTTGTGGTAATGAGCTATGACACGGTTCCACGGCAACCAATCGGAATAGAAGTGCTTCGCTCTAGAGAATTCTAGAGAACACAACCGTGTAAACTTTTGTTCCCACCAAACATTAGTTCCCAAGCACAATGGAGGAGAGGTTGATAATTAATGTAGGCTACACACAAATTAACGTTAATGTTAATTAAAGACCAAGGCTAGTAAACGTGTCGTATTTTGTTACCAAACATGTAATTATAATTGTTAATTTCTTTCCTTCATAGATCCATTTTTTACCTTCACATTTAAAAGATTTCATGAGGTTAACTTATACCTTACTTGTGGTCAGTCGGCACAAAGATACCGGTCGACACGTTTGTTTGCTTTGCGGCCCCTTTAAATAACGTTTGCAAGATCAAGCATTCCAAAAGACCTTGCAGCTTCCTATTTCATCTACGTTAGAGCATCCACTTCTTCAACAGCGTTGTTGGCAGGGCAGCCAAAGCAAATTTTGACACTCTCGCAGCTCCCAATGTGAATGTACAGTTAGAACTGCATCGCTTTATACTTTGTCATTCATCAGCTCAACATGTGTCCTTTTGTTATGTGGATTGTGGTTCTATTATATGTTCCTACAGTACAGCCTAGAGACGTTTACTGAATCCAGGTCCACTGAATGGGCCAGCGTGCCTTACACCGGTGAGAGGCTTGCTGGATTTTATGTGCTTTATTTTGTTATTTTTAATAGGAAAAAGTGTCAGGGGACTGACATTACATTTTATGCTATAATTATCCCACTCAAAATTGTGTGCAATTAGGGGTTCTAGTGAGGGGTATCACATAAAATAGCTAATTTGCAATCTGCTGTTTCAGTTTTGAGTCTCTTTCAGTCAGTTCATGAAAATACAGAAATCTTAGTGCAGCTACTATACAGTACTATATAATATTCTATATACTACTGCAAAGTTAATAATGAGGGCTGTGGATCCTCTTTGAAGACCTGCTGTAACTAACCAGATAGCAGGTTTTTGGTGTGTGATGTGCACCCTCCTCTGTTGTCCTGATCTCCCTCACAGGTCAGGTAGTGGATGGGCATATGGGAGCAGCACCAGGCCCATGGGACATTGCTGTCCCTGTTCCTGCTATCTTTCAGGACAACACAAAGCAGGTCCAAATTCCATACACATCCTCTGTTAAGGTAGAGCACTGTTTTTTTGAACTCTGTTTACTGTATTAATACATACTCATAACTAAGCAGTTCAGCCTAAAATGTCTGACCTTAAAAACTATTTTTTAACCTGAAACACTGTTCTAGTTCAGGATATTTTAATGAGATTATTTTAAAAGTTGTAAATCAACATAAGATCAAATCAAGATCAAATCAAATCAGTGAAATAGAAACAATTAATGAGTAATACATACAAGCCATGGCCTTGAATAGTATTTGTGTAGTGAGCATTGTTACATGTTCTGTGCTATTTTGACCATCTTGAACTCCAGTATGGTTATGTTATTTTAGTTCCACAGTGCCACATATGCTAAATTGGGGTTGGCACATTCCATATTACTCATGTCACAGAGAACAGGTTATCCCCACAAAGAATGATACTTTTTTTTTTTAAACAAAACTTCCTATTATTTACTTACATAGAGGACAACAAAGATACTTAATATAATATACTCACTTAATATTTGTAAAATTGATGACACATCAGTATGATAAGCTATGTACCTCACAACAGCCCACATGACAAAGAAACAAAGTGATTGCAGCATCTAGTTGCAGTCGTGAATAATTTCACTCTATCAAGCACATAAATGTAGCATGATGTATTGCTAATAATAATACAGAGAAGAGGTAGGGCTTAGCACTACATCCACTTAAACAATGCTTATTTATATATATATATGCATGTGTCTGTGTGTGTGTGTATATATATATATATATATATGTATATATATGTATACAGTATGTATAAAATTCTATAATATAATTATTATTTTTTATCAATAGGGCTGTCACTCCTGCTTGACACTGGGTAGATCACCTTGCAGAAGGTGTGTGACATCAGGAATGGTATGTACAACTGGGAGGAAGGAAGACTTGGTCCAGTATAATTGCATTTTCACAATCATTTCCTTTTCCTTCCTTTGACATTTTGTTAATGAAAAAAAATCCTGAAAGTGCAACAAAGTTCCGTCCCTATGTTTTTGCAATTGACAGATGCAGTGCTCGATGTGCAACGGGGTGGGAAGGTTGAGTGATTCTCGATGCATGTCCTGCAATGGCGCTGGCCGTCTTCGGTGAGACCTGGGCTCCCTTAAAGTTTTTTATGGATGATACCTGTATGCTGAATACTTACTGAATCTTGAACCACCCATTAAGTAGTGCTTTTCCTTCCCAGATGCACTTTTTGTTCAGGACGGGGCTCAACAACTTGCAAAACCTGTAAAGGAAAAGGACAGCTTCTGTGCTTCATCAAGCTAACAGTGAAATGGTAATAGCACCTATCTGATGGTATTTTCTTTAATTACAAAAAAAATATGCACTGTTTAAAAAGGTATAAAATTCCTCTAGATTAAGATTAAATGTGTTCTTTCCACTTCATCAATTTGTTTTTCATTGTTGTTGCTTGTTTTAAATGATAAATTACTGTATTACAGTACTATTATCTGGACCTGTCATCCTCTCATTATGAAATGTTGGTGATAGATAGATAGATAGATAGATACTTTATTCATCTCCTTAGGAAAATTCAGGTATATTTAGAATAAACCCATTAAAAATAATAAAATGAAAAATAATAACAATAACGTGCATAGGATGTTTATGAATTAATCCCTTTGTGTTGATTTTAGGAAAAACAACTTGTTTCAATTTGTGGTGGATAAGCAGTCAGGGCTCCCGGTTGATCATCTCAGCCAGGTCACTGGGGAGACACTATTCAGTGACATGCAACCGCTGGTAAAACAGAAAACTTTGTTTTCACCAATACTTGTTTTACCAATACTTTTCACCAATGCTCCATCTAAGTAAATGTATCTAAGCTTTGTATACACACTTCTTTTCTTCTTATATACTGTATATACAACACAAACATAGCTTGAGAATCACTCACAGTGAGACTGAACAAAGAAATTGGGTCATAACTAAAGTGGCCATAAAGATAAGTGAAAGTTTACTTCATTATGAGTTTAGCTAGAATTGTTGTGGTAGTCAGGATGTGGATTTGTAGTGGTCTCTTTTGCAAGAAATTCTTGTACGTCTCTGCTTGTTTTAGGTGTATCCAGTGGTCAATTTCCCAGATAATGCCATCAACCAGGTCTCAGAAAAGGCTGTAAGACAACATCAGGCCAAGTTCTTTTCCACGTGCCGTATCCTGCAACAGGTAGGGTGCAGTTTGCTGTCAAGCAAGGCTACATCTGGTGTTATGTACAGTGTCAAGTGGTGCATGCCTGCCAATAGATAATTTGGAAATGGTGTTCAGACTTAACTCAAAACCAGAGGGAGAATGGAATAGGGGGTCCTGACACTGTGTCAAAGAGTTGGCCAAAGAGTAAGACCAAGATACCTTTGTCTTTGTCTGAGATGGAAAGATAAGAGTGTGTACACTGCTTAAGAAGCAGACCAGAACATTTTTTAGAATGAGTCTAGACAACATCGGAAAAAAGCATGAGCTGAAATGGTACAAAAATGTGTAATTACATTTGTGGTCTTTCTGCTTGTGTTTAGAGGCAGACAATTGAATTGATCCCCATCACTCGGGTGCACTACACCTGGAAAGAGAAAACTCACATCTACTTTGTGTATGGTGCTGAACACAGAGTCTACACTAATGACTACCCTGCAAAGTGCTGCTGTTGCAACATCTTGTGAAAACTGCAGATGTGAATTATTGAAACCCCCTGATCTCCATTTACTGAATAGATTGTAGTTTATCTTATGATGTGGACATCAGAGGTCATTGTGTTTTGGGGTTCAAAAGAGCTGCCAACACTTGTTATTTTTATGAGTGAAGACCATTAGCACAATTGTACAAACTGTTTAAGGATGAGGCTATGCAAGTTATCCATGTAATAATTTTCAGGCAAACACAATAATGCATTACATCACATTGCGTTACATTACATTATATTAATACATCATAGTTGTTGCTAGTTACCCATTATGTGTATGTGCATTGAGCTTCAACACCATTCATAAGCAAAATCTAAGTCAATGTCACATAGTGGAAGGAGATTAATGTAGACTAATTCACCTACTTGTTCTGATGGTGTTTCTCAGTGGGGCTGTTTTATACTGAGATAATTCTGTTTTTGTTTATTTTGGTTGTGGAACACTTTATTTCTTAGTTTTTGTTTTTTGGAAACATTCGTTTAATTGTGTGTATTCCTTTTTAATCATTTCTGTTTTATAAATGTCTGATTGTTTTAAAAGTTACTGAAACCTTTCCATAAGAATTCATTAATATGCATTTTAACTACTCACATATAATCTGACATGTAACATCCATATATTTACATAAAAATGTAAAGTGCTTCAGATCATTTACGAATCATGTCATGTTAAGAGTAACAGAAAAATGCCACCATCGTAAATTGCTTTTTATTTCATATAATATACAAAAATTTGCATGAAAGAAATAAAGCAAAGAAACGCAAGAAAAAAAAGAAATTGACCTGCCCTATCCATGTCCTTTGGCTTGACAATGCACATTCTCTGCCCATTTCCTTGACTGTTTTACATCTTGGCTTAACTGGTATGGCATAAACAAATCGACAAAGGCCTATTTGCAGGACTCAGTAGAGGTAATTAATCAGTTGACTGTGGACTTTGTTTTGAGTAGAAACACAATGCTTGAAAACTTGTACAATGTAAATACAGTAACTAACATTTTAGTACATCCAATCACTTCGACCATCAGATCAGGCATACAGGGATATTGTCAATCACACTGGGATTTAGAGGGATCTTTTCAGTCTTAAAGGAATATGTTCAGTCTAAGGTATGTAGGTATTTTTCAGTATAATTGCATGCAACATATTAACTGTGTTTGATTAGTGATGATGACATCATTGGAATCACTAAAGAAGTAACTGTACTGCTTCGAAACGTTTGGTAGTTGGTAGCAATTTGTAACATTTTACTTTGTATTTTAATCTGACTGTGGTGATGAATGTCTAATTTGGAGGGCCATTATCATTACCATTAACAGCCTGACCTACAGCAGATTTGTAGCAGTGTTTAAATACTTTTAAAACGCTGAAGAATGTTTAATTTTAATGTCTGAATTGATGGCAAAAGTCAAAAGCTATCCCAAAATGTACACCCAATGTATGTCTACCTAACCAATTTTACTTTTCTAACATTGTACTATATATAGTTGATAACTCATTTGGTACCGGGAGAATGTTTCTGCTGGCTTGGGCGTTATACGGAATGTATGCAAGGGTTTGATCACTTTTCCTTCCTACTGTGAGAGTTTAGGGCACTCATCACAACACGGACCATCGCACTCGGCGAGCAGTGATTCTTCAATCCTTTTCCGAAGAGACCCCTCCCATCTTCCGCAAAGGGGGCGGAATCGTGACAGCGCTTAGGAGAGTGCTTCAGAATTTCGGGCACCATTGATTTTCCAATCCGTGTCATCGGTGTTTGGGCTCATGTTGTGAAATACCTGTTACATCAAGTAACGTTTTTGATAGGAGGAGGTCTGCGCGGGTGAAGTGTACTACCATAATTGACGGAAGTGCCTTAACCCTCATAATATGAAAGGCTGTTTACTGCAGCCGCAGTGCAATTTGTGTCCAACGTCTACACGGCTTAAACAAAGCAAAGGGTCTCTTAACGGGCGTGGCTTGCATGCCTTGTGATCTGCTACATTCGTTACCATTTTAGAGGACGGGTTCAGGCAGAAAGCTAAAAACTTTCTGCTGGAGTTCTTGCGTTCCAAAAGAGAAGGGGGTGTCAGCTTAGACGTCACTTTGTGACAAGACCATGGACGGAAAATATGAAGATCTTGGTGAGTTGAGGTCAACATTTAACATGTAATACACAAACAAATGTATATGGTGATGTTACATAACCTAGCTTACTGATGCCGTTTGTCAACATGTGCGTTTCACTTTTGCTCCACTGATGTTGCTCAGCCTGCTCACACTCAGATGTAGCCCTTTACAACACTGTACCCAATAGAGATTGAATTCGCCGCTTTATCGTGGAAATGACAACTACAGCTGTTGGTGGGGGTGAACAAAATTGAAATAACATTGTCTGGAGCGGTGTGTCACATAACCTTTTACATATGGTACGTCATTACAGAAAAGCAACGCACACGCACTGTAATGTGCTGCAGCTTGAATGGAGAAGAGGGAGTTGCAACATTCCGTGATGTGTGGTCCGGACCACAGGATCGGCTTTTGTTGGCAGCGGCTTTTATGCAGTGGTTATGCCTCTTTGTGTATGTCGGTTTACGACTTTTTCCGTTGTAGTGCTGCAGCGATTTCAGATTATCTTAGTGTTTGTCTAAATGAACGATGTGGTTAGTAACGTAGAAGCCTATAATATTACATTTTGTATTTCAAATGCTTTTATTGCATTGTCAAAGAGGCTAGTGGACGGTAGAGTATTCCGCTGGAGTGTCCTGGCTGCACTGTAGCGCTGAGACATGTTGAAGAAACTCACCTGCGTGTGTCCCGAATCACTCAGAAACTAAAAAACGTCACCAGTGCGCGCTCTCTTTTTGTGTCACAAGATGAGGAGAAATGCATCAATATGGGCGCCTACTAGCTCCATGGTTTCATCCAATGGGACTGAACTGGCCCTTTATGACCATTGCATATAAAACGCCAGTGTAAAAGACCAGTAAGTAAAGCCTCCGTGTAAGGTCTAACTTTTTAAAATCGAATTTGGGTATTGCTTCAGTGTTCAGTGCTAGCTATAAACAGTTGGTCCATGTTAATTTAGCCTATATAATTGCTCAGCTGTTTCTGAATCGGATTCTCATACCAGTTGTCTGGTGCTTTCAGGAGTTTAACTGAAGTTACTTCCTGTCCATGGAAAAAAAAAAATGTACGAAGTGAAGTTTTACAGCAGCTGCTGACCATATTCATTAATCTTTATGTGAATGGGTTTGTTAGGTGTACGCCTAGTCCATTCAGATTCTGTAAAGGTCAATAAATGTTCACAGTGTGCTGTACAACCTCTGAGTAACCAGTTTGGTGTACAATTGAAGTCAGCTGATTCATGAGTTTGTCAGAAGGCAGTAAACCTCAATTTTCTGTATGGGACACTCCTTCAAGCCACAAGTTTGCTCCAGGAGTCACAGGTACAAGCTTGTTGGATAGCAAGGTGGCTGAAGTTTTTACATAGATGTAAAAATTATGTACTATATGTATAGCTTATGGCCCAGATTACCAGCCAAAAATGAATTTAGTAGTCCTACGGTATGTAATGAAAGTGGTGTCTCATTCTTTGGGTTATGACATTGCCTGTGAAATTCCATGCTTCATGTGGGACAGTCAAAGATAACACACTATGTGTAGGTTTTGCTGCAACACCCCACCTTCACACACATTTATGAAGCCCTCCAGTCTCATGCAATATTTTGGTAATGGGGATTTTGCGCTACTTAAGTTTTGTTTTAACAGGCTTTTTTGGTAACATGCAGCTGCCTAGTGTCATTCTTTGCAGGGGTTATGTATACATGTTATTAAAATGATTGTACTCTCCAAAATGAGTTTCTAATACAGGGGCTTTCAAAGTTATGAATTTCACTTTTTTTAACAAAAAGATTGATGCATGTTCCCCCCCTCTCCCATCACTTGTTTGGAATTACCAGTTACATGTTAGATTTGTCACACTGTAATAACCTCTTCTCTCCCACATTTGAGTTGGTAATAGTGAATGCAGCTGTCACATGTATTCACATGCCAGCAGTGACTGGTTTTCATGCTAATAGTCCCACATTGCACAGTAGTTAAGTACGTGCTCTTTGGGGCGTAAGTGGTGCTGCAGTTATGACATGTAAACAATTGATGCATGGCTGATGAGTCACAGGGGTACCTGATAGCAGAGATGCATAGTAATCATGCTGACAGAGCCACTCCAACTCTGGCAGAATGAAGCTATTTTTTTCAGCTGCTGTGGCCTTCCCATCATTGTTGACAGATGACATGGTCAGTTCTGAACCCAGGCTGTACGGCTTAGTCTGCATTCAAAGCACCTTGCTGGCTGAGCCACTCGAGAGTCCCACATCAGATAATTCAGGCAGGCAAAGTGTATGTTCTTTTGAGTACATTCAACTAGAAGTTGACACGCCTCCACTGTTACCAGCTGTGTTATTTTCTCCTAACTTTTTCCAGAGCTGGTACAGACTTGTGTCCCTGCTGTGTGGGATTAAGGAATACTTTTCAAAGGTCAAGTATTTTCACTGATTGCCAGTTGTATGTTTGTGTTTTCGTTGCCATGTATACAATACCTAGGTTATGAATTGGAACAGAGAGCTTGTTAATGACGCATCTCTTATTGATCACAGCTGAATCTCGTTTTCAGAAGTTCTTTGCTTATTTCTTTCTCTGCTTTGTTTATAATTTCACGTGGAGCTGTTTTTGTGGAAAGCCAATGCTTTCAAAATCAGAGGTTGTTTCTTTAGCTTGCATTAGCTTATTTATCGATTTATACAGCTGGTCATTTTACTGTAGCAGTTTGGGTGGAGTAATTTTCTCATGGGTACAACAGCATGAAAGGAATCAAACTGGTAACCTTCTCATTATAAGCCCTGCTTCTGTTTTTGACAATGTTCCTAAATATAATGATTGAACAACGAGCCATTATCAATGAACACAGCCAAGTGATAACCACGCCCCCAAGATTCACTGGAGATTACCAGCATGCCTAGACACCTGTCTAATTTTAGCAGTGCTTCTCTAACTCAGTTAGTTTAAAGCCACCTCAGTGCTTTGGGACTCAGAACTTCTGTTTCAGCATCCACACACATTTGGATTCCAGGTAGTTGAGAGACGCATTTCTCTCAAAAAGACTTTTGCGGTGGGTGATGAGTGTGGACAGTGCCTTATTGTCAAGCAGCCTAAATGTGTTCTAATGGTCCTAACTTCTGTTGTGAGTTTTGCACAGTCTGCCCTGCTGCCAACTATCATTTCACTGCTTACTGTACATTGTACCTTGGTATGTGACAAATAAAAAACTTTGACTTTGACTTAACTAAATATAGAATAAGTGTGACTGAAGTAAATTAGTTTTTTTGGACCACTTCACTGGCTATGTCTAGAATTTGAGAGAGATTTTAAAGTAAGTATTATTGAGTATTTTCCCATCATGCCAACTCATGTCTCCTTCCCCAAATCCCTGTGTCAGTAGTTTTTTTTACATGGAAAAGGTGGCCTTGATTAGTAAGATCAAATAATGTTGCAGAACCAGGAATCATGTTTATAGTCAATGTTTTCTGCCTGTCTGTGTGCTCACAATGATTTAATCTGTACCAGTCATCACTAGGATAAAAAGGAACTGGCACAAACTAGCTCCTTAACCACTATCAGGAATGAAACCTGCTGGAATGAGAGCTGCCTTCTTATTCCATTGTCTTTGCAAGGGGTTATTTGTGGCATGAGCAGGACCACGAGCGAGGCTTAAAGCCCTGTGTTGGCCTCATGTGTGGCTGTGCCCATTTCTGTTTCCACTGACAGACTCTGCATTTGCACAGGAGCACTGAAGCAAGATGAACGCAATGCTCAGATACGCTCGCACAGGCGATGGCCGTTTTTCCACGCTACGCGTCTCACAGCACACTGCAGCGAAGCAAATGGCGTTTAGAGGATAAGCACATCCTCACTGATGACATCTAGGGGACTGATAAGTGCTTCGCGAGGTGCTAGATGGTCCCACATGCTGAGACAAGTGGACACTGGCTAACCAATCCATTTGCATTCCACTGCTTCTCCTGTTCATTATCAGTGAATGGCACAGTTCGGACTCATATCAAAACTAAGGCAGCGTGGAATGAACTTCATAAATGAATGAGCCACCCGTCTGCTCCGACAGTTTTGTTTTTAACAGGATACGGCGGGCACAGCTTGTAGTTTCATTTTGTAGATTCGAAGTTAGAAATACACCGGCAGCAACATGAGCTCCTTGTAAATGCTAAGGCCACCACTGAAAATGAGTTAAGGGGGCCATAAATGCCTTCCAGAAATAGATGAAAACAATGTCTTCCCTTCAACTGCTAGAGACCCACCCCAGCCACAACAGTGATGTATTTTGGGTACATTGTTAGATTGTTAAGCCTGCCTCATTTATTCATCAACCGTGAGTTTGACCATAGCTGAAGGGGACTGGTCTTTTCTTTTAACATCATTGTGTTTGGTCACAAAACCAATCCATATCAGTACAACATGTTTTTCATTTTTAGTACTTGGCAGGCACCAATTAAGCATGCAGGCAGTGTGGTTCCAGAGGCCATAGTATTATTATTATTATTATTATAGATTGTTGTATTATTTGTGTTTGTTACTGGTATTTGAGACCCCATTCAGGTTATGTTCTGGATGATCATGGTTTACCCAGATTCACTTGAAGCTGTGCATCGGTGTATTGATAACATTTGTCATCATTTGGGTGGTGTCCCAGAATGACAGTGACATTTCCTCTAACTGAATTGTTTTTTCCTAGTTTTTCCTGATGTCTTGGAAATTCCATCTCACTTCCTTATCCTGTAGTTTGTTTTTCTTTCAGCGTGCCAAAGGACAGTGAAAGATTCATTAGAATGCATTGAGTCTATTGCATTGTACTCAGTTGCCTTGGAGGGTGTTTAAGGTTGTTCTGTGAAGTGTTATTGTTTTAGTTTATATTTTTATTTTTAAAATGATGTGTTAGTGGTGTTTTAAATGACTTTTCATAACTTTCTGGAAGAAGTGTGTAGTTGAAAACGAGCCTCAGGGAATGAGCTTAGATGTCATCTAAACTCTATCAGACATTTATTTTCTAAGACTCTACAGGGGTAATCTTGAATCATTAATCTGTGTACTGACGTTGGTGTTTCATTCTAGCAGGTGACTCTGATCAAGATTTCCCTGAGGAGGGACCATCAGCGCCTCCTCCTGGCTGGTTAGACAATGTTACAGGATATGAGGGAATGTTCCCAGACCAGGGTGAGTGCTGGAACGCATTCATTACCATGCACTCTCAGCTTCTGTTGCATCTGGAAAAGCGAGAAAGATGGGGCCTGCTGTGAAACGCAGTATAATTAGGCCCCTGTTTATACTCTCATCCCAGCTACCTCTTTGCAGTTTTATCTGATGTGCTGTGTCTGTCCTTTCAGATTGTACAGACATGCTATACCCTCCTCCTAAGGATCATGTGTCTGTACCAGAGAATGACAGAGGTTCAGCAGTCCCTGATGTCAGGTGATGGCAAATGTAACTATAATGATGGCTAACCTACATGGTAATATTGGAGATTCCAGTTTGAGACTCAACATACTGAGCTGAGCCTTTTCAATGATATCAGTCTTTATTTTAAATGTTCCCGAATGATTTTCATACCAAACTGGACAGTTTTCACAAACTCCAATTAGGCTTGTGCCAGTGTCCCAATACAAAAAAACCTACCCCGTGGTCTAGTTTGAACCTGTACCCTTCAGTATTATTCAATACCAGCACAACACTCCATCTTTATTTGAAATTATTCTGAATGAGTTGCTTAGCAAATCCCTGAAAACCAGAACACATTGTTTCCATTGAGGGCTTGCACATCTAAGAGTTTGTGGAAAAATTCCTGTTTTTAAATTAAAATCATTTATTTATTTATTTCATCCCCTCAGAAACTATTTCTTAACTCTGAGTACTACTGGATTCTTACCGGAACCAGTGATCGTTCTGCTACATGCCAGGCATGCTTGCAATGTTTTCAGCTTCTAGAATGTCACCTCTAGCTGTTGCAGACACTAAAGTGGGAAGAACATTTGCTATTTGCAACATACATGGGGAGCAATAACCATAGGAGCAGTAACTCTTAGACCCTCGGGTGACACAATTTTTGCAGCCAAATTAGTATTTCTTCCTCACAGCACTATGTAAACTCAGATCAGACAGTAGAAGGTACTGTGTAATCTGTTGGAAGACATTTACCAGAACAGTGTCGCCATGTTCCCTGCAGGGTGCCTGTGGTGACCGAAGATATAGCCAGGGAAGCGTTGCTGCAGTTTGTGGGGAAGAAGTGGACTTACAGCAGTAAGCCAGCCCGTAATATGGTGTTTAAGGACCTGAGGCCTTTCACTGTGTACCGTGTAAGTGTGCCACAGTCCAGTGTCAGAGCAGGAAGAAACAGGAATATAACAAATATATTGATTATTATGTCAGTCACAAGTGAGGCAGCAAAATCTAATCATAGACAAACCTTTTACAAACTGTTCCAAATAAAAGAATATCCTTAAACATTACTGGGTGATATTGGATGGTATTCTATGAGGGGTTAGGCTTTCTCTTTTGCATTCCAAGCATTTCAGTTCTAGTTCAGTTGAAGAGATGGCTGTCTCATGCAGGAGTAGCCTGCTGTATAGAAAAAACATGTTTTACATTCCACTGCAGAAAAAATAGTGCTTTGACAAAAAAAACCTCGATTCATGAAATTTAAGAGTGTTGGTCGAATGACTCAGTATTATGTATTAATATGAGCCTTATTCATTTAATTACACACACACACACACACACACACACAGAGGGTGGGCTACAAGTTCAAATAGCATAATGTTTCATACTGTTAGAATTTAGCTAACTTGGCAGCCAGCAAACTTGGTTACCTAGCTAGTCAAAATTAATGGAGGATTATGAAACTTGGCTAATGTGGCAAAATGGCAAAATACATGTTATGCTAATTATGAAGACTCATACAGAAAAGCCACGGCTTTTAAATTGGCCTATTCTTCATTTTGGCTGAACTACATTTACATTACATTTACATTTATTCATTTGGCAGATGCTTTTATCCAAAGTGACTTGCAAGTGAGGTACAATACAACAGCAGCGAAAAACCATACAGAGTCAACAATATTAGATGCACTGCATGACAAAGTTCCAAAGGTTGGCCAGGCAAGGTACAGATAAATGCAGCTTCATATTCGTCGGTCTTTTGAAACCAGTTCTTCTTGCAGGGCTTACTGCGATCTAGCATGATGACAGAGCTTGTGTTAACACAAGAAATGTACAAAAATTCCTAAAATGATAGTTGTAGGGAAGTAATACAGCAACCAGGCTATTTATTTCTGTTTTGTTGTTGATGTTATAATTTTTGTTTACCTCATAATTTGTGTTGATTGATGTCATTTGTGCATTTATAATCAGCAAAAGCCTATAAAAAGATTAAAAAACAATGACTGATTGATAATTGCCCTTCTCCTTACCCCATTAACGCTCAAAAATATGTAGTAGCCTCAAATGTAATGTATAGATAAAGTATTAAGAGACTGTTTGTTAACCAGTATGCAGCTGACTTCTTAAGTTGTTTTATTTAGTAACACTGGAATAAAGACATTTCTTGTTTTTTTACATGATTTGTGTCTGATCAGCACACAGGTTTTGTCAGCGTTGCAGAGGTTATCAGTCATGACAGCTGTGTTAGTTCTGGCTGAATTAGTATTTTAAATTTTAAAACATCCCAAATGATTTATTTGAAAAAAAAAAAACAGTTTAGGAGGCTGCACATTGACCCGTCACACCCACAGAACAAAGACGTGTAGTCTGAAGGTCCACATGTTTAATTTGATGGGTTTGACTTATTAGCAAATTGCTGGCTTCCTGCATGCACACACTCCTCACACACACAGCGACGGTGTTTACATGTGCCCAGTATTCTGAATAACAGTGCTTATCCTGGTCATGTCATGTTCTGATTACTAAATGGAACCACCACTTATATTCCTGTGCACACAGTATTCAGAATGTCCTGATGGGACATGTGGAAATTTTCATGTTTTTCACTTTATCTGTGAGACTTGAGAGTTGCTACTTTTAACTTTATCTTTTTCTTAGTCATTTTGCAAAGTGGCTTACTGCAAAAAACTATTCTGATCAATATGAGCAAACAGAACATGGATATTTGATAGTTTATATCTGAGGTAATTTGCTACTCATGACACACTGAAACACTTGTAGACAATACAATGGGTGAAAGTGAGCAGGCACTGTTGATCATAAGCCAGGATTGGTGGTAATGGTAAAATTTGGATGCATATGTTGCAAATCTCATTCAGCAAATTATGCAAAATTATGGAGAGTTTTATTAAACCTTACCTGTTCCACTTGCCTTGTGTATTTCTACTGGCCCCTACAAATGGAAGCAGCATCAAGTATATGGCTGGGAATCAGTACAATGTTCACAGATGAACTGTAAGGTAATCATTGTGCATGGGAGAGTTGAATAAACTAAATTCCTCAGATCATGGGCTGCATAGATGGCACACACATCACTGCATTTTGTCCCAGTGGAGGATAAAGGGACTTTGTCAGCTGGAAGAGATGGCCCTCTTATATGCTCCAGGGAGCAGTGGATGACCACTTATTTATTGCCACTCTTGCCAAGATCAAGATCTGAATAAAAACATGTTACTGACTACCAAGTCAGGACAGTTTTCTGGTGACAGGTGAAGACTCATTCCTCGCTAGGTCAGAGTCTGATTTATTTGGAAACAAATGTTTGTTTTTGTTCTTCTGTAGTACCGCTTGGAAACATTCACAGAGTCGAGATCAAGCACCTGGAAGTTCGAACCATACACTGGTATGTCACACATTAACGCTATGGAAATGCTTGGCTTTGATGACATGATGCGTCTGAAAAGTTATACCAAGTTTGTTAATCCAGCACCTATGATATGGTCTTCTACTTCGTCTTTCCAGATCAGTTTGTGGATGGACCCCAGTATGGGATGAGCCCTCCTCCTTGGGACGTGATGGTGCAGCCCCCTCACCTGTTTGTTGATTCCACTCTGGATGTACGTGTGCCACATTCATCCTTCATCAAGGTGAACCATCTTCCTTCCACTGAGGAGTTTTAGCTACTGTCAGACCCCTACATAAAATTGAGCCTTCCCCTCTTTGTAATGGTGATAGCTGCTGCTAGCTAGTCCAGTAAATTAAATCATGTTGGGTTTAGCCACTGAATGCATTGTTCACTAGTGGAGCTAGTGGGGTACATAATCTTCTTCATGTGAAGTGCATTGAAATAAATCAAAGTGTTTAATTGGTGGAAAACAAATCCACAATTTGTGTAGGGTTTTTTTTCTGGTTGCAGGGCCAGTTCACACCACATGATTAGGGTTATCTGGACAACATAACCCAGCAGGTGTACTGTGTGCACCACACTATCAGACCAGAATCGCACTACAGGAGACTTTTTCTAACATACTGGGATTAAATCAGAACTTCACAGAGGTGTCAGAATCCCATGTGTCCGGGAGTTCTATTTGTGTGTGATTCTGTTTTTTTCATTCTTGAACATTTATGACTGTTTTCTGTGTATTCATACATACACTGTGTGTGTCTGTCTGTCTGTCTGTGCGCGTGTGTGCGTGCATGCGTGGGTGTTTTTGTATCCATGACTTTGTTCCTTCTCCAGATGTGTCACAAGTGTCAGGGCAGGGGCAGGGTGCAATGCAAGCGTTGCCACGGCAAAAGGAAGGTGAGTGAGGACTCCTCCATGTTCTGCCCTTCGGGTTCTCTCTCTGTCACGCAACTCCACAAAAGCAACATTATAGTCACGTAATTCCACTGAACAAAGACGCCATTGTTTAAGCACTGCCAGTGTGCCTCCTCTTAAATGTCTGCAATGTCAGAAAATGTCAGCTGTTTTTTTTTTCCCACTTGTCGCAGTATTACTGATTGTGGCTCAAGGGAGTATATTTCAAACATCGTGCTGGGAGACCTTTTTTCTGCAAGCATTTGTATACTTTGCGATTGAATGTAGATGGCAGTCCAAAGATTCCCACAATGTTCAATAAAAATTCTGGTACAGAATGCTTCCCACAAGGGCTATCAGGTCTGTCCTGATACATTTAATATATTTGGGATTTGAAGTGATAAATTGAAACTTTGGGGAATATTTAGTCTTACCCAAAGACCCAAAGGCCCAAAGGCCACTACCTTGATTTTCATGATGCCATTGGAAACTTTGCCATTTGTGCTTTTTTTTTTTGTGTTTGTCTATTTTTTGCTTTTAGGTTTTGTGTACATTTTGTCGTGGTAATGGCCGTGCTAGGAAAAAAAGGTGCAGTCATTGTCATGGCACAGGAAGAAAAAGGTAGGAAAAGGCTGATTCTCTGGCTGTCTGCTAAATGCTCATTAATGCTGAATAAAGTTTATTTACTGTTTCACAAACTGACTTCATGCAGACATGTTGTTTTCATTGGCCAAATGCAAAAAAAAGACCCATAACATGTCTCATTTCATGAATGTCTTGGTTGTGTAAGATGCAAAGACCATAAGTGGCATAATTTGATTTGCTGGTTACTGCACGTCACGGGTAATTTCAAAGTGAGTGTGCTTTCACTGTCTTGCTTATAGATGCATCCACTGTCACGGAAAAGGTTCTCAAGTATGTTCCTCGTGCAAAGGGCACCAGAACCTGATGCACTTCATACAGCTGACCATCAAACGGTAAAACTTGTTCATTTGAATGTGATTTGTGGTTTATTCCTGTGAAGTAACCTTCACACACTGGTTATTGAGCATACACACAGAAGTAACTGTAAGTGCAGCAAAGAGCACCACAATCAGGATGTAGTTGTGAGCCATGTAAGTGTTATGTAGAGGCTGGGCTTTATTCCTTTGTGTCATAGTGTACTGCATCCCAGAATGTCCCTACTATCATGTTCCCCTCTATCTGATCCTCAGGAAGAACCACACATTTGAGTTTATCCCAGATCGATTACCCGAATTCCCAGTGAAGAAGTTTGAAAAGGTGTCTGGGGATCCATTTTTCGTGGATGAAAGTGTGCTGGTATGGATCTGTACTGTAAATTTTTTGCATTCAGGATATGTCTGTGGAGGTAATATCAACAATGAATACTAACTTATTAACTTATTTTACATCCGATCCTCCACATAAGGTCTATCCTATTGTGGGTTTCCCTGACCAAGAGATCTGTGAAATGTCCAGGAAGATGTGTGAGGAGCACCTCAGCAGGTTCTCCGCCATAAGCCGTATCTTTCAGCAGGTGAGCTGCACAGAAACCTGTGGTAACATATCCTATTATACAGATATTCTGTCCAGCCTAAATACCCCTCAAGGCAAAAAGATAAATTACTCATCATGTTGTTGACTTGCTGTGTGGGTTCTAACAATAATTGCTCGGGGTTCTTGCACTTCATACTGTCTTTGTCCATTTTGTGGAAAATGTGTAGTTACATACTCTTCCCTGTAGGTGTCATTATTGACTAGAGCTGGCTTTGGTGAAATGAATTATTTGGTACAGCTAGGAATATTCATAGAAACCTTTTTGCAACCCCTTGCTTTTGATTGAAAACATGCTATCTCTTTCTCTACAGCGTCAAACCATTGAACTGGTCCCTCTTACTCATGCCTTCTACAGCTACAATGGGAAAGACTACAATTACTTTGTCTACGGAATCGAAAACAAAGTTTATTCCCCAAAATATCCATCCAGTTGCTGTATTTTGTAGTCAGTTGGAGGCATAAAGTTGAGAATACATCAGACTCTAATGCAGATTTTATTGTTATCCTAGTTATGTTAGAGAAAACTGTATTTGTTAACACATTTAATAAAGAAGAGTCTATGTCTGATTGGTTAGATTTGATAACCAATACCATTTATGACTTCCCCAGCCTTTTTGAGCTCTGCATTTACAAGTGGCCTTATTTTGAGGATGGTACTTTATACACTTACTGTATAATTCCTCTTTAAATCAGAGGGAAGCATGTACAGATGTGCATTCCTCCAAGTTTCACTTGCATTCAGACTGGCAACTTTCACATAACCTCTGCTCAGCATTCATAGGAGACTTATGAAGAAGACATTGACACCTTAAATGGTATATTTATACATTAACGGCTGGTATATAAAGGTCATGTTTGTCTACACTGATGCTTTACCCCACTATTGCACTTAGTGGGGTAAAGTGGGCTGGGGGTGGAAGTCATTGCTTGGCATCAAGGCTGAAGTGCAGTCACAGGTGTCAGTTGTGATCTGTCTGAAAGATCACTTCCATTATAATGAAGACCTCTCACATCCTATTCAAATTAGGATAGCCTTAACCAGGCTAAATACACGCACAAGACCATCCTAGAAGTAAGCCAAAGGGTGGAGGGTGTGTTGGGTTTAAGTTATGTTAGTCAGCTCATATTAATAGCCTGTAAACTGGAAAGCTTTTTTAATCTCAATGGTCAACTGTCCCTCAGTGATGGCCCATTGTGTTGGCTGGTTTACCCTCCCTGGAGCAGACTGAGGTGTTCTCAGATGTGCACTTGGTCTACTTTGGGTCCACCTCATTGCGCTGGTCTTGGGGTTACCGCCACAACCTGAAGATGAGTGGGCCTCTAGCAGGGAAAAAAATCCAAGGACTCTTCAGTCACGACCACAAGTGCATTGCACCAAAACAAAGCTCCAGCACTTTGTGCTACTCTCACAAAAAGGGCTGCTTTGAACTCAGTTGGAAGATGGTTTGTGTCACCTTGAACTACATAGTTTGTGCTTTTGATGAGATTTTCTTTATTTACATGAACATAACAGTTTATGTGAGTCTGTTTTGTATATGTCAAATTATATTTACACAGTAAGAATTTTTAATTGTTTAAGCACATTTATAAGACATTGTACATTCAAAATAATAAAAATCTGGACCCTATTTAAGAGTGCTGTGTCTTTTTTTGAAATGTCTTCTGATTTGTCCTTGTACCAAACCCAGAACATTCTTGGCATGTATCACTTTTCAGCTGTTGGTGATGAAAATGTTTACATGTCTCAGTTGCACTTTGGCTTGATTTCTCATGCCAGAAATGTGTTCACAGTTTTGTACCAGTTGACGTGTGGTCTGCTTATGTTAGGACTAGTGGTTAGTCTGCGTGTCTTCTCCTAATCACCAGAGGGGCTCCCATTCACTTAAGTGTAGTAAACCTCAAATCTGAGACCACATGGACACAGGAGGGGGTAACAGAAAACATTGTGTACTACATTGTCACTTTTGTCCTTTGTTTTCAAAATTATTTCATCACAACATACATGTAGTCATTTTGCTGTATATGCAAAGTGTACATCATATATTGATCACAGACCTAAAAATGGGTTCTATCAAGCAATTATTCTTGCTTGAGTCATTAGCCAGGTTAATCAAGCTATGCTAGGTAGAAAACATGTGAATAGGATACATGACATAAATGTCTGACATAAGGGGCATAAACAGTCATATAAAATGCATCTCATTTCCGAAGGCATTTTCCATTTTTAGTCTCCCCTCCTTAAACTTATACATCCCGTAGAAACCGACTTAGAGTCCACTGAGTTTAATTATCAGAACACCTGCGAAAAATAATCTTTTGCACACTGTGCGTTATGAGAGCAAATACGCATCACACCAACTCGGACATTAGTCAAATCAGTTTGGACAGCAAATAATAGGCAAATGAATAAGACGCTCAGAAGGAGTGGCTTTTCTCACACGCCGAACGTTTGTTTATGATGTTGAGGCAGTGAGATGAGATAGACGTCACTGCTTCGCTTAAGGTACAGTGCGCTGTAAGGGCTGCGTCCCGTCATAAGAGGATAATTGTGTGGAGTTATTTGTTTCAAAGAGGCACAGAACGAGAACATTTTTGGTAAGTTTTACCACGAATACTGCGACTTTTATGGTATTCGTCTGTGTATATTTTAACGGTTATATTGCTGGGATGGGTGTTAAACTGAATTACAAAAATGATTTAGTGACAGTGGACGGGTAAAAAAAGAAAAGAAGGTTTGTGCCCAAATAGGGCAAACAAGCGATGAGAGCGACTGGTTTGCTTTAATTAGTTAATGTAATCCACCTTGCTATTGCTTTTAAGTATGTGAATAAAATTAGTTGCACTGTGTGTCCAGTGTGTCTAAGTTACGGAGAGTTTAGTGCGCCGTTATGTCAACGGCTCACGTGGAAAAGCTATCCATTTTCATCCTATTTTAGTCCATGGAATAGACTACTTTTTTAAACAGCAAAATTGCCTCAGTTAAATATGCAGTGATAATCGAAGCTATTATTTTGAATATTTGGAAACAAGAATAGAGTAAGGAGCGTAAACAGTTCTGAAAGTTTGCGGTTAATAGCCAATGTAATAGAATATACTGCCATCTTTTAATAACATTTGTTTCGTTTTTATATTTAAGAGATATGTCTTCTGATGTCTCGATTTAAATGGGCGTTTTCGAACCGCATCAGACATAATCTATAGTGGCAAGCGTTTTTTTTTTTTTTTTTTTTTTCATATCGTCCCAACAACTGAAATAAGATGACATTTGTGTTTCTGAGTTTATCTTAAAGGAAAATGACTGGGGGTTAACTACTGTTATGCTGCAAGTGACGCAACACAAATCATTCAGTCTCTCTTAAGTGCCATACATGGCCTGGACTGCCTTTATTGATCATACTTGACTTTGTCCTCATTTTACCACCTACCTCCATATTTCTATGACCATAGAGAGGATGCAAGATGGAGAAGCGTTCAGCATGTCAGTCTTTCTTTAGGAGCTGAGATTTACTTTATGTGGAAAGCTTGTAGTTCTTCAGGATTTTTTGTGACTTGCTTCTAGGCGCTGGACCTGCTTTGGCAAATGGACATCACAGAACTGTGGGAATAACAGTTTGAATAAATTTCTGCGGGAAAACTGGGAATTCCATTAAAGTGTAATGTGACCTCCTGTCGTATCCGTAATGTCCGGTTATCCAAAGCTTTACAATAGGTACTTATATGCATGTCAAAAAGTTCCTGAAGTGTCCTGGAAGGCTCGTTCTGTGACAAGAAGGCACAAGTGAAGTTACACCAGGCCTTGCAGTGCAGGGTTCCCATGGTCTTTGTAAGAGCTGAGTAACATCCCTCGCATTGTGTCCCTTTCCTGTTATGTAGTTTACTCCTCCACACAGCCTGTGTCACTCTGCTTTGTTGTTTCCGGCCATGCCAGCAGTTGTTGGTCCTCAAGCTTCAAGCTCAAGCTATAGATAAATACACACACACACACACACACACATACACTGGGATTTTGTGGAATTCTTATGACATTTGTTGTTATTTTTTTCATAGAGTACACATTACACACACGCACACACACACACACACACACACACACACACACACATGATATCAATGATTTGGGAGGGTCTGGGATTATGCATGCATTTGGAATCTGCAATATTATCTTGGGTCTTGAGTTTTTTTGATGTGTTTTTGTGTATTGATGAGACTGGGGAGTTTAAACGCTGCAATCTGCCCATTTTGTCTGACCAGAGAATAACTTTTGCGCCGCACTTAGTGGTTTTATACTCTAATGTGAAGTGTCTTGACCTTTTAGTAGTTTGGCATAAAGCCTGTTGGGATTTCAGCCAATATGATGCCAGAGCACACTGTTCAAGATGCTATATCCAACCCACTCTTCTTTTTCCACTGTTAAAAGCAGCATGTGTTAGTTTTAATTAGAGGCCACTGGAATTTTGTGGATTTTATGACATTTGCTGTTATTTTTCATACAGTATACATTACATTACATTTTGTATGCCCCCCCACTCTCAATCTAAGATGTGGTTTTTCAGTTCTTTCATATACAAAATGTCATCAGCGTTCAAACGTTGTGGCCCCGGTTGCTCCAAGAATGCACATGCTGGAATGAATGTGAAACCAGAAGCAATAAATATTGAGAACTTATCTAATGTGAAACAATAAGCCTCACTCTTCTTTCCTCACTATACATCAAAAGGCTATAGGTTAGGCGTTGAATGCTGAAAGGCTTTTACTCAAATATAACAGTGAGTGGGGGGGGGGGGGGGGGGGAGAGAGAGAGAAAGAGAGAGTGAGAGAGAGAGAGAGAGAGAGAGAGAGGGAGGGAGGAGATATGAGTGTGGAAGGGGAGAGAGCATATTTGCAGTTGGCATAGTTTAAACCTTCCTGTGGGGAGTTTTGCTCATGAAGTGATTCAGGCCATTAAATGGTCCCAACTCTCACCCATCACTCTAGTCTTTTTTTCTTGTTGGGTTGTAAAATCAAAATGACAGCCGAGGGCATTTCCATTCTGAAATGTGAATATCACTGAAAGCAAGCTTGTGAGAATGGACCTTTTCAGCACGCATCCTAAGTTGACAGGGTATTCTCCAGTTGGAGGCTTATCTGCACCTGGCACAGCTCTGCTAAAGGGTTCACAGTGCTTATCTGTGCAGCATGTAGCTGTATTACAGTGGTCAGGAGATCAGTCAGCAAGGTGTGGCAAATGCTGCCTGTGATCCCTGATAATTACCCTCTATATAGAATGCATCAAAACGGTTGTTTTAAATGATATTAGTGCTTTGGCAAAGTGTGAGACTGTATAAGCAGAGATGATTTGATTTCATAGACCATGAAATGTATTTTGAAAATTGTGGCTCATGAACTAACATTAATTTCCAAAATGCAAGTAACAATTGTTCTTTGAGTCCTGGCATTGGCTGTATTTAACCCTTTTTACCAAATCTGGAGGAAACTTTCAAATGAGGTTTTTGTTTTATCGAAACTAAAATCCACAAAAGAAAAACAGCCTCTGAAAGACTTTTGCTGCTTAGGAATTCAAACTCTTCAGTTGTTTTCCTACCTAAATGATGATTTAATCATGGGCATTTACAAGATTTTCTATTATTAGTCTAGATTAGAAGACAGAGGGAGAAATTGATACCCCTCATACTCCATTTCCATGACTACTACACTGTTTTTGCTGTAAGACTTACATAATATATCAAGCCTCTAAATGTGCTTTGCATTGAACATGCACACGCACATGGGCTGGAAAATCACCACTGCATGACGACAAAGGAGAGATATACTTTATAATAGTACAAGAGATCCTTTCAGTCTGTTTTTTATTCTATGTAGATCTGTGTTCATTTAGTGTTGGCATATGATCCGTCGCAGTCATAAATAGTCATTGTCATGATTTTCCTGTGACGCAGGTCAAATACTTTCAGGAGACATGCAGTATGTCTTATCCAGAACTAGTTTCTCTGCATTATGCATTCACGGTCCTTTCTAATTTCCCGTACAGTGATGAGGCTAAGCTGCTTCAGAGAGTGAGACTCTCCAAGCTGCCACGTGTGGATCCTTCCTGACTTATTAAATGACCACGCGTGTTTCAAATAGGCCCCCAGTGTGTTGAGGGAGAGCTCGGTGATGTTTTCTCAAGCAGCCCCAGTTTATTGTTATTAATCATGTGAGTTTACCTAAAGGGACTCTGCCAGGACTCAGACTGAGGTTGAAGGCAGTCAGGACGCTCTTGCGCGGCCCAGTTTAACTTGAGGCAGGTTTTTTCCTCAAATTAACCCCATAACCCCTCTCATGGGATCAGGCTCTGATGTTACCATCCTGCCATCTTTCTCAGTCACTCCCCCCAGGGTCCTGCTACCCAATTCACGGTCTGCTTATTCTCAGCCGGGACTGACAGGGTTGCAGTGGGTGAGGGGTGAGGGAAAGCTAGGGTGATGGAGGTGGATGACTGGGTCAGTTTGGGCTCCACTGGTGAGTCCAATAAGGACTCTTGTCCTTATTTCCACGATCAGAATATGTATCTCTGAGGAACCACAAACAATCACTCATTATGTCACATCTGTATATGTTTGAAAATAAAGGAATGAATATGGGCGCTAGGTGGTAAAGACAGGCAATAAACAAAGCAAATAGTGTGTAAAAACACCTACTGAAACAGCTTCATGTATGTCTCATATTAGACCAGATTGTGTTTATTTCTGACCGGGGAATAATGACGTATTGAGTGCCGAGACTCTCAGTCCATACTGAGACTTAATTTGGCATTATGCTTGCATTTCTTTTGCTTACTTCTAATTATGAATACAATATTTTAGAGAGACGGAGAGGAAGCGGAAGACTTGGAGTCTGAGGGTCTCCCTTATTACATTACAGAGTTTATTTGCTTGACAGTAGCCCTAACTGAGGGCAGCGTCACATACATTTTCACATCACCTGTCATTAACTGGATTTTTACCGGAACATCTTAGGCTATGTCATCAAACAAATAAGAACAAGACTGTCAACATTAATTGTTAGATCATACTTTTAGGATGAACAAATGGAAAGGTTGAGAACAGAAAAAAAAAAAAAAAAGGAAACCTGAGAGAAAAGACTGAGATCATGAGAGTATCTTGCTAGTAGTCCTCAGGGAGATATACTGTAGGTTTATATCTCACAAAAGCATGTGAGTTAGGTCCGTTAGCTGTTGACAGGACAAGGTGACAGGATGCAATCGCTGACACCAAGTTCACTTGATGACAGTAACAATCCGTGTACAGCTCGGGAAGAATTCCACAACAGCAGTGTCCTAGCCCAAAGTCCAGCTCATGACCCTCTGTTTCACTCCATTCCTGAAGAAAAGCTTCCAGCACTATAAACATTCACCTGATCTTTGTAAAGAGATTAATAATAATGGTGGAGTACCACTTTATTTGTGGGGATTAGCAATTTCACAGAAAAAAACACTGAAGTACATTAGAAGTAGACGATATGGGGGACAGACTTCCCTTGTGGTATCATAACTGTTGGCTCTCTCGTAGTGTTGTAACTGTTTTGCTACTACTTTAAACTACCCCTAATTCCAATGTTATCATGTAAGATTTTTATCTGGCTGTGGTTGGAATACCCTTAACACCATAGAGATTATTCATGTACTGTTGATTAGGGCTTTGCTCCTGTTGAGACTAGTCGGTCTGAGCTGGCAAAGGGTTTTTATTCCGATTATTTCTAGTTCGTTTACAGTTTTGACTCACATACACATGAATGTTTCCAGGATGAAACAGCACCTTATTTCAGAAAGACCGTATTATTGCCAACAATGAGAGCAAGAGAGCCTCTGAGTCTAGTGCATTGTTTTTGCTGGGCTTTGTCAAGTGAAGAGTGCCAAAAAAGCATATTTCCCTCCATATCTCTTGCCATGGATTTCCATTCCAATGCAAAACAAGATACAACAGTGGCACTAGACTGTCTCTTTTGCCCCCAGTTGAGTACTAGCCCTCTGTATTATTCATCAAATTAATGCTTGAACCCTCTGCCAACACAATGAGCCCCAAGAATCAACAGAGACACGTCTTAATTGAATTTTATGTGGACTCCCCAAACAGCAGGAATGACGGTTATTGGATTTAATATATGCATGTTCTGCTGGAGAGCTGAGGTAAGGGAAGGAGCTGGCTGGAGGACAACGCAGGGCGGCTGCAGGAGGGTTTAGTCATCGGAAGTGAGCGTTCGAGCTCTTGCTGTTTTGTGTGCGACCAGGGGCTGATACTTAATGTAAGTATAAATTGTGTAGTTGCCATGTTGATTGATACCATGCAGAAAAAGAAACTTACTGGTTATTTAGGCTATTGGTTAGCTGGACCACAGCACATGTGTTTGTTATATAACACCCCGCCCCCCCATATTATTTTGCTCTGGAGGGCATATGGGTGTGGACACGGGTGTGGGTATGTGTCAGCTGTGTGAGCATACTGTGGAGCAGTAATGTTCTAGACTCTGCTCTGAGAACAAAGGTTGCGTTGGAAGCTGAATTAACATTAATAAGTATATGTGATGAGCAGTCAGGCCTTTGTGAATAGGGCATTGTCATTATCGGTTCGGTTGTTTAAAGAGATTTTTTTTTTTTCCCCCTGCTGTTTCCCGCGTGAGAGGAGGGAGAGAAAGAGAGATGGGGACGCAGACCACCCAAAAAGAATGTCACACAGTGTCCCCTTGCAGCCACTGGTGTACAGCAGCATGCTTTGTCACTTCCGTACTTGTAGGGAGTGCGTGGAAAGAGTAGCTGGGTCAATTTGAAAGCGATTTTTCCCACAGAGAAAGCAGCCACCCCGTTTTCTGAGAGCACTTGTGAAAATGTAACGATGCAAATCAAGGAGGAGACAGTAGATACTGAAAATAAAACGAGGTTACACGGTGGCTCCTCTCTTTCATTCACACCATGAGGAAAATTGACAGTTAAGATTGTCCTTTATCGAGCAAAATAATCAACAGATATTTATCTAAAACAAAACATCAGTGGCGGACAATTTGATATATTCATGAAAGTACTTTGTCCTGAGTCCCCTGTCTGTTCACATACTCACTGGCCGAGTATGGCGTGGGTGGTATGTCTTGCTTTTATGCTATCATCTTGGCTGATTAACTGCACAGCGCTCTGATGCAGTTGCTTCCTCAGTAGCTCTCTCCTCACTATTCCAGGGACATTTATCAGTTCAGATCAAGGATTTGCTCTCTAGCCCTATCTTCCCTCTGCTCATGCCTGAATATGGTGACAAATGTGACTTTTGAGAATGCTCTAATGCTCAGATGGTAAACTCAGATGGTTAAGCATTAAGGGATGAGGACGTCACCGTCTGTTTAGATCAAGTGCCGGAAATGCATGCCTTAATCTGTTTTAAATGAGACCCTATTTTTAAGATATAGGAGGGCCCCCCTGCTCCCTCTTAGTCTTAAGTGGTAGCTCCAGTCATGACAGGCATGTCCAGTAATGAGGGCCTGCGTTTTGCCCGGCTGTCAGTGTTTTGACCTCACATGGGCGATGACAGACGTGGATCATCCTCTCACCTGCCCCTGGGGTTTGGGGGGGTGTGAGTGAGCATGGAGGGGTTGTTAGGGATACTGAGTTGAACAAGGGTTGCTCTCATCCTCTGGTGTGGAAAAAAATATCCTCTGGTGGAATCGTGGAATCCTGTTTTGCATTTCTGAGTTGACAGCAAGCACTGCCCAATATGTCTGTCATCTTGGTCTTGGTCTTTTTGACAAAGGAGTGGATCTTAGCATAAATGTTGTATCAATGTTGCTGTGGACAGGCTGGCAACCCACATTTTCCATTACAGGTCACAGATTATATTCAGTATAGTTCTTCAGTTCTAAATGAGCCAGCTGTGTTACCAACAGGTTACCAACCAGTGTTACCAACAGTAATACAAACAGTCTATCTGTATGATCATATTGAGTGAGTTTTAGTGTTGCTATTGTTAAAGAACCATTAAGCTGGAACCTGTCCTCTAACAACCATGTAAGCTGAATGCTGTGTTGTGTTAACAGTTTGGTTTCTTAACTACTGTTTACGCCTTAAAGGAGGCTCACCTGTATCCTCAGTCAAAATCCTTTAGTTAATGGTTACGTGTCGAATGCTGCAAAGGGGAGAACCAGCACATGCAGGGTCTACTAAAAAACTTAATTACCCATTGTATTTCTCAGTCATTATATTAATGAATTGCTTCTTATCTGCTTGAAGTCAACAATAATGTAGTTGAGCCAAGTGGTGTGTTTCCTTCCGGTAGTGATTCTGAGTGAGTCTGAGGTATGGCGCCAACATCAGGAAGAAACCAGGAAAGCGGGAAAGCAGTTCCATGTGGGCCAGGGTGGGGGTGGCTTCCTCAGAAATATCAATACAACCTTTTTAATCTAAATAAGAATATGACCAAGCTTAATAATGCCTTGCTGAAGATAAACCATGCCATATTCTGTTAACAAATGTTAGCAAAACTACTAAAAATATTATTTCCCAACTGCAGAAGTTTATTTTAATCACAGGAGAACAATGTGTCTGATGTGAATGAACTATTTTTGTTTGCTATTGTTTCTCTGTAGGCAAGTCAGTTCCAAAGAACTTAGCGTTGTGGGGGGAAGCTTTTCATTGCTACAGATCAAGCAGCTGTTGAGGTTTTGACTTCGCTGGAGTCAGACCCCTGGACTGGAATTCCAGCGTGTCATTCGTTTAAAGCCAGTTAGGTAGGCCTGTGCGAGGCCTTCTCCGTACAGACCCAGTGTGTATCCCAAGCAGCGGCTCAGTATCTGACAGAGTGCTGGTGTCCGCGATGACAATGGAGTTAGGCACTGCTGTGGTAGGCGCAGCAAGACACAGAGCTACAGATAACGGGTGGACAGCAGCCATCTCTGAGCTTTAGATAAGCTACTAGACTGAGCATTTGCACCTCCTCTAGAGGCGAGCAGTTGCCATTGTAGCCGTTAAGTGCTGCTGCTCGTACTGCAGTCTCACATACTCTAATGTACCTTTTGATGAGTCCTTATCAGTTTATAGCCCTCTCAACACCCTCCCAGCTTTGGCCGCTGACGGAGCCCCACCTGGAGCCAGAACAGCTCCAGCGTGGCTCTGTGCCTCTGGGTGGGAGTCTGGCCTGACCTCGCGGCTCAATTCACGTCAGTCTGGACTCTCCTGAAGAGTCCACTCCTCCCTGCAACAAACCCGTACTGTTCTTTCTCTCTTTATAAGTGGCAGTGGTGGAATTCTTGAGGCCAAGAGGCTCGAGATAAATCACAGCCAGATTATCTCAAAGTATGTGTCCGGAGGGGTGCACACAGAGATAAAACACTATTGTCAGACCTCTGCTTTTGTCTCTGATTTATTTCCCCCCTGCAGTGTCCTGCAGCTCTCAGCTCTTGCGTGAATGTAAGATGCTTTAATGGAAACAAATGCGCAAAGGTCTAATAGGCCCGAGAAAATGGATTAGGAACCAACTCATAATTTTACATTCCTTACTATATCTGTTTAGGATTAGGTGTCCTTGTATAAATCTTTTATGTGCCAGGTTCTGAAATAATGCACAAAACTGACCTTTCCTTGCACAGGGTATTTGTTTAGACAGGCTCTGTATTGGGCTTGGTGTTTTGCTTCAATACTTTCAGGTCTGTCTGAATTTGGCCTATTTAAATCAAACAGGGATCAGTTGATACCTTTCAAAACTTCAGCCAGGACAATCTCAAGGTACTTGGAATTCATCCCTCGCCTCAATTTATGTCTGTTCCTTTCCTTTATAGCTAAGTAAAAACATTCCCCAATGCATCTTAATTAGCCACAAATACAGATGGATAGATTGTACCC
The DNA here is from genome assembly GCF_013368585.1 of Megalops cyprinoides. Taxonomy (NCBI): domain Eukaryota; kingdom Metazoa; phylum Chordata; class Actinopteri; order Elopiformes; family Megalopidae; genus Megalops; species Megalops cyprinoides. Next base: position 29,928,654 of record NC_050588.1, on the reverse strand, counting down.
TCTAATTTGTGCTGATCCCAGCCTTAAGTAAAAGTTTGGTGTATGCCCCAGGGAAACAGCTTTAGACCAGCAGAGATCTCTGGAAATGCTTTGCCTAATTCCAAGGAAGTGCAGTGCCTTCTAATTAGGTTTCTGTAAGGAAAATGGTGGAGGCTTTTTCCTCCAAATAGGAAGTGTGAAGAGCAGAGGGCTGCACATATGCGAAACCTACTCCCTGCCATGCTTCACCTCACTGTTTGCAAGCATGAGTGCACATGCACAGAAGTCATTATGCACAGACTCTGATCCCAGCAAGGACTTAATGAGCTACATAAAAAGAGTAAAATAATCACCATTGTGCATGCGCGCGCGCACACACACACACACACACACACACACACACACACACACACACACACCCATACACACATGCACATGCACATGAATATGTGTAGTACTGTAGTACATTGCAGAGTATGGGAAAGCCACCTATAATCAGACTGGCTCTGCTGCCACTTTTAATAAACAAGTGTTGAGAGGAATGTTTTAAGGTAGGCTGGGATTCTGGATTCATTCAGATTGGTAGGCATGTATGTACCTAACAAGTGCACTGTGTCCTTATTAGATAAATTAGATTAGATTAGATTAGAGCAAAATACCTGTTTGGAATAGGGACCATATAATATATCAGCTCCCACAAACACAGCAGTCACACCCAATTCTTACCTCTGCCAGGTGCTACAAGGTACTGACTCCACACGTTTCTGTTTTTTTTTTTTTTTTAATCTTGTGGTCCTTTTTTGGAGGGTTTGGTTTTCATCTCTGCATTGATGTAAAGTAATAGATGAATATATTTAACATTAGTCATTGTAATAATGGAGTTAAGAAGGAGTTGTGCCCCATGTTTTACTTAGCCTCACACCTTGGATGTGAGGGTGTGTCTGTAACTATGCAGCGCCTGTAGCAGTTTGTATTGTCTGAAACTTTGCAGATAATGCTGGGTATTAACACTTACTCCTGTGTCACTTTAGTTGAAGTTCTCCTGCCACTGAGGTACTTCCTATGTTTTTGGTGGGCCAAAGGTACGTATCTACAAAAACATGTCCCTATTGATATATTTAGCCAAGCACAGCTGGGCTGTCATCCTGCTGGTGTTGTTCGCTTGTTGACGCACCGTGTTGCGAGACTAAACAAGAGCAGGAACAATTGGGTGTCTAGACTGACCATCTTTACAAGCTGACTTTTACATACGGTAAAAGGATCATAAAGAGAGAGAAGGGCCCGTTTCTCTGTGTTTGCCCCACCTCTGCCAGTGCGGTTGCGTTGCGTGCTACCGCAGTGGTGTGGAGGTCACACAGGAAGTCGCCACAAAAGGCTGCCAGGATACTGCCTGTGTCACCGGATCTGGGGACCATCCCCAGAGGTCTGGAGCTGGAGGCAACGGGGATCTTCCCAGGAGGATTTTTACTCATTCCTGACAGGAATGGAGGAGAGGGGGGTGTGGGGAAGTCAGGTCAGCCACGAAGGAGTCTTGGCATACTGAGCTCTGCAAGGTCACGTCACCGTGTATTGTGTTTTTGTTTGTTTTCAGCGTCAATGCAAATCAAGTTACAGTTGCTTTACCATATGAGGAAGTGAAGTGCATTGTGCTGCTACTGTCCACTGGTTTCCTTTTCCTGTCCCCGTAAGAATGTGTGCGTTAGAGAAGTATCGTCTGTCATGAGAAGCACGTGCATTGGGATTACCATACTCAAGGGTGCTGATAATGCACTGCAGTACCTGCTCTAGTTTTGCTGTGGGTTAATTCCAGTTTTTCTTTCTGTCTGTCCAATAGAGCAGTGAATGCTCATGGGATTTTAGAGGCAAACAGAAGCATAATTTCATTTTCTGATATTAAGATAAATACTGCATCTTCCCACATGACAGAGAGTGAAGACCAGAATAGATTTTTTTTTCTCAAAAAGTCAGTTATTTATGTGGTGCTTCTGGTTTGTAAATATTTCAACTTCTGTTTCGTCATTTCTGACTAGAGATAACCCCCAATTTCAAAATATACAGATCTCAGTGCTTGTTTATTTGCAGTTCTCGTGGTGGAAACTCATGAGATTGGTGCTCCAGTATGTACAATATAACTTGGTATATGGCTCACAGTTTGTAGAAAGGAAGACCTTAATAGATTACCTGACCGTGATTTTTTTCCCAACCTTTCTGCACAGATGGATGCTGTTGTCTTATGATTCCCAGATGGTCCTGGAAATGAGGCCTAAGAAAACGTGTTTCAGAGCAGACAATAGCCGGGTCTTGGTTACTACTTTCCAGCTGGAGAGCAGGGTGAGGAGGAAGGGGTCTTTCTTTCAGTGGGGTGCTTTGTGGAGATATCAGACGTCATTCAGCGGGTTTGCATGGGATCAGACGTCTTGGAATACCAAATGAATCACTCTGAATACCCCCCTGTCGGATTAGGGAAAGAAGACTTTCTCAGCCCCTTCCATGCAGTCTACAATCAGCTGCTTGTTTTAGGGTTGCCAGGGTCTTCAGGATTCTGCCTGTTCTCTCAGGGCCAGACCAAGATTGACACTCAGCGATCTAAGGCACAGCCTTGAATGTTGCATGACATCATCAAAGAGCAAAAGTGGCCATTAGTTTCTTGATTCTGCTGTCGAAATGACTATCATTTATTCTTTTGATGGGATATTTTATATACCATGAGGCAGAAAGGCACTGGGTTGGGTAACAGTGCCTCTCTGAACATGTAAGAGAGGCAGGGGAAACAAGCCAACATTGTATTACTATTAATGAGGCATGCCAATCTCTGCCTTTGATGTACATTCTAAGGAGTATGATTTGTTTTCAGTTTCTTTGACTAAAAAGAGCAAGAAGGCCTTATAATATTGATCTTGGAATTCAGTATAATTGGATTGTAGGTCAATATGCGTACTGCTTATTGATTTTATGCAGATTAGAATTACACGCATAAAAATGCATACTAAAGCTGTAATATTGTATGTATTTATATGTTAGTGTGTCAGTTTATTTGTTTAGCTGTCTTTTGGTGAGACATTCGTTCATTGTTTCTAAAAAAAAAAGAAGCAAAAAAATCATTTATCCTTTCAATATGAATCCAGTTCTATGTGATTTGTGGAGTTTAGACTGTATACTGGCCAGCCGATGAATCTCTGCCAAGGAAGCTGAGTTTTGGTTGAAATTGCTGCACTAGATCTTTCAGCACCCGTGATCCAGACACTGGTCTCTGCTCTGACTGTAGTGTGTCTAATGTTTCTTCTAATAATGTGAGATGAAGCATACGTGGAAGAATATTTTAGTGAAAACATAAATTGAATGCAAGTTTTGGACCATGCCAACCCAAACCTACGGGAACTGTGCAGAAATAGTTCTCCCACACAAAAGCAACTCTGGCTGGCTTATCATGAGTACTAAGAATATAATTTTAGTCATGTAAGTGTTGTGAATTGTGTGTGTGCATCTGTGTGTGTGTGTGTGTGTGTGTGTGTGAGAGAGAGAGAGAGAGAGAGAGAGACAGACAGAGAGAATCCAAAGAGAAGAACATGGAGGAGTCCTCACTTCCCCTACTTTGTGCACTGCTCCTACTGTGACACTGGAGGAAGATCACTGTGTGTGTGTGTGTGTTTGTCTATGTGTGTGTGTATGGGGGAAGTGGGTGCTTGCCTCACTCGGATCTCTACATATTTATCCATATTTTGAAATGTTAGGACAGGTGCGTGATATACCAGAGTGTAAAATTAACTTGACATTGAAACAGATACATATGTTGCATTCATTCCACAGGTGCACTGACGGATCAGACTGCTACACAGGTTTACGTGGTGCATGAATAGTTCAGCTGTGAGGAAATTAAAAATAGGCCAAGAATGCACACGTGCACGCGCAAATACACACCCTGAGAGAATGGCCTTCTCTCCTTCATTGTTGTTGTCTGGTGAGGGGCTGGAAGCAACAATAGAGCAAAGAATAGCAGTCCAGGCCACACAACGCCAGTCAGTGCTATAAAGGCAATGGAGGCTTGTGAAAGTAGACTTGCAATGGTAAACGCTATTCGGCTTTAATAAGCACCAGGCTGAAGGCAGATACTGAGCCTTTTGTCCTGTTTTAGTGTTTAACATTTAACTTTACCACTGGCTTTTGATGATGTTCTTTTATTCTTTCACAAAGAAAAGTGAAGCTTCCGCAGATACCTCTGGAGCTTGAAACGCTTGCCTATCCAGTTTCACCCTAATGGCTAGTGCTGGGTCTTTTCAAAGCAGCAGACCTGGCTTTCGGAAGGGACCGTAAATCTTTATTTTTCTACACTAACCCCCCCCCCCCCCCCCCCCCCCCCCCGCCACCCAACCCAGTCACCCAGACAGATGTTGGTATCTGGAACTGAGGAATCTAGTGCTTAGTAGTTCCCAGTGTCTGGTATGTGCCAGAGGAGTGAGCAGCATGAGTCAGTGCATGTTCCGTTCTGCTGATTGGAACCTGGTAAGAATTCTGGATCAGAGGGGTAGTTTATTGTAGCGTTTAGGAGGCATGCATTGCAAGTGATGTGGGAGTGTTCTCTGTTAATGTGTATCACCCAAAACACCCACACTCTTCCCCGTGATCAGTGTGATGTTTTGTTTAAATGACCTCTTGGGCTCGATGTCTGCGGTTCAGACATCAAAGAAGGACTCTGAACCACGCAGAAGATGGAGGACACAAGAGTGGACACCAACAGCAACAGGAGGCTGATTTTATTGCTCTCTGTGTGCTTTGTTCCCCTCCCCAAATCTCTGCATCAGTGCCCGTGCTGTGACCCAGCTGCCCCCTCTGGTGTGGCAGGCAGAGCAATACTGTGAGTTGAAGCATGCAACAGCCTGCTAGCCCGCTCCGCCTCTCTTTCTCCTACTGAGGAACAAAAGCCAAAGACTCCGCTTATTTTCATTTCTTTCATTCTGAGTCCGTTGGTTATTGATTGCCATGAAAGTGTTCTAAGGACTTGGTTCCTCTCCGTCATGCAGGACAGGGACAGGTTGTGGCACCAGCTTCAGGAGTGCGGCTCCGTGTGTTTAAACAAAGTCTGTCTTGTGACGTGTGTACGTCGGACGTGGAATGTCGGCCCCCCGACGGATTGCGCACAGACGTGTTTGTCTTGGTGACCTGGCAGCACGCCAGTGTGTTCGCACCTCGTCCTCAGCAGAGGGTGGAAAACGACGATGCTCCTTTTCCTCAGCAGTGCAGATGTTAGCCCTTGTTTTGCTGCCTTTATCAGCTGTTGAGTAGCACAGAGATGTTAATGAATGGAGTGAACTGAACCAGACGTTTACCCCAATGCAAAGAAACTCCGGCTGTGTAATGAATGGAGGATTGCTTCAGAGCGTCGTCTCCTCAGGAGTAACGCTTTCTCAAACCTCATTTCTCATTCGGCTTTCAACGTTGGCGCTTCAATTCAAATCTGCTCCTGTCCTTGCAGAATGGGAGGGTTCCTGGAAAAGAAAAACAAAACAAAAGAAGAATGCAGGAAAAATTCATTCAGTCTTTCTCTCTGTCGGGCCTCTAGAAAAGCTGGCGCGGCCTTGAATGAGCGCAGCAGTGGGCTAATTATGGTGTGACTTGGCACTCAGTATGTGTTGCTAAGCCTTGCCCGTTACTACCAAGTGGCAGCCCAACTGTTGTGCCAAAAGCTTATAGTGCCAAAGCCTGCGTCATGAGATGTGTTGCTCCTAGCTTATGCTCCCAGGCCCTCGGGACTGGGACAGGGCTTGCCTTCCTGTCACCTCAAATCAGGCAAGGCGGGACACTACATAATGAGGCTACAGTAAGAGGCTGAAGGGTTAGGCCCGTTCTGAGATGCTACACTGAAAAGGCCGGGGTTGTGATTGAATTGTGAAAGTGGATCAGAAGGAGGTAGAATCAGAATGAGGTAGCGGGCAGAATGGGTGTGCTGCACACATCCTCAGATGTCTTTGTGCGGGATGAGGAATGGGGCTCGGGTGCTTGTTTTTCAGCTGGTTGGGCTCAGTGTTCTCAGCTGTCAGGGTGGCAGGTCTTTTCACAGCTCACTAAGGACACTAATGAGAGGACTTGCTTTTCATTCAGCTGGTGTCAATCCAGAGAAATTTATTAAGGTCTTATCTCCTGTCTGACAGGCACCGTTCCACATCTCATATCAGCATTTAGGCAGCCAGAACATGTTTTCATTCCTGTCTTTAAACTGATGTGATTCTCTAAAGGTCTGAATTAAATCAGCTCAATAGTTTATTACAGAAGAAACGCTCAAAATCACCATGAAATACATGTTGTTGTAAATAGTCTGTGTAATTTGAGGTGTATTCTCAGAAAAAAATCACTGCTTTGTTAAGAGACGGGATATTCATATTCAGTTTAAAGAAGTTTACTGGAGTAAAAGGGTTTTATATTCATCTGTTAATGGTGAAATGTATTACAAACAGATTTGAAACCATAACTTATTGCAGCATTAGTCCCTCCCTTGAATTTTTTTTTTAAGAAAATGTTGGGGAAATGTGGATGAAGACCAAGCTAAACAAGTTCATAGGAGGGAGGGACTTTGTATCAGGGAAGGAGGTTGATATCAGCTATAATTATAAAAGTAATGCAGAGATGAAAGGGCGTCTCACAATTCATATGTTCATAATGAAGAAAGGTACACTTTGTGCTCCAGAATCACAGTTGAAAACATTTTGTAAACAGGGGGTGTGACTGTTCTGGTCTTCAAAGAAGTAAGTAACTTTGTGTTCTGGGATGCATTACATGTTGTTTTTTTTTTATTCCTCTGTAAACGATCAAGCATGATACTCCAGTATCAGCCATGCATGCAAGAGCTAGTGCATGAGGCTACAGTTAAGCCTTCAGTTTAATGTCCATGTGAAACTGGTTTGACTTTCAGTGATATTTCTTTGTCCATATTATATATTACGCTCTTTACCAAGCATCATTCAGAAATACTTCCCCCAAAGAAGTCTGATAAAAAACAAGCGATTAATGTTCTTGTCCAGATTTTTAACAAAGACCATTTACAAAGTGATGGCATATTGTTTAATTCTGGAAGATATTCTACTTCTCCGGTTAAAGATAGCCAAAGAGCTGCCAAAGCAGGAACTCCACTGGTTTCTCATCTTTCACTGAATACTGGCACATTAAAGAGAGGGAGAGAGGCATGAAGGCAACTGTCCAGGAAATCAGCAGTACCCTGTACCTCTATCACTGAGTATCACTTAGATGCAGCTGTATCACTACTCATTTTTTGTTATTTTTTTTCCCCCACTACAGCTAAGGAAATATAGTGAAGACATTTTTGTTGTGCTTTCCTATCTATGACTTGAATGCCCAAAGTCTCCTCAATCAGATCCACCCTCCTTTAATGTAACACAAACAGCTGTCTCTACTTTTTGGGTTGTGTACAGTCTTATATGAGTCAGTAAAAACAAATTAATGTACTTTCGGTGTTTTTCATGCTTTTGTGTTAGATCATTTCTGACCTCTCAAACCTGAGGACTGTGGCCTGGGGCTGTTTTTTTCACCCAACAAAGCTGATAGGAAAGGTCTGTGTCCAAGGAAACTGGACCTATTTCCTGTACACAAACAGGCATTACATTTCACCGCACACTCAACAGACATGCCATCTGGAAGTGGCCGAATATCGAGTGCTTCCTCTTCCCATCGCAGCTCAGGTCATTTTCCCACAACGTGTTTGTTTGTTTTTCAAAGTTCTTTATGCAGAAATGGACAAAGCCAGCCTGTGAAATGGGCAATACAGCAGCTTAGCCTATAGAGAAGTGTGACTTAGAGGGTCATTGAGCTATTGTGTTACAGTGGTAAAGGATCTGCAGTCATTTCTTGAATAGCACTTGCTTCCTTAAGTAGCCAGTGAGATGCAGCCAGAAGCCTTTCTAGGATTTCTGATGATGATTGAAGCCATGTCTTTGTTATTCCTTATAAATCAAGGTCACCAAATAGGGAGAGCTGCTGTTTTAATGGTAACTTATGATATGTAATACAAATCTCTTTTTTCCCCACCTGAATTTGGTAACTGCTGACACCTGCATTTAAAAAAAAAGCTAATTAAATTATAATGAATTGCCGAGAAACTGTGATGGATCACATTTATTCTCTCCGGTATTGTTGTTATGATTTTTTCAGTCATGCGCGTTTTTCACATATGTAGTCAATAACTCAGGGCTGTTCCCTCATTCCCATTAGGAGAAGATGAAGTGCTCTGTGACCGGTCTGAAAAGCGTAATAGACTCTGCGATCTCCCTAATCTCTCCCTGAAACCCACACTTGCAACCAGGCCTCTCTGCAGTAAAAGGCAGGCCTCGGCCGCTGTCCAGGCCCACGGAGGTGGAGGTGGAGGTAGAGAGGGGTGATAAATTGGGGGGGGGGGGGGGGGGGAATTAACGTGTTGTGTAAGAGCGGCCATAAAAGTGTCACCTCCTCTTACCATTTGATGCCTTTCCAGTTGTGCCCTTTTCATGACAGAATGCTTTGAGGATGAAATGCTCACAAATTTTAAGCAGCTTTTTCCCCACACATCCTGATTAAATCTATCAGACTCTTGGGAAACTTTGATAAAAAGAAGCTATTAACATGACAAACTACTAGAAACATAAAAAAGACTGTATAAAAGTAGTTCATTTGTCTGCCCTGTTGTATAAACTAGGCCTTTGGCTTTATTACGGTGAATTAACCTTTGAATGTGTCATACATGCTAGTCTTTTGATGGATAAAGTTTGACATACTGCGTGGTGCGACATTGTGAGGGGCAATGTGAGTATTCACTTAAGCTGATGGTAATCCCCTGTAAGGTGATATCTCTGGTACTTTTTCTACCTTAATGTGTAAATGTTAATGTTTTGCCCATCCCTGGTCTATCAGCATTTACCTCTTCTTTGGAAGTCTACTTAATGGCGCCAGCGTAGTTCCACAGCCAACCATGCAAATATGTTACCATGACAACAGCCAGTTAAGGGGGAAGTCTGTGCAGAGTTCCCTATTTATTAACTCTTAACCTATTTCCGTTTAAGAGAGGTTGTAATCAAGTAAGCGAGCTGGATATTCATAACAAAATCCAATATTACTATGGTGTTTCTGAGTGAAACCCAGCTTCGTTGTTATTATTGTTGGGGCACTGTGTTTATTTGGGTTGGCTTCACCTTTATTTGACAGCTGAGGGAGGGAAGTAGTTAAAATGTTTGAAGTTATACAAGTGACTTGTTTACTTTGTTTGACCTCGGCAGGAAAAAAAAATGAAGATGGCTGAACTGATTAGTCATGGGAACATTTTACTACACAATGTGTTATTTTTTCCCTCAACCTGAAATGAGTCCGCCAATGTTGTTCACACTGACCGAGCACCTCGACATCAGGTTTCCGTCCAGTGTGCAATAAACATGCATGTTTTTTGAGGCCAAGTCCCCAAAGGGATCGTCTGTTATCTCTTTCCTCTTAAGTACTTCCCCAAACCCCACTGACCCAAGTGGGTCGTACTTTGTGAAGCGTGGCTGTTTGTCATTACATCAAGTGACCCCCCAATGCTCGTGCTGGACAGATACGTGCTCTTCAGCCTCCAAGTTAGGATGCATGTCAACACTCTGGTACCATTGTTCCGGAATGCTGGTTGGAGAGCTTTTTAGTCTTGTTAAGAAGAAGGAACCTTGACCTGAGCAGAAGAGAAAAATGCACGTTTTACCCCCACAGTATGGCCATATCTTATTGTCTTTGGCGACAACAACCTGTCAGTCATAAATGTCCTGAGCACAAAGGTGGACCGAGTCACTGTAGATATTTATTCAGGTTGCAAAGACTAAAAACTTTGGACAACTTAACTGGCAATCAGTGTAATAAACGGTGATTGAATGGGTTGTTTTCATAGCAGCATTGTTTGAAAGTCACTAGAGCCTACCAATTTGGATGTATGCCCAGATGTGGAAATCATCAGGTGCCTGCTGCCAGCTATGAGGCTTGTGTGAAATACCGCAGCGGTAAGCAATACATCTTTCGGAAAGCCTGGTTGCAGAAAGCTCAGTTTAGAGATTAAAAGAGGGAAGTTCAAGAGCTTACCTGAGCTTTTGGTCTTGCCTCCCACCTCTGTGGGTGTTCTAGCACCGTGTCAGTCCAGCATTGGGGTGAGGTGGGCATCACTTCTTTGGCCTCTCCCTCATATGTTACCCATCACATCGCAGCACAAAATCACCATCCAGAACCATCTCTGTTGTCGCACGAAGGTGGAATGAACGTCCACAATTCATCTGTTCTGCTGAGTCCCTCACTACCTTCAAGAAACATCTGAAGACACGCTCACCTGATCACCTGAATCATTCCTACCTAAAACAACTTCTCTTGTCTTAATCTTTGTTTTCCTTTACTATAAAAACAGATCTAATGGTTTAATGCACTCATATCTCTAGCAGCTAGCTTGTACCTAGTCTGGCCAGTTTTTGAAACCTGGTCATGAAGCACTTCTAATACTGTTGACTCCTTATGTGACTTTTTGCTTGTGTTGTACTCTGCCTCACTTGTAAGTCTCTTTGGATAAAAGCGTCTGCCAAATAAATAAATGTAAATGTAAATGTGTCTCCCAGGCTGCTCTCGGATGCTGCTGAGGCCAGCGTGAGGGTGATGTGACAGAGAGACAACGCCCTGCACGCGCAAACCAGAAGAAGCCGGACATGGGCATCTTGGGAATGCGGAAGCATGTGTGTGGGTGGGTGGGGCCAGGACACACCTATCTGCTGCTGCTGTCTGTCCTCCACTTGCTGCTGCCTGCTGTGGCCTCCATCTCCTGGACCCAGAGCGCCCCCAGAATGGAGCTCTCATATGCAGGTGGGTCACTGCTCAACGCCCCCCCAATACATACTCTACAGAACTGAGTATAGGTGTGCTTCATCATAGAGCAAAGAACTAAACGAAAGGCTTTTTGATCGTCTGTTGATGGTTCAAAGATTTTTGCCCATATAACACATTTTTGCCATTCACGAGTGAGTGCATATATGTGTTGGAGGTGTGTTGTTTTTTTTTTAATGCAAAATATTTTTAAAATTCAACTTAAAAATTGAATGTGAGAGACATGAGGAGGGGAGGAGGTGTTTTATTGTATTGTTTTATCTCATGTGAGGTAATGCCTGACATCGGTCCAACAATGTCTCTGTGGAAACCGCCAAGACTCCCACCATAAAGAGCACTATCAACACTGTGTCTGAATGGAGAGATCACAGGATCAGCTTTGATGCTGTCTCTCTTTACCTACTGTATGGCTTGAGGAAATCCACAGGTCATTAATTTGACTTTGTCCAAATCACCAGACAGCAGCTGTCCTAGACAAAGACCACAGGAAACCACCGGCTTATTTTATCTCTAAAGCCAAAAGCAAACAAGTTGGTCTGCAAAAAAACAATCACAATTTAATGCCTGCAGATTCAAGGGTGGCGTCACAAAATACCACACAAATACTCTCCCAGCCGCGATTGCAACCATTTTTAGTATGTTTTGTTGACCTTAAGTAAACACCATCAAGTGTCCAGAATGCAGAGGACAAGGATGGAGCATTCAAAAAGCAACAATAGCAATGACTTCACCACCACCAAGAAAGTTTCATCATCTATCCCCTGAGAAGTTTTTCTGGCTTACTCCCATGTCTGGAGACCCATCCTCAAAGTCCTCTCCCTATCACCACGTCACAGCTGACCACAGGGACTGACCTCAGGAACTGAACAGACTCCACTGGCTTCCTGATGGGAAAATGTGCACAAGGAGAGAATGGCCTGGATGTAATTTCCAAGTGCCAGTGTGCTTCCCATGATATCCTACCCATATAACGACAGGGACAAAAAGCAAATGTTCATTACTTCAGAGAATGGGTTTATTGCATGTAGTAAATAAATGGCAAAAAGGCCAGCAAGCACGCATTGACTTGAGCATTAGTCCTGATGGCCAAGTGGCGGGGAGAGATTTGTAATTCTCACAGGAAGAGTATCATGTATTTGAAATTCAAAGTTAGGGAAAAAGAGAATAGGTTGAGATATGTTGGGAATGAAGGAGCCAACATACGACCTTGGTAACAGATGTGGAGATCATTTCCACCATCTATACCTCAGTGACAGAGGTGTGTATGTGTGTGTGTGTGTGTGTGTGTGTGTGTGTGTGTGCCTGTCCGTGTATGTGTGTGTGTGTGTGTTCAGGTGGCAGGTTGGGGGTTCTTTGACACCTGTTAGTTGAGTCTCATGGACACTCTTTTCAATGCATCACCATTGTGACAAATGTGTAATAATGCCAAAAAGACATGAACATTTCACTCCAGTTTAAGACAGCTGTTGACACACTGGCTTGACCTGGGGCCTCAGGTGTCAAAGTAGAACTGTTTGACTGTGACACAGTTGCTGTCATCTTTGCATGTATTCCTTAGAGAATGTAGCAGTTATGTATAGACAGCAGTTGAAATTACATGGGTAATTGGCACAGATGGTTTTATTGTCTTTGAATGGAGTCAACTTCCTCTTTTGTCGCTTATTTAACCTCAAGAGCCAAAGGCTGCACTGACAGACAGATGAAATGTACACCCCAATGACTCTTGCAGCTTTTTTTCTAGTTTTTGCGTGTGAAGTTTGCTCTTTACTTTGTATGAGAAACTTCCCCTGAAGTATGGATGAAGACCAAGGTAAACAGGCCTGTAGATGAGAGTGACTTCATATCGGAGAAAAAAGTTTCAACTTCACACCCTTTATCATCATTGAGACAGCTGCAATTATACAAGTAATGCAGAGATACCAGGATCCTGACATCACTGTCTCACAATTTTTGGGTTTCATATGATGAGCAAAAACATACTAAACAAAAAAAATTCCCATTCATTTGGAAAACTTGGCTGTTACAATGCTATGCCGCTGTTTCAAGCACGTCTGGTACATAATGGCTGCTAGGTATGTGGAAAGCAGGGCCTGTCAGTGGGGTGGTTGGTGCCATGTGGTGTCATGTAGTGACCTTTGGCTCTGTGACCCTAGCGTGTCCATGGTAACGAGGTGCGATGGGATGAGCGTGAAGACTCGGGATGACACAGTCCGCCCTGGTTCGGCAGGGGCTAATGAATCCGTCAGGACCTGGACACAAAGCAGAGCCGCTGACTGGAGTGAAGAATGCCGTTAATTAGGGATGGGTGTCCTGGGGTTGGGGGGATGGATGCGGGAACACCCTGGGTCTCGCGGTCAGCCACGGCTCGGCTCTTGACGTGAGGGTTCTTCTCCTGGGTGTGGAATCCAGCCTGCTTCCTCTGCTTCCAGCTTGCCTGTTGTGCCCCTTCTCTCTCCCTGTAGCATGAGGGCAGCTGATAAATACAGCAGCCCTTTCCCTTTGAGAGATAAGAGATGAAGCTAGATAGTAAATGATTGCATTGCTGTACAGAGGCAGCGCTGGGGTCTAGTTTGTCTTAGACTGCCAGCAGAGTCTGGGTTGACTCACAGAGCTGGAGTCAGGCATCCCTCGCACCGCAGGCGAGGGGCGTGGTCTTCTGAGAGCAGCGATGTATGTTCTAGCACCTTCACTCTGGCACTCAAGCAATTAAACTCACACCCTTTGCCCTCTCCAGGGTCTTAAGTGTTGCAGAACATTTTGTTAACATAACGAACAAAACAGAGCTACGCAATGCCAGCTAGAACAGAGCAGCCCGTATGTTTTATAGGGGATTCAATTGCACTCGAGGGAGCCGAGAACGCTCATCACTTAGCCTGAAGCTTGGCGCTACAACTGTTGCTTTCTCCAAGAGAATTTGCCAACACTTCCAAGAAATATGACAGTGATAGTAATCTACAATAATTTTTTTTTTAAAACTCATTTTTTGTAGGGCAAAGCAGAAAAAACATGTTTACTCATGACAGGAGAGCAAAAGTAATAATAAAGGCATGTGGGTTCTTCTGCTGCTCGCATGCACTTATCTGATCTTAAGTAATGACCCATCATTCCTGGAGCTTATGCTGACAGACTGGATCAGGCCTGGCGTGAGACCCCTTTCCAGTGTTGAGAGGCAATGGACTGTCTGCAGTGCAGAGTGCAACAACCTCTCTGTCTCTGACTCTAAACACGCATACGCTTTTGAAAGGAAAACAAAAAGCTTAAAGAATTCATTAAGTCATCTGGGAAATCAGAAGGCAGTTCCGGGACCCCTAAACAGAACCCCCACCCGCATTGTATCCTTGACTTGTGGCGGGGATATGTAGGCCATGAAGCTCTCTGCTGGGAGGATGGGGGGCTGGTGGTAGGGGGAGGGGGGCCATAGAGCCATCAAAGCCTTAATAAAGTGAAACCCAGGGAGGTCACCCAGAACTGCCACAAATCACAGAGCAATTGCCCTCATACTTCATCTGACAAAGCGTATGCATTTAAGGAGAATTTATCAGTGCTCCACTAAGCGGGTTAAGTTTGGTTTTCAGCGCATTTCCTTATTTCAGCGACGGCTGGAATGCGATTGATTGCAAAGAAGGTGATTGCGGGACTCCGCTGCCATTGCTCTGTGAATTAAGTTTTGAAGTGAGATTATTTCACCTTGAGAGTAATGCCTTCCACTTATCGTGATGGCTTTCCCACAGCATGGCCATTATTACCAAGCACAATCAGTCACGCTCTCCACACACGCACGCTTGTTCAGAGCTTGAGCGGCGCTGAGAGGAGATCAGAGGCCTTTTCCATCTGATGGGCAAATGCATTCCTTTGTTCCCCTGGGACACTTAAGAGCGGTGATACTGTGACCTGTAATCATTTCTGTTGATTTGAGAAACAATAGCACCACTGAAAAAAAATCATGCCATTGTGCCTCTGGCATTTCTATTGGATATGACTGGTTGGATAAACAAATAAGTAATCACACATGTATAAACATGTAGCCAATCTAGAAATAGATATTTATCCAGCCAAGGAAATTTGTGAATCTTGCTTTTTCATGCAGCATTTTACATATTTTTGCATGGTTAGTTATCCTTTCATCTCTCCGTCTTTTTATCAATAACATCCAGAGAGCAATCTAACCAAATAATTTGCCACCAAGATGAAAGCACAGTGCAGCTGATGAACCGACGTGCATGGCATGACACATAAACCAGAGAGAATGTGCTCACATTGGAGTAATGAAAATGAATGACAACATCCCCCAAAGATGTTTTTGAAGTGTGGGATCCAATAACAGCAAGGCTGTGGAAAAACAGGGATTCTGCGACTTAGAGAATCTGTGCTTTTGACTCACAGGAAAGGAGCACAATGGCTACTGCTTAGGTATCACAGAGTGCTGGCGATGGCTATCTGGGTCTGTCTTTTCAACGACAGAGGAGTGAGGTCTGGCTCTGGCCAGGAAACCGCAGGGGCTCGGCACACTGTCGGTCTGGCTGTGAGGATACATGGTAGGGTTGAAAAGTCACAGTGGGTTTTTGTAGATTAGATTTCATTTCTCCTTAGTTATGTATCCGCCCAGCTGACAAAGTGAGAAGCCGTGAATAGAGACCTCTTAATATTTTTTTGCCTGTGCTGTGGAAACCATGATATGTCGGATGTGTCTGGGAGTGGATGGGCGTTGAATGATGTGGGACAATGGAGAGTGCTGTGGTAATTATGGATGGTTTATGGAGTGTGAAGGCATGCTGTCTGGCACTTGACTGACAGCTGTGTTTATTAACTCATGAGTGGTGTGTAACATCGATGTTCATCACGCTCAGGAGCAGCAAACTGCTGTCATTTCCTCCTCTGCAGTGAGATAGACCTCTTATCAGGAGAGGCATTTTACTTGAAGAAGAACTGATCAGGCACTGTGCAGTGGCAGCTTTGCTGGTGGTGAAATACTGTCACTGCAGGAGCCATTCACTCTGTAAGTTATCCATTGAATTAGTTTGTGAGGGAGTCTACCAATACTATGGCTGCTTTCCCTGCTCTTAGCCAACAACAGTTTTTTTTTCACATAAAATCTTTCACTCTTTTTTCAACTTATTCACCACTCTGTCACCATGAATCTTCAGCTTTGTCCAGTTCAGTTCTGCTGGCTGCATGGTGAACAGTGTGTTGTTCCTCTTGAATAGCTTTGTCAGGTGGACGTCATTAAAGACAATGAGAGGAAAACCATTGGCATTACAGTTCATTTCCTGAGTCACACCGGGAGCTGAACAATGTGCGCACTGTGTAATAGAGTTGAACACCTGTGGCCGTCAGAGCTCACTGTCCATGCGCTAGGTCTGCGCTGTGTCTTACGTGTGACCTCTTGTGGCTGTGGACAGCTTGTCACATCTGTCTGGCTCAGGGTGAAGATGCGAGAGATTTGCACACGCGTACACACATACGAACACACACAAACAGACTGGTGAAAATACACACACACACACACACACACATGCACACACGGATGCGCTCACACAAACATGTATATACATAACACACATCCCAGAAAGAGAGAATCTTTTTTAGTGTTCTGAAACTCCCAAACCCTACAAATGAGCAGATATGCATCCTTTAATTATGTACATTCAGTAGATGTATGTAAAAATACTCAAAGTAATGGACTATGCACCTCTTCGTTGAAAACAGGAGTCGCTGGTAATTGTTAGTTAATGAACTCCAGCAGGTTGCTGCTTAGGCGGGCCATGATGGAGAGGATGTTCATCACCAGCTGCGCAAGGAATGTTTGTTCAGCCGACTTCTGCATCTTGTGTTTGGGTTACCAGAAAAGAAATGATACAATTAATAATTTAGAGCTGGAAGGCCATCAAAGCACACGCCAGTTGAATTTACCTTATCATTTATTTTCAAAAACACTGGAACTAACGCGGCGTTGAAACCGCCTGGAATGTACACAAAGAAAAGTGATCCATGGCGAGATTTCAAGGCAAACAATGGGCCTTGCTTGCGAGCTCCACATTCTCCCACCACTGGGGAGAGTTCATCTGGAGCAGAGGACCGGGGGCACTGTTGTAGAGACAGTGCTGGGAGAGTGCGTGTCGCCGTGTGAGAGCTGTCGTCGGCTGTGAGCCGTCACCGTTGTGACATGGGCCCTCAGCCGATCCCAGCTCTCCCCTGTGTTGTGCCTCTCTGTGGCAGAGCTCTCATGCAGCATCCGCTGGCTGTGAGGAGGGCTACATTGACACCCTACAGTTTTACCGCTCACAAACTGGGATAATCTCTGCCTGTATGCGTGTATGGCCATCCCTGTTTTTTTTTAGCTCATCCATTTCTTTATGTGTATTCCTACAAAGAGTTAAACCAGGACTGATAAATGAAGCATTAGTAGATGTAAAGCCATATATATTTTTTTTTGCTTTCACTCCATGCATGCCTGTGTTTCCACTCCTTGTTTCCTAAACAGAGAGGGGTGCTGAAAACAAACTATTGTGAAACTGAATTCTTATTTGCCAGTTTTGGAAAAGAAAAATTAATGATTTGTTAAAACCGTCCAGTTTTGAACAGGCTGTTGGCACAGCAACATTTTTTTGATATGAACAAGAAGCCCTTAAATGTCAGGGGGGGTGAAATTGGCTTAGGCCTAAATTACTTTTCTCCATATGGACTCTAGTATAAAAATTGCCCTGTTGAATGGCAGCTCTTCAATCCTATTGGAGGCACATTGTCTGCCCCTGCTCCACAGCTTTGTCCAGGGGGAAAGACCCTGCTGGTGAGAACGGTGCACCATTGTTCAGACCTTTAAATACTGTACTGGAAACAGTGGAACAATGAGAACGCTCCTTGAAAAGCTCACTTTCATGTTCTGCTGTTTACAATTGACAACAGAGTGAATGCGGCATTCATTTTAAGGAGGTGGTGGGTCCTCAGTTTCAGGGACTGGTTGCATAGCTACGCTGTTAAAAAAATGCTTCTCAGAGTTCTCATTTTATTTCATGCTCAGCCTAGACCCCACAGAGGTGTGGTTCTTTCAGCATTGCACAGCGGAGTGAGACTGAAAGGCTTTCTACTCTCCTTCTCGGTCCTCTGTCGCCTCCTTTGCCCTGATAGATAGGTGACCCTTTGCTGCCTTCTTCAGAGCTTTGCTGTGTGTAATTGGGGGTGGGAGGACACTGTTGACCCAACTCAACTGAGGCCAGGAAAAGAACAGAGAAAGTGAGTGGGTTTGAAACTTCTTCAGCTTCAAAGGGACTATGTGATGATTGTAAGAAGAAGGAGTGAATAGGGATGGTAATTGAAAATGTTGCAGACCTCTTCAGGGGTTGTCTGTAAATGGTAGTGGGAACTACATGTTACTGTACAAGACTGCAGCACACCAGAACAACAGCAGTATTCTATTTGCCTTGTTGCATTTTGTGTTGCATTTTTCTAATTATGTCTACACGTCAACAGCTCGCTGCTGACTTCACATATAAAATTAGTGTTTTAAGACTGTCTTTATACACCCTTTAGGGAATTGTACAAGGTCTAGCCTCCCTTTATATAGTATGAGTAACTTTTTGGCTGTACTCTCGGTAGATTAGACTGAAATAGGCATGCTGTGTTCTGTCATTTGTGACTCATTCCCTTTAAGCGTGTTAATTACTCTCATGCTCCTACCGTGCTAACATGGCTCACGAAATTAAGAGTGTAGGAAAACAATGCATACTGGAGAGGTATAATAAATCTCAACCGACCAGTCAAGACAAGTGAAGCCCTGAAGACTCAAACAGGGGTGTGGTCCTGGGTGACTGAACAAGAAGGCATGGCCATCATTAAAAGAGCAGTTGGGAAAAGAATCGAGAAAAAAAATCTGGCTGCAAATTGATATGGAAGTAAGTACATGTACAGAAAGATGTACTGCAGGCTGACCTATTCCACATTAAGAACAAAATTTATCCTAGAACTAATACAGACTTTAAAAGTTTCAGTGCCGTTTGTGTAAAAGTCAAACTGGACAGTATCCAAACGAATGCACACTACATACTAGACCATGTATGTCATAATTCATAGGGATTTTGCATATATTAGGGAGAGTGATCTGACCTACATTGGCAGCTAAGTAATGTAATTATTACTTCATTATTATCAATAATGTTTTTAATATTGTGATATCCTGACATAAGTCTTACCTTAATTCATCACCAGTCAGTCTTCCATAACTATAAACTCTGTTAATGGTCTCTTGTCATCTCTCATACAAGTGGCTTTCATTACCACATGTCTCCAATTTACCAGACATATACAGTATGGTGCATTACACACTAGGTATTGTTCCAATCCACTGTTAACAGTCACAGTAGAGCACCAAACTGCCTAACACTCTTCAGGCATCTGTCCCTCTTTTCATATAACAATGTCTCTTGACTACAGAAATGATAGAGGTGGATGAAAGATCTCAACACTGGTTATCAAAGGGATTCGGCTGGTTTGATTACCCAAAGTTTGCAACTCAGATAACAAGGCATTTTTTGTGTGATTCTGTTTCTCTTAAAGCACTTGGGAGTACGTGTTTGTGTTTCCACATTGATTCACAAAATCTCTTGAGTATGTTTTCCGTGTCACTGGAGTGGTTCTTTTAATCAAAGACCCGCACTGGAAGTGCTGAGATTTCAATAAAAGATAATTGTGTGACAGACGATGCCTTACAGTTGATAATTGGCAAACACAGCTGTGATTTTTTTTTCTACTTTTAATGTTTAGTGCAAATGGCTTCCTTTTTATAATCAGTCTACCACATTAATGAGCCAGACTTCTCTAGACATTCCAAACTCATTTAGCTCTGAAAGGCCACAATTAAAAACATTCTGTCTCCATAAACCTATGCAATCAGCCTCACATTTCTGGAGCTGACATAAATCAGAAGTCTTTCAATATAGTTAAAGCTGTACTCTTTCACATCTTTAATATTTCATTAAAAAGCAAAGTCCTTTAAACACTTAAACCATGATTGTATGTGTAACTCTGTTAGACAGATGTTTGGACTATATGGAACCAGTGTTTTTTGCTGTATTCAGAAACATTGGACATGTTTCTTTTTTATAATTAACATAGGTCATACAAGGAAATACTTACACATGCAATCCTTATACAAGAGGTACTTGATCTGATTGAGATTAGAGCATACCAGCTGTGGAATTGGTTAGATGGATTAGTGTAAAATCTGATTGGCTTAAACTCTGAATATGTCCCTGTTCAGTTGGCAGTCCCAGGGGAATGGGGAAGAAAAGATCCTCTGTAGATAGGAATTACCAGGTGGCCAAAGTCATGCCAGAGCCTTAATCCTGGTACCCTACTCTTTCACTATATCACAGGCAGTAATTAACCAATCACCCTTGACCCCTTAAATCCCAGGGCTTTCAGCAGCCAACCTCTCAAAACTCTATGACGAAACAGAATCAAGTCTTGCCCCGGGCTCTGCCCAATCAAAAGTAATCAGTGGAGGTTTAGCTTGATGGACAGAGAAGCACGTTTTACCTCTTCATTACATTGGAGTCTTTCGATAAACATTTACTAGTAGTGTGGAAATCCCTCTGTGTGATAAAAAATACACAGGATGCTGTAAGACATATAGATGAAGTAAAGACTGTATTTAAAATGCACTCTTTTCATTGTGGGTTTGTTGAGTCTGATCTGCTCAAGTGACTGTTCTGTAGAGGCAAAAATCAGTTAGAGGTGATTTATAGTATTCACAGATTCAGTTCACACGAAGGATCCATACTCAGTTTCATCACAGGTAAGAGGTCTGGTGTGCTGAAAGCGTTAACCTTTGACCCACTTTGGTACTGCAGGCACTCTGTGTTCCTGCCCTCTGGTCATGTAATCTTTTTACAAGAATTCATCTTTTTCCATATTTATTCATCCTTTAATGTTTTGGTTGTCTCCTGCTTGTCATCCAGTCAGACACATATTTCCATGCAGAAGTGAATGTGTGAGCTAGTGCCAGATGGAATGAGTCCACTTTTCCAGGACCATTCCCAAATGCCATTTGGAGACGACCCCCACAAAAGCCTTGTTTTCCATACTCAATAAAATACAATTCACGACAACAAACACAGTGATAGCCAGCCTTGTTGGAGTGAATCATGTGGCGTAATAACAGATTTACCAGAAAAGCAGTTAACCCCTTTATTAACCTTCCGGCTTCTTTGCCATGTCCTGAGCTTTAAACTGCACAGTGCCAGAGTGTGCACAACAAGCTTGATAACAGCACGTAGCTGGAATTATGAACAGATGTTCATCACTAAAAGTTGCAGAGTGAAACATCTGATGGTCAAAGAGCAGATCTGGAATCATTTGGTCATGCAAATGTTTGAAATGGAACAAAAATAGAGAGCTAGTTCATTGCAAGAGCATTGATATAGGTGGCCGGTGTTAACGTCATCAGTTCATGAAACGGTCTCTTGATTTCATTTTATGCAGAGCTCTGGAATGTAAACAGTGTTGGGTGAATCCACTTCAGACAAAATGGTTTTTCAAATCCGTGTGAAGTCCTTCGTGCTGTTATAAATATTTGATGGATTGGCTAATCCTAAAGTGATTAAAAATAGGTCTGAGGTACATTTAACGCCTTAATGGAACATAACATTGAATAGATTTAATGCCATATTTAGAATATAAAGGAATTATGTGGGTAGTCAGTCTGTGACTTTTACCACTGGATTTATTTCATTGTCTCAATGGATTCCAAATCCTAGTCTCTGCTGTTGTCTGGGCAAAGGATTGTAAAAGCTGTTTGGAATTTAAATTGGGACTGTGGAAATGGAAATTGATGTATCAGGTGCCATGACAGCATGACAAGGTTTTTGCTATATTAGAGCATAGTGATGGATTGACCACTTGTACATGAGTCATCTAGAGAGATACTGATCTTTTTTTCTGGCATTCAGGGAGGACCTGGCATGTTTTAATACTATCCTAGTGTCTTGTATTAAGAATCTTTTTCCCTTATTCAAATCATTTTTCACCATTCACTTTTACTATTTAAACACAGACCTCTACTGTTAATTTATTGGAAATATAGCATGATCAATATATATAATATAGTATGTTGGAAATATAGTTATGATCAATATCAGAAGTCCTAGGACTGTTGAGCTGATGGTGACTTTGATTTATGGTCAAGAGTACTTCCAATGACAATTTGGGAAATATTGCTAGAATGGCAAAATGCTAATGGTGATTTCTGAGATGTAGAGTCAACATTAGTGTTTATGACATTGGGCGTGGATGGGCAGGGCCAAGAAGCAAGAGCCCTGACAAGCAGTGTAGTTCGCACACATATACAGTCAATAGTAAGAGGTGCTGTGAGAGGTAACTGGGAGATTTGTATAATGCATTTAGTGTTTTCTAATCATATTGGCCATGTAGTAGGACCAAGGGCAGCAGAAGGTACTTTATGTGAAATTTGAATTCATATGTGTGTGTGTGTGTGTGTGTAGGGGTAGAAAGGAAAATGGAAAAAATAAGCACCTAGCCATTCTGTCTTGAAAGTCTGAATATATCTCAGTGTTGTAGCTGGGTCTTAAACCTGCCTTTAGCAATGCTTCATCACAGACACAACAGACACAAATGATGAGTGGGTGTAATTTTTTTACTCTCTGTGCAGGGTTGTCTCTATAACCTAACATAGCTCAAGCTCTCCCAGAGTAGATGAAGCTCTGGTTTGTTGTCCAATGTAGAATGTTGTTTGGGACACCCGAGTGGAACGCTTGGCCTGTAGCTCTCTGTAATCTAGTTTGAAGTTTCCAGAACACTGACTTGCTGTCTATGCAAATGTGAATAGTGAAGCCCCTGGATTTGGGCAAGAGTATCATTCATCTTGGACTCTTGTCCACTCAATTAAACATCAGCAGGCTGAAAGCTGCGGGGACATACTGCCTGCCTCCAAGAGCTCACAGTGCAAAGAGTTTTTTTTTATCCAACTAAAATTCAAATAAGGATGAGCAGGGGGCATTGCCAAGGAAGGAAGCCAAAATCAGGAGTAATTGCTTTGAAATGAAGTTCTGAAGTTTCATGTGTGTACTGCAGGAAATTAATAATGCCACTCCTGCACCTGGAAACATAGTTTTGGGCCAAATTAAACCACTTCAGGGGTCTAGGGTTTTAGGAGATAACAGAGTGGTGCCAAAGTTCTGCTCTCTCTCCCTCAGCTGAAAGGTGAAAAATTAAGGTATGCCTTTAAGAATTGCGCAGGATTACTACAACAACAGGTTCACTGCTCAGTACAGGACATTACTCATAACATTGCATGACAAATGTACTTACCAGTCAAGACCAAGGTAAATGATTTTGGAGAATGTTTAAAGACATTAATGAAATGTTAAAACTGTCTCTATGTCATCCTCAAAATATAGAGCTGCATCATGCATTTATGATTGTATCAGTTATTAAATATGATAATTATCTTCATAAACCTCATACAGAAGATTTGCACACCTCATTGCTAATATCTCGACAATGTATCCACATTCCCAATGTATCCACAAGAAGAGCTTTTTATCTTGTTAGAACTTGATTATGAAACCTAGCATTCTGCGGTTAAACAAACTCAGCTGAAATAAATTTTTGTGGTTGAACCTGGACCGTGTTCAGGATTGCTGTCGGTGGTCTGTCATAGCGGTTTCCACCTCATTGTTGTTCCTCCCTGGAAATGGGAAACACATTTGAGAGAAACTGTTGTTTAGGGTCCACGATGATGACAGGAACGGTCCCAGTGAGGCCAGAACGGAGCGCTGAATGAAGCAGACAGGGGAGGGTGTGCGAGGTTAATTTGCAGTGATTGTGCAGGTCATTTTCTGCTTAGTTAAACTCCCAGTCCCCCGGGAGGGAGGTGAGTGCATGACGGGGCCTGGCCTGAGCATGCAAAAAGGGGCAATGTTGTAACATACAGCTCACATATCATTAGTTTTCTGCATACGTTTTCAGCTTTATTAGCAACTTGATTGTTGATGGACCTCATTTCCAAAAAGAGTTTTAAAAGGTTCCAGAATGGTTTGCTGTCACTAAATGAACAAGGCTTGAGTGATAGGAAAGTCTATAGTAAGTACAGCTCACTAAGCCTGCTAATTCATCTCTCATCAGTGTTAGAGTGTGGGATAGCAGTACATTAACTCAAGAATCAAATGCATATGTTATCAAAATGGATAAAGTAATAGGTTACAGTGTAGAGCATAGCTTTTTGATGCACTAACTTTGTGATGTTTGTTGTAATTGTGCGGTCTGGAATGGAGTTCCGCTGTTCTTCATGCTGCTCTCCCTCTCTCAGACCTACAGGCGAGGAACAGCTCGGCAGTGTTCTGGGGTGGTCAGGCTGGGGAAGGGGGTTACCAGGCACTGCTGCTGGATGAAGACCGGGGCTGGCTGCTGGTCGGGGGGCGGGACCACATCTACATGCTGCACTCCGACAACCTGGCACTGCCACCACGCAAGGTCAGTGCCTGTGTGTGCGTGCGTGCGTGTGTGTGTGTAGGCTCAGGAGGTTATTATAAATTAAGATTAATTTTAGTTTTCAGCTCTTGCCCTTTACAGATGTCATAAATTGTGAAATGCAGCAACACAACCGGTTGGTGCCGTTGCCTATTGACGGCTGAGGTTTAGTCTGAGGATTGTACCACAAAGGCACATCACAAAGGTTTTATTGGAACATTTGTACCTGTACTGTTTTATGTCAGCTGTATGTGGTCTCTGGCCATTCCCATTGTTTTGACATTGCATTGCTGATTTTAACAACAGCTCCATGCCAGTGATTGGACTTGTTGGAGAGTTGCCCTTGTTGTCTCTTTTCTCACTCTCCATATATCTGTCAACACCAGAACAAAATCTGAAATGAATCCAAAATTTTATGCCTGTGTTTAAGGGAAGTGTCAGGATGTTGTAGGCAATGTGCTTGTGAGTGTCGCCCTAGCGACGTGTCGCTTTCTCGTTTAGATTCGTTGGCCGGCTGTGAAAGAGCATGTCGAACACTGCAGGTCGGCTGGGAAGAATGAGGTAAGGAGGACAGTCTCACCTATAATGAAGGTGGTGGTGGGGGCGGGGGTTGCAGGGTGACAGTGGACAGAGTTTTCCATAAGACTGTCTGGGCAACTTAACAAGAGTCAGCAGCACACTGGGAATTTACAGGCCCCCCTACAACAGGCCCGAACTCCCATCATTAAGTGGAACATGGCCTAAAGTACTCCTTTTCACTTATTGCACTCGTGGGAGATGTTGAAGTTTTAAGGGACCCTGGGGAGTTGAGTAGGTCCTCTTTGTCATGGGATGTGGCGTCCATCTCAGCTGCAATAACAAAAAAAGACCAACGAAATACGCCATGTAATTTAGGGCAGGGAGCATGGCATTCCTCCATGCATGTTCACTCTTCGGGCTTTTCACAAATTCGGTACCCTGAGCAGTATAACTTACTGGTCTGACGCAATGTTCCTTTGTGTGAATGCTGCAGATGGATTGTGCCAATTATGTGAGACTCCTGCAGCCCTTCAATAAAACCCATGTATACGTGTGTGGAACTGGAGCGTACCACCCGCTCTGCACCTACATCGATCTGGGTCACAACACAGAGGTGAGGGAGATGATCACGGATCCTTCATGAGACGTGACGGATTCACCTGACTCTTTCTGTCATCCAAACATGCACTGGTTTCGGAAGACCTGTTTGTGATTTAAAAAGCAGACAGTGCGTGCCAAACAGGAGCTGTGAGCATGCTATCAAAATATACAATACAGCTTTGTGCCATATGAAAAAGTAATAGAAATTAAAAAAGTAAATCATCATAAAGAACATGGTGATATATGTCAAAATGTTTGTCATGTATCATATATCTACAAGATATTTCATATATATATATATATATATATGATATTTTATACATATATATATATATACATATATATATCGAACGGTACACTGTTCAGAAGTAATAATGGATATATTTCCTATGTATCACATAATTTGACATTTTGAGATGTTTTAACATATATTTGGCATATATTTTACTTATTTTATCTTAATATTGAAGTCTATCTGGCTGACCCTTAGAGGAGTACAAAGTGTAATAAAGGCATGATGAAAGAGAAATGATGTTTCTCCATCTCTCCCAGGAGCCTTCATTCCGGCTGCTGCTTCACTCTGTGGAATCGGGACGGGGAAAATGTCCCTACAGCCCGCTGGAGCCCTTCACTGCCAGGCTGAGTGGTGAGCCCCCACTCAGGCTTAACAGACACTCACTCGCCAACACCGACAGGATTCACAGCCAACACCTCTCCATTACCTTCCTTTATTAATCATGATGAAAAACATCAGCCAGTCTGTCACCCTCTCAGGCCCCTCTGCTTTAAGAGGAACAAGCCTGAGTGATTACTGGCAGGCCTGCCTTTTCTGAACAATCCAACCACATCCGCAGTCTTCAGCGGCTTATTATTGAACAGGAAACCCGGAGAAAGGTGGGCTGGCTGGTGTGCCAGTCAACTGTCCGGTGCTGCAGTCAGGAAATGAAAGAAATCGCAATGTTTCTTTTCCAATTTCTCTTTACTTCTTCTGGGGACGCCAGTCCCCTTGGACTTTGGGAAATGAAACATATGGTACCTAATTGCAGGCTGTCACTGAGGATAAAGATTTCAGTTAGAGATTTTATGGTGTGTGTGTATCTGAAGTTCCAAAAATATATGTGGAATCTGAAATTTACCTTTGGCTGTATGGATGGAACTGAGGTCATGTTTCTTAAAAAGAAAAACAGGCCAACTGACCATGATGGAGATGTGGCGTAGTGAATAACCAATTGCGCCTTAGTTCTGGAACCTATCATTTTCACTTTCATGTGGTTCTAAGTCAAGTTATCTCACGGTTTCATGCCAGATGGAGACCTCTATGCTGGAACATCTGTGGACTTCATGGGCAACAACGCTGCCTTATTCCGAACCTCAGTGTACAGCAGCAACCAGCACTACATTCGTACAGAGGCCTACCAGGACCACTGGCTAAACGGTGAGAGGAGCCTAGAGGAAAGGGGCAGAGGCAGGAACTGCGTGTTTGCACAGCACCACTGAAGTTTATGACAACCAGGCACAATTACTTCTTAACTTTTTCCTTATTCTGGTTTAGTTTTTTAGTCTGTGTCCCAAGACCGTACTGAACTCTTGTGATCTCAGTGTTTTTATCACTGACGCTTGTTCAGTCATCTGGTTAGTGATGTCCTATTTGTGCAACTTTTCATGCCACGTTATTAAGTACACTTTGTTAGTCTCTCTTGACAAGAGCATCTGCTAAATGGCAATAATCTAACAGTTAATTCTGCTGTAAACTGTTTGGGTGGGGGGGGGGGGGGGGGGGGGGGATTACACAGAGTGCTTGTGTGTGTTCACCCATCTGGCTGTACTTTCTGTTCACCGTTTGACTGTTCCACTCAGTTCTGTGTTAATTGCTCCCACAGAGCCAGAGTTTGTGGGCTCCTTCTCGATCCCAGACACCCACAGCCCAGATGATGACAAGGTCTACTTCTTCTTCAAAGAAACGGCAGTGGAGTCCAGCCAGTGGGACAAGCGCATCTACAGCAGGGTGGCACGGGTGTGCAAGGTGAGAGCCGGGACCCTGTTTGCAGATTTTAGGCATACACACGTATGCAGCCTTCCGCCAGAGCCCTGTCTGAGTATGATGAAGTGCAGTCAGAGACTCTGAGCGTAAGTTCATACAGTATTCATGCAGCTTGAGGCAAGCCTTTGTAAGATTCTCTGTGTTATAGTGTGCACCAGCTCAGTGTGTAGAACAGTCTGTGTCTTATCCCTGATTATGCTTCTCTTCATGTGCCCCTCTCAGAATGATGTTGGGGGAAAGAGGAGTCTGATTAATCGCTGGACCACCTTCCTGAAGGCCAGGCTGGTGTGCTCAGTTCCTGGCCCCGATGGCTTGGACACGCACTTTGATGAGCTGGGTACAGTAATACAACATTCAGCTTTGCTCTGCAGGGCCGAGGCGAATCAAACTGAGATGTTACCTTCTAACCTGCGCTCCAGCTGTACAATAAGCTTGTTCTGTTACTGTTTGCCTCTGTTCTCTCAAGCGTGTCTGACTCAGTGTTGACCTCTGTGTGCTTTCAGAGGACATCTTTGTGCTGGAAACTAAAGACTCGCAGAATCCAATCATCTATGGAGTCTTCTCCACTTCAAGGTGAGAGGCAATTGTATAGTGCCATACAATGGAGAACAGAATGTGATTCAGCTGCTCAAAACGTTATCTGCAGATAGTAAAAAAGTTTTTTATTTATAACTGAACAGAATATGGTTCACTTGTGAACATTTTAATATGGTACCTTTTTGAGATTACTATGCTTTCAGATGAAAACCAGCTTGATTTCAAAGGAGTTAACATTTGAAAGAGTTGGATGGCTGATTCAAAAATAACATCTCAGCCAATTCATAAGTGATTATCTTGTGAAATCTTTACCTCTCATAAATTTAATGGAATTGACTGTGATTGCCAAAAATGAGCGAGGAACACCCCAAAAGACAACAGGATGTCAGAGAAAACCTCCTATCTGCTCCTGACATATGAGGACAATCAATCTCACACGTGCACACTCCCGCCCGAGCGCTGCCAGGTCAAAAGGGTAACCACGGTGTCAGTGTTGGGAGAGTCCTGGCTGGCTGTGTTATTCTAACCCACATCCATGAAAACTCAAGCCTGTTTCCTCTCTCTCTCCTCCCCCAAAAGCTCTGTGTTTAGGGGCTCCGCCGTCTGCGTATACTCCATGGCCTCCATCCGGGCTGCCTTCAACGGGCCCTACGCCCACAAGGAGGGTCCAGATTACCGCTGGGTGGAGTACAAGGGGAGGATCCCGTACCCGAGACCCGGCACTGTGAGTTCTCTCCAGGGGAGAGCGGTCTGTTTGGAGAGGGAAGAGGGGGATCAGACAGAGGGCCAGCATCCGAGAGAGAGAGAGAGGGCGGTGATATAACCGCTGGCCGTCCCTCCTGACCTCTTCACATTCTCTCAGGGATGCATTAATGCGTCGGGGAGGGCGCTGGGCACAAGGTGTGTTGTTTTGTTCTGAGAGAGCTCCTCAGAGGGAACGGACTTGGCGGTGGTGCTGGCTCTTGGATGTAGTGATTTAGTAGTAGGTTCAGGAATTTCACCTTAATATAATTATTGGCAATTAAATAGTTTTTCCATTTTAATGGTGTAATTTTAACCTTTGAGTAGAGTCACTGCACATGCAGTACACACGTAAAATAACTGCAAGAACAGCAAATTCAGGAAAACTAATAAGGATAATAGTCTTTATGAAACAATATATTTGTGATGGTCACTGGGGTATATCACTGACCCATCATTTGTAAAGAACAGTGATATGTATTCACCTGTTTATTTGGATCCTACACTGTGAATTAAGTTGTTGGTTTTAATACAGAGAATATGGGATAATTTAATTTAATTTTGAATTCTAGAAACCTTTTGAATGGAATGTACTGGAACAATCTGAATAAACTCTGCCTTTGCCTGAAGGAAGATTTTCCAACATTCTAACTTTGAACACACATTTCCCCTAGCCTGGAAATCCCATTGAGCTCATATTCTTTTCTTTGGAAATGTTGTGAAAATACGCCAGTGGAGGCGTGTCTCTTCCCAGATTTCACAATTTGCCTATCTGTGCTACTCTTGCTCAGTGTCCCAGCGAGACCTATGACCCCCTTCACAAGTCCACGCGTGACTTCCCAGACAATGTTGTGAGCTTCATGAGAGGACACCAGCTGATGTGGGAGCCAGTGCTGCCCATCAACAGGAGGCCTGTCTTCATGAGGGTCAGCGCCCCCTACAGGCTGCAGAGGATAGTGGTGGACAGGGTGGAGGCAGAGGACGGTCCTTACGACGTGCTCTACCTTGGGACAGGTACGTAAGTTTTCTATGATTAAGGCTGCATACATCAAACTGCAGTATGCGAGAGGTAGCGGTACTGCTTCTGAACCCCAAAAATAATTATAAACTGAATCTAGGCCAAAATCAGCAAAAAAGCCTTTAGATGTGGGTTTTATAGCACAGCATGTACAAACAGTCATGGTTTCATAAGTAAAAAACACATGAGATGCTCAGTGTTCATAAATCCGACTGGGGATAGGGGTGTTCTGTCAGAGCTGTCTCGACTGATTTACGACCCAGGATATTTAACCTCAGGAAGCTGACCCCAGGTCAGAGGGCTCCTCAGGTCGACAGCTTTCTCCAGTAGGTTAAAAGCTTTCAGATCCTGCACCTTCCTAATTTCACAAGTGACAAGGCTCATATGCCAGCTCATGTGGATGACTAAAATGACCGATGACCTGTAACTTTAAGGGTTAAATCCCTTTACGTGGAAAATGGAAACCAGTAACTTATCTGATCAGTAATTTGCATTTTGACAATTAGCTTATGTTTCTTGCCACAGTTCTTGTGTTCTATTAGGAGAACTCTTTGCTGAACAGTATCTCAATCAATAGATTAAGTTTTAAATAAAAATGCAAGACACTTTGTAAACAAAAGCAATCACAGACAGCAAACCTCATATAGTATATGGTTTTGTATTTAATTTGTCACTTTCAGCTAATATGCATTGCATAGGTTTAGCAATTTGAACTTTCCAAAGCCAAAAATGAACAGTTTAGTACACAAACTCAATGGCCTGGCTGGAGACATTCGCCGTTAAGCAAGCCTCCTTGTTTAGACACAGGACGATTCCCACACTCATCTTTACCAGGATGTCCTGGGACCGTCTTGACATTCTGAAGTGAAGTGTTGCCTGTCTGCTTGCCGTTTGCCCTCTTTGTGTGAGTGTCACTGAACTCTGCCATTCCTAAGTGTATCATCTCACACAAAAGGAGACCCCAAGGCAAACATGCTTAGGTACTATGTACTGACTGACAGACATGCTTACATGGGGACCTGTTCAGGGTTCGAGAGGGCCAACAGCTTCAGCAGGGCAACAGCTGCTTTTGCCACTAAGGGTACCACATAAATTCTCAAAGGAGCTCTGCACATGGGGCATGTTTATTGCTGGTATCTTGATGGTAACCATGTAACTGCTGTGTACCACAGAAGAATGTTAACAGTGCCCTCCGGTTATACCTCTTAAACTGGAAATATAAAATGCTGCTGAACTTTGCATAAATGCCTGTGTGAGTAGAATCACAGCTGATTGGTCTTTCCTGCTAAAATGGCGTCAGTTGTTGAATTTCCATCACGTAACTGTAGAAGGCGTTCCTTTGTGGGGACAGGTGTCAGATAATGGGTAACTGCTTTGCTCTTCAGACAACAGCAAAATGCTGAAGGTCGTCTCCATTCCCAACGAAGCCTGGGAGACAGAGGAGGTCATCCTGGAGGAGTTGACTGTGTTTCAGGTACGGCACCAGGGTGTGACTGTGGAAAAATGTACTTGGCTTTGATCTTGTTTCTCACCCATGGCATTTTCCTATCTGCGTCTTTTCTGTGCGATGGGATGCCTCCAGGATGGGTTGTTGTTTTCTGTGTGAGGAGACAGAACAGAAATAACCCCTGAGAGGAAAAACAGTTTGGTTAAGTTTTCCCAGGGATCCCAAAAAAGTGTACAAAATGGAGAGCCTAGGGGAAAACGTGTGGAAAAACAGCAAACAGAGATAGAGAACCCATTTATTTTCTTTACGAAATTAAACAGGAGATAACCCATTTTCAACTGAACTGTAAACAATGGGGCACATGTCACAATTGCCCTGAACAAGATTAAATAAATATGATGTTGGACGGAGCTCAGCAATTTAGAGGGTTTGGCTTGAGAGGCCCTGGCATGTTGAGCAGAGAGGTAAAGGGACCCTGGCTATTTAATGAGTTTTCCTGTGGGAAGAACAGAGGTTATATCACATCGCTGTGGGGTGCCAGCTCTGAAGGCTTGGGCCTTAGTGGTATTCCTCAAGGAGTTAGCAGGAGGTCTGTGATTGGGGGTTAATCGTCTGAAGCCTTCACAAAGTCATTTGAAAAGAAAAGTCAGTGTTAGCAGCAGTGGCCATTGGCTTTCAGTTTTCCCAGGTTGAACTGAACCAGTGGGCTGGAAAAGGTTTTGTAACTTGCACAAGGTTGGCTGAACAAACACCCCTCAAAGTCTCAATTGTTTAGAGGTGTTTTTTGTCTGCTGTGTGTTAACACAATGTCTTCTCTCTTGACAGAAGCCAACCCCTATTCTCAGAATGGAGCTTTCAACAAAGCGGGTGAGTTTTCCATGGAAGACATGTGAACTACAACAGGGTTTAGATCAGTGTAAAAGGACATTTTATATTCAGCTTTACATGAGTCTGGTTATTAAAGGAAAATCGCTTCACTGTCAATGTATGAAAGATTCTGTATTTGATTTGTGACACTTAAAAATCTAATACTATGTGGCAGCATATCCATATACCTTGCTGCAACAGTGCTAAGTGGAGATGTCACTAAGAAGCAGAGTAATCCTCGCAGGAGAGACTGAGGCTTCCCTCCATTTCTGTGTGCAGCAACTGCTGTATGTGAGCAGCGATGTGGGCGTAGTCCAGTTGGCACTGCAGCGCTGTGAGCTGTATGGGCAGGCCTGCGCAGACTGCTACCTGGCCAGGGACCCCTACTGCGCCTGGGACGGCAATGTCTGCAGCAGCTACTTCCCTAGCAACAAGAGGTGAGCCCCACTCCTGTCGACCCCTGTCAACTTCACACCATCATGGGTCAGCCATGGATGAAAACCTAAGTAAAGAAAATAGGTTCTTAGGCACACATTTTTAAAAATCTTTTAGGTCCAAGAAGACTGGGTTTGTTAAAATTCCCCTTGCTCAAATGTTTTCTGTGTAATGACAAACCAGATCAAACCAGTCAGAGTTCTGTAAACATGTCATTGATAAAATGAATTGGCATGTTAGACCCCCTGGTTTCTATACAAGTCACAAAGCAGTCCTTGCCTTTGTGAACAGTGGTGGCTATATGCCATATTAACTTAATCAACAAAATTGTTTTAAGGGATTTAACTCAGGCAGCAAGTACAATGTATCACACTGTGCCCCCGCTGAGAGCTAATTGATTATTGCTCTGGGATGGAGGAATAAGAAAAATTTGACAGCAAATTCTTCATTTTAAATGAGGCATGGAATTAATTTACTGCAGGAAAGTAGGTATTTTCTAAAGATGAAATTAATCTTACTTCACATTCTGATAAAACACTCTTGAGCGTAGGAGCTTTGAAATCCAGGGAAGTCCTCAAAGCACATTCATGTTCTGTAGTCCATCGCAGCTGAATGGTTCCAGTATTCCAGTAATTCTTTATTGCAGTAGAAAATTAAATACAGTTGTTTACTGAATTAAACGCCTCCCAGGGCTATGTTGCAAAATAATTGGGGTTGAAATGGAGCTCGTGTCAGACAAACATCTTTACAAGAGACTTGCCTTTGGCTTTTCCTCCTACTGCACAGGCGTGCCCGGAGACAGGATGTCAGGTATGGGGATCCCAGGAGCCAATGCCATGACTTGGAGGATGGTAATTGTCATTATCAATCTTTTGCAGGGATATTCAGATCCTTATCACTGTTATACATATAAGGTTCCTAAATTTCAGCACTCCCTCTAGTGGTGATGTCTATGTGCCAACATGATGAAGATTGCACGGTAAATTGGTAACTGTGCTCACAGGTTCAGAAGGCACTGAGGAGAAGGTCATCTATGGGGTGGAGAGCAATTCCACATTCTTGGAGTGTGTGCCCAGATCCCAGCAGACAGCAGTTAAGTGGACAGTGCAGCAGCCCCAGGCCCAGACCAGCAGGGAGGTGAGTTTGTGGGGAACATCATGTGGTGGAAAAAAATCTATCACAGTTAGGTTTGGTTGCAGATGTTGTTAAAGATTCTGCCAGAACACAGGCAAACAAGACACCCCTTGTCTTGAAGAAAAACATTTCCCTGCACCCTCTCTGTGTTCCTTTCAGCTGCTGTCGCACGAGGATCGCATCGTTCACATGAAGCGGGGAATCCTGATCCAGCACCTGGAGCCGGGCGACACGGGGCTGTATACCTGCACAGCCCTGGAGCACTCCTTCTCCCACGCGCTGGTCCGGTATAACCTGCAGGTGATCCCGCAGCAGCAGGTGGCCACGGAGCTCAGCCGGGTGGCGGGAGCGAAGGCAGAGGCGGAGGCGGAGGCAGCAGCGACGGCGGGGCTGAAGAACACGGGGAGCCCCCCCCAGTTCGGCCGGTCGCCGGCCCTGCGGAACTACAAGGACCTGCACCTGGTGGGCGTGAGCAGCCTGACCGCGGACGAGTACTGCGAGCAGCTCTGGTACCGCGACAAGCGGCGGCAGCACAAGCTGCGCAGCCTGAAGTGGAAGCAGGAGAGCAGGAAGGCCCGGGTCCGCAGGCACAACCCCCTGTACCCGCCACCCCAGTGAGGAGCGCCTCGAAGGGGGAAGGGGGGGGGGTGAAAGAGTTCTTAAGGGTTAAAGCTAGTTTTAACTGACTGTGTGCAGCGGATAGGTTCACCAAATCTAGGTTTCTATCTATGACCCTGTCTTTGCAGTGTTCCCTGAAGACATTTTATGTTAGTACTTTTGATGTCTGCTTCAGTTCTTCTTCACTCATTTTGGAGGAGCTCACTGACATGAACTGGTCTCCCTGGGAATGCGTTGAGCACCTATCACAAGCTCAGCTAAGCAGGTGCCATATGCCCTTTCCCAGGACTCTTCTCTCAGTCACACAGGAAGCTTGCCACAGTATGTCACTCTCACTCAACCCCAGATGTCCAGACCCTCATGTGTTTTGGCCATGCTCGTAGAGATCATTATCTTCAGGGTCTACCTGAGCAAGTCTGCTTTGTGTTTGTAGCTCCTAGCATAATCTTCTTTTAAAACTTGAAAATAGTATGGATGCCAATAGCACTTCATGCTGCACCAATTTTGCTCGCTGTTGTGAGCAGCAAGGGGACTACAGTACTGAGGGCAGTGCTGTTTTTTCGGGGGTTTCGAGCAGCATCTGGAAAGAATGAACATTAAGTGCCCTGCAGAATCAAAGTGATAAGCCCCCTTCTAATCCTTTTCAGCACCCCTGAGTATTTTAAAGCAGAACATTTCTTCAAGGATTCCCAGAATCAAGTTCAGATCTTCCAGATGGAATGTAAAAGTGGAAAATAGCCTTTCCCCATTGCAAACCATAGACATCTGTGCATGTTTTCAATTTAGGTTTGGTAGATGGTAAGTCATGTAGGCATTGTCTCTTTGAATGTGGGGTGTTTACTGTTTATTAAAGGTTTTGTGTTTTTGGCAATTTCACTGGAGGTAACAGAATGTTTCTAAAGAATGATACAAATTCGCAATGAGGCGAAAAGGGAATCAACAGCCTTAAAGAAGTGTTTTTTTCACAGACATCCGTCAACTTCAAGATTACTTTTAAAATAATATGGTTTAAAAAATAAATGAACTAACACTGAAATAAGCTTACCTGTATGCTGTAATGACTTTTATTTTAGGACACCTTGTTAATTGACATAAACGTGTAGTATCAATTATGTGGAGTATCCTTTTCGTGATGCATGCATTTAAGAAATAGATAGTATGATCAAGAATATCTTCATTTCTTTAGAGTTAAAGGTGTTCCTAGCAGCAGACCCCATTTCACCATCTGTGTTAAAAGAGGACAGCAGATATTGTGTCATTACTTACATCAGCATTGCAAGGGCATTCAAATGTGAAAATGCTTAGCTGGACATGAAATAACCACAAAGCACTTGAGGCATACAGTACATATGTTGGTGTCAGTGTTTATTTTAATGTAAATGTATACCTTTTCTACTCTAAGGATATAATATCAGACTGTTTCAAATCGTTTTTGTTTAGATTTTCATTTTTCCAACACAACGCACACAATTTTATGTTTTATGAATATGGTAGAAAATGTATTTGTATCTGGGCTATTTTATATTGTTAGAGTACTTAAAAGACTCTAATTGTTAGAGTTTCTATGGAATGAGTCTTTACATTTTGTGCCAGAATGCTTAAAATGATCACGGAACAGAAGTAGTATTGGGGGACATTTCCATCTAGTGTTGTTTCTGTCAACAGCATGTGTGACACAGGTGAAGTATTTATTGATACTTTCATTATTTTACAGTACTATCATCACTGAACTAACATTTCTGTGTAACTAGTCAGTTTTGTTCAAGTTCTAATATTCTGTTGAATTACATATTTTCCGTAAAGAGCAAAACACAAAAAAGGCCAACCTAGTCATGTTACTAGTGACTGCAGTAAAACTATGTTGATCTCAACAATCAACAATCAAGGCACCCCACTTCAATTTTTTTAAAAACTATTTTATTTATTTTTTGTAATTTTGATATCTCTGTCTTTGGAAGATACTATGTTAATTGTAATATAGATCAGTTTGTACATTTTTCTTCTGACTAGTCTGTCCTTTTACTGGTATACCTGCATTCATTGAGTCGTGTCATATTACAAACATAAATCATGTTTCAATACTCCTATTTCTATAAGCTAAATAATTCCATGTGTTTCATGAGTGCCCCTACACTGGTTAACTGTTAAAAAAAACTGGAATTAAACTCCCTTATTTTAATTCCTAATGTTTAGATACATACGATAAAGGACATATGGTGTAGACCAAGTGAATGGGAAAAACATTGTTATGTACAGTCCTAAGATGTTTCACCGACAATGTACTCAACACAGCTAATGCTTTTGTGTGTGTTTTTTTCTATTAAAATTTTAAACAAATGTAATGTTGTTTCATTGCATCTGTTTGATTTAAGATAGAATCACATATCTGGCATCCTTCTTTAGGATGGTGCTTTGATACAAAAAATTCCGGGAATATTCAAGTACGATTATAAATTATTATATGTATTAATTATTCTATGTTATAAATTATAAATATGTAGTCCATTTCGTCGAAAGCATGGTGATGCTTTTTGGTCTAGTCGTAATGTTTATGCGTTAAGGTTAACTACAATACCCAGAATGCAAATAGTTCATTCTTGCATTGCGCCATCAAACCTCGCCCGCAGGCGCAGGTTGTGACGAATAAACGTGGTCGCCATAATAAACCCACGGTAGAACTGTAGCGAGCGAGACCAGTAATGTGCCGGGGAGAAACGTACAATATTGAGAAATAACTGATAGTAAGTGTTAACTTGTACACTTTTTTCCTTTCACTTCAGGGTTGCAGAGTTGATACTGAAAAACAGCGAGACTGTGAGGTGAGACATTCCGATATGGAAGTGTCTGATCCTGTCAAAAACAGGTTGAGTTTTTGCTTGCAGCAACTCTAATGTTAGCTGTAGCCTAACTAACATGAACTAGCTAGCTAGACAAGCGAGGTTACTCAGTGTACAAGAACAGTTTGATATAGCTAACAGTAGTATGCTAGCTAATCAAGTTGACCTGAATACACCTTTGCGGTGTCAAACTGTTTTCGGAAAGTGCATGAATTAGCAGGGTTGCCAGACACACACGTGAACTGAACTGAACACTAATATGTCTTGTACCTTGCTAGCTCGGAGGATAATTTAGTTACAACGAACTTGAAAGACAACGCTGCTTTTGATAACTACGATAACATTATCTGGCTAGCTACATTAACTGACACATATTTGTTGGGAGTTTGTTGAACAGTAGCTGATGTTAGCTATGAATTGTAGGCAGACCTCTGCTGTGTTAGCGGGGCTGTAAATTGGCGTATTCCGCACTCTGCAACGCTCTAGCTGGAAATGAGCTTGATCGCTACTATGTTAGCGTTAATTGTAGCCAGTGTGGCTTGCTGAATATAAGGTTCCGTTTTGTTATACAGCAGCAAGATGGCTAAATACCGTGTGTTGTCAAAAAGTAGTTATAATGTTAGCTGAATACTGAATACATACATGCATATCCTACATACAGACGTTAATGCTTGCTTGAGATGCAAATACAAGAATAGATATTTATACCTTTTGCAGCCAGTCAACAGTTTTGCATCTTTCGTCAGTCTGACACTGCACTTGTTAACCCTATATGGACTGTACGGGGCTTAACGAAACTGCAGCTCACGTTGCATTTTAATGTAACACGAGCTTTTGTTGTAAGTAATTACGCAATATTTCTTCTACATTTTGTAATTCTCTGTCTACTTCAGCCTCATAATATGTTTAGTATAAAAGCTGAGTTTGTAACTGTAGTCCTGCGTCTCATGAATCATCTGCTCGCCGACAGCGTGATGTTCAGGTATTCGTCAGTCCTTTTCCGCCAACTTTTTAAAATAATGCGTCATCCGCGTTGTCTAGCTCCCAAACATTATCTGAATTATTATACATTTTTAAAAGCCGGAGAAGAGCAAATCACTTGTTTGCTGATGACTTGAAGGTTCTTTGCGCGAGGATCTCTCTTGCCAGCTGTTTGCAACGCGAATTAGCTTCGATGCCAGAATAAACCCGCAAGTTTAAAGCAGTTAGTGTTTGGTTTTCCTACACTAGCTGCTGACTGACACAAACTCGGCTGAAGCCTCGCCTCCGGGTGCAAACCAGTAACCCATACGTTTTGCTTAGTGAGAGAGAATTGTACCCTTTCCCCTTTAATCAAATAACAGGTTGAACAGTAGTTTTAGACACGAGTGTGATAGGACATTAAAGCTCTGAATCTTGCGGTTTTTTGTCTTGGCCAGGCAATCCCATGGCGTCACCGTCTGCCAGTGTGGACTCTAAGGCAGAGCTGACCTCCCTGCTGGAGCAATGGGAAAGAGAGCAGCAGGGCAGCACCCAGGATCTGGTCTCAATCCTCACCAAGTCAGTGTACAAAGAGCAGCGGCACCTGACTGTGGCGCTGTTTCCGTTCGCTCTTTGTCTAGTAAATGCTATGTAGGGGAAGACATTCCCATCAACCAGACGACAGCTCAGTTAACTTGTGCCGTTTTCTCTTTTCTGTATAATTTAATGTAAGGTTTGCAATAGCAGACTATAGATACACCAATGAACTTTTTAAGCCTAATTTCATACACCCAGAATACTTGAATTGGTCTGAAATTGTTTTTAATAGAGTATAATCAGTATATGAGCTTTTAATTGCTAAAGATAAATAAGATGAAAATGTTTGGTAACAAAAACACCCATGGAGTTACAGACACATGTTCAGGAAAAGATTTTTCTTGGTTAATATATGCTGCTTTTTAACAGAGTGTCAGAGTTGGTCGAGCGAGAAACAGAAGAATATCACAAATCGGATCCTGATCCCTTCGATGACCGCCATCCAGGTAGGACTGCGCTGTTTTTCAGCTCTGTTCCAATAAGAACATGGATGTTTCTTCTGTCTGAGTTGTTCCACAGAATAACTGGCTGCTTATTGAATTAAATATATCAATTCAATCATTTTTATCCCAATGAATATGTTTTCCATACAGTATCCGTGGTTATTAGGTACTGTAGTTCTCTACTCCAGTGCTCTGATGTAAATGAACCTTAAAAGCTAGTTGCAGTAAGGTGTTTTAAGCACTGTGCCTAAAATCTGAGATCATTGTTTCAGAACTGCATTGCTCAGCAGATATTTCAGACATTACAAACCACATGAACTGTACCAAAAACCTTTGGATACCCAAAATATGGCTGACATTTAGATTCCTGTCTCTGACTGTTATTCATTAGATTCAGTTTGATAAGACAAACATTTCTGAAATGTTCCCATATTATTTCTCTCCCCCAGGAAGAGCAGATCCAGATTGCATGCTGGGACACCTGCTCAATATTCTTTTTAAGAATGAAGACTTCACAAATGCGGTAAGGACTCCGCTGGCAAGCAGTGGTCATCTCAAGTGTATGTGTTGTACTCATCTTTCATCCCAGAGAATCATTCCCAGGACCTGAGCAGATTTTTCCATCAGCAGAATGTAGAAAGAGGCAACAGAAATTAGTAATCCCGTATCTTGTTGACATCAATGCATCACAAATCATGTGTTTGCTTTGGCCAAAAGGTAGCGTGATGTCATTGTGGCAGTGATAGTGGAGTTTGACATTGAAGGATGCTTCATGGCTCTGTGTTCCTCGTCCCTAAAGCTGCTGAACACTTATGTGATGACGAGCAGAGAGGTCTCCCTGAACACTGCTGCCTGCCGCCTCCTCCAGAACATAATGCCTGGGCTGGAGACGGCCGTGGTCTTTCAGGAGAAGGTGACACCTTTTCATGTAACCTAAGTGCTTAAGGAAAGTGGTGAAGATTTGAAAAATGCACACAATGCATTACGTATTGCTTCACAGCACAGGCCTTGACTGCCCTTCTGGGCTGTGTTCTCTTCTGCAGGAGGGTGTTGTGGAGAAGCTGTTTAAGTGGGCCCAGGAGGCAGAGGAGCCCCTGCGTATCTATGCCACAGGGCTTCTGGCTGGAGCCATGGAGAACCAGGACATCGCCGCCAACTACAGGGAGGAGAACTCAGTGCTGGTCAGTAAAGATGGACAGGAGCTCTTGTACACTTGACCCCTCAAAATATATTCGTATTCAAAATGAGCGCTAAATTGGCTGAAATTAAATAGGTCAGCAGAAAACGGAATCTATTTAATTAAACATCCACTCTTAAAATTGTGAAGGTAAGGGTTTCACAAAGTCTTTGCCCTCATTCAGTCCAAATTGTTCTAACGTCTGTAGAGTCTCCAATGGACTTCTGTTTAGAAGTATTTTAATGAGATTGCTCTCTGTAGGTGACACCTTTTTCTATTTACATGGGTCTATAGTGTAAAATATTCCAAGGTATTAGAAGTCATTACCTGGTAATTTGGGTAACACTTTTTGATTTTGAGCTTAATCAAGCTTAGAATGTTCAAACTTAATTTGATGATCCCTTTCTGTGTCTGCTGATTTGATCATCTTAGACTTATTTATTTTGTTACATTGCAGTAATATGTCTAACTAGTAGGTTCATTTAGCGGAGATCCTCTTGTTCTTCCTTGGCTGGTCGTATTGGCTGCCTGGAGTATTTCACTGTCAGTGTTGTTGATGCCCTCCAGGTGCCTATGATGTTGCGGCGGCTGCGCGAGCTGCAGGACAGGGAAACGAAGGGCCGTCAGGACTTCAAACGGCCCATCCCCAAGAAGACTCTCAGGGACCCTCTGCTGCCACTCGATGAAGAGGCCGTCGACGGCGGGTTTGAGGGAGCCACCATGCCTCTAGGGAGCAACGGGGATGACCAGGAAGAAGAGAAGGAGGAGAACAGATCTGGCTTGGGGGTGGAAGACGAGCTGTCCTTCAACCTCGGTTCCGCCCACAAGACCAGCAGCCGAGCCAACTCCTCTATCAAGCCTGCAGCGGAGCCCGTGTACCCGGCGGTACCAGCACCTAACCTGGGAGAGGAGGAGGGGAAGCGGGAAGGTGGGTCGCGGGGCTGGAGGAAGCTGGAGACAGAAAACGGGCGCAAGGCCAAACACAAGCTCAGCTTCTCTCTGCCTGAGCCCGAGAGGAACTTCAGCGAGCTGTCCAACAGCAGCTGGTCAGAGATGAGCCCCTGGGTCATCGGGAACAGCTACCACCTCTACCCACTCACCCCTGCCATTGAGCAGCGGCTGATCCTGCAGTACCTTACCCCCCTGGGGGAGTACCAAGAGGTGAGAGGAAAGAGGAGCACAGCCACCAATGCAGTTTCATGCATTTCTTCCTCGATGATAATCGGTGGGGAGGCCTAATGGTGTTCCGTGGTTATATTTATAACCCTGGTGTAGTGAGTCAGTGTGTAAGAATGATGTGGCTCCTCTTTCTTCTGCAGCTGCTGGCTGTGTTCATGCAGATGGGAGCCCGAGAATTGCTCATGCATTATATCGACCTTAAACAGACCAATGATGTGCAGCTCACATTTGAAGCTCTAAAGGTACCCGCCTCTGCGTTCCAACATCCCATAACGATCCACCACCACGGTAACAGTGTCCCTCACTTCCACACCTGCTGAGGAGGTCCTTTTACATGGTATACGAAGCTGTGACTCACTCAAGAGTGGGCTGTGTTTCACCTAGAACTGGATAGCATGGTAATCAAGTACTGTGAAATACAACTGTCTGCTCACTTCATTCAGAATATCAAATACCCAGCGACTTTCCCGGTGCGTTGCTGATAGTGTGTCTCAGCTGAGTGCCAGATGCATGGGTGTGAAGTTGTGGTTGGCTGCACAGATAAAGATAGAGCATGGCAGTGGCTGTGTCATTTTCACTGACGTTCATGGGTGTGTGTCTGTGTGTGTGTTTGTTTGCAGTACTTGGCCTCCTTGCTCCTGCACAAGAAATTTGCTGCAGAGTTTGTGGCTCAGGGAGGAGTTCAGAAGCTGCTGGAGATCCCGCGTCCCTCTATGGCAGCCACCAGCGTGTCCCTGTGCCTCTATTACCTGGCCTACAACCAGGATGCAATGGAGAGAGTGAGACCTCTCACACATGCGTTTCAGTGATTGTGTTTCTAATGTTTTCTGGCCCAGAGCATTTATGTCCATTACGATGAACAGCACAAGAATTCAGAGATGTATCCAATGAATAATAAGAGTAACGCATCAATTACCAATACAAGATTATATCGTACTTGTGTGTGGCACATTGATTACAAAAGGCAGTGTTAGCAGTCCTTCTTTTAAGGCTATTTATAAAATAGCTCTGAAGAAAATATTTTCCCCTCATTTAATTTCTTATTTCAGGGTACAGCTCAAAGTACGAAGTGCAGTCAGGAAAATTGACACCGGGAACCAGAGATTATAAAATAGTTTCATCTGTCAAGAATTAAGCAAATGCTTTGGAATGTGGAGCACTGAGAAGGTGCTGGAGTCAGAACGCAGTGTTTCTCCGAGTGTTTTCCAGCTGTCTGTGCAGTGCCCCCTAGTGGCCTGATGCTTCGGTGAAAGAGGGAGTGCAGTTGCAGTGTAAAGTGCTGAGCTGTGTGGCTTTTCCCCTCCCAGGTGTGCATGCTGCCCCACTCGGTCCTGTCGGACATGGTGGCCTACACGCTGTGGCTCCTGGAGTGCTCCCACGCCTCGGGCGGCTGCCACGCCACCATGTTCTTCTCCATCTCCTTCGCCTTCCGCGCCATCCTCGAGCTCTTCGACCGTCAGGACGGCCTGCGCCGGCTCGTCAACCTGGTGGGTGTCCTGCTTTAGCGGCGTTGCCCTAGCGACAGAGTGACCCTCTCGGCCAGCTGTGTTTCACAGAACAGGGTCCTCCAGGGCTCCAAGGAAAGGCAACTTGGAGGGAAAGAACTGCATCTGAGGAAAAGTCAAAGCTAGGGGAAAGTGCCTGCTTGATTTTGGTTTTGTTGTAAATTACATTACCTTACATTATTATCATTTAGCAGAACTTCCTATCCAGAGCAACTTACACAGGCTACAGTTTCATCCATTTATACAGCTCAGTATTTACTGAGGAAATTGTTGGTTAAATACCTTACCCAAGAGTACAGCAGCAGTGTCACAGTGGGGAATCAGACCAGTGACCTTTCGGTTACAAGCCCTGCTGCTTACCACTGTCCTACTGAGCCACTTGTTAACTTTGGTATTTGGAGCGCTTTATACATTTTTCATTTATTTAGACTTTGAGTAGTAGAGTCATTAGTAGTATCATTAAATCCAAGGTTCAGTTAGAAATGCTGTGCGCAGTGGTGATCTCATGGTAGACTGTTGCCGATTCAGGCCGGGTGTTCAAGCTTTTAAGACTGTGCCGTTACATTTTCTTTTGGGTAGATCAGCACACTGGAGATCCTGAACACAGATGACCAGGGGGCGCTGCTGAGTGACGATGAAATCTTCTCCAGCCGGCAGACGGCCAAGCACACCTGCATGGCTCTGCGCAGGTACTTCGAGGCTCACCTGGCAATAAAGGTGGAGCAGGTAAAGCAGTCCCTGCATCGCACAGAAGGGGGCGCCCCTGTCCACCCGCAGCCCTATTACAAGGTAAGAGAAATGGATAGTTTCACGACGTCATTTTTTCTTATGGGACACTAAATCGCAAAGTGCTCCTGAAGGAATGTAATGCGGTTTCACACATGAGTTCTTTACAAGTGTTTATTTCATGCGTTTATAGATTCAGAAGAACGTTGACCTTTTACTGAATTGATTTGCTTTGTAAAGCCTCGATGTCTCTCTGTCGTCTGTCAGACTAACCCTGCTGAGAGCAGCATGCTTTGTGATTGCAGTATTATTGTGAACACTGAGTGTGTGTGTGTGTGTGTGTGTGTGTGTGTGTGTGTGTGTGTGTGTGTCAGCAGGCCTGTTCCTATACCCACGAGCAGGTGGTGGAGATGATGGAGTTCCTAATTGAGCACGGCCCAGCGCGGCTCTACTGGGAGCCAGCGGAGGTCTTCCACAAGCTCTCCTGCATCCAGCTCATGCTGCAGCTCATTTCCTTCGCCTGTGACTGGAGAACCTACTATGGCAGGTATGAATCTGCTGCTCCACACGCTACACTTTCAGATATCTGCTGGTTCTGCACCCTAGGATCTTTAG
Organism: Megalops cyprinoides; assembly: GCF_013368585.1. Lineage (NCBI taxonomy): Eukaryota > Metazoa > Chordata > Actinopteri > Elopiformes > Megalopidae > Megalops > Megalops cyprinoides. The sequence goes on along the minus strand of NC_050588.1, from coordinate 29,884,337 downwards.
TTTAACAGGGATGTGCCCACACTGTCATCTTCAGTGTCCAGCTCTTTGGTTGTTCTGAAAAAAATCTTCCTGAAATACTAGTTTACCACAGTCACCAAGAGGTCCTTGTGTGATTTTTCTTTACCTGACTCACTTAATTAGCTGATGCGGTTATCTAGAATGACCAGCTCGTAGCTTACAATTTATATAGTACCCACATGTCCAGTTGGATATTTGCTGATATCAGGCAGGTCAGGTGCCTTGCTCAAGAAGCTCAAATGTGTGACAGTGGTAGCCCAGCTGGTCACGTTACTGCGATGCATTGTCTCTTGCAGGAGTGACACAGTCCGCTACGCTCTGGACATACTGGCCATCCTCACCGTGGTCCCCAAAACCCAGCTGCTCCTGGCCGAGCCCGTGGACGTGCTGGACGAGGGGGGCTCCACCGTCAGCACTGTGGGTCAGTCACCACACCCGTCCCTGGAAGGCTAACGCACAGCGCTCCTGCGCTGAGATCTCCTGCGCTGAGATCTCCTGCGCTGAGATCTCCTGCGCTGAGATCTCCTGCGCTGAGATCTCCTGCGCTGAGATCTCTTGCGCTGAGATCAGTGGTGTAGTGTGCTGAGCCTGATACACGATTTTCTGATTTCTGGGTTCTTGTATTGCTTCGCGGCGCTAGCCGGCTTTGCGCTCCACCGTCAGCGGAAATGTGACAGGTTGCAGTTTTGAAGTGGGAAATGGGATTGAGACCGCAGGCTGAGATTTGAGGGTTCCGAAAGTAAACCAGAACGAGCCGCTCCCCTCCTTGAGACTAATGACTGGAGGAATGGCAAAGATCTGTCCACAAATTCTGCAGCCCTCTGAAGTTTATTTTTCTGCCCAAGCACCTTGAAGATATCAAAACGAGCTCCCTGTCAAATATCACAGTTTCAGGCTTTTTAAAAACCATAAAGTGAATGAAGTTGAACCGATGATATGATGTACTCGATAAATTATTCTTGGTCTCCCTCGCATGTTGAATTATTCAGTGCCATCTGAGCATGGTTTGCACAGCAATTCTGATCTTGTTGAATTAATAACTACATTTTACCAGCTGAAGATGAAATGTGCACTTTTTATAAACTAGACTGTGTACCTGTTTTTCTTGCCACTTCAGAAGAATGATTCTGCCAGCATGTCCTCTATTTGCTGAGGTGTGAAAGCATTCTTTGTAGTTGATTTTTTGTTATAAATAAACATTAAGCTGTATAATTTATTTGTTTTTTTTTGTCATTTTCTGTAGGGATGAGTATTATCCTGGGGGTGGCTGAGGGTGAGGTGTTTGTGAACGACGCGGAGATCCAGAAGTCTGCCCTCCAGGTGGTGATTAACTGCGTCTGTGCGCCCGACAAGCGTGTGTCCAGCATCGGCAAGTTCATCGCGGGCACGCCACGTCGGCGCCTCTCACACGCTACCAAGGGCAGCGAGAGCGTGCTGGCCAAGATGTGGAACGTGGTCCAGTTCAACAACGGCATCAAGGTGCTGCTGTCCCTGTTGATGGTGAAGATGCCCATCACGGACGCGGACCAGATCCGGGCGCTGGCCTGCAAGGCGCTGGTGGGGCTGTCCCGCAGCGGTGCGGTCAAGCAGATCATGAGCAAGCTGCCGCTCTTCAGCAGCGGCCAGATCCAGCAGCTGATGAAGGAGCCGCTGCTGCAGGACAAGCGCAGCGAGCATGTCAAGTTCTGCAGGTACGCGGCCGAGCTCATCGAGAGGGTCTCCGGGAAGCCACTGCTGGTGGGCACCGACGTGTCCCTGGCGCGCCTCCAGAGGGCCAACGTGGTGGCCCAGTCTCGCATCAGCTTCCCCGAGAAGGAACTGCTCCTCCTCATTCGCAGCCACCTGGTGGCCAAGGGCCTGCAGGACACGGCCAGCACGCTCACCAAGGAGGCCGACCTTCCCATGGCGCACCTCTGCCCCTCCTCCTCTGCCTTCCCTGCCGTGTCCGTGGCCCCTCCTCCCTCCCCGGGGGCGGTGCTTCCCCGGACCCCCCGTCTGGCCAATGGAGTCGCAGCCCGGCTGGGCAGCCACACCTCCCCCCAGTCCACGGTCCACGCCCAGCCCCGCCCCCCAGCCAATCTGCCTCCCCCTCCCCCGCCTCTTCCCCCGCCGTCGGCTCCGCCTCCTCACGCCCACGGATCCCCCCTCATTGGCCGCATCCTCTTCACGCGGGAGCGGCCCTCGCCGCCGTGCAGCTACGCCAGCAAGAGGCCCCGCATCCTGCGGCAGAAGTCGGACCACGGCGCCTTCAGCCAGAGCCCGGCCATGAAGAAGCAGATGGACCGGCACCTGCCCTCGCCCCCGACCCTCGATGGCATCATCACGGAGTACCTGCGCGAGCAGCACGCCCGCTGCAAGCACCCCGTGGCCACCTGCCCCCCCTTCTCCCTCTTCACCCCCCACCAGTGCCCCGAGTCCAAGCGGAGACGGCAGGCGCCCACCAACTTCACGTCGCGCCTCACACGCAGGGTGGCCTACCCTAAATACGGGGGTGTGGATGGGGGCTGCTTCGACAGGCACCTCATCTTCAGCAGGTAGGGGGATAGATAAAGGGGCGGCAGTGTAGCACAGTGTTATGGTGCCAGCTTGTAACCAAAGCATCTGCTAAATAACGATGATGTGATATAATGCGACGTAATGTAGAGGGGTGTGTTTTTTTTCCCCCTGCGCTAGCCCTGCCTCACCTCTCCGCTCTCTGTCTCCCCTTCAGGTACCGGCCCATTTCGCTGTTCAGGGAGGCTAAGGAGGACGAGAGCGGCTTCATGTGCTGCGCCTTCTCGGCCCGCGAGCGCTTCCTCATGCTGGGCACCTGCACCGGGCAGCTCAAGCTCTACAACATCTTCACAGGGCAGGAGGAGGCCACCTACAGCTGCTACAACTCCGCCATCACGCACCTGGAGCCCTCACGGGTCAGTGCGCCATCCTGCGTTTTCACATTACCTTGCCTTCACTCAGTATAATGGTCGGGAATAACTAGACTGAGAGCACCGCTGAGGCTGTGATGAATTGTAACCTGTGTGCCCCACGTACCATAAGCTTTGGTGGGGGGTTGTCTGATGGTTCCTCCCCTATTTTGTGCTGCCACCCCTTAGGACGGCTCCCTGCTGCTGACCTCAGCCTCGTGGAGTTACCCCCTCTCCGCTCTGTGGAGCATGAAATCGGTCTTTGTTATGAAGTAAGTGCTACATGCACGACTCAGTCTCTCAGGGTGTGTAACTGTGAGCTTCTCCATACTGTCTTACCTGTGCTGGAGAACAAATGGCTGGGCATGCTGTACCAGTCAAAAAGTTTAAAGTACCTAAAAACGTTTAAATACCTGATTAAGATAATGGGGAAACATGCATTCAGAAACATTTTCATCTAAAGAATTATACTTAAATGCTTGAAATTGATTTCTTAGGCATCAGCTGCACTATATTTATTTTAATTCAGTCTAAGAATGAATTTCTTTAAAAAAAAAATTATTTAAAAAGGTGTAATATCTAAATTTACTTCGAAGAATCTAAAATATAAGAGTTTTCATTTGGTCACTGCATAATTCCTTTTGTGTTATTTCATAGTTTTGCTATCTTTACTGTTGTTCTGAAATGTGGAAAATAGAAAAAAAAAATAAAGAAAAACCCTTCTCTGAGTAGGGGTGTCCAAACTTTTGACTAGTACTGCAGCTGACATCCTGTTAAATTATGCAGAGTGATGTCCTCAGGGACTCTGTCCTCCACCTCAGGAGTACAGAAGTCCATTTTGCAACTTCAGTCTTTAAAATAGAGATGCTTTCTCAGTTTATTTTAGTCAGTACTTTCTTTTTGCTGTCTTATTTTTGGGTGGAAGTTATTTCAGGATGACACACAGGCAAGTCACCACTGAGTAAATTGCATGAAATTTCTCTCCATTTTAGGCATTCCTTTATAGACGATAATTACGTGGAGTTCAGCAAACTTTCTCAGGACAGAGTCATCGGTACTAAGGAGCACATAGCTCATGTAAGTCTCTGCCATTACATATGTACTCTTATTTATACATCTGATCATCTCCCACGTGCTTTGTTGATTGGCTCATTCAATCTGTACATAGTAGTACTTTTTTATACTGTAAATTTGTTTGGCCTCCTGTGCAGATCTACGATGTCCAAACCGGCCAAAAGACCCTCACCCTCAACGACCCTGGCTTGGCCAACAGCTACAAGCGGAACTGCGCGACCTTTAACCCCACCGACGACCTGGTGCTAAATGACGGGGTGATGTGGGACGTGCGCTCAGCTCAGGCCATCCACAAGTTCGACAAGTTCAACATGAACATCAGCGGCGTCTTCCACCCCAACGGACTGGAGGTCATCATCAACACCGAGATCGTATCCCACGCTGCCCTTTGCTCCGTGTTCATTTTTATGAGCAGTCAAGTGGTGAAGTTAGCTTTTTGTGTCTGTCATTTGTGATATCTTTTGAAGCCTGAGGTGTGGAAGTTATAGCTAATTCTCATGCTGTGTTTTGTGTGCAGCCCAAGTATGTACCAAAATTGTTATAATCCTGTTGAGGTTGTAATCCTTAATGACTGTGTCAGTGGGACCTGCGGACATACCACCTCCTCCACACGGTGCCAGCCCTGGACCAATGTAGGATAGTCTTCAACAACAACGGCACTGTCATTTATGGAGGTGAGTCCAACAGCCGCAAGGTGTAATATCTAAATATGAAGGTTTATTTCAGTGTTGTTACATTTGTGTTTTTAAAATTATTTACATAAAGGATAAAGACATGGATATTCCAAGAGATATTGACTATGAGATAAGATCGGGGCTGTGTTTGACATGCGTGACATGTAGTTTTGCTAGTGGGAACTAATGATGATCGTTGAGGACAGGTAACTGATGCGAGCTCCGCAAAGGTGTGTATTACTGATGGTACAGTGAGATATGAATGATGAAGGCATGTATTATTGATGGCACTGTGAGATCTGAATGATAAAGCTGTGCATTGCTGATGGCATAGTGAGATCTGAACGATGGTCTTTATTACTGATGGCGCAGTGAGATTTGAAAGATGGAGACTTGTATTACTGATGGCGCAGTGAGCTCTGAGTGATGAAGACATATTACCGATGGTACAGTGAGATCTGAGAGATGGAGACGTGTATTGCTGATGGCACAGTGAGCTCTTAATGATGGAGTAGTGTGTTACTGATGTCAGAGTTCTAAATGAGTCACCATGGCTAGTGGAAAGGACGGGCACGGCTTGCTTTGGTTCTGGTTTTTGTCGTTAAGAGCTGCGTGTGTTTGTGGCTGCTTGTCCCCAGCAATGCTGCAGGCCGATGATGAGGACGAAATGATGGATCAGCAGATGAAGAGCCCCTTTGGTTCCTCTTTCAGGACCTTTGATGCCACTGACTACAAACCCATAGGTGAGAGCTGGCTCACAGCAAGGCCACTGCATCGCCCTTAGGGTGCTGTCTGTGTCAGTCCATTCTGGAGTACCGAGCCTTTGTCTCAGACAGATGTTTAATGTTACATGAGCAAGGGGAGCAGTTCAGGTCAACTGAAAACCAGAGATGAATGGAGCTTTTTATGTTGTATACAATTTAAAGCCAGTGTCTAGAAGTGAAGATGTGTAGATTTACTTTTTGTGGATTTTTTTTTTCCTTCAGCTACAATTGATGTAAAACGGAACATTTTTGACCTCTGCACAGACTCCAAAGATTGCTACTTGGCTGTTATTGAAGTAAGTGTCAATACAATCTTATTTTCAACCCGCCCTCAAGGTTAGAAGGTTTTGGCAGTTGTTGAGTCGATTTAAACCTCACATAGTATCACAGGAAACCTGTATTGATGGAGCGGGGCAGTCTGTTGGTCATCACATTTTTGCAGGTGTTGAGAAACCCATGACTGTGAGAGCAGAGCACTGACTTGGGGTCAGCGGGGAGGAGTGTCTTACAGGCTGCTCTCTGTGTTCCCCTCCAGAACCAGGACTCCATCAATATGGACACAGTGTGCCGACTCTATGAGGTGGGCAGGCAGCGGCTGGCTGAGGAGGAGGAAGATGAGGAAGATCAGGTGACGCTAACAGTCATTACCTGTCTGTCTAGACTTTTGACCTCTGTCATTACTTACTTGGCTGTGCTTGCTGGATGAAGGATTGCTGTGCTGGCGACGCATTAAGTACAGCAGTCAGGGTGAAATATGGCACAGCTATTATTGAGTCTTTCATATTCACCCAAGGGACGTTTCTCATGAGGCTTTCAGACACTACAGACACACAGCAGCTGGACCTAGTGCCTAATATACTTCATATAGCTATGGTAAATATGCTACATACAATTGTGTGAGAAGATTTTTTCCCCACAGCATACACCATTTAAAACACTTTAGAAAAGATCCCTTTGATGAGAGACACTTAAAACAGAGGAAAATGTGGTTCCACTCATGTCTTCATTTGTTTTCTCGTCTTTAATTAGCTATTTTTAAGCACTGTTTTTATTCATAGTGGAATTACATTGCCTCTCTATGTATGTGAGTGGCAGCTTGCAGTGAAAACTTCGCCTGTTACTGACACCTGTGTGACTGTGCTCATGCCCTGACAGGACGAGGATCAGGAGGACGACGATGACGACGACGATGACGACTCGGACGACGACTCGGACGACGACCTGGACGACATTGACACCGACCCCCTGCTGGCGGAGCTGGAGAATGAGAACGGGGGCGAGGAGGACGGGGAGCACGACTTCTCCCCTTCCGACGACGAAGAGGTGGCACGCCTTCTGGAGGCGGACGGGGAGGAGGAGGAGGACGACGATGATGACGATGACGATTCCGATGACAACGAGGACGACGCCGAGCTCATGCTTGAGAACAGTGAGTAGCCTGAGGCTCCCGAGGTGACCGTTTGAAAGCGTTTGTGTCTGATAGTATCCACGTGAGTAATCCTGTTTAGAAACTGCTCATTCAACTTGAATCGCTATATACTTGCGTTGTATTGTGCTGAAATTAGCCTAGATAAGATTGTCTGCTAAATTAATGTAATGTAGTGCAATTTAATGCATAAAACTCTGCAGAGAACAGAATCTTAAAGGAGAGAAAGTATAGGAAATGGACACATCCAGCATTGTTTTCCACCATATTTAAGTGTTAAAAATCTGGACTGTCAATGACTAAAATGTGAATTTGATATTTTTTTCTTTCCAGCAGACAGCTCTGACAACTCGGACCTGGAGGATGACATCATCCTGTCTCTGAATCAGTGAAGAGGACTTGTTAGAAAAGCAATACAAGGACACATGAGGTCCCGTGCCTAAGAAGATATCCTTAGGCGAGTCATGATGAAGGCGGCAGGAGTGGACACAAAACAGTGTGCGACTGAAGAGAGAGACTAACCTGTGGTAGGCACATGGGACAGCCCGGGCTGGTCTCACCTGAGAGTGCTCTTGGTGAGGTCGTGTCCGCAGGTGACGTCCCCTTGAATGTAGGGTCACACGTGGGTGCTGCAGGGGCTGTCGGGCCTACTCCACACAAGTTACAGAGAGGAAGCGCACACTAGGAAGTGTATATGTGTTTTGCTTCTTAAAAAGGCATAGTTTTATGACAAGATGTGTGACTTTAAGTGTGCAAGGACAGAATGCAAAGACACAAGAAATATCGAAAAGAAATGGGTACATATTTTTATTTTTTTCATCATTCAAAACTCGTTTGACCTGCTTTCCCTCAGATACACTGTCCATAATTGTCTGATTTTCTTTTATCAGGTGGCCACAGTATTACCTGGGCCTGAGTGGTAATAAAAGGGTTTTGTAGCCAGGGCGGACTACATTACCCAGAGAGCTTTCTGAGTCAGGGGATGAGGAGTATGGTATACTGTCTAATGTGGGACCCAAAGATGGTCTATACAGTTGTGAGAGAATTCTTGTGTGTCTGGAAATGAGCACACAGTGGCTGTCAAACCCCTTTCAGCAGTTTGCAAAGGCAGTGGATGGGAAGAGAGTCCAGTGAAGGAGCAGGACATGTTTCTTTGCAAAGGTCACATTCTTTGAGGTGCTGTAGTCTTCACATTCTCCCATTCCTGTGGATGGGCACGAAACAGTCAAATGCAGTTGTGTGCTCATAATGACTTGTTGCTGGATGTAGTGTTTGTGAGGCATCTCAGGATTGTATTGTGTAATCATGCAAGAGATAAGCTGTTAAATGTTTCACAATTTGAAATGTGCTTATTAAATGTCTACAGAAAATTGTCAGCTGAAGTACCTGGTAAAGAAATTGCTATGTTTCATGGTTGGAAAGAGGATTCTAGGGCCAGTTTGTCAGATGGTCAGGTTTATTTCACACCTTTAATTTTGTTTTTCTGTGTAGGCAAAGCTTACTGAAAGCTCGTTAACTTTAATTTATTATGATTTTAGTTTTATAATTGTTCAATAAAAGGAAAATAAAGAAAATATTAAATGATGGTTGGGAACACATAATTGACATTGTTTCCCATTTAAATTAATTTAAATTACCTGGGCCCTTAGAGTCAAAGCTTCCTGTATTTATTTATCCTAAATTACCTTGAAAGACTTAGACCAGTCTTTATTTTCCCATGTCTTCTTGAGGCCAATGAGCCAGTAGGGGTCAGTATTAGACAATATAATATGTAGCACAAATAATAAGCAGCTACAAAAATATTTTGTCCTTGGTTTTTCAGTTATTATTGGGAACAATCCCATGTCCTTTATGAAAGGGTTAAACTAGAGAATCTGGATTAATCTGGATTTTGATTTTGATTAAAGATACCTGCATTGCCATTTATAGGAACATGGTGAAGGTGTGAGGGTGTTTGTCTACATTTCATGAATTTCTGTGTGGTTTTTTTGTGAGTGTGTGTGCTTGTTTTGACCATGCTTTTAATTACAATGATCAAAAAGAGCCACAAATGTAAAGATCTTTCAAACAGCACCTGTACAGATTTTATCTAATCTATTTTTACTATAAAGGGAATAAATAAATGCTTTCTTTTTGCTTAGATTTTATTGGGTTTGTTATTTACATTGTATGTAGACTAACCAGATGCTACAAAAGTGTATGTTACAATCTCTTGTGAGAATGGAATAGTAGGTGCTATACCAGTGAAAACCGTGTAGGTGGCGCCGTTGCTTTTGAAAAAGCACAAGGAGGAAAGACCGCAAGGATGAATCATCGTGTTTATTTTGATGGGAGTTCTCGACACAGAGCCCTATGCGCTCACTCAGACCACGTACAAGGGGAAGTGAGTCTCCATTTGATACTTGCGTAGATGCTGGGAAAAAAAATCTATATCTGCTGAATCAGACCCAATGTGTTCTTTAAAGAGCGATGACCCTTATTTCCATTCAAGTATGTTTTCACAGTGTTCCTGCGTGCCCATCTATGGTATTTTTACCCCGTCTTTGTACCTGCTGTGAAGGGCATGTAGATGTTTCAGTCAGCATGTAGCCTGACAGTTCAGTTCAGGAAGCTGCAGTCTTGTGGCCTCTCTGAACAGCCCGGATTAAATTCCTTGTGTATTAAAAGGCCCTAGTGAATGATGGAGAGGAGTGCCCTGAGGCTATGTGACTGAAATCCTTTCCCACTGATGCCGACACTCAGTGAAGGCCTGTCTGGTCCAACGCGCAGATACGGCAAACATTGCAGGCAGTCTGAAAGGTGGACGTGTTTCTTCCGCTGTCCGTGATGTTACCTTTCAAATGGCTGAATGGATATCTCCTCTAGAAATCAACAAAAAAATGTCAGCAAAGGGTGGGATGGGTGAGTGTCAAAAATTGGAGATGGACTGTTTGCTGGGAGAAAAAGTCTGCCCTCCAGTAAGGCCAAGCCTGCGGCGCTCTTGCAGTGCAGCTATAATTTATTGAGAACTCGATTGATTTCACTCTCGAAATGATGCCCTATCTGTGCAGCCTGCAAACAGCCTTGCTATAATGGCAAGTGTAGCAGTAGCACGTCGAGGAAGCGCCAGATGCGCAGTGGATGGACACAATTCTGTCACCGGCCTCCAGCCTCCTTGAATGGGAAAAAAACACAGTTTTATTAGACAAGCTTCAGATTGCCATCGATGCAATATTGTTAAGCACGAAAAGGAAAGCGCTCGCATGTGGTGCGCGGTCCGCAGCGCTGAGGTTTAGTGAGTTACGGCGCGACTTAAGATCTGCCCTCGATCTGTCTGCCTGCTGTCACCGAATACAACTCAGGGCCCCATAATCTGCTCTCGGGGTGTTGAGTCCATATGGAATCCATTCAGTGCGATGGTAATGGATTTTTACCTGGCTCGAGTGGCCATTGCCTATTTTCACCTGGCAGAAAGACACAATTTCCTGAGAGGGTTGAGAAAATGCTTTCATCAAGGTAAAGGGCAATGCACGCTGGGGATGTCATGGGGAAGGGGGGGGAGGGGGGAAATCACTTTACTCATTTTCTGGTTCCATTTACCTTTCCTTCTTTAAAAGGAGTGGAGTTTGAATTTTTGCAATCCCACAAGTGGGGCCCCTGAAACCTGGAAACTGTGCATGTTGAGTTGTCCTCTGACAGACAGCGCTGTACCCACACAGATCTGTCTGAGAATTTGCACTTCCATTTGATGCATATATTCTTGTGTGCCAGCTCCTCCTAAATAGGTGACATTCTGTAAGCTTAAACCACTACAAGGTCCCCTAGGTATGCTGCCATAATGTTAGCCTGCCGGGGTCTTTCCTTGTTGCACACCTTTTTCTCTGCCCCTCCTCTCCTGCCTCTCTGTTCTACATCCCTGCCATTCTTATCATCCACTAACCACTGTTTTCTGTTTGCTTCCTATCCCTGCTTCGGGCTCCTGTCCGGAGACGCCCAAGCGTCTCATCCCGTTTTCCAGTCCTGCTACCTTGCTGCCCTGCCCATCAAAGCCAACTGCATTCCAAGACCCGGACATCCTAGGAGACATTCTTATAATCACTCTACTGTTAACTACTACTGTTTGTCAATCGCAAATGTCTTAAAGTACATTGCATAATTTTGTCTCTAACTCTATCTGCCTAGTGCCGGCCAGAAGCAGATGGGCCCCCCCATGAGCCCGGTTCTGCTCAAGGTTTCTTCCTGATAGGGAGTTTTTCCTTGCCACTGGTGCCTTAGGCTTGCTCTCAGGGGGTCTCAGGCCTGGGAACAATGTAAAGCTGCTTTGTGACAACTTGTGTTGTAAAAAGCGCTATACAAATAAAAATGAATTGAATTGAATTGAATGTGGTAGTAAGATCATGAGTTTGTGTGTGCGGCAAGAGTTAAGAAACTATTTCTGACTGGAACCGGGAGACCTTTCATGTGATGCCATTTACTGACAGATCGGTGTATGTGACAATCAGTGTATGCCATCTGTCAGGATACAATGCCACTTGTCATCATTGGAGGATGCATTTCATAATTTTGAGTTTGGGGACACTAGATATGCATCAGAATGCCTTTTCTGCATCTTGCAGCAGAGGGCAGCGCACCTGTGGTAGTAAATATTGCCAAAGCAGGCAGAGGTTAGCTTTGTCTCCTTGATCTCAGTTGCAACATGCTCTAATGTTATCACTTTGGACACTCAAATACAAAAATAATGCTATTCTAAATGCTTTTAAGGATCATGAGAACAGATTTGTCTCACAGTAGACTTTTGTGACAAATGCCTGGCTAACCTTTTTCAACAATTTGAACACTTTTGGGTTTATGTAAGCATTAATATAAGATTATAATAATGGTGATGAAAATAGCCTAAGCCTTTTTCCATGACCTTTTTCAGAGTATCTGCCTAGAGGACTCGAATGACAAATCTGCCACCACCAGCCTGTCGTGTCGGGTTCAGTGTTGCTTTTTTTTCCTTGTCAGCAGCCATTGGAGACCGGCATTGTTTTGGGTTCAGTTCCCTGGACCTGAACTGAGGGCCGTTACTGATGCCAGCTTAGGTCAGCCCACTTCTCCCTGATCATCAGGTCAGTGGTCGTCATCTCCCGTCATGACCTGCAGGGGTACAGGATCTGCTGTTACGGTCTTGGCTTCTCTTGACCCCGCTCCTCAGGTGACTGGGGTCAGGGCTGTCCCCACAAATTAATGGCCTGACTCCTGGTGAGGGCAAGCTGGGTTTGTAAGCACAGGAAAGGATAAACAAGTAGGAAGTTAGCAGCACAAGTGCACTCCAGCGCCACTGGCGTGTCTGTGCACGCCAAACAGATCTTGATATACTTTTAGGTGCATTTCTATTCAACTGTCGTGAGTTGAAATTAGCAATGATTGTGAATTATAATGAGCATGAATGTACAGTACGTGCCCACAGTGATTTGCAGGTGCAGATAGCTTACTCATCTCAGCAGGTATTGGCTCGTTGCCACACAATGCCCTTATCTGAGCAGGATCAGCACTGTTAACAACCTTCAGCAAGTGTAGCAGGTTGCTGTTGCATCACCATGGTTACCTCATGTTCCAAGTGTTTATTCAATTCTCTCAGAATTCTTTGTAGGCGTTTCCAGAAAATCATCCATATATAATCAAAAAAAAAAAAAAAAAAAACTGGTTTCCAACCAGTTTCCATTGGGACCGTGTCCTATATCGATGTACAGAAAACGCGGTCAGTAAATGTTGCACTATATTGCAGGCGACTGTGTGAAAATAACCTTTCCATATTGTGGAGAGCCTTTTGAGTGTGTGTGATAGGGAGCGGCCGCGTCTGTGTGACTGTACACAGGGGACGAGCGAGGGGGGGTACGTGCTGCATGGCCCTGATTGCTTTCCTCTGAACGCTCCTGCCTGTGAAATGAGTGGCAGGCGGACTGATGGGCAGAGCCCGAGCGCTCGGCGTCCCGGCCCCTGTCTCTCCGTCTTCATCACGGCCGAGTGACAGGCCCGTGGCTCGCTCCGGTAGGCCGCGTCTCCAGACACAGATATGAATGCGCCGCCGCGAAATGAATGCTCCCCCAAATGAGAGCGGAAGCCTACTCAGCCGCTTGCTCCTGCAGAGGCGGGCTCTCTGCTCCTACCAACTGATCCAGAGTCAGCTGCTGTGGGGCGAATGCCGTTGGTTCTCTCCTCATCGAAAGGGAAAGAGTAGCAGCGATATCTCGCACCCATCCACATTCCCAAACTTGATTACTTGCTCATATGCCCTGTGAGTTTACCTGAATGGTGAAGTAGAGCTTAATGCTATAAATCTTCTCCTATTATATTGGTTCAGCAATGGTCATTGTAGAAATCCCAGGACTTATTTTAGGGCAGCAACATACAGCATTCTACACCATTAAATGTGCAAAGGGCTCATGAAATCTTTTTAGAATATCAGATATGAGGTACAGTTAGTGTTATGGCAGTTGTTCCCAGTCCAGAAATGGACACTATTGAACCAAATCAGTGAGGACATCGCGATGAACAGTTTACTGATGACATCACAGTACTGTCATGGTTGCAATGACTGGGCATGGGATTAACGCTGCTCCCTGGTATACAGCTGTAGGGTCAGGGTAGGATAGGGGTGCTCAGATGGCATGCTAAATAAAGAGAGGGAGAGAGGTTCCAACACATCTGTTTGCACACACACACACATACACACACACACACACATGCATGTACACGCATCCCTGGTTAGGTCTTTGGTCTTGTGATCAGTCAAAGGGGACTTTATAAAAGATCCATCAGGTTTCTGCTGAAGGTTATTGCAGTTATGATCGTACTCACCGACAAAAGTGATGTGTCTAACTGCCTTGCCATCCTGTACAACAGGATGGTTCGAGGGACTCCAGCAGATCTCTAGCTGTGCCCACAAAAGCACTAATGTGTATGTGGGTATTCTGGCCCACTGGGATCCAGGAGATTGTGGATACAGATTCTCAATAACATTTACTAGTTCTTCCAGATAGAATTAAACACCACGCACATTGGTTGAAAAGTCTGTATACTAAAAATCAAAACACTACATGCAAACATCAAAATAAACTAACTGGTCTACTGGTTAACATGACATGAGTGAATGCTCCTCTAAAAACTGGAAAATACTAGTGATTGTATAATGCATGCTGGTTACACTGGAAACATAAACACAGGAAACACACACTGGAATTACTCTTTGCAGAATTACACTAAGCCTATGTGAACATGCTGTAATGTGGCAGTAAGCCTGTGGGAGAAGAGAAAACATGTACATGTAGCATCTAGTTTCTGTACTTTCTCATAAGCCACACTGTGTATTTCTTGCGGTGCTATGCAGCTGCAGGGATGCTGAGCTTTTTGACAAACATGCAGGCCTAAGTCCAGACCCACACTGATGGCTGATCACTGCAATACAACATGGTAACTTTCACTTTAAAAGCACAGATTAGCATCTAAAAAAAAAAAACCCACCAACCTTCTTGATTCTCTGCGGTCAAAGCTTTTCACCTTTTTAAGGGTCCGATTTATAAAATCTGCAGGCTGTGTGCCTTGGTGAGTACCACGTAAACATGGCAACCCGCCAGGCAGATAGGAGCCATAGTGCTCTTGTGTGGGCAGGATTGGGATGAGAGGCGCGGGCTGGAGAAGCAGGAGGCTGAATTACCTCCACAGCCCGGGCGTGGGAGTCTACTCCAGGGCAGGTCCTGGCAGGGCACAGGTTGTGCATTTTGGGCCTCACAAAGTCAGCTTGACAGATGCCTGCGCAAGGTGTCGGAGCTGCCAAACCAAATCTGGAGATGGGGAGGCCATTAACAGCACACCAGAAGTATATTTGGCAAGAGTGGATAAAAAGCTATTAGCTGAGACAGTAATTCATATCAGATCTGTAACATACAGTGGGAGTTGTCATGGTAATCAACGGAGAGCTGAAGGTAAAATACAGGGATTCTCACTAGTGAGATTATTGCAGTGTGAGCTGCAATGAAGAAACACCTTTGTGATTTCTTTACTTGGCTGTTAACAGACAAAGAGGGTTTGCAGTGTAACACTTAAAAATACACTAAGGGCGTACTCTATAAACTATAACACCAATAAACCACACCAAGTGAACAGTGTGAGTATTACTGGTACTACCTGGAGTTGTAGGCTAGGCTCCAAAGGCTCCTAGGCTCCAAAGGATAATGAGCTCAACAGCAGCCACCCTTTACTATACCATGAGCTCAAAGTAGGAGAGACAGGATTCTCACCCATCAAGGTGATCATCGCTCCAGACCTGTTTTTATTTGTTTTGCTTGATTAAAGATCAACGAATAATACGTACCAGTCGGAAGCAAATTCCCTTTCTCTTAATTATACCTCCTGTGGTTCAGAACAAGGATCAGTTTGTGCCTCACCTGTTTCAATTCTGCCAATCTTCACTGCTGCAGTGCCACCCCTTCCTCAGGGTCAGGTAAGTTAAATATTCTTTGTGATGTTCATGCCACACTAGTAATTGACCTTTTGCCAGATATCTATCCTATCCGGTCAATTACATTACTTTCACATTTATTCATTTGGGAGATGCTTATCCAAAGCGACTTACAAGTGAGGTAGAGTACAACACAAGCAAAAAAAAAAAAAAACCACAAGGAGCCAACAATAGAAGCACGGCATGAACAGGATTCAATGGTTGGCCAGACAAGGTACCAGATAGCTGGTAGAACTAACGAGTGCCTTAAACCATTAGATTACATTTTTAAAAAATTCTACAGTTTAGTAGGAAACGGTGCTGAGACACAAGAAATTCCTTTAGGAGATAGTGTTTCAGGTGCTCAGGTGAGAGCGGATATTTCAAGATATTTCTTGAGGTCATAGAGGGACTCAACAGAATGGATGAAGTGTGGATGTTCATTCCACCATTGGGGGACAACAAGCATTATTTATTTAATGATGAAATTTCAAACTGGTGAAAGCAAGAGTTTCAGATGTTAGGCAGCAATGGCTGAGAGCTGATTGTTTTGTCCTGTTTTTATTTGTCTTTTGTCTTACTTTCACATGTAACTCAAATTAGGTACACTTGTTGGACATAAACTGGTGTGTATACAATATTTTTCATTTGCTCCAGGTCAAAGGCCTCACCGAATATGGCCACAAATTGTATTTCACAAGAGTAAATCATTTTTCATGCCTTTTTCCATTCATATCACATTTGCCATCTTTATCAGCCATTGATTGTACATATACACAAACTGCATATTGGTTCAAGGCCAAGCCAATAGCACATTTGTTTTTCAAAATGTCTTGATGCATGTGTAACAGTTTTTGTTGCTGTAAGTAAAATGCCTAACTGATTGAGCCTTACTGACAGTGATCAATATAGCCCACATCTAGCATGCTCATCAGGTATGAACTGTAAATGCAAACCTCTCATTGTAGCTCTAGATCCCTGGCCATGCCTCTCCAATGCCGACAAGGAAAACTGCTCTTTTGTCTGCAGATGTGCACCATTTAATATTCTGTATAAAATTCCTCTGTCAATTTCAACATTAACAGTGTCACTGAAACATTATTTTTACATCTACTCTTGATCAGAGCTCAAAGTTATCAGCCATTTGTCTTGAAAACCTTGCATTTATCAACAACCTCTCATCTTCTTTTTAAAATGATGCTATTATTGATTTCTGACAGTGTACAGAGTACAGTCTGTTCTATATTTTAGGCTTAATCAGAAGCTGAATATAGATGTTTTATTTTGTTGTCTCATTTTCTATAGGACATATCCCTTCCTTTCAACTGTTTTACACTGGAAATCTGACACGCTATTTCTAAATGGCATTTTGGTACTTTCCATCAATAATGAGACACTTTATCTTTGACCCTACTTTGGTCATAGATGTAATTAGAGTAAAACGGAAATGAACTTTTCTGTTCTTATTTAACATGAAATTGATGCTTCAATATAGCTTTAGCCTGTAATGCACTAAGTAATGTCAAGAATTATTCCCATTATCAAATTTAGGTATATGAAGTACAGAAGCTGGCATAGTTAGTTCAGCCTCCAGAAAGGTAATCCATTATCTGGACAGGGGTAAAAGACACAATTAGAGCACCAGATCTTTAGCATCTTTATGAGCCTCTGTGTTTACGTCCCCGATGCATTCCACCGCTGATCAGATGCAGCGCACGAGAACGTGACACATTAGCATAACAGGTGTACGTGGAGCAAGTAAATGAGGCACAGCAATCAGTCCCTGTGATCTCATTCCCACCAAAAGTGGGTCTGGAAGATAAATACCCTGTGGAGAGCGAAAGGGGCTGAGGAGACAGGGCTCAGTTCCCTCTGCCACAGCTAAATTCCTCTGCCAGGTCTC
Source organism: Megalops cyprinoides (assembly GCF_013368585.1). Lineage (NCBI taxonomy): Eukaryota > Metazoa > Chordata > Actinopteri > Elopiformes > Megalopidae > Megalops > Megalops cyprinoides. The sequence continues at coordinate 29,867,114 of NC_050588.1, read as the reverse complement.
ACGTGCAGGTCATCACAAACACTCATGCCCTTCACCAGAAACAAGCACGAACTCTCCAAAGACTTCTGTTATGCCTATACAGTATTTTAGCTGCACTTACAGTTCAACATCATATGTGACACATGAGGATGTACAGCTTGTAGAGTCTGATGGAAAACATATTACTAACTTAAAAGTATCCTTGAAATGAAGCGTATATTAGCTCTATGAATGGGAATGTGTTTCGGTGTGCATGCGTGTGAGGGCATGTGACGGGGCAGAGGTTGTTGTACGGAATTTCTTTTCTACCACAGAGTGTAGATCAAATTCATCCTCAAGACTGAACATGAACACGGCACCACAATTTTACAGACATGTGTGGTTTCTTGTTAGTGAGATGAGGAATACAAAGTTGATCTGATGGACAAATACAGCTCATGGAACATAAACTAGACAAAGAGAAAGTTGTGTAAGCAAACTGTTGTTGTATAATGGATCCAATGATGTTCCAGGAGCAGTTGTTTCTCTGCTATGGCAATCACTCCAGTGGTTTACCATCAATATTGTATCCTCCTCCAAAGCGACACCATAGCAGTATCTATGGATTCCACACATTACCTTTGTATAGGAGTAGATTTCTTATCAGGGAGGATGAGCCAAGGTGATTTTTATCTGCATCATTCCTACAGATTCTATTTTCTCATAAAGAACTGTACTTCAATTAAAAAACACCTTCCCAAATAAACAAATAAACCAATAAGCAGGAAGATGACCACAGAGAACGGTAGTGAAGTTGCACATGTGAAGTCATCACATTGGTTCATATTGATATTGGTCTGTTTTGTTGGTCTTGAGTAAAGATATACAGTGCATTTTGTAGAAGCTTTGTATTGATCTAAGAGAACTATTCTCTCTTAACAGGAGTAAATCATAGCTTAAAAATACCCTACATGGCTAAAAGACTAATGATGTGGCTGTACAATACGTTTTAGGAGAAGTAGAAAGATTGTGTCTGCTGGGGTGTTTGATAATTAAATAAAACACTTTCACGTTTGTTTTACTTATTCAAATGAATATGCTATTGTCATTGACTACACAATGTGTAAAATATGTAACACTATTTGAAATGGCCAGTATTTAGACCAATTAATTACAGTATATCTAGAGGAAAAAGCTCAGAAGACTCCATCACCTCAGGGGTATTTGGAGTCAGGCCTCAGAGCGTAGAAATAATTATTTCTGTACAGCCGAGGCCTGAGATGCAGCCATAGAGCTTATGTGTCAGGACACAAGACCAAAATAACAGCCTTATACTCGTTCACAGGGGTCTCAGTTATATCCTTGCGTATGCGGTATTAACTTACAGTTACATCATCGCCAAATTAAAACACATTCATTTTGTACCCCCTATGTGTCTTAAAAGCCAGATTAAATCAAGCCCACACTTTCAGTGTCGTAAAGAGTGATGACAGTAGGGAATTGATCTGTATACGCACCTCCCTAACAGTATCTTTTGTAGGGGATATGAAATAATTTTCATATGTGCAAAGATTTACAAAATCCTTTCTTGCTTTTGTATTTAGAAGAAAAAAGTTTACTAAAATTAACTGTCACAGAACGTTGTTAACTGGCGGAAAGATAAACGAGTGCTCAAATGCAAAGAGTCGTCTGTACGTTTGGAAAAGGAATGCCATCATCACGGTAAAACGTTGTTGCAGTAATACAACTACACGAAGCTCTTAAAACAGAACAACAAGGCTTGGTTAGCTTGTTACTATTATCCCGGTGGTGGATTTACATTTGGGGGGACTGAGGTCTGTGCGCGGGTCTCTCCAGTGCCCAGTGGGCTGTTTGACAATCTGCGTCATGTGACGGCGGCTGTGTAAAGATGGCGCTGCAGCGGCTATTGGAGTAAGCAGTGCCCGCTTCACTCCCGTAGACAGCAAGATATTCTGCAGTAAAGAAAAAAGCACGCATTTCGGCAAGACAGTATGAGGAAAACACGTCACCTTTCGGGAAAACTGCGTCTGTAATAGCCTCGGCTCCCATGAGTTAGCCTGCATTCGATTTAAGTTATTAAGAGGAAAAAAACGGACGCTGGACGAGAGAAATAAATAAATAACTGTCTCCATTCTCGCGCTGGTCGGAGATGCTGCTGCATTGATAGCGTTGGGGGAAAAAAAGATTCTCGCACACAAGTGGGGAGGCAGAGATTACGGATAACAGCAGTGATTGCTGTAGTTTATGCCGTGCAACACAACAAGAAGGTACACCGGGGATCGGGAGAGAAATGCATCGTGTTACCAACGAAATATTCTAAGTCCAGCGACTTTACCTTAATTTATTAACATTTTCAAATAGTTATGTTACGTGCAAATCATGACATATAGCCGCATTTCTGTGAAGATCTGAACGATTCATGTAACTTTCACTTACATTCGTCCATGAAAACGACTAAATCAGGCTTTGGCTTCTTGGGAATTTTACCAGGATCATGTGGACACCGACAGAAGAAGAAAAAATAGGAGTCGGTAAGTAAATTAGTTTATCCATTCTACAATAAATGATTCTACTTTGTTTCTTTGTGTTGGGATTGTTGTAAATGACAAGGTATTTAACTTCCATGTGTCATGGTTATTCAGAGAATTGTCAATTCTGCATTGCACCGTTAAACAAATAAAATATTGAGTGCGCTGAAATCTAGCCTACTCATTGTCTCAGTCACCCCGGAATATTTACGTTTCGAGAACTATCAGCCGATGTAGCCGAAGTAGATTCTCTGTACAGACAAACAAGGAACATGAAGCCGCAGTTTGCAGCTATTAGGTGGCAAGTGCTTGGCGTTTAAAACCCCTTTAATTCATCACGCTAATATGGTGTTATCAGTGTATACAGTACTTTTCATCTTTTTATGTCGTTACAGCTGTAAAAACGCTCTGCAGAACGGGGATCTCGCCATTTACGCTGAAAATGTAACGATGTTGACATTTTATCTAGACAATCAATGTAAGGTGATTGGACTACAGTAAATACGCGGATGAAAGAACGGTTCTATTTTTTTCCATAATAGCCGACAGGGGGCGATGCAAACGAGCACCTCTCCAACAGGTGCATTACACAAAAGGTAGACACATTATTATTATTATTATTATTATTATTATTGCATAACAACATCACAGAGTTCACGTTTATTATACTTCATTCCCATGGAGTGACATGTAGGAAAAGTGAGTAATTCTGACTGTTGAAACAATGCACTTAAATCAGACAAAGCTGGGGTATATGATATCAGGTTAGACGAAGAGAACTCAGTGTGGATATGTGGAGCCCAGTGAGCAATAGAAGGCTCAGATGATATGATGCAATGTTATTTTAAGGTGCCATTTATAGGGCACAGTGCTAAGCTGCAATTATGTGGGCTCCTTGAGGGCCTCGGTGTAATGTATTATAGTGTATGCAAAAATATATCAGGACAAAGATGCCATTGTGGAATTGTGGTTTAACGCCGCTTTATTGTTTCCATAGCTCATACAAGTCACGTAACACAATCAGCTCCATCTGGTGTCTGTTATCTGCAGAGGCCCAATTTAATGAAGAACTGTCTAGATTATAGTTTTTAAATAACTCCCCCAAACATGGTAGCTCTTTTCCTTCCTGTTTTACTTAGAAATCACCCATTAAGTGGCCTTCTGTAGCTGCGCAAGGCTGAAGCAAAAGGATAGCCCCCCCCCCCGGATCAAAGATATGTTGAATTTCAGTTACAGCAGAGAAACACTATATAAGAAATAGTAATGAAGATAGTGGGAATAGTAGTGTGCCGTGTGTCAGATCTGTTTACAGTACCTGCCCCTTGTAGGACATGGCCTACATTAGTGTGTGAATGCTCTGTGTGAATGCTCACAGCACCCAGCCTTTGCTCCTGTTTGGTATTCTTTTTCACATTCGCTTTGTCAGATTATTTATGACATTTAACCCCAATAATTTCTGCAGCAGTAGGACTGCACCCGCCCCGGTGTGACCGAACAATAAAGATATGATCCGGAAGGCTGAATGTCTCCAGGCAGGCACGCTCATTAAGGTTAGGCTGAAGGTTACTGTAGAGTGTCAGGCCACTTGCAGTTTTACACAGGTGCTGTGAATCAAATGAACCCTGGTATTTTATGGAACCTTAATCTCCCCTCTGCCCTTTCAAAGGTATGAATGGAAAAAAAATCAAACAGATGAAAAAGAATCATGAATGAAATCAGATTATAAACTGTATTAATAAGTTGGAATGTAAATGGGAAGCAATATCTGCTCAGACATTTTGATGAGTGGGGGTGAAAGTGAAATGGATTCGATTTGTAGAAAAAAGCACATCATCCCCTTTCTCCTCCTTTAACTGAGTTTAGCTGCTTTATTTGAACACAACACTGGGAATAAAATGGACTTGAGTGACTAATTTATCTGTTAATTATAATTTTACGATGAAGAGCTTATTGAAGCTACATGTTAAAATATTCCACATTATTATACACAAAACAGGTATTATATTTATGTTGTAGTTTTGAAATTAATGGCCAGTTCTGATTAATCTTGTCATATTGTACATGGTTGACATCAGAGCTAATTTGGAAACTTTCACATCACAGAATGCAGCCATGTTGTCATGCTGTCACATGGTGGTTAGTTAAATCATTCCCTCTAATAACTGAATCCTGCAAAGCTTAGACCTTTGAACCATGTCACATGTGCTAGAAGTGGCTGCATTAACAGTGAATTGGTGCCAAATTCTTTGAGCCCATCAGGTAATGGGGCCTTGTCTTTTGGAGACAAACCCACATCATGTTTAGACTGCTGCCCATTGGCAAACTGTATACCAGATAAACCGGCAACACAAGGAATTTGCTGTGAATGCACATGAAAAGGTGAGGTAGTAAAAACTAACCAACCATCTAAAATCACAGAGTCAGGGCTCAGTTTTTCAGTACCTTGATAGTTTGCAATATATAACAAATGACAATGAAAATGTGCCTGCAACATAGAGATCTTCATTGGTCAATAATGATGTTTATTGTGGTTGGAGACATATACCCTGATATGTCTCCTTATATCCTTACTTTTTCTGACTCAGTGAGTCATACATTAAATCAGAGATGTGAATTAATGCCTACTGTATTGTGCTGGAGGAAATTGTGTCTTATCTGTATAGGAGGGAAGTCGGTCCCTTAAACAGAGAGTAAACTAAAAAATTGTTAGAATACTAACAGCTCAGTATGCATCTGCAATACATCCTGTCAGAAATAATGACAGTCTTGAGATTTAAGTGTTCATCTTGCCTCTTGAAGGTTGTTGAATTGATTCACCGACCAAAGACAATGGTTCCTATTGCTTCTCTCCAGAGAACTCTGAATTACTGAGGCAGATTGGAGTAGTGACCCTGAAATGGGCTGGTGTCATGCTACAGAAATCGGAATAAGCTTTGACCATATGTGCCACCCTGGCATGGGCATTCCTTTGTTTTGATTTGTTTGCTCAGAATTTTAATTGAATTCAAATTAAAATAGAAAGAAAACAACACTGCAGGAAGGTCATCCATATATCTGTGATAGGGTATGTGGTACTTCTGGACTGCTAGCAATTTCTAGCAGTTATTTGTGTTCTTCCCAACTGACTTACACTGTATCTATAGGCCAGAGTAAATTTTCTTGAAGATGAGGATGAGTGTTACTGGGTTTCACATCTGGTAGGCTGCAAACACTTCCACTGTGAATTTTACATTCTTTAATCCACACTGGCCCGTTTTTCAGTGGGGCTGTAGTGTCCCGTCCGTAAGAATATATGGCATCGCAGCTTTAAGTCTTATGAAAAATGACATGACAATGCATGTTGTCTGGGAGGGCCTAGCGATGACACACATTTCTCAGCTTTGCCACTACATTTTTCTCTAAACCTGTGGACAGTGTAAAAAACAAGGAGAGAAAAAAAAAAACCCCGCAGGAAAACAAAAGCACGGCCCCGCTGTAAACAAATCCACCTTTCATGGGGACAGAGGGTTTTGCATTCCGGGCCTGGAAACGGAGGGAACTCATGGAACCTCTCCAAATGGCCCCGAAGTTTCTGGCACGCTGTGGAAAAACAGCTATTCACCCTGCCACTTACTGAATGGACCTTTGTGATGCAATGGGGCGCACTGAATGCAGCGCTGGCCCTTAGGCCTCCCGGACCTCTCTGTATTCTCAGCAGCGAGGGGACGCTACACCCCGAGCCCAGGAGTGTGTCACAGGAAGTGCTTTGCTACATGCCTCAAAACCACCTGTGAAGCAAGCCGTCAGACCCAGCTGGCCCCCAAAGCGCCCCGACATTACATTCTCACCGGCGTTCCCATGCGCTTCCTGTGCGTGCTTTTATCTGCCTGCATCTGTTGCCATGTTTATCTCACCAAAGTGCAGAGCTGGAGATTTTTTTTTTTTTTGTCAAGCTACAGCACTCATCTGTGACCTTCTGGGGCATGGAATTCCTTCAGAATCCATTGTGCATTTGTTTTTGTTTCGTTGTGAACTCTAAACCGTTAGGAAAAGAGAGAATGATTACGCCAGGTTTAGAGCGCCAATAGAACGTTTTCAAACCACATGTCTTCAGTATTTAACAAGGCTGGTAGCTGTCCCTGGATTTTCTGTAGTCTGCATTCACACATGTGTCTTGTCCTCTGCCTCATGCAGTCGCTGTAGGCTTGGGTCAGTGGACCGCAATGGGTGTTCGCTATTTCCACTCTGTCGAGCCAATCCTGGCAGTGAGAAGTAAATGGATTCTGGCAACATACCACGAAAAGAGGCCAGTTAATATAACCCAGGGCACAGTAAATCCCAAACTGGATTATAGCTAATGTTCCAATAATTTTTTCCTAACGCTTTTTAAATGAAGGCTGTTATTATGGCGTTAGCCCTCAGCAATTGGTCTAGTATGTGGGACTAAAAGCAGGAGAGGCCTTGCTGACATGTGCTCTTAGCAGTTACAGGAACACTAAAATGGAAACCGGGGTAATATCTGACACTGCACAGGGCAGCACTCCTACTATTGCTGCGTATTGAAACGCGTCAACAACAATGCTCAGACAAAACGCATGAGAGCTTCACTTGGAAACCTCATGATATCCAGCTTCAACAGTGTTATTGAATGGGGCCTTGATCCTTGAATAATTAAAACAGGTCACGCTCATGCGTACTTGTTTCTTTCCGCTATACAGTTTAGCTTTGGGAATAGGATTGATAAAATCTATTTGTGTCTCTCCATGATTTTTGTTGAGATTTGTTACATTTTAAGATTCTGTAAACATGAACACCATGAACCTGATCGGGGAGCATGATGAAGCAGTTTTCTCTTTGGATACTTCTGTCCCTTATCCTGTGATTTACTGATATTTCACTATAAATAAGTCACAGGGTATGTATGATTAGAAAACAAAACTTAAATATGCTATAAATAAACATGGTTTATATTATTTATGGTGTCATTCACTATTAAATATTAAGGTGAAAGGACACCTTTGCATGTCTGGATTAATGGACTCATTAGTCAGTGTTGGCGAAGCGCCAAGTCAGCTATTGAGATGAGACCTGTTCCCTGTGATCAATGATCCCCAAAGAACACTGTGTTGAAATACTAACATAACTAATCGCTTTTCACAACAGGTCATGACTTTTTGTGCAAATCGAAAGCTGAATTTAAGTTTCTTTTGTCCTTTAAGCAATTTAGCCTGCTCCATGAAATTTAATAACCTCTCATATGTGATGACACAGTACAGTGTTTTGTAGTTTTTGAGGTCACTTGTCTTTGTGAGCATTTTGACAATACTTGATATCGTTTATATAAAATGGGTAAGGATGATTTAATTCTTAACCACTTCGGGTGTTCATAATGCATTTTTTCAAGAGTAAAATACGGTTAAAGGTAAAGGTCTGCTGACCGTTGTGATGATCAGACTACATGTGTTTTTGTTCCTTTGTAACGAAGACTTCAGAATACAGCACTTTCGATATGTAAAGCAGGATAATGAGAAAGCCACATGTGCAAACTGACATTAGATTATTAAAATTCCTATCTCTGCCCACAGGGTAACCATTTGGCCTTTAAACACAGCTGAAAGCAACGAGCTAACAAGCAGACAGTAGCTCTGTTATGTTCCCTAATTTAATCCTTATTGGTTTGAGGGGTATAGAGGCTTTGGTACATGCTGTGTCGAGGGGATCTTGAATATTCATAGTTGCATTATGGAGAGACTAAGCGCAATTAATGCATTAAGCGGAGCTGGGGCCAGCAGGGATCTCTTATTGGAAAAGCTCTTGAAGATATACGCCATTGTTATACGGTGGGTCATTAAACCCATTAAGAAGTATTAATTCCTCCGTGGTAATGTTAACTAGATCATGATTATAGGTACATTGTACATTGCAGTAACACAAAAGATTAGTGCAATGTGTTACCTTTTGGCACTTTTCCTGAGTAGAAACGTCAGGCAATGTTTTCCATCATGAAAGTGGAGAAAGAGTCAAATTTCTGGCCTGTATGTTGCGTATCAGGTTCATTAATGAGCCATTGTTTACTTTTATTATTAGCATTTTCTTTTATCCCAGTCACTCATTTTTCAACCCAACTGAGCCACTCTCCCTGTAACTGCTACCACCTGCAATATGGTGAAATATGGACTTTTGAGACTTGGGGAATTGTGCTGCCAGAAAACCCTAACAGAAATCTTCAAGCCAATTTTGAGCTGATTTTTTAGAAAATCAATTGAGATTTACTGTCCATTGCAACAAGTGGCATCATATGTTGCTTTTGTGGCCTCCAAAACCTGTTTTCCAGACCGTATGTGGGATGGGAGGGGGATCAGTAAAATCTGGTAGACAGCGTAACTACGTGTCCTTTTGCAGTAATCATGAAGCCCTAGCTGAATCCAAACAGCACTCTGTACACACCAGCCATCTCTCAGAGAATAACAGAGTCCCAAACTATTTACTATAAACATCACATCAAAATGTTGGCTCAGTGCAGGAAGACACCCTCATAGATTGAGGTGGATACTGAGTGACTCTGACAGAGAAAGCTGGTCAACCAGCACCAGTGCGTATACCTGAGTTGGTGTCAATCAGGGACAGAAAAGACCTGAATTCAGGATGATGTATGAACACTGCATTGCCATTGCCCTTGTGGAGAACACATGGACTGACACAAGATAAACTTATGAAGGACACAAACTGATTTCTGATTCTTATTCTGAAGTGGTTTTGGATGCAAAACCTGAACTGCGCTGTTGCAGGTCATGCTTACCAGCACCCATTATTGCTACATTGCTCTGCAATGACAATATAAGAAACTGCTGACATGTTTGACGAAGGATGGGCTCCTTAACAGGTGACACGGTGCCTTTCAATAGTACACTCACAGGGTACAAGAGATGAGCTGTTCCAGCCATCCTGAAAGGAGCTGCAAGAGATGTGGCTGAGTCGTATGCTAATTAGTTTTGCTTTTACGCATATACCCGATTTACATCAACAAAGTGGAATTTTCACTTTTCAATTCCTAAACGTGAAAAGGGTATTCAATGCAATATTGTTGCTGATTGGCCAGGGCGAATCGCATATACTCTTATACTCATAATTCTTCTCAGTTTTTTGGTGATGTTCAGCCTGTGTCCACCTTGCATTTGTGCTTTTGTCACGAATTTCCTGGTTATATATGTTAGTTTACACAGCACTCTTTGTAATGCTCCTTAACGTTATACCACACTGCTTATCATTACCATTAGCTGCACAATACAAAGACTGTTTTTAAGGCTGATACTAAGAGCTGCTCCTTACGAGTGCCTTTTTTGTGTGATCCTGCAAAGTTTATCTGAACAAACCTGAGGCCTGAGTGTCAAAGACAAGACTTGCAAACTGTCTTGTAAGGGTGAATTTCAACACAAGTGAATTAGAAACTGAATGATAATTCTCAGAGACATCTGTATGAAGATGTTTTTACGTGGAGAATTAATACTGTTGAAATGCATGCAATGGTGGATCCACTTAGTTGGAGCTGAGCAGATTTTGATCTCTTAAATTGAAGTTTTTTAAGTCCTACTCAGCAAAATGCACTTAGGTATTGTGGAGTGCCTGAGTGCGAAGAGTGCCTGAATGTGAAGTGTGCCCTAAATTAATGTTTATTCATTAGCATTTCGGCAACGCGTGCCCCATTAATGCCACTCTTCTGGCTGCTCAGTATTTACTGAGGGGTTCAGTATTTCATGAACTGAAGACTAAAGGTTAAAATGAAAAGTTGTTTAACCTCAGTGGATTAATTGCAGTTAATGTGCACGTGTTCCCCATTTAATTTTCTTTACATATTTAAAATGGAGCACTTCAGCATATGGGTTAAAATGGGTGAAATTGGTTTTGCTGTGAACATTTGTTTTCCTGTTCTGACAACTTTGTCATTACAATGAAGGAAAGATAAAAATAAGAAGATAACATTCCATATACATATTCCATATGTGTGTGCGTATGTCTATGTATACAGTTTGACAGTTATTGACATTATATTATTTCACATATGATTCAGATTGCATGACACTGCACTTTAAAATAAAATGGTGGATGCTTCACGCTTTTCATTTCATCTGTGTGGAACTGATAGATAACCGTTATTGTTTCAGTTGTCTGAGAGTTTTGCTTTTACTGTTGTGCATTTGAGATGCTTACTCAGTAGCTGCATATCATGTCTGATTGTTTCTTTGCACTCTACTATCTTGAAATTCAGGGATAATTAAATTTTGAGCTCCATAATGTGTATTGTAAGAGCAAACAAATGACACATAATTACTGTAATAAAAAGGACCCTGTATAGAGTCATTAAGGGTAGGATTTCTTTGGGTGTGCATTGCTGTTCAGTGGAGCTTGAAGAGAGATGGGCCACTCGATTCAGGGAGGAAACATCATGTGAACAGCCGTGGAAAGGACTCTGATGTTAGTGTGGAGTGTGGGTATTGGTTGAGGCGCCATGGTGGCTGTGGCATAATGGCTGGATCTTAAATCAGGCACCCCTCCCCTCTGGGGGTTGTGATGTACCTCTGCTGCCTTTGAGTAATTGGGATTGTGCATGCATTCATGTGCGCTCACTCACGCATACGAACAAACACACAAATGACATTGCCAGACATATGCGCTCAGTGGATAATGAGTAATTGGCAACTCATTTCATGTATAGTTTAATTAGTCAACGGTCCCAACTGATTGTAATTATTATTATTATTGCTGCTTGTCTCTAGATTGGCTGAGTTTAAATGAGTGTGTTTAATGAGTCACTGAGCCCAGGAAATGACTCCGGCAATTTGGTTTGTTGCACTGTTGGCCGTCCAGAAGACCTGAAGCTAAAGTATTGGCGAGCAAAGCCCTCCGTCTATGAGTGTCTTGTTTTCAGTGCCTTGTCTTTTCCCCTCCACCAATGTATTCATTAATCTGTGGTGAAAGCACAGTTAAACCCCTTACTGGTGGAAATATTGGCTCTAATTCAATAAATGCGCATTTTGTCATTCAAACTGAAAAGAAAGCTTATTCCCGTAGTGTACATGGGGTGAAGAAACTCGCATGGCATAGTGATGTTATTTTATGAGTGTGTGACTGCTTAGTTTTATATTTGCATTAAAATGTTTTGGCTTCAGCTCCCTAGTGGCTTTATGGGCAAGGCTCAATCAGAACGCAGGCTGAGCCCTCCACCCTGGGTCTGATCCCAGCTGTGTCGTCAGCCGACACTGACAGGGAGATCACATCCATGGAACAAATTGGCTTCCTTCTGCTGGGGATGTGTGTGGGTAGGTCGGCTAGGGTTTCCTCATTTCAGTGCTCTCAGGCACCCTGCGGTTTGTCAGGCACCTCCATGTTGCTTGAAGGACGTCAGCAGAATAGCTCCTATCTTCCAGTTGGCGCCCATTACAGTGTGGCACACTGTGGGGCTTGCGTGTGAAAAATAGCAGTTGGCTTCATGCGTGTGTGTCAGAGGATTGCATTCATCTCACTTCAGTGCTTCTGCACAAATGCAGAAGGTGTCGTGGTGAGAGGAGCCTTACACACAATTGGTGACTACAAGCAGGGTTGCATAATGAAGAAAAAAACATAAGAGAAAATTTTGCCGTGCCCAGTCGTATTTGGGACTTCATTACCCGGGTGCTTGGGGCCAAAATTAGCTGACTATTATAGGAGCTTCTTTCTGGAGGAGAAGCAGTGAGAGTCCATTATTGGTTCAAGGTAGTCTAACCTGCTGAGCCAGGCTGATCACTGTCCATGGTGCTGAAGACACAGTCAGCTGTCTCTTTCCTGCCCTTGAGACTGCATACCTCAGATGCAGGGAGGGAACAGTGCCTCACTCTATGGGTGTCTAAAGCTCTGCCTGTAAACAAATCATGTTTTTGGAAGCAGGAGGGAAAAGTGCTGTAAGAGCTCCAAGGGTTTCATATGCTCTCTCTTGGTCTCTCTTGGTAGTTTTTTTGCTTTGTAGTTTACAGACATTGTTTAGTTCTTAATCTCTTCAGTCTTCTTTGTGTCTTCTTTGTCTTTCAGCGAAATGTCTTCTCTAAGTAGATTAGGCCCTCTGGCTGTGATTTTAACTGGTGTGTGTAAGCTGTAGGACACTTCCTCCCATCCTCTCTACCCCTCAGACCTCAGGCTTTTTAGAGACCCCCCCCCCACAGTGCAATCAGAATGCTAAATCACTGTGGGCTCTCTCTACACTCTTCATGCCCAATCAGTTTTTATCCTTTTACCATCAAAGTAAACTTGGTTTGTTTGTGTAGCATATGACAAATGTATGTACATGCTCTTAAGCTAAAAGGACTACACTGTGAATCAAGCTGACCATTTAGGCTAACGCCATCAAGGAGCTCCCTGTTTGTGCATTAGTGGCATGGTTTGTGTTGTCTAATAAGTGAGCAGAAAACCAGTTGCTCTTAGAAAAAATATAGAATAGACATGGTGCATCTTGGTTATAGTTTTGGGTTACCATGTCCAAGTTGTGGTCAGGCGTTTCACCACGGAACGTTAACATATGTTTCAGCTCTCCTGTACTTCCCCTTGAAAGGGATGCTCTCTATCAAACATAGTCACGTATTTTCTTGCTTGCTTCCTCCTCCATTGAAGACAGTTTCATAGAGTCTCTTGTTGACAGGCAGGTTATGAGCTGTTCTGCCAGGCGCTGCTTTTCTAATCAGTTAGTTTCTTCTCAAGACGGCTTGAATTTTCCCGAATATTAAAAAGCACATCACACTCTTTTGATCTGACTGGTGCGGCTGAAGGTTGACGCCTGGAGCGGCGTCTTTGTGCAAACAGTGTCCGACGTTGGAATGTTGCAACCGAAAATTTAGCCGAAGCTTTGATCGTCGGCGTCCCTGGGGAATCTCAGACTTAAATTTCTCTTTTATCTGCGAGATGCAGTTTTATTTTTCTCCTAGCGTGTCAAATGTATTCAGTATATTTTTTGCTCTACATCCCTTACACTGTGAGAGTCATTGCACACAGTCTGCTTGGTGTTGTTGTTGTTGCTGTTTCTGGGCTGTAAATCTGGGCTTTGTGGAAAAACTGTGCAGTGTGGGAAAAATGTGGATTCCCCAGTTGTCACGTGTGAGGGAGAATCCTTACTTTTGTTAAAGGTTCCCCTCACAACAGTGAAGAGTGGGGGTTATCTTCAATGCGAGTCAGCCCTGCTGAAGGGCCAGATCATTGTGGGATTCTGACAGCGAGTTCCGCTGTTGTTATGGTGACACCAGTGGAACAGAGCCTGCCGTTGAGGTGACTGCGGAACTCCACAGCTTGCCACAACAAAACAGGCAGCGCAATCCCGGCATTGCCATAACAACCACAAACTACAGAGTCAAGCATTCCAGCAAGTCTACATTGTTCAGAGAGTCACCTCAAAGAAATGGCAAAATCTTTGTTAGGGCTCATAATGCACAATGCAGAAATACCAAAGGGGAAAAAAATCTTTCAGTGGTGAGATACTGCAGAGATACAAAACCAGCTAACTGCCTTTTTAGTCACCATTTTTTTAGCTCTTATTTAATATGTTGGTAGGCCTAATTAATTGGAGCATGATTAAAATCTGATAATGATCTTGTCTTTTAGATTTTCATCTGAACAGAAAATGAGATTAGAAGAAATGTGCCATTAAAAGTAACCTGGGAAGCCTGAAAACTGTTAAATGAGATAGGAATTGAATAGCCAAACACCATTCATAGGTGTGTGTATCCATGCCCCTGCAGAGTGACATTTTGATAAGAGGTTGTTGCGAGGGGGTGGGTGACCAGGAGATGGCTCTGACGCCCATATCAATACCCAGCCTGCCCTTTCTTTTTGCCCAGAATAGAACTCAGGAGTCAGCTGTTGGAATGACACATAATTGTTTCCTGAAATGTGACCCTGGCCTCCCTGTCTATTGATTGGTGCAAAATGACTTTGTTAATGGCAGTGTAAGCCCAGTACTGTCTGCCTGCCGGATGCTGTTGTTCTGTAGGATTCTGTGCTGTTTCACTGTTGGAATACATTAGCCAGGGCTTTGGCTAGGGGGAGGGAGGGAGGGAGAAAGAGAGAGAGAGAGATTGTGTGTGTGTGTGTGTGCGTGTGTGAGAGAGAGAGAGAGAGAGAGAGAGAGAGAGAGAGAGAGAGATCCAGCAACTCCTCATGAAATTTTAAAAATAAATAGCGTGTCAGGATTCCATTGTCCTGTGTGGCAAACATCAGTATGGTATATATATATATATAAACGTACATCTGTGCTTTATTCTGATTATCTTAATTTCCTTAGCTTGATGAAAATTTAGTTGTTATTTTTTTTTTTGAATTTATGCTTTATCTGACATCTTCATGCAGGGAGACGTATAGCAGTAGTGCCCCACCCCCATTGTATGAGACTTTAACTTTCTGGTCTCACCATCAACCTCTAGTCTCTATGTCACTATAGAACACTGCTGACCAATTCTTGTAAATACCTATTTGTGTTGGCTGAAGTGGGTTGGATTGTGCCAAGCCATGCTGAAAGCCTGGGTGTCTCTCGGGACAGTGCTTAAACTGCATTGTTTCATCTCTTGTTGTATCTTCATTGCTCATGGCTCTGTGGAACCAGACCCCCAGGGGTGGGGCTCTGTCAGAATACAGCTCTAATTCAGCTCTAATTTTCCCCATAAAGGTTTCCCCAGTCGGCTGTTCATTTATATGGAAGGGGTACTTCTGTGCACAAATCTTTACTGCATGTTTGACCACATGCTGTCTTAACACACTGCAGTGCTCCCTCATGCATTCCTAATGCCTAATTTTAATCTCTGCCCATTGGCTACTCTACTGAGTCATTGTCTATCAGAATTGAGAAAGACTACTTTAAAATTAGTCATGTTATAATCAAGACTGAAAATGTTTGGTATTTTTTATAGTGGTGATTTCTTTCTGCTACAGTTGTGATGTGATCCTTTGTTCTGTTATCCAGAGAGTCATTATGCTAGTGTTGAACTGGGTTTCAGTGGATTAAAGAAAATTGCAGGTTTGTAATATAATTTTGTTTGTGTTAATTAAGTACTTATTTTACACTGTACTATTCTGTATCATTGTTGGAACCCATTTGCAAATAGATAAATAATGTTGGTTATCAAGTCAGAGTGGGATGTAAATTCAGTAGCAATGCAGATTTCAAAAATTCTGATTTTAGTAAACATTCAGCAGCTCAAGAAGCAACTACCAGGGCACCCTTGATCTTGGTCAAGAGTTGGATGTCCAACTAATGTTGACCTGTTAGATTAGCAGTCTGCTGAGGTGTTTGCTTTTTGGGAGACAATACTTCAGTATGCATTGGGTTACATTACCTCAGTTTTGCAATATTGACCGATCTACTTTTGTCTTTGCTGCATGTGAATCTGGCATTTCAGTGATTTGCATCCATGCCCTTGGTGTTAACTGACAAAAATAGCTACAGTGCCAGAGCTTGTCAGTTGTGGATGTTCTTGGTGAAGTGTGAATTGAATTTGTCTGAGTTACAGAAAAATTTCTTAGGCATTATTTTTTTTCTTTACTTTTGCTGGGAAAAAAGTGTAATGTTTTACAGATAGATGTTCTCTGAACAGTGTACCTTTGTGTATATGTTAGGCAGATACAACATGTACTTCAATTGAATGTAACAAATGACTTAATTTTAAGTCATTAGTTATTATCAGCCATATGTCATGGCTCCCTGGATAGAATTCAGTACTTTCAAGGGTCTATAGTACCTAAATAAGCAAAGCCTCTAACATTATTACTTTAGGCATTATGTCATACACACCATCTTATTTTATCAAGTATTTTCTTTAGATTGTTAAATCTCTTACTGTTGTTTTTTAGTATCTTTGCTTTGTAATCCTTATTTTGGTCAGGAAGACAACAGGCATTTGTATCCTTCAGGTACAAGTCCAGGGGATATTTAATGAACTGTCGGCCCTTGTCTTTACATCTCTGTGACCCTTTAGATCCTGCACAATATACGCCAGCAGTAACCTGCTTGATTAATTATTATTTTCTGATCTGAGACAATCTCATGTGGCTTTCTGTAGAAGGTGGGGCAGCAGCTGGGAGCAAGCTTCCTCCAATAGCTGCCTCCAGTTGCTAAAGAAGAGAGACATACCAAGTGCTTTTGAATCATTGTATTGAGCATGCAATGGCCTCCACACAAGCTCATTCCTGTCTATGGGTTAGGGCAGAATTTCTCCAGACATTAATTAACAGGTGGAGTGCTAAACTTATGCAAGCTGTCTTTGGTGGGGCCCGCCATATTACTGTAAACATACAGAGGAGGCAGGCCAGTACATCAAAGCCATCAAATCATCATAAATTATAAACAATGAGCTCCGGTGCCACATCCATATTTTCTCTGTCTTTTTTTCACGTATCATGTACTCTCTCTCTTGCTCTTGTTTGCACTGATGGGCAATTACATTGACCTGATTCCCGCTCCTGCACTAATGGAATTGTGCCGTGACATTAAAAGGTATAAATATTTAAGGGTGGGTTTAAAATGCACGGCCTTAATGTACTGTTATCATAAGGTTTGCTGGAGATTAACATACGCACCGTTTATTTGTGGTTTAACCCATGAAAGAAAGAGTAGTTGACATACTTCTTCTGGCTATGTGTATACGCCAGATTGTGAACTAACTTTTCCCTGGTGGAGGTTAGTGGCTTCTCAAAAGAATGAGCTGCTATGAGCCCTATCTTCAGGGACTCTTGGAATTAAGAGATTATGTGATGGTTTTCCTTTTCTGTATTGACAGGCTGCAGTTCACAGTGAGTTTAGGACATTTTATGTATGCATTTATTTATTTATTTTTGCTTTTTCAGGGCTGTACCACAAGAATGAAGCCACAGGGTCTACCACAAATGAGCACCTGGGTATATTTCAGTGCTACATGTATGTAGCTCAGGTGCTCCTAACTATGTGGCCCTGTCTGTACACACGGTGATTACCCATAGTCATGGTCACTGAGGTAGGGTTTGTGTCCACCCTCACCTCTCAGGGTCTCCTCTAGCCTTTCAGCATGATCTATGGCAGTGCTGTATTGTCACATCTTGAATACATCATCAGAGAAGTTGCTTAACCCTTGTGCAGTTTGTCCAGCTCTTTAGTCCGCAGGAAACGAAAGATTTCCATGCAGGCTTTGGGTAGGGGAACTGCATGTTCCATCACTCTCGCTAATCAAATGAAGTGGGTTTCATAGAGGACCCCGGAGATGATCCATCTCTCTTCATCACGGGGTCATGTTATCCACCCATTTCCTGCTCGGTGTCTGTTGCTCTTTTTTGAACCTTCTGGGGGAACAGAGGATCATGGGAACATCTGGACAGAGCAGTGTGGGGTCAAACTCTTTGCCCTGTAAGATGCATTTTCTCTAATGGCTAACTCTTCACCTCCCTGTGATTTACCCACTTTCCTCACAACTTGCAGCTCTATGTATCTGTCTTTATTTAATACTCACCACACCACTGCTTCCTCTCCCATGGCCTCCCAATCAATGACATGAATGATGTATTTTCATCAGGGACAATGTTGCTGCCTTTGACCTGAATTCACAGTGGCGTTGGAATGCTGTGCTCCAGCTTCTTTATGTCTTATGCTGTCATTTATCTTATTTTTTTATGGGAATGGTGTCTCTCTTGGAGTGAGTCTCCATTGCTTGAAGAAAGCATTCCACATTAGCCTTGCTCAGCCTGGGGGCGTCATGCTGTGTCTCTGCCATGAAGCTTCTATACAAATCACTCCCTGAAGATGGAGACTCCCCTTTCAAGACTGGGAATTCCTTTTTGTAGGTTGTAAAAAATAACAAAACACCGTCTGAATCTGATATAATGAACTAAACATGAGTTGACTTTGACTAAAGTTCATCATAAAGTTGTATACAAATGGAAAAGCCAACCCGAAAAGCTGTGTTTTAGAGACACATGCCCTGTGTCACGCGTTAGTTACTGCAGCAGTGTGGGGAGTTATTGTGTAATTTACTGTTTCATTGTTGGAGAAGAGAGTTATTAGTGCGTATTTGATGCCTGTGTGGAATTGCCTCTCTCTCCACAAGGGGCAAATTTCAAATTTGGCAGCACAGTAGGATGCCACTGGGTTTTATAGTTGCAATATTGATCAACACATGGTTCCAGTGTCTCCCCTGTTGGGCCAGCCACATTTCCCAGGTAAATCATTTAGTCTGCGTACGTCATTGAATTAGCCTGGGTTACCCAACACTGTAGTTTGTGTGCTGGCAGCCCGCTGTTTAGTGGTACACAGAGGTAGATCACAAATTCATTTAATATATTCTTGCATTCACAAAAAATCCAGAATATTTAAACACAACAGTCTTGGAATCTAGGGTTTAGTATGTTTAGCTGGCCATACCGTGTCTTTGATGCATTCTGGTGTACCATTGTAAGACAGCCCTGTGCCATCCCCTCCATTGTTGAATCTTAGCCCCTCCAAAATAAACAAGTCTTTTAATGACGAGCTAACTCCATGCTTGCTAATCCTCCACAGGCACTGGACAGTGCTGGTGTTGCTGGAGCTGTGAAGATCCTCCCTCCCCCGCTGCTTTTCCATTTTCTCCAGCAAGTGGAGTGGGTTCTGTCAGGGGAGATCCCATGGAAATGGGGGGTTCGGGAAGCTCGCAATAATGAGTAACACATAAGCAACACATCAAACGCCATTAGTGCAAATCTCATCTGTATTATTCCCGGAATGGTGAATAAACACTTGTTACCAACATCAAAGGAGGCCTTTAATGGAAGATGTTTTGTCTCTAATTGTCAGCTCCCTTTTTTGTCCTGTGTTTACACTCCATTGAGAAGGCAGTGCTCTTGTGATATAGCATAAGGAAAAAGTGCAGTTGCACTTTTTAGTTACAGTGGAAAAAAGTCGTTTGATTGTGATCTGTTTCTGGGAATGTTCTGTATTTAAATCAAGTTAAATCCAGTGGTTCAAGTTCAAGTGCATTACCATTTACATACACTCACTGAGCACTTTATTAGGAACACCTGTACACATACTTTTCATGCAATTATCTAATCAGCCACTCGTGTGGCAATAGTGCAGTGCATACAGTCATGCAGATACGGGTCAGGAGCTTCAGTTAATGTTCACATCAACCATCAGAATGGTGAAAAAATGTGATCTCGGTGATTTCGACCATGGCATGATTGTTGGTGCCAGACGGGCTGGTTTGAGTATTTCTGTAACTGCTGATCTCCTGGGATTTTCACGCACAGCAGTCTTTAGAGTTTACCCAGAATGGTGCCAAAAACAAGAAACATCCAGTGAGCAGCAGTTTTGCGGAAGGAAACGCCTTGTTGATGAGAGAGGTCAACGGAGAATGGCCAGACTGGTTCGAGCTGACAGAAAGGCTGCAGTAACTGAGATAACCTCTCTGTACAATTGTGGTGAGCAGAAATGCATCTCAGAATGCACAACACATCGAACCTTGAGGCAGATGGGCTACAACAGCAGAAGACCACGTCGGGTTCCACTTCTGTCAGCTAAGAACAGAAAGCTTAGGCTGCAGTGGGCACAAGCTCACCAAAACTGGACAGTTGAAGACTGGAAAAATGTAGCTTGGTCTGAAGAATCTCGATTTCTGCTGAGGCACACAGATGGTAGGATCAGAATTTGGTGCCAGTAGCATGAATTTATGGACCCAACCTGCCTTGTGTCAGCAGTCCAGGCTGGTGGCGGTGGTGTAATGTGTAGTGTGGGGAATGTTTTCTTGGCACACTTTGGGCCTGTTAATACCAATCAATCGTCGCTTGAATTCCACAGCCCATTTCAGTATTGTTGCTGACCATGTGCATCCCTTCATGGCCACAATTTATCCATCTTCTAATGGCTACTACCAGCATGATAATGCACCATGTCACAAAGCAAAAGTCATCTCAAACTGGTTTCATGAACATGACAATGAGTTCAGTGTTCTTCAGTGGCCTTCCTAGTCACTGGATCTGAATCCAATAGAACATCTTTGAAATGTGGTAGAACAGGAGAGATTTGCAGCATGAATGTGCAGCTGACAAATCTGCAGAAATTACGTGATGAAATCATGTCAACATGGACCAGAATGTTTCCAACATCTTGTGGAATCCATGCCACGAAGAGTTGAGGCTGTTTTGAGAGCAAAGGGAGGCCCTTCACAGTATTAGTATAGTGTTCCTAATAAAGTGCTCAGTGAGTGTATACAGAAAATACTACATAGTAATTCTGTGCAGTAAGTACCACTGCATCTGTGTGTATAGTCTGAAATTATAGTCTTTTTTTTTCCACCAACAAAGGTCGCTGACAGATGGTAAAAAAAATCACCAGCCAGTCAGATTTTTCATCAGCCATCATGCTACAGTCATGTGAGGTGCACATCTTTTTGGTAGCAACATTGTATATTATTATTCAGAAAAGTTAGCTAGCACAAGAGAACATTACAGCTAAAGCTGACAGCTAAACCACAGTAATGTTTGCTACTACTACTGCAGATTGTAAGTTGTTTTGGATAAAAGCATCCCCCAAATGAATAGATGTAAATGTGAATGTGAATGTACTGGTTAGACCCTGAGTGTGCTGTGTGTAGGGGAGTCTCTGACCAGAAACGATGTGGTTGCAAAACTGTATTGCATGTTTGTCATGTCAAGACAGTAATGATTGTGCACCCCTGTACATTCAAACCCAGTGTAATCACAGTGATGTGTGATCACAAAATACTCCTGCTGAAATGAAATCATTGGCCATGTATGTTATGTATGTTTATACAATACAGTATTCACATATAGAGTGACATTTGGACCAGCTTTTCTTTCTCTAATTCACTCCCTCCTTCCCATTTATTAAGCTGTCTATGGCTGTAAGTTTGACCTTATTCATCACAAGTCTGAAAACCTTGGACTATCCTCAAGATCCTAATAAAGAAAATCATTCACAGGCTTTGTGCCTAAAAAAATCAATATACAATTCCTGACATTTTAAATATTATTGAACAATTGTGGTTTGATTTGATCTTTGAATCTTATTGCAACCTGTGAAATCAGAGCCTGTAAATCTACTGGTCATTTATTTCAGCTTGTAGTGTTTCTTAGAGATGTGAGGCAATGAGAGCAGCTATTTTTACAAGCTGTGCTGTAAGCCTTTTTTTGTAAAATGTCACTTCAGGTGTTTCAAAAGAGAATTAAAAAAGAAAAGTAGACGTGCTTGTTTAAAAATAGTAGCTTTCAATGCATTAAAATAGTCTTCTTTAATAAACACAGGGCAGGGTTCCCACATCAGGAAAAGAGACAAAATTGTTGGTTCTACCCCTTTCCTACTCTCTGGTTTTGTACACAGTAACTGCCTGATTATCAGGCAAACAAACATCTGAGGGGATCCGAGAAAATAAAACCTCTTTAGTGCCCAGTAAAGTGAAATGAAAAAAGGAACATATTCTGGTAAGGAAATCTTTAAAGATTACAGCTCTTTCACTCCTGTTCATGTGATGATGTGAGATGGGTAGATGCAGAATCTAGAGGTGAGACACATGACTGTGGATGTATGTGGATTCTCTTGGCTGTGGGTTGCTGGAAGCCCCCCTCCTCTCACTCACGGTGGTTATCCCTCTCTTCCTGGTAAAGACCCGAAGGCACTTAGGCTGTTCAGTGTTTAAAAGTCTTGTTTTATACAAAATTAGAGGAGGAGGATTTTAATGGGTCAGGCTGTGTTAGCGTGTGAGAGGGAGAGAAAGAGAGAGAGAGGGAGGGAGAGAGAGATGAATTAGAAACAAGTATCTATATTCATTTCATCTCTCCACAGCCTGCAGTTTCTGGCTTCATTTTGCCTTTGCATTTATGAAATTAGTTCAAAACAGCGACAGTTTTCTTTCCAAGGGCTGACACCAACGCACAGTAATTGTAGTAGAGTAATCTCCTGGCAGAGAGGATGAGAACCTCTGTACCAGACATCAGAGGCACAGCTTGGACTGCTCTTACATCATCACACCAGTAAAAACAAGATATCCCAGAGCCTGTGAATCTCTCACAAATGGAAGTATTCCTATTCCGTGTGTGACTGTCCCTAAGTGACAGTGTTCTTTTACAGCACGGCTTCAAATATTCATAATCTGCTGATGATGTGACTATTAACAATTATTTTCATATTACTTGACAGTGCCATAATGTATGGAGTGGTACTTTAAAAAGTGATTGTCAGCCACAGCAATGCAACATCGCCTCAAGTAAAACAACGTGATGTTGCCTAAAGGCATCATTATGCATTTCAGGAATATTAAGCAAAAATTCCTGGAAATGCCTCATTTATGGTAAAATGCTTTTAGTATCTGTGGATATCTTAGAGTCTACCTCATGACTGTGGGGAACAATGAAGGTGCTGGAATATTTGTACAAGCGTCAATTAAAACATGAGTCTTCCGGTGATTCCTTAGCCCATAAGATGGAATTGCAACTCTTCAGATACTCTGGGCAGAGATGAATAATATCAGGTGAAAAGCTGAGTCCTGTCTGAGCTGAGTCTTGCTATCGTAGTGCATTGTGGGTTGCAGGTGTCAGCATTACAAACCAGTTGAAGAACCTACATCTATTTTTTTACTCTGCGGCATCTCTGATAGAAAAAAAAATACTTTACCATAAATCAATTGAAACCTGTAACCAATCAATGTAGGAAATATGAGTGATTACATTTATGAAGCATTTTCTTCAGTAATCAATCAATATTAATATTAAAGCTCAAGTCAAATATGAGCCAAATTGAGTCAAGTCAAATCTGAAAGATTGACTAGCTCATGAATCTTGGCCTTGTAGCTCCCAGCTCTTAATTATAAGTCATTATGACTTCATCCTTTGCAATGTAGAATCCTTAGAATCTGCTACTAAATGTTACTGCTACTCCCTACAACTGCTACATAAGTATTTAGATAAGAGAACACCATGTTTTGCAGTTACAAATAGGCTGCTGACCTTTCTTTGTCATGAAGATCCCAATGTAATGCTTTTGCCACTCACCAATGGCATCTGTATTTTATAGCCCATGGAGAGCAGCAGAGTTGTGGAGTTGAGTGTTTGTCTGCTCTCAGAGGGCATGCAGCTGACAGAAATGAGTGATGCGACAGCGAAGGACACTTCGACCCCAGGACTGTTTCCCCCGAGAGGTGGGACATGGCAAATTTCCTCAACCTGATTTATTTAATTACTCTTAGACATACTGTAGCTGCACGTTATTCTCCTCAAGTGGCTTAAGGCCTAATTTCAGTGACAGCTACACATTTCCCCTGGTAATGACTGGGGGGAAAGGGTGGGGGGGGGGGGGGCTTTTAGGTTAGTTATAATGCCTCCAGCATGTTTTCACAAATCTTTGTGTGTTTAAGCAGTGTGACACTGTAAGCTCATTTCTTTCTATGAGGTCTGAGTGTTCCCCTCCTTCATTTTTGGGGCCATGTTCTGATTCCCTAGGTGGGCTATGTGGGGTTGTGGTTGCTAAAAAACTTGCATGGTATCTGGTGTGCAGAGGACTTAAGGGTTTACAAGCTCCCCTGGAAACGGACAATGAGAAACGATTAAAAAAAAAAAAAAAACACCTTCCAGGTCTGTCTGGCCAGATCGGGAAGGAGATAAGTAGCTTCTGGTCCTCTGTGGGCAGGAAGCCAGTTTCCCTGTGGAGAAGATATTCTGGCAGACAATGGTGAATGGCTCTCAGCGAATGGAGGTCAGCTGCTGTGTAGGTGCGTTGGGTCAGAATACCGCAGGGCAGCGCTGAATTAGCTTGCACCCTCTGACCTCCCCTGATGCCGTTTAAAGGACAGCACTCTCACACAATGACAAAAAAAAAAGAAATTCACAACAACAAGAGACAGATGCAGGAACAGGTCTGTGGAATGTATAGGAAGAGTCAACATCACACATAGCGTGAATTTCACAAGAGGTGATCATTTATCTATGGAAACGATGAATTAAACACAGGAAAGGGGTCTCTGAACTGGAGCTCTGAACGGCACTGCCATAAAATGGTCCCAGTGCAAGGAAAAATCCTCACCCCTCTAAAGAGGTGATTGTATTACTTCCATTTCCATCTTCTTCATTATATTGATGGTAATGCAATTTCCATTGCCATTACCTTAGCATTATAATGACAGATTTGATCTATAGCTGACTGGTAGTAATATCCCTCAACCTAAGGCTGCTGTAACACATTGCCCTCCACCCATAATTGTTTGAAATCTAATCAGACCAACAGTACCATAATAAACCATGCACCCTCACATTCAATGGCCAGCACAAAATCTGTAAAGAAAAATAAACTTCAAGTTGCAGTGATCCCATAATTACTGGAGACTATGTGTGAGTATCATTGTAGCAATTATTGTCCTCTTTTTCTAAAGGAATGTATTAAATCCGTTTAAGAAATGTAATTTGTCTATATATAATATATCTGGACTGGAAAGATGGACAATGTCAGATAACTAAGCAACGGGAATAGCTATAACATAACCAAATAAGATAATGCAAGAGACTTTAAATTTGCATTTAAAGGTATTACTGTCAGTCCCCTCATTTGCAGTGTATGAGGAAAAAAAACTGTGGGCCTTTGTTAACTACTGCAAGAGGTTGGTAGCATGAAACATGTTCACCACTAAACCTGAGGGCATGTGTAATCCTGTTGAAGTCTTTCTTTGAGTGCTTATGATTGAATATGACAGAGTGGGATATAAAGGGCATACGGGGTCATTCACTGAAAAGTTATTAGTTTTCTTCAGCTATCTTTTGTAATTTATCCATTATTCATTTTTACGTCTCTGGAAAAAAAGAAGAATTTGAAAATAAACAACATATGTATTGTCATGCAAACATCAGGAAAATTACTGTTACAAGGCTGATGCAGCAAAGCAAATCTTGAATTTTTTTTTCACAAATAGGTGGTTTTCAGGTCCCAAGACACAAATAATATATCAAAATGTTCATATTTTAAGATTAAATTTCCTCTCTTTATGGTTTTTTTCTCTTATCAGAGCTGGCTTGTCATAGGGCAGGCATACCCTAAGTCCCCTATACCCTAAGTCCTATGCTGTCATAACTAATTAAATATGCATTCATACCCTCTTGTATTGCACATAATCATGAACTTAATGACTGATTCCTGAAGACTGTAAGTGTGAACTTGTATAATATTATACAATATATAATATTATACAACATTATGTATTTATTATATATTATTAAATATTATGTATAATTATATATAGTATTTTAGTGTGTATATATTTTGAGGATTCCATGGTGTTGTTGATGATCTTTAGCAAGAGTCTTATGTTTTAACAATATTTATAGAAACACAATTAACAATGCTTTGTTAATAGTAGTTATATATGGACAGGTTTTGTTTATTCAGTTTGAATATATTATATTGATTTTCACTTTTTGCCTGACTACAGCATTTTGCTTGTGTCATTTGTATTAGTGTGTCTTGTTTAAACAGGCAAAAGAACCATTTGTATCTGTTACCCTTCTCTGATTCCTCACTGTAATGAGGGTTGTTATTACATGAACTATGACCTAGATGAGGAGATGTCCTGTGCTGAATGCCCACCTGATATGTTACAGTCATTATCTTAGGATAAGAGATCAAATGACTTCTTTTCACTGTCAGTTACCCATCTGTAGGAACTCACCCTCTGTTACTCTCTCTGTGGAGGTGATTTTGTCCAGTTCTGATCTGTGGGGTTTTTTTTTTGCGCTGGGTGTGATCCCAGATTCCCATGAGTCTCTGGCCTCTACATGTCAGACCTTGGTGCCAGCACGGTCCACCTGCCAGAGCATGAACGGCTCGGGATTCAGGGCGGCCAGAGCATCTGCCCCGCAAGACAGGAAGGCCCGGCCAAAGAGACACACTCGAGTCATACCCTGCTAGCATTGCCAAATGTGCATCGTTTTTTTTTTGGAGCAGGTGCTAGGGCCTACCTGTTCCTCTCGAGCTAACCTTCGGTCTGCGTGATGCTGAGCAGCTTTTTATCCCCCTTGCTAATCTGTGAATGTGCGAACACCACCATCTGGCTCAGAGCTTTATCTCCCCTGTACAATGCACCCTGTTTTTTTGCTCTCTGTCAGTCTCTCACTCTCTCTGTCAGTCTCTGTCTCTCGCACACACCCTTCCTCGCTCTCCCACATGCTCCCTCCATGACTTCTTCTCTCTCCCTCTGCCCCTGTCTCACACACGCATCCTATTACTCTCTTTCTCTCTAACTCAGTTTCAATTCAGTGGCTCTTTGTTGGCTGGTTAAGGACTTGCAGTGTTTCCGAAACAACAATGTGAACAGTAATGTAAACAATCTTCATACAACTGTACAAATCCAAACAAATATGTACATGCGAGTTAAATTGACCATTAAATTAAAAAGTTGTGTTGAACATGAAATTTAAAGTAACAATCCCTCTCTCTCACAGACATGCGTGCACACACAAACCATCTTTGTCCCTCTTTACCTCTCTACTTTTCTCTTAGTCTTTTGCTCTCAGTGTCTGTAGACACTCTCTAGTCTGAATACATGTAGATTTCCCACACTGCCTTCCTTAAGGAAATTGAAAAAATAAGTTTTGGCAATGGCTTGCATCACATCCCAGTCACGCTGGCGATAAGAGAGAAGTAAATTAGGCCTTAAAGCAAGGTAGGCCCGTATGAATTATGACTTTTTTGTGTAACGACATTGAATCTTATTGGGATAGGTACAAATATTAAGGTACTGAATTAAGTGAGGTGCGTAGAACCTGGCTGTTGTCAGGCTCTGTCCAGACATGTGCTGAGTGTAGAACTCTCTGTAGGTCTTTTCGTTTCTTTGTAAATTTATTTTACAGTATTATTGTGTCATCCTAAGCTTGAATGCAGGCATTTCTGTAAAAAAAAAAAAAAAAAAAACATGCACAGCAATGTGTTATTGTGTGGTTTGTGTGTGTGTGTGTGTGTGTGTGTGTGTGTGGGGGGGGGGGGGGGGTAGAGTGCACATCTTTGTTTCCTTTTCAGCAAACAGTCATTCTGGGAACCACAGCCACATATATAATTGATTTCAAGAAACAGAAATTTGCACTCTTTTCACCCCCCCCTTCCATTTTGGAATGCACATAACCAAAATGTTTTTTTGGGTCTAAGCAGGATCTAAATAGAACCTGGTCATAATGCAGACCAGCACCTAATTGAAACTAGATGGGCATATGCTCCCTGCGTGATTGCAAACATTTTCGTAATGTAACGGAAATGAGTTAGGGTTTTGAAAACCATCATTTTAGTATGTCCATCAGCTGCAACATAACTTGCAGACATCTGTGAATGTTTTTTTAAGAGGAGACAAAGGTTTTATTGCTAAAACAACAGTGGTGGTTTTGGCCCCTTTGTTCCCAGCCTGTCGAATCAATACCGCTCATTGTAAATCTCATTGTTAGAGGGGATTTCTCGGCAGCCATTTTATTTAGCTTCTTTGTCTAAATCACTTGCAGGGATTATTAAGATATGCTCAGTTGCTTTCCAGATATGGTTTGTAGCAGCATCGAGCACTTAATCATCTCCGCAAATCTTGTATTAAGAGGGGTGCAGGGCTGTTTCAGCCTCCTCTCTGTCTTTTGTGAAACACTTCGCCGCAATCCATTTCTTTCAGTTGCAGTGATTCAGTGATGTTTTATATTGATTATCAACACCAGTGCATTGATGCTTTCAAGGGTATTTCACCCATTTTCTCTCATTTATTGCTGAGCTGGCATTGTGGTTTGAACAATGTCTGTTTAATTAACAATCATTTCACTGTGTACTATACAACAGTATTGGTCATCACTGGTCAGTCCAGAAAAAGGTGCATTACTTAGTTCTGTAGTCATACATAGTATGACATAGACATTACATAGTTCCATTGTAAATCATCAGGGCTTTTGCATACAAATAAAGGGGAACGTGGTAAAGGCTGTGGTTATGAATCAGTGGAGGGGGTGGAGGAGCAGATGAAGAGTCTTTACGCCCAGTGCATTAATAAAGAGGATTAATATCTAGTCCTCTCTTGACATCCAACTGCTTTGTCCCCCACCGTCAAACTCTGAAGACTCAAATCCAATAGAAAAACACTTAGGAACACAGTGTGCTGCGAAGAAAATGGCACCTCTTATCCTGAAAAGCAAACCATAACTGATGCTGTTTTGGAGCTAGGGAGCTCATGATCTAATAGATACAATTGAACCTGCAGTAGAAATAAAAGTCCCCCAAGATCCCATGCCCTTGTAGTGGTGTAAGTGTGTTCGGAGATCCTACTGGTCAGACAGACTTGCACCGGAGGCGACAGCAGACGGTTGGATCATTCAGAGCTGGCATCTGGGGACTTCCTGACAGTTTTTGGTGCCAGACTTGGACGATGGCAGAGCCCTGCAGGACGGTGTGACTTCCTGGTGGCAGCAGTTTGCTCTGCCCCAGGGAGATTTTAATGAATTCTTTAGGGGGGGGGGCTGTAATCTGGAAAACATTCAGCTAAAAGTAAAAGTGATCCACTCTTCTCTCCCTTGCCCTGAGTCTGGTGTACATTGGGTTTGTTAAGTGAAAAGAACTTTGATGGTTGGTGGTGGTGCTGTCATGAAAATGCCCTTTGATGATTTTGCTCAGATTTGGTCGAATGACCTACCTCTTTTCCCACAATAACAGCAACGTGAGATGCTGCTGTTGGACCTCTCAGCAAGACACCTCATCTAAAATCGCTCTAGTAAAAATGCAGTGGGTAATTGGATTGTGGAGAAGCCATAGTGTCCAACTGTAAGGTGCTGTAAGTCACCCTGGATAATACTGTCCAGTCAGCAAATAAGGAATCATTTGTTCCCAACATAGGATTAATAAACTGAAGGTAATAGATGACATACTAATGCATTCATGTATTGTAACAGCTTGAAAGAAGTATTTACGGTCTGCTTCCGTGTTGGTTGCTGAATGATATCTGTGACAAAGGGGGCTAGCGCTCCTGATCGTTGGTGTCACTGAATCCTTAACCCTTGGGAGATGAACGATTACTGTGACTTAAGCCCGTTTAATGGTAGCTTAGCCTACTGGTCCAGTTACTGTGAGGACTGACCATCTGGACCTTAAAGCTGCAGTGTTCGTTCTGACTCTGCCTGGAAAGAGAAAGCTCCCGCAGCTGCCGTGGACTTCACAATGCCCCCAAGAGAAGCAGTCTACAGTGCATAGCCATAGCGGTGGAGATCCAGCCATGTTTAGAGGGTAGCAGTGTTGAAAATGGCTTAGTCTGAAGCATAACTAAGAGTGCTGTGGATTGAGCTTTTATGTTATCTTTTTCCAGAAATTATTTTAAATATTCTATTAGTGGATATCATAATTGTTATTATTAATCCTAAGCAATATCCTAAGTATTTTTTCTTATAAATTACTTCCTCAAACAGTCCTCTGCTAATGGGTCAAATTGGGCCATAGTAATTGTTTAGGAGACTACATCATTTTAACTGCTTCCCAGCAGAGTGCCTTTTTAATGCTTTTTTTTTGGGGGGGGATGGGGGGCAGCATATTTTGACTGGCAAATCTTGACAGTTGCTTGCTTTTGGGTGGAAGCTGAAGCTGTAGATGAAGTAAGTCCACATGATTAGAACGCAGGGTTTCTCAGCATTGGGTTTTTGAAATTCAACCTCAGAAGCAAGTATGATCTTTTCAGATGATTATGAACTAGAAGATTGTTTGTTCTGTCATGTCACCTGTGGTGGTCACCCAGACACGCATGTGAAAAGGTTTTTTCGCTGTCACCAGAAATCTGCAGAGAGAGCTGTTACACAGTGACCTGTGACCAGTGAGAGAGTGAGATGCATCCTGTACCCTCCAGTTGATTCCAAGACCTCAGCCTCTACCTTAATCCCAGGCCCCAACTCATTACCGTTCCCCAGATCCTCTCCAGCCCTCACCTCATTCTCAGTCTCCACTTTATTATCGACCTCCAACCTGTTCACCTTTTCCAGTATGTTCCCAGGCACCACCTCATTATCAACCACCATTTTGTTCCTACCCACTATTTCATTCATAGTCTCCAACTTGTTCTCAGCCTCCACCTTAACTCCAGTGATCTGGCTATAAAAACCTTCACTATTACTCCCTCTTGACCAGACGTCATTAATACACACTGAATTAATCTTCTGCATGGGATAAAATACAGTGGTAATTAGAAGTAAACATGATGCTAATCTTTTGTGTTTTCTTCTTGATGGAAGGATTAACCCATATAGGAGCATGAGTATATTTTATGAACTTAGTTTCCCCCCAACCAGCTGTCAGTTTGCGTAGAATAAAGGTTATGGCCCTGGAAAAGAGATCAGTAAGGGCTGAAAATAACCTGATAAAAAGAAGTAATACCAAACCACATTTTTAAATTTGTATTTATTGCTAAATTCCACCTGCAGTTTTTTTTTAATCATGTGACAGAATTGTGGACTCATGCAATTGCTTGCAGGCTTGTGGCCATCGCTAACAGTGCGTGTATTGGCTAACGGTGAGTGTGACCCTGATCTCACACACAAGACAAGGAAGTTGTTTGTGGGTGCAAGACTGAGAGGGAGTGAGTGCAGACTTGTGTGGCGTGCAAGCCGCGAGGCAGTGGGGCAGAGTAAGGGACCGTCTGCCATTAATCTGCAGCAAAAAGTCACTCTCCAGCGCAGGATGGCAGGCCCAGCCTCTGCAGATAAGTGCCACTGACCTCATTAAGTGGTCCCTTGCCAGTGGTGGAGCTGGAGAGATCAGGCTGACAGATTGTGAGCAGACCTCCTTCCAGCCGTGCCACGCAGAGCTGTGCTCCCCATTCACGGCTGATTGGGAAACCCTCAGCAGAGCCAAAAAAAAAAAAATCCCCACCCCAAGCCTGTCTGCAGCAGGAGTGGGGCCCGCAGAGACAGAGACAGAGGAGAGAGAGAAAGGTTTTTTCCCCTCATCCCACCTTACATCAGAGTACTTTTTCCCCTTTTACTTCCTTTTTGGATTTCCCTCAGCTCCCACAATAAAACGGCTCCACCTGGCTCCTGCGATTCTCTCTGCCGTCCCAGAGCGGAGGAGACGGCTGTTGACCTCGATAAAAACAGCTACCGTCAGGCTGCCAGAGAAAGGCAGATTAGGAACCTCAGCCAAAGACTTAGTGGAGCATCTTCTGGTCATGACATTAGAGCTCTGTGTGGAACCTGATGGGAAGCCCAGCCCCACCACCACCTCTGTCTGCTTCCACAAAGAGGAGACTAGTGCCTCCAGAGGCCAACAAAGGCAGAATGTTACTCAGCACTGTCTCAGTCTTATCATGTTCGTGACAGAAAGGTGTTACGTGTCATTGTTGTTTTTGTGTAATGAGAGGAACTGTATCTTCTTTGGAGATGCTTTGGAGATACATATTATTTTAATCACAGTCATATTTTTATTGCACCTGCAGGTAGAAGTCGAACAGCAGGAGGCTTGAAACAGCGGAGCACATCATTAGTGATAGAGTCTGCCTTTTTTTCCTCCATGTCCAGTTTTACTGGAGGCCATCTTTTTTATTGTTTCTATCGCCAGTTACATTTCCAATGACTTTTCTAGTGAGCTGCAGAGCAAATGGCATTTAGAATTCACTCAACACCACGACACAATTCCTCTTTTTCATGGTCAGGATGATTTATGGTTTTTTTTTTTCATTTTTCTTTTTCTTTTTT
This sequence comes from Megalops cyprinoides, assembly GCF_013368585.1. Classification (NCBI taxonomy): domain Eukaryota; kingdom Metazoa; phylum Chordata; class Actinopteri; order Elopiformes; family Megalopidae; genus Megalops; species Megalops cyprinoides. Next base: position 29,834,937 of record NC_050588.1, on the reverse strand, counting down.
TTTGAACAGCGATACAGTACCACTAAAGTGTGCTTATTAGGAATTCAGATCATAAGCACTTTTCAGAGAAGCCCCACTGGAGGGTTTAACATTATTTTTACATTACTGTATGTGTCCTGTGAGAATGCGGATATTAAAATACTATGTAGCTCACCCCAGCACATATTTATCAAAAATGCACAGGTTCTTCCAGGTTAGAAATGTCTTGTTTCTACACAAATCTTTAGCTGCACCCCTAATGTATGTAGCTGTTCCACTTCTGTAGACAATAACGTTTTCAGTTTGCATTTTGCTTTTATCAGGAGTGATTTTAAGTGTCATAACTCCTTCAGTACTTTTTTGCTCATATGCACGTTGCAGCTTATTGAGGCATGTATTCCTTCTCGGCTCTGTTAAGGACATTACGTGGTAGCATAAATAGTAGGCCACTCTTTCGATTTTGTTCTTTATGCATGTAGTTGCTTTTAACTGATTGCAAGCCAATATTACTAATGGTAACGGTAATTATTTTTACCATGGTGTGCTTTTTACTCAATTTGAATGACACATTTTTAATCAAGTGTCAAGTGTCAAGAGTCAAAACAATGTGAGACCCTTGTCACTCATAGTTCAGGGCAGAGTGCATTTCAGTAAGCTAGAAGCCTTTTGTCAGACATCAGAGGAATTAACATTAAGACATTGTTTATATAAAGTTAGCTGATATTTTGTGGTAAAACTCAAATATCCATTCCCATGTGTTTGATATGGTGTCTGAAGCTGCACCATAGGGCATAAAGACCCCCATAAGATACAGTGCAGGCTGTGGGTCCCTCAGTCTCATCCTCCGGCGGAGTCATGGAAACAAGCCATTTTTTGCTGTTCTATGTGTCCCATACCACTGAGGATGGTTTGGAGTTGCTTTGTGCTTTGTGTCCTTGGTTGTATCACTGTTACAGAGCGAGGTCATGAGCTCTGATCTTGTGAGTCCTTTACAGCACAGACTCCTATAAATGGATTTGACCCATTTTCTGACCTCCTCATCAGGTCATGACAGACGCCTAGTTTTACATTTCATCTGGCAGCTACAGTGTGACTGTTTACAAGATCTACAGAGCAATTCTCCCTTCCATGTAACAGGCATTACATACATGGATGGGAGGGTAAATTATAACTTCAGCCTTCACTCACAGTCAAGCAAAAGCGCACTGTGCCTACACGTTAACCTTGTTGCTTAGTCTGCCAGGGGGAGAATCACACTGTACTGTACTGTTTTGTGTATTGTGGGCGGGGTGCTCTGACCTGTTGATTCTTTGACCTTTAAACCGCTGGAGGCTCTTCTTAGATATCATAATTAGAAATGGTTTTAAAAATGGTGCTGTGAATAATCACGGCACTGTGAATAAGGCCAGAACATGTCATTTTTCCACTGGAAGATTAATTAAATATGCCATGCACTTAATAAAAATCTCATTTGATTTTCCATGTTAATTACAAATCATAGGGTTAGATAGGAATAAATGGAACCATGTGCATTTTCCCCCCTCCTTTACATATTACTTAACTATAAGTAATTAGCTTTCACTTTAAGGGCTAAAGTTGTAGCTTCACAGCAATAGAGGGTATTGCCTGAGTACTGCCCCTAGTTTCCACAAATCCTGCCCACTTACTTGAGGGGAGCAATCAATGTGTTTACCACTCTGACAAGCTACCTATAGTACAGGGCAGCTATTGATAAGCAATATTCTTAATGTGAATCTTGCCTTGAGCTTGTTCTTTTCCAGACTGGCAGACTGTCAGGCAGTAGGTATTTCAAAGTTATTTTTATGCCTTTATCTTGTGAATTGGGTGATGAAAATTCACACTGCATCCCGAAAGTAAAACAAAATAAAATACAAAATGATGTGTGGGAACCCTAAGGATGACCTTAAGGTTGGTATTGCTATTGAACGATTTCTTCACATAATCTTCTTCCCCTTAATCTCTCACTATACTGGTGCCTCAGGGGCTGGGTGGAGCCAGAGGGGGCCAGAGGGAGCCAGCTTGTGATGGCGTAAGCTCTGACCTACGTGCTATGCTACATCGCTGCTCTGTACTCATCATCCATAGATTTCTCTGTGCACAATGCAGCGCTCTGTCCTGTGTAAAGGAGTCTTGACACACCATGTTTCTGTGTCACGTGAAGGCCCGCGTGGTGCAGCTGTGCCAGTCCCTGAGGTCTCTGGCGCTCGGATAGGTGGGGTCCATTGTGCAGGGGGGGGGGGGGGCGGGACTAATTAGTTTAGTTCTACGTCTTAGTTACAGGATTAGCATGGGCTAAAAAAGCGAACACAGGATCATCTTTAGGTCTTTATTAACTGAATGGAAAATGTTTGGATAAGTACATGTTTAAAAAAAATCAATTGTGTAATGTCATTAATAAAATAACCCTGAGATTTTGAGATTTTGTTTTTTGATTGTCTATTGTTTATTCGCGTTATTTTCAAATCGGTCATACTTTGTTCTCAGAGCTGCTTCTCCTGTTCTTCCCATTGCTGATATAGAAAACCAATGAAAAGAAAAAAATAAGAACACAATAGCATTGTCTGGCTGGGAATGCTCACTCTGCACATTCCTCTTCCCATCTGCACCAATGCAACATTGTGCGAGTGCACCACGGCTGGCAAAGCAATCCGGGCCTGCCCCCAACAATGCTCCCTCGGTCCCTAGCATTTCTGCACCGCACCGGCTATAATGACAAGATGCATTCTGTGTTTGGGCCTAAATCTTTAATAAACCCTTGCCATTGTCCATTACAGAAAGGTTAAAAGCAAGTTTTTCGTTTCCATGGTCCCACTTGTCTTGCGGAGAAAATGCTGCTCATCTTTATGGAGAAATAAGCCACTGTTATGCAAAAATGGCCTGCCTAGAGGGCTTGTGCATCTGCCAATTGCATAATCTGTCCCCTGAAAGAGAGCTGGCATTGTGTGTTGTGTTGCCAGTCATGTCGCCTACGGCCTCCCTTGTAAAAGGGGTGATTTTTTACTCGATGAATGTTGAAATAGTTTCGGGGAAGTGTTGCATTAGAACTAAATATACAGATGGGAGAGAGGCCCACACACTCCGGTTCAGAACAGGCACATGTGTTTAGTTTGTGCGAGGTTCCACGTTTAAACAGCTCTTTACTGTATAAAATCCTTTGCATAACAAGCAGAGCAGGCAGTTCCCCAGTGAAGGCATGCCAATTCTCAGGGGGAAGATCAGAAAATGTAAGGAAAGAAGAGAGAAAAAAAAATGAAAGAATTGCTTTCTGTTCATTGCACTACCACAGAAGTTTCTTGTGTCCGTGCAACCGTGTACTGGCATTTGCCATGAGGACGGTGTCAGATTATTATTATTATTATTATTATGGGAAGATGGTGCAGGGCTGTGGTGGGATTGACCCTGTGTAAAAGGTGTGCTTGAAGGGAAATCTTTATTGTCCCAACATGGCCATTTTGTTAAGCATTTAGCAGCAATGACAGGGTCTCTCATTCACAAGGCAGGTATGTGCTGTGCCTGTGTTTGGGTGGGGGGTGGAGGGTGGGGTGAACTGTGGGAGTTGGAGAGAAAAGGGAGAGATGAGAGCTTTTCATGGTATAATTCAGCAAATGGAAATGATTCTTATACTGTATATCGCTTCCATTTGCATGTGCCACTTTTGTTGTGTGCACTGTATTAAGATGAGGCATTGCCCGAAAGGGGCAGATTCCACTGTATAAATTTGTGTATCTGATAATGCTAATGCATTCCCCCTTCACCCTGTACCATCAGGCTCTTTCTTTGAGGTGGTAAATCACTGGTAAATCACTTCTCTCGCACACATAGCACTGCCTAGCGAAAACAGCCACTGCGATTGCTGATCATCTGGTAATCCATGTCTCTCTCAGGGGCTCTGGAAAGTGTAAGTGGGAGTACATCTTACATTTGAAACTCAGCAGGGAGTGTAGATATGTTGCTGAACTTTGTTCCCCAGGTGTGGATTTACCCAGAAGTGAACGTGCAATACCTGGAAGATAACACTTGTGCAATTGCAGATGCTTTCGGTCTTGCATCACCTGGCATCTGCTAATAATTAATTGCATGTTAAAACACATGATCCAGCTGTGCATGCTGCATCACTTTCTCTTTTTTTAATGTATCGGTGGCAGCTCTGTATAATATAAATGTAAAAGAAGACCAAGGTACATTATTAAAGCTTTTTTCTTTTTTTACCTTTTTTACCCTTTTTAGCCTTTTAAAATGTTACACACACACACACACACACACGAGCGTGCCCACACACAGACTCAGAAACACACACGTGCGCACACACGTCTGTGAGTGGTTTCTGTTTTACTTGCTCAAGCAGAAATTATCCAGGTCAGTAACTTGATATGATTAACTGATTTTAGCAGCCCCCTGGAGGGAAAAGTTTTTTTTTCTTCAACTACCATGATTCAGCTGTTGTGAGTGCTGTCCCTTTTGGTAACTGTATGCAGAGAACTGTCTTATGGTCCTAAGAGGTGGTTGTCACAGCAAAAGCAGATCACTTAGCTTTCAGCCAGGCTGTCATTTTGATCAGTGTTCCCACTATCAGGGTGTTTTCACAGAGAAATAGAGTGGTCTTCGTTAATGGAAAGGTGGCCGCATGTGAGATAATCAATGAAATTTGACTTAAATTAGCACTATTAATGGGTGCGCTGTAGGGGACAGGACATAAGCATCAAATGAAGTGGGGAAAAAAAAGGAATAGTATTAGGTTGGAAATGGGATTTAAAGGGTTGTGGACTTGTGCAATGCTGAAGCTTGGAAAGCAAAGAGCTGTTTTAGTTGTTGAAAAAGCTCATATAGTCATAGTGCCTTAGGATGCCTGAGAAGCAAAAGTACAGATTGCAGACGATCAACAATTTTTGCATAAAATATCAGCAATTTTCTCGTCAGCCTTCTAAACCCCTTCCAGTCAGTGACTCCATTTGGTGGGTTGTGCATTATTCACAACTGTGTAGCATGTGGACACGCATAGCTCCTGTTATGTATCTTGCTGTGCTGTCAAGGGTCCTACCCTAGGTAAGCTCTCATGCACATCCCTAGTGTTCTGTTGACCTCAGCAATGTGATGGTAAACCAACATTGACAGCACCCATCCACATGACATAGGGCTGCATGAGATGTCCACCAGTCGATTTTTACATCGCCTGTTTCTCATCAATTTCTTTTAAACAGTGCGAGTTACTGGGAAGAGCTGAGCTTAGGGTGCATTGGGGAAATCGCTCTGTCGGCAGTATGTCTAAATTAGTGCACTTTTGGTTTTGCCCGCTTGATTGTTATTCCTCGTTAAAATGTATAAATCCTGCAGCAGTTCTTGGTCTCTGCGGTGCGTGGAGGCTCCGTTGCCAAAGTAACCAAATGGAATTGCGTTGGTTCCCACACACGGTTCTGCAGGCTCCTGTTGTTTGTGCTGCTGAAACGGGAGGGATTTCTCCCAGAGGGCGAGTTGTCTCAGCCCCCATACTGCTGTGACGGTGGCACTGGGGAGGCATCACAACTCATATAGACCCTGTTCCTCCTATGGTCCAAGTAGTGGATTTTGTCCTTGTCAATCACCTGCTCTTAAAGCAAGTATGCTGCTCAGCTCCTCCCCCTCAGTGGATTGATAATATGCATCTGCAGCAGCTTGATGCCTCGGAACAAGCCAGCCTCAGCCTGCTCTGCGGCCCGCTCAGCTACTTTTGTGGCCCGTCTTAGTGACTGATACTATATTGGTATGCCAAGATTACTTATAGCAATGGCAAGGCCCTGCTGTTGAGCACCACACATAGAAACCATGCCTGTTACCTAGTGACTTCTGTAAGCACTCTGTACCTGGGAAATAATGCACCGGTGACTTGAACGCTGATAATCTTGCGGTGCATTTTCTGGAACGGTCCATCAGTTCTCCCCTTAATCCTCCCATAATCCCCAATAACACCACTCATGCCTGTAGATACTTTCACAACCAAATGGAATTCAAAAAAATCAATTCAAGTTCAACCAGCCATCTAAAAAGTTACAATCAGCTGATTTCAAGGGTTATCGTTGATTTGAAATGGGTTTGATATCATGCTAAAGTAATTTTCTGCTTTTGGAGAAAAATATGAGAACTCTCCTCAGCCTCATGCTTGTCAGACAGCAATACAAAATATAGCACACTAGAATTAGAACAAAGGTATTTTAAGTTGGTCTGCCAACAAGTTTTGACTTTATTAATTAATTTATTTATTTATTCAAAATTAGCAGAGAGGGCATGAATGTGAGAGGTAACCTTCAGCTAGCTGTCTAAAAGTAAAAAAATAAAAAGCAGTCTATTTTTTGTTTGTGTTTTAGTATGTCTATGTGAGCCTGGTTGACAATATCACATTAAATATTTATTTTACATATTGAGTCATTTGTATTCAAAAGTGTTGTATTTGTGTGCAGATGGCCCTCAAATATAATGTCAAATATAATGTAAGACATTGGATGGGTTGGCTGTGCTGCGCTTAGTCTTGTTTTGTCCATATGCTCTTATGCAAAAGCATTTCATTTTGTGTAATCATGCATAATTTCAAATAGTCAATTAGTGAAGCTTTTGAACCCTTTAAGGGAATAAAAAAAAACATCCTGGCATCAAATGCTTTGACATCTGTCTTCATGTGTATGAAGTAATCCCAGTCCATGTGGGCGCTGCCATTTTACATTTTTATTAACGAGCAATTTTATGCCCTCTGTGGACTTTCACTCTGTCTGACTGTGCTGGGTCTTTGTTTGGCATTATTTGTTTGTTTGTCAAAGGCTACCCTTTTGCAGCCATAGTACATTGTATGGTCCCAGGAGTAGACGTGCTATTTAGCGCGGCTAATAGGAACTACAAAGTCACGTGAGTTGCAGCCATATGGAGGTAAAACAAACAGTTATTGCTGTGTTATCCTGATGCTCTTTCGTGCGAAACCGCCATCCTGTGATCTGGCGACAGTGGCTTTGTGAGAGCGCAGAGGCTTGTTCATGGCTTAGTGGGCTTTGCAAAGCCCCAGATTTGTTTTTGTTCCTACAGAGAACTGCCCCAAGAGCACCTCCTGCTGTGGGGTTGCTGGGCAGGATTTTGGGGTGAGCACACAATGGAAGGTCTTTTCTCCTGAATGAGCAATGGTAAATTCGAAAAGAAGTGACCGTGAACAGGAACAGTAGCCGTCACAGGCAGTTTTCATGCTTTATATACAGTTACCTGAAGTTATAATTTGACACAAAAGGTGTGTAGTGTGTGTGTGTGTGTGTGTGTGTGTGTGTGTGTGTGTGTGTGTGGGGGGGTCATTATACTGAATGTGAAATCTTAAGGAAATATAGGTTTGAGGAAATTAACAGTTCCAAGGCTGGTGTTTACAATGTGTACGCATGTGCTTGTGTGCGTGTGCATTAGGAAATTTTGTGCAGCGTTCTGAATAAATGGGTGCAGACATTTTAATGTCAGAAACAACATATGGTCCAGTGACAGCAGCATTTATTCATCAGTATGAGTGGCATGAATGTAGTTTTCCTTTCCTAAAACACAATCCAGGATTTTCCTTTCCTATCTAAACAGTAGGCAGCCAGTCTAGAATGTTTTTTCATACTGTCTAGCCAGCTATATCCCATAATTCCTTCATTTTTCAAAATTGAAATAATAAGCCATTTTAACTGACCAGTACACATAGTGCATTATTAAAGTAAGTGAATTTTATGAAAAAAGAAAAATAATCGAACAAATTAAGCTATAATTGTATTTTATTATTTACCTCAGTGGTAGCCACTTGTGTAACTTCTAATATTAGCTGATCTGCAGCATTTAACCAAATATATTTACAGTTTCATTTGTGTGATTATTCTTTTTTGTTACACAGTTAATGCATTTTGGTAGAAATACCTTGGTATACCTTGGTTAAAAATTAAGTGTGTTCCACAAGGTCAATCCAATACCCAAAATTTTATTTCCACAAATATAAATAACATAGTATGCCCAGGGATGAAGTTCAAGATGAGCCTAACATAAATAGGTAGAATTTTATTGTTAACTGCTAAAGAAATGACATCAGGTGAGACTTAAATGTGAATTGCACATTAAATCAGTACACATATATTTAAGACATATCAACAAAGATCTGTTAACTCTTAAGTATCTTGAACATTAATAAAAATTCTTTAACACTCACAGTGCAATTGGAGCTAGCTTTGTAATAGTCACTACCTTAGCTCAAACTTTTCAGTAGCTACTCATACCACTACCATACTAGATTGACTTGATCTTCTCTGCCTGTTTTAAAATGATTTTCAAAGACAGGTAACCTGACTGACTTCACTCCACTTGGTGTTATAATTTTTTTTTTGTCCAATTCTGCTATCCTCACAATTGGAATTTTAGTGTCAAGAGGCATTGATTTTGCCTAGGAAGACTACTTACAGTCGCTTTAGATGGCTGATTGGATGCTGTAGTTACTTTAATGACTGCCAGTTGTAGGAGATTTCAAAAGGAGATTTACAGGAAGCATTTGTTTAAATGGGAGACCCGCAAACCTCTTCACTTGTTGGTTTTGAGAATGTAAGAAAGCAACACCCCCACCCCCGCTCCCCATGCATACATAAACACTGCCTAGCGCCACTTAAGGCCCAGGGAAACCCCTGACAATCATAGTAAGGAGTCAAATTTGTCTTGTTGGTCTCACAGTCACCAAGTAGGCCAGGTGTATATAAAGCACCTTGAAGAAGAGTTGCCAGAATATTTTGCAGTTGTCTAGTGTGCTGTAGCATCATTACTATGCTGTACTATTACTAGCATAGTAACATAGTAACATTATTATTTTTAAAATAATTGGATTATCTTGAGTGCTCTTTGTTGACCAGACAGCAGTCGAAGTCTTCTAGATTGCGACGTCTTCATACCCTCTTCGGACAAGTCCAGAAGAACAGATTTGGTTATCTGAATCACTAATGCTCGCCTTTCCGCTGTCTCTCTGGCTGTACTCCTCTTGTGTTAGACATTCACATGGACAAAGCTGTGAAAGGTCTTTTGGGCAATGTCGCGTCGGCCTGAAATCCAAACAGCATACAGAACGACGCAACAAAGCAAACAAACAACTTACCCTTTAGACAACTAATGTGCGTCAGAAAGAATTGTTGGGTACATCTGTTGTACTTTCATTTGTCAGCTGAAAAGTTCTTTGACAAAAATGAAGGTATGGACTGCTGTTTGCTCTCATGTTTTTCAAGTGGAGAGAGCTGAAATAATATTCTGTCTTGGGCCCCTCTTGGGGTATGCCCCCACTCACATTTATTATTCAAACTGCAAACTCAGCTGTCCTGTCAGTCACTGCTTGTCAGAATAGGAAGGGCTTGTTTCTGTGTGAAATGTTGTTGCTTTTTTTCCAGGCGGGGCAGCGCTGAGCTACTCGTCCATGGCTTTTCTCATCATAATCTGATACCCTCTCACACGGTTTTGCACCGCGGCATTCTATGTTTAACTCTGCTGCGAATAGCCAGAGATCCCGTGACTATGCATCCACTGTGTCCACTGTAAAAGATTACCCCCACTGCTCTGACTGAGAACTGCTAAAAAGTACGCTGCTGCTTCACTTTAGCGGTCATTAAGAGATGATTATTAAAGCCAAACACCTTGCAGCGAGAGGGGTGGCCTTCTGCTCCTGCTCCATGGTGTGATTTGCATTGAAAAAAAGTACAGGGCTCTCTGGGCAATGACTGTCATGACCCTTCTCTCTATTATAGGGCTCGTGAAGTTTCCACCAATCAGAAACCCTCTCTCTCTGTGCTCCCGCCTGCCATTGAAGAGCCGTCTTGATTAAAATCGGGACGGCCCCGGCAGTCGGATCAAATTTAATAAAAGGAAATACTGTCTCGGTTGGGGGCTCCACTCCAGCACTGGAGGGAAATGAGGCCGGTGGGAGCCGCGTGCAGATCCGTGCACACGGTGCATGCCGCCCTGTGAATAATTGACAGCGTAAGGCTGGAGACCGTCTTCCTCCCAGGTTATATCATCCTTTGTTCACTTTTGTGTCATAATTATGGCAGATGGAGTTCATCACTCATGGCGCGGGGCTCTGATACGGGACTCTTTATCTCTGCCAGATCTCCTGCAGTACGTATAAGGCAGAGAGGGAGAGAGAGAGAATGTGCTGTGGGTGGAGGCAAGGGTCGGGTCTGTGTACACGGTCTGGGTTCACGGGGGGTGGAGAGGCGCTGGCTGTGCACTGCTGGCACAGAGATTAGAGCCCTTTCACATTTCAATTTCCTCCCAAAATCCCCTGCTCTCTGATAGATGACATCCGCTCACCTCCCTAATCCCCTATTGACCCACCGAGGCTGGAGGGGACAACAGCAGCAGGAGGTATTTTGTTGGGACATACAGAGGTAGAACCCCTCCGCTCTCAGAGCAGGTGTCATCTCCTGGAACTTAACTCAGGCTCCGTTGCCGGGAAATCGCCTCTCTTAGTCCTTTGTCATGTGGTGCCTTAGTGTAGTGCTACATCTATTCATGGCACAGCATGGATTAACGCTGAATTCTTCCTTGCCTTTAACCCTCTCTCATTCAAGCTTCCCTACAGCAGTACACTCTTGCTATGGCACGCTTTCCACATTGCTCCATAACACTCTTGGGGCTATGACATTGTGCCACTATATGTTTTTAAAAGCTTTTTTTCTCCTTCCTTCTCACAACTGACATCACTGAAAATCAGTACATCTCATATGTTACCCTGTGGTTGCTACGCACAATGAATAATAAAAATAAAATACAAAATACAAAAGGAAATAATCAAACGGCACGTAGCTGAAAGAGAACTATCAGACTGACTGCCAATGAAGAAGAATACATTTAAGAAGGAGGCAGGAGGATGTAAATGGCTTATGGGCATAATCGGGGTGTACTTTTGAATAAGCTTATGTAATGGACGGATGCAGGGTTCAGACATTTTGCTCATATATGAAGTTCCGTTGTGCCCGCACTGAAATAGCAACAAGCTCTCAAATGGACCCTCTTGCAGTAGCTCCTCTCCCGTTCCCTGCATCTTTCAACTCTCTCCTTTCTCCGCCTTTACCTGCTGCAGCTGTCTGGACACTTGTGCATGGTGCTTGACCTCTGCCGCAGCAGATGGAGGGCTGTTGTCCGGCTGGGTGATGGCTCTGAGTGCACTCAGCTGATGAGATCTGCCAAGCACTGGCTGAGGCCACTGGCTCCAGCTGGTCCGCTCAGCCTCCGTCTCTCCCTCCGACATCCAGCACAGCTGGAAGCGCTGGCAAAACACAAGGTTCTCTAAATCGATGAGTAAATGTAGACGGTGAGGAACGAGAGAGAATGAGATAAGCCGGTAGACATGAGAACATTGGAACGTTGTGAATAATGAGTTGCTTAAATGTCAATAAGTAGAGAAGGCGAGGGTTCACATTTGTAGCCGCAAGGGCAGGTATTCATGCACTTCCGAGAACTGGAACGATCTGTTGCTTCAAAAAAAAAGTGCCTTAGCTCTGAGCCTTTGAGGGTGGCAGAGCCTCTCACACCTCCACGTGGCGGCGGGCAGATAAATCGGGAGACTGCTGTAAACACGGGGAAGAATGTGGCTCTGACTCGCTTCCGTCTGGGAGGGCCCAGCTGTCACTGTCCGTCACTCGGCGGGTTTGGGCAGCATTCACAGGAGGAGCCCAGTTGGAACGCCAGCCTCTGCACCCACTCACTAACAAGCCCCCAGTTGGTCTTGTCCTTGGAAACAGCCTTACTAGAAAGACCTGCTGGTCTAGGCGCACTGAGGTTTAGATCGGTACCTGGATCAGCTGCTGCATTCAACAGCTAGCGATCCCAAATGGATGCCCTGTGACATGGTTATCCCAGTTTAGTGAGTGCGTTAGGGCTTCCCCTGTGCAAGATCAATAACATGGTACTTGGTCTCCATGGCATCTGAGTTATTCCACTTGAGTACATTGACTGTGGAGAGGTGGATAAGTTAAGAGTTTTCATTTCATTTACCGATAATGCATACTGGTATTAACACTCTAAATGGTGCTATGTGGAAAAAAAAGGCCAAATGAAATTAGGTTGTAACTACAGAGGAAAATTGACAATTAAAGGGACGGATGTTAATATTCTCTGTGTGTTCCTCAGGACTTCACAGAACAGAGTGGGGCTGTGCATTGTGTTTACCTCAGCGCACACGGTGGCTCTGGAGTGCAGTTTTACTCTTTTAGGCATGCTGCCCGTCCAATTCATTTACTTGGCAGTGGAGCATTGTGCCCTTTATGGGAATAAGGGGCTGAGGTGTTTGGGCAAAGTGACTTCAAAAACGGAAGGACACTGAACGCGATGCAGCTGTTCACATCCTCCAGGTCAGGGATCAGATGTGTTGCTGCGCAGTGTGACTGGAGTGACATATTTTGTCATTGTTTGTGTGTGATAATATATCAGTTTGTACTCCTACAGAAGGTACCCTAGGTGGAGGGGCCTTGAGGAGAAAAAATTCTGTGGTGCAGACATAATCACCATGGGATCTGGCTGTTTCACTTTTGCCACTGGACACATCCAAGAAGGCATTTTTACAAGGGGAGCTCCAGTAGTGGTACAACGATATTTAGAAGGGGTGGATACGGTAAATGTGTGTACAGTGCTTTCTAGAGGGAACGCACCATTAAGACAGAAACAAAAAAAAAAAAAGTGTTTCCAGTGTTTTCCTTCAGTGCAAATTATTTTCTGCACCAACAAACAGGATTAGTGTTTTCCTCTTAAGTGGTTTAGCTTGGGCCCTGTAGCAGTTGTTTTCTGTGGCTGGACTGTGCTGAATTAATTAAGGTGCCATGCCGGCACTCACATCTGTTTCTGTGCTGCTAATTATGGCCAGTGTGTTGATAACTGCTTCTCCTAATGAAAGTCTTGCATGATATCTTTGTGTCGCATTGCTGTTAGTCAGTTCTGAGTTGTATACTGTGAGGATTAATCAGCATTCCACTGTTTTTTCACCACTGTGTTTCCTGTTCTTTAATTAGGCTGCACGAAACACTGTCCGTTGCATTGTTGACAGGTTATCTTTTAAACAGGCAGATTCACTTTCCAGTAATGACGTGTGCTTTTAATACGCTATAAAGTATATATACAGTGCATTTTCTTTAAATATAGCCAGTTCTCAAAAAGCAAGTGCAGATACCATCTCAGCTAAACTGTAGCATTATAAAGCTTGTGTGCCTGTCTGGTCTTTGAAAACATGATATCCCAGGCTCCAAAATGAAGTGATATTTACCCCCCAGTGTGCAGTTGCAATAATAAAAGCTTCAGGATTGTTTCAAAGCTGGCTTTTTGTACCATCCTGTTTTTTTTCCTGGAGATTAGGCATACTGCCACCTAGCGTTTAATGGCGAGGAGCTCTTTTGCTTGGAAATAAAATCAACAAAGCCTGCCAAGAAGATTTAACAGAAGAGTGATGACAATCCTAGATGTCTGAATAAAAGAATGGGATTCTTTTGCAAAGATTGGCAGAACCACCAAACTGTTTGATATTTATGCCTTATTTGAATCAATAGAGTATTGATTCATTTGTTTTGTTTTTATTTCTCTTGAAAGGATCTACGGCTTAGGCTGATTATTTTCTCTGTTTGTGGAATGACAATTGAACAGTGTGGATCCTTATCAGCGTGAAAGGGGGTTGATAGAGAAAGCCCACAAATGTCAGTTTTGGGACTGTCTTGCTGTTAGTGCATGTCCTAATTTTTTGTGTGAGGAAGGTTTATCTCAGGGTGTACTTTTCAGCTTGGAGTTCCAGCTGTTAACTTCTTAAGCGGCAACATCTGCTGCAAGGAAAAAAAGGAGAATTTAAAGAATTGCCAGAGATAAGAGGAGTGAGGAAAGCAGTAATGAGATATATGGCCGTGCAAAGCAGGCAGCGACCCTATCTCTGTTGTTGTTTTTCATTTAAATTGATAATAGACACAATAATCTGTCTATCAAGTGTTTATTGCTGCATTGATCAATTTTCCTTGTCTTTTCTATGCATCAGCCTCTTCTATCTAGCCATTTGCAGTATCAGTACATATTAAATGAGCATGCTTAGTGTTCTCGATTGCACTAGATTTTGCAATGCCTAGTCTTAATTCCTCTGCGGATCTCAGCAGCACAGTTGCAAAGCAGAAATACATACAGGGTGCTGCGTGTAACCTTGATCTCGTTATTTTTGCATTCTGCACCAGTACTTTCTATCTTCCACGTTACAAATATTGTTGCAGAAAATCAATCCTGGATGGGATGGAAGTTGACAATGTTTAGGATGTGTTTTAAAGCAGTCGTAAAGAACAGCAACGAAATAACAACACAATGGCATTATGTCAGAATTGAGAGGATGTAAAACCGTTCAGTACTCATTAAAAAAGACCCAAATTCTCAGGCTCAAAGAGAATTGACCATGCCAGTAAAGATGTTATAGATTACACGAGCAAGAAATAAAATTCCATTTTGATTAACCTAAATGGGTACTGGAGGATGTCTGGACATCAGTCAGACACTTGCCGCAGTTACGATGCAGGGTGCTGAGGGCACTCTTTCCAATATACTTAGCCAGCAGAACGACGCCAGTGTGCTCCTCTGCTGTGGACCCCCAGTCACCATCGGCGGATGACATAGCTGGGCTCGAACCCAGAACATAGGGCTCAGCCTGTGCTTGGAATGAGTGCTGTAACCGACCGATCCATTGAAGAGCCACAGGTATGTTTAGCTGCTTTGTTGAGGGACCTGTTCCCATGGTTTTGGAGGCTGGAGGGGAGAGAATTCCCTCTTAGTCAGTGTCTCACAGAGACACGTCCATCAATGCACCAGCCTTGGGAACAGGAATGGAATGGGTCCACCGTGTGGCTCTCAGTAATGCAGGCCACTCACTGGATGCTTTGCTTTGGGCGTTGGCATTACCTCAGGAGCTTGCGCCAATTTGACAAGCTATTTGTCTTAATTAAAATGTAATATTTTCTCAGGCCATGTTTTTTTTTTTTTTTCTATCACTCCCTTGGTGTTGAACAGTGGACCATCCTGTTATTGTGTACTCCTCAGTGCCAGCTTTATGCTGTTGAAACGTTCAGATTCGCTGCACCTGTTTTCCCCTATTATCCATTCAAGATTCAATCAGGGCTGTTTGTGGTGAAATGTGTTGTCCTATTGTGAGGGGCTAGCTTGAGTCAGACTTTTTACAAAATGGCCTCTGTTGCATATCATCAAAAGGGAATGACACTCAGGCAACGGCTGATTGTGTCAGCTCTTCAAAAATAGTGTTTCCTGCATTTTTGCGTTATTTCTCTTGATATGCTTTCCCTGTAATATGCACACACTTTCAATTATTTATTGAAATTAGACTTGTGTCAGCTGTCTTTTAAATGTTTACTTGGCTCTGAATTGCTTCCAAAACAAGCATTAAATATTAAACCAGTGCTTTTGAAGTAACATTGTAAATTGCATCATGTTGTCAGATATTGTAACTGAAAATAGTTAGCAGTCTGTCAGTTTAGCCTCACTGTTTGGGGAGAGGGGGAGGTGCTATATACATTTTTGTTTGATTTCAATTTTTTCTTGGTGCCAGTCCGGTCTGACTTCTGCTTCTACTTCTACTTCTACTTCTACTTCCTCTAGAGTCTAGTTCTGATGCAGAGTTGTGGAAATTATTGACAAAAGTCTTAGCTTCATTATGGTCTGACTCAATGAATTTAGATGTGCTTGGGGATGCAACAGTCAGTGTTAAGACGAATGTTTATGGTATGGATGGGGGCAAAGGTGACCAAGGGCAATGATCACCAGGCAAAGTGGGGACACCTATTTGTGAGCCAAGTGGTGAGACTAAGTCAAAAAAACAATTTCAAATTCAGTCTTTTTGTTTCAGATGTGATTTGGAACAGTTTCAGTTTGTGTTATAGATATAATCAAATTGCTCAAAAACAAAATATGCTGTATATAGTGTAACAGGTAAAAAGGCTGTGGTGAAAAATGTGGTAACAAGGGTCGTGTTCAAATGCTGCTTGAAACTAAAATAAGATCTGTTCATACAGTAAATGATGGTGGTATGCTTGGGTGCAGCGGTATCCGACCACTCCTGCTCAGACTCAAGGTGATGGAATGCTTAACCCGGGCCTTCCGTGTTCTGCAGTAGTAAACAGGTTGCCTAGTAACAGCAAACTTTTTTCCTCCAGACAGACAGTGTGGGAGAAACAAGAGTGCCACAGCGCATAGCCTGAGTGCACTGGTCTGCCTCACACCTCAATAATGTGGGCAGATTTAAATTAATAAAGCGTTATCTTTTTAAAAAGGATCCAGTTATTTCATTTGTTCCGCTGCTGCCTGGCCATTAAGCTTTTGCAACATTATCATTATTTTGGTAAATGGCAGATCTCCCAGTTCAAGACTTAAAATACATATACAGTATACAGTAACTAATATGCAAAAATAGGTTTGTAATAAGACAGTGTGTTTTAGAATAAAAAAAAGCATTTAATTCAAGATGGCACATAACAAATTGTAAAAAAAAACAGCTCAACTTGAGTTCTTCACATTTGCAAACTGGTTGGTTTGGCCATGGCCTGGCTTTGTCTATTCTTGGTGAGACCTCTTGCTCATAATTGCAGAAATGCTGGGCAGCTTAATTAAGAATAGAGCTCAGGCTGCTCTGCCTGGGGGGAGTGTATCTGTAAGCCTGAGTGAAAGGGAGAAAACAAGGCCACTGTAAGTGAATAGGGGGTTTGTGTACTGTGCCAGGGCTGGAGCAGCCTCGTGATTCCAGCGCACAGCCTGGCATGCAGCACAGATCGCTGCCTTCGCCTTCACCCGGGCCCCCTTTTTCCTCCAGCTTTTTTAAACGATTTCAAATGAAGCTGTTGAAAATGACGCAGTGCTGTGAGCCCTTGTTCTAATCCAGCCCCTTTCCTTGGAGTAGATTACACTCCCTGCACCACTGGAGGAGAGTAATCACTGCGCTGCATCTCTCTGCACTTCGCACTGCGAGTCGTTATTGCGATGACATTTGATTCCTGCCTGGTGGAGGCTGAAGTGGCCTTGACTCTTCCGGGAGATGTGCGCTGCTTCAGTTCCAGAGGCACACCATGTTCCCGGAGACTCGCTGTCTCATGGTTAGATTTAAACCGCGCTCAATCAAGGGACCAGGCCCTGCTGCTGCTGTAACCCCAAGACGTCCGGATGCTTGGCCTGAGGGAATTCCTTACAAATGCTGTGTGTCGTTTAAAAGTGTCCTGAGACTTTTTTTTTTCTCATTTCACTGACTGGCTTGTTAGTTAATGTGTGCGAATAGCACCAATCAAGCACCCTGGTCTGATTTAGTGGGAGGTTCTGAAATGTATTGTGTTAAGAAAGAATCTGCACGATGCCCAGTTGGCCTTAATCTAAATAGATTGTGTGACAGAAAGGATAGTCTTGCCCTGAATAAATTCTGAGCTTTAAATGTGGTTCCTTTGAAAAGGTATGTGTCACTACAGAGGTAAATGGGTCACACAGGCCTTTAGAGTCTTTGTGATGGAATATCATGGACTTTGGAGTCAGTTTGCTCACCGAAGGGAGTCTGCCATTGCTCAGAACAGTGGCTGTGATAAATGGGGTATAGGCAGTGGACTTTGCCTCTATCTGTGTAACTAACGTAAGTCACTCTAAAACAAACTAAAATCAGGAGCCACCTGAGTAGTCATGGGATGTCTGTAGCTCTGGCAAGTACCTGCGTCTGTATTCGTGTTTGGCTAAATAACACACACTGAAAATCAGTCCAAATATGTAATCTTTTTGTAACTGTAAAGTCTAAAATGTTTAAGCAGATAAACATGAGTTTTGATACGCTTCCAGCTGAGCATCTGTACGCTACACTATACAAAACAGCCCTTTTTTGCAGAGGCAGGAATGCAGATACAAAGCTTTGGCTAACCTGAAACTTATCATTCATTACTGTTACATATTTGTGACTGGCCAATCTTTGCAAAAATGTGTAATTTTACCCTGTACCTGCTTGATGTTTAAGCCATAGCAGCAGAAGACCATCTGTGTTCACAGTAGTATGGCAGCTCACGGCTGCTGTTGCACAGTAGCTCTGTGCTGAATAGGATTACCTACCTGGAGAGACATTTGGCGAGCCATCCATTGTGGTCCTGCAGTGTGTCTGGCAGGATTCACAACGCTGTTGTCTCACCCTGCTACTGTGGCAGACTGTGACACCAGGCGAGGAAGCAGTTTTTTCTTTATCAGAAAGTGTGTCTTCAAGGCACCTGCCAGCAGGTCTACCCTGAAAAAAGCAAGTGTTATTAATATTGCTGTCATTGTTTTATTTTTCAAACCGGCAGTGACAGAGATATTGATATTTAGGTCCTCATGCTAATTTATTCCCTCCATTTTTGAAAAGAGCAGCAAAAAAAAAAGAGTCAGCACAAGCTGTGCATCTGACAGTTTGTGTTGTTAGGAGAGCTCGCCAATAGCAGTGTGGCTGGCTCGGGATTTGCTGTGACCTGGACGTGACTGTTGCTTTGTCTCCTGAGCTATGCTGGGGACATCTAGGCAGTTTATTCCCTCACTGTTCTGATTTACACTAAGCCCTACCGTATTATAACTTTGAAAGAAACCCTGCAAAATCCTGTTACTCTCCCATTGTCTTTTTCACTGGCTGTGTAGTATTCTCACAACTGGCACCTTTCCCGTCCTAGTGGTGGGTACAAAGTGAGCTAAAGAGCGTCGATTCTCTATGTGTTACAGGAGTGATATCCTGACCATTGTATGTTAACTATTGTATGTCACCTCTGAGATCAGTTCACAGCAGGGTTACTGTGGATACTGCTATGTGTGGAGTGCCCGCAGCGTATGTAGCTGTGCTTCATCGCTGGGCCGGCCTGTGGACTGGCCTCTCTGCTCCTCTCACTGGGAACTGACACCTCATTTCTTTTCTCTCCACAGTGATCTGTAACTTCAGAGGGTCAGTGTCTCAGGGCCTGACGCTGGAGATTGGAGAGACAGTCCAGATACTGGAAAAGTGTGAAGGTAAGGCAGGCCTCTCCATAGATGTACATCCACTGTTGTCTGTTGATGTTCCCCATTACAACCAACTATTGAGCCAAACGCTTTGGTCCTGTTAAGACAACAGATAGTAGCAATCGTTGAGATTCCAACAAGAGCTCACATAAAATATCACCTGAGGCCATGGTGTGGATGGGGTGGGGGTAGCATGAGTTGGGGGGTGGGGGTGGTGAGTGGGGGTGGGGGGTGTAATCTGTTCTCTATTCGCCAGCACTTAGAGACCCATAGATCTATCGCACTGTGTTTTTCATGCAGATAAAATACTGGTAATTTGTTACACATGCCCTCCTCGGGCAGGGTTTGACCTCTCATACAGATGGCTGCCCCTTGGAAAGGCAATCTGCTGTTTCACTATGCATGGCAGATAAGAGGGCTTTTTGTGGGTGTAAATCTGCAATCCAGTACATTTCATGGCTTTAGGCACACAGCATCAACAGCAGATAGCAGGTATAACACATAATAACGGCATAAAAAGATAATAACGCTAAACTGCTTACTGAGATAGGGAAGCCATGCCTGGGGATCTACAATTTGAGAGGCAGTTTGAAGGATTCATTATCTGTTTTGAAATGTGTTTGGTTTTAAAGGATAAATCAGCTGTGTGTGATCCTTTATGTAAACATTATTCTCCTTCTATATGTGTGCACAGTTATAATTCTTTGATCCCTTGGCACCATGGGTACAGATAAAACTGAAATATCTCTAACCATTTAGCCAGGTTATCAAGAAATAATTGTTTTATTTCCCAAAGACATACTTCTAATTGCGTATTAAGTTTTAAAACATTTTCTTTTTTTCCTGATGAGAGAGTTGGGAAGCAGGCAAGTGTGGTGTGGTGTAATACTTATCAGAAAGAGCGCCCCCCTATGGCCTGGAGTCACGGATGAGTGCGCAGGCGAGCGGAAAGCATGAACGTCCTCAGTGACTCCTGCATGAGTCCATTGGTATTCCTGTAGCGGAGTGGCGCGAGGCTGAGGATGCCTCTGGCCTGGAAATGTTGCCCCAACAGATAATGAGGCTGATGGCGTGGCATTAGGCACGGCTCATTGGATGTCCCGTATTGATCAGGACGCAAGCGGACCTGATGCTGTCTCCAGGGCAATCGCATCCCCCTCTGTACACAAGCGGTGGGCAGGGTTGTCCTAGGGGAAGAAAGCACTTTTGATGTCACATGAAGCCACAGAGTGGTGTTTATTTTTAGCTGGGCTTTGCCAGTGAAAGGCATACAGTATATAAAGAGTAAGAGAGAACCTTCATTCCTGTAAGAGCCAGGTTTGTTTTTCAGCAATACTATAGAGTCACAGTCATACACCTTTAGCAGGCTATAAAAACGTTATTTTATATTTTGAAAATATATATATTTGTCATGTTCTTATATTGCGTTTGCAAAGCCACTCGCACTGGAATGCGTGCCTGGGCTAGAGACTATTAACTTCAGCTGTAGTAAAAGCCAATGATCGTTTGTTTATACAAGCAGACGCAGTGGTCATATAAACTACTTTTTCATTGTTGAAATATAGTCATATATCTAAATATATTTTATAACGAATGAAGAATAGCAGGACTTATTATTACAAATTCTTGTTTGTTTAGATGTGAGTAATAAAGTGCATATAAATAAATAAATGTGGATGATTATTGTATGTTGTTTTAATAGGTTTTTAGAGTTGCATGTAAACATTGTTATGCCTTCATATTTAGTTAGTTTTTTAATTAATATTGATTGTACACAAAGTTGCTCTTGTGTAAAATTAATTTTACTCTGCATGGTTGCTAAAATCCCATTATTTCAAGAAGACATTTTTGGTTCTGTCTTAAACATGCATTAGCATTCAGATGGGGGTAATCTGTTTACAAGTGCCCAAATAATGAATTTTCACTGCAGTGCCATTGACAAAGAGGGGAGCTCTTGTGTGCATGTATTGAGTTTTCATTCATATGAAAGTACAACTAACAACCTTCATTTTTACTTTAAAACAATGGGAAAGTCATTTTCCGAATTTGTGATAGGATATATACTTTTAGGAATAAGCTTGTTAAAAACAGAAAACATTTAGAGGTGAAGAAAACAACCCTGCACCTTCTTTTCACTTTCTTTTTCTCAAGGTAGAGGGAGTTTAACATATTATAGTCTTCTTCATTTTAACTGTGTTTGACTGTAATTTGAAATACTGTTCCCAGAACATGGCATCATAGCATTCTGCTGTCTCTCTATTAGACTGAACATATGGTTAAATTAACCTCTTACCCACATCTGGTCAGACACACATGCAGTGTTTACACCAGCTTGAATTCAGCCATACCTTAACATAGCTGGAGTTATGCTACATTTACAATATAACACTTCTCGGTATATTTTGGCCTGCCCTGGAACCCATCTCAGCTGCCTTTTGAGATGTCATGTTGAACATTGGCAAATGTTACTTGGTGTTTATTTTACATGTAGTATCATGATGCGTTTTGGATTCTGTGATCTAGTGACTGATATGTGCTAGTATGCTTAGCTTCCCTTGCCTAGTCAGGTTGCACAAGTTAACTTGTGGTAGAGCTTGAATAGTGTTATGCTCACACTCACTGGTTTGTGAGCGTTGTTAGCCTGGTCTGACACTGTTGGACATTCATCTTGAATGGATGCGCTTCTGTTTTTTTTGTGCTGGAAGTTGCTCTGGAAAAGAGTGCCTGCTCAATGATTGTAACATAATGTCATATATAGCTACAGTAATGAATAACCGTTGGAACTGAATGCAAAATGATATAAAGTTTGTAAACTCCATTGCTTCCATTGCTCCATTGTTTCCTTTGTTTCAAGCTATCCTCTATACAGACAGCAATAGGTAGTCTACATGTACAGATAAATGTTGGAAGGAGCAGGAAATAGATGTGCATCAGTGTGTGACTGGTCGAGGAGCAGCATTTTTCACTGCACCTTCTGTTGCAGCACACCCATAAAAAAAATGTCTCCTCTCTTGTCCCCGTCATCTCTATGGCAGCAGGCTGACACAAACAGGTCTGAAGGAAAAGGAAGAAGGATGACACTTCACAAACATGTAACCAAGCCCATCAGCTCCTGATGTACACCCCCCCCCCAAAAAAAAAAAAAAAAAAAAAATCTGAAAGGAGTTTGTGTCTGAGTGAGTGCTTGCAGGCTTTGTGGCTCCTGAGGCACTGTGTGTTCATGCTTTTCCGTCCATTTCCAGATCACTGGGCTCAGGTGCAAGAATGGTTGTGAAATACCTCTCTGTACATCTCCTCTTGGGTGGCTATGAACACCCTTAGCGTTGCTGTTGGAATGGCGCAGATTTATGGTGCTTAGTCTTGCAAGACAAACTCATTTACCTCCCTGGCAGTTTGTTGTTGGGTATGTGTTTGTCTGCGTATGTGTGTGTGTGTGTATGTGAAATGGAAGAAGGGCAGCATGGGAAATGGGCTCCGTCTTCCACCCCCTACTTTATCACAAACTTGTGGGCTGTCACTCAGCTTAGCCATGTGGATGACAGTGTGAATGATGAATCTAGAGACAGGGCTGGCCTGTAAACATGCCCTGGGCATGGAGCCCTACACTGCAGGACTGCCACTTATTTTGTTACAGTTCTGTCTCATTACTGGAAATTTCCGGAAGTTTTTTTTTATTTTATTTTATTTTCAAGAAAGCCTTTTTCATTGCATTTTTATTAACAACATTAGAATTTTGTAATGAATGGAAATTTGACAATCACGGTGACAATTTGCTCACTTTGATCTTGTGTAAGTGTTTACTGCACAGGAAATAACTCGCATGAGCAAATGCTGCTGACCCATTAAAATATATGGCCCATTTGAAGAGTATTCCCCTCACTTGTTGTATTCTGTACATTAATGGTGATGGGGGTGGAGCAGGCTGTATTAGCATCAGGTCAGTTAGTATTGGTGGAGTGCACTGTGGCCTTTAGGCCTGGGATCAGCAGAGTTCTGACAGTGGGGTTAGTAGTTCAGTGCAGTGATCGATTGTTTTCCAGGCACCTTGTGCTTTTGATGTAAAGGATCTCTCAGAAGTAGAATCCTTTTGAAGCCTCTGAGCCATAATATGTCACTGTGTTTGAGTCAGAGCAACAGTCTTATCTCCCACTGCCCTGAGAGGCTTGGCCTCTGCCATTTGTTTTGCTTCTTGGCTGATCCACAATGAATAATACATATATACATACATACATACATACATACATAATATACTCACCATCAAAACAATTATGTATCTGAGACTTGAACAAATGAGATGCTTTGAGATCTTAATCTTTTCTTATCAATGATCAATGAACAATGAGTACATTATTATGTATGTATTATTATGTACAGTATATTGTATATGTTAAAGATACAAATAATTATAATAATGATAATAACGAATACTGTTGTGATGATATAGATGATGCCAATGATGACAGGGACAGTGGGCTTTGGCTCTTCCACTCATTCAGAAAGACTGGTGATTGTCACCAAAGGTCTTTCGCCACTTTAAAGCGATGTGGACATATGCAATTTTATCATTCTGTGATACAATTTATTGGCAATTCAAATGGTTTGATATTCAATTGACAATTGACAGAATTTATGCAATATCCAATTATAAAGCAAAACCATGTCATTTCAGATTACGCAGTACATATCAAGTCTGAAATTGTTCACTTAAACTGTATAATATGATATGACATGGTTTTGCTTTGTGATTTGATATTCTTGGAATTTATCATATTCTTTTTGCTGATATTGTCTCTAAAATGCAAATAAAATTAGCCAGCCATATCTTAGTGTTTCTGCTTGCATCTTAATGCTGAATGCTTGGCTAAGTAATTGCTACGTAGCTTGGTTTACAGAAATGGGTGAGAGCAAACAAGAAAATCAAGAATGTGTGAAGGGCTGGCTGTTCAATGTTTTTTTTACAGAAGTGAGCCAAATGACACATATATGTGCATTGATTGGATTCTGCCAACTGCATAAAGTGAGTTCCCTGGAATATGCTCAATGTATACTCTATATATTGATTTGCAACTCTCCATTACGTGCAACTCTCCATATATAGATTGCTTTGGGTGTTCAACAAAGCAATCTAGGTTGGATTTTTCCAAAGATGATACAAGTGTAAATTGCTTTGTGTAACATGGGATTAAATACATAACCTCACAGAGCGTAGTTCATTCTCATGAAATGTGCATTTGATTGTAAAAGTGGCAGAACCACAAAAAACCTTCATATCCAGTTTGAAGTAGAATGAGTTTTGTACTTTCTTGTGGGGTGCAAATGTAAATTCTGTATGACCTCATGTACTTATGATGCAGTATTGTCAAGTGCTTCCAACATACATGATGGTCGGATGACGAGCTTACTACTGATGCACCAGCCCTTTTACACTGTGCATGACATGCACATCCTGTGCCTACTCTCTACACCAGCGTTTCCCAAACCTCTCCTGGAGGACTCCTTGTCCTGCATGTTTTAGATCTCTCCCTGCTCCAACACAGCTGATTTAAATGATCAGTTTGTTATTAAGCAGCTTCAGGAGTTCATAACGAGTTGATCATTTGAATCAGCTGTGTTGGAGCAGGGAGAGATCTGAAACGTGCAGGACAAGGGGGTCCTCCAGGAGAGGTTTGGGAAATGCTGCTCTATACAATGATGCTATAGTCATTATTTAAACATGTTTGCTCTGGAATTCTGCAGCATGCACGTTCACAAGTGGATCAAACAGAGTGGCGTGATGGATGTGCTGGCCTCCATGGCGGTTAGCAATAGGGACGTGCTGATGTGAGAACTCTACCTAGTTTAGACTCTGTGAGAGACGTTTGATTTAATCTAGCATCAATCATGCTGTGCTCGTCTTCACTCTGTGTGCTCTGTGTGCTTGTTGTGAGCTGACAGCCCCTCGGAGATAAGGGGGGCCGATCTGAACCCTCCGCAGCACACCTGAAGGGCACCCGGCCTGTGCTACCTGCGCTAATTGAAGGACAGCGTTGCCCTTGCCACACACTCTGTCACTTTTCCCATCCTCTCAAATAGCCGCTCCGGAGCCAGTTTCAATGTCCATCACTAATTAATTCAGTTGGTGCTGTTTCCATGCAATTATCAGTTCAGCCGAGTGATAAAAAACCCGAAACAGATGGTCCAGGTGCATGTGAAACACTTTTTAGCAGTTTTTTTTTTTTCCTTTAGCACTGCCATTGTCAGAAGCAAATGGCAACATTAATGATTGAATCATCTATTAGGGGGATACAACATTAACGGCCAGCACAAAGCACTTATTAAGGACTTCAAAGTCAATATGGTGCAGAGAATTCTTGGGTGAGGAACGAGTTGACGCTCCCCCTCTCAATCAGAGCTGAGGTGCAGAGGTGGATCCCAGCCAGTCACACTCCATCTGCCCCAGGGATGAGTCACTCAGCAGGCAGGGCCCTCCTGGAGTGCACATATATTTATATTCCCTGCATATATGAACATTAACATATAGATGGGGACTCCTGTCCGCCATGCACACTGGCCTGTATACATCACCATCAAGTAGCACTGATTCGGACAGGATTAAAAAAAAAAAAAAAAACGGTGAAAAAAACGGTGATTTGACTTGTGGTCAAAATAACTGCAGTGTCGAAATAAAGACTTGAGGCACCGTGAAGGCAAGGTACCTCATGCTGTCTCTTGTGGACTGGGTAAGAGACAGGCAAGGTGTGCATGGGGGTTGAAAGGGATACTGGCAAAAAAATGAAGAGAAATCACTGTCAGATCAATACATTTTCAAAGGAGCTGAGCAGAAGCAGGAGTAGGGTGAGATTGAAAAGTAGCCATTCAGACTGCATTGGAGAGCAACAGTAATTTTTTTCTGCAGTGTTTCTTGGTCTACTACAAAAGATTGAAAGCCAATGCACTCTGAACTGGGGAGAGCAGTGGAAGAGAGATGCCTGAACATTTTGTGAAGTTCCCCAAGCGTTGCTTTTTATTAATGCATCACGAAGAACTGACAAACACAATGTTTCAATCTTTTTGGTCTCTGATATGTGGGTAGTGGATTGGTAATATGAAGGAATACAGTGGAAAAAGGACATGCGATATGGGTAATATTGAGGGTCATATTGATGTGTGCTCAAGATAACAGTGCTTAAGATAACAGCACTGCTATTGTAGTGGAGCACAGGGCATCTTAACCTCTTTGCATGTAAACTTTGGTTTCCATCGAGTCCCCTTCACTCTTACATAGCAGGGCACTGTTACAGGTGTAGCATGATTTGTCAGCAACTATGTCATTTCAATGCTCAAGTTACAGTGGAAAGATTATGGTGGGTGTTTTTATAAACTGGTTGTTAGACAGGTGAGGGGTATGTAAAAGATCAAAAGATGGCTAGATCCTGTGAAGTTTTTTTTTTATGTATACAGTACATCATTGTGTTGAGGATGGAAATTAGGGGAGCTGCACTGGAGCTCACGGGTCATAGGCGAGCAGGAAGAGCTTCCTTTGCTGTGACATTTACTCAGCATGCAGAGAGAAAGGCCATGAAAGCAGAAGACAGGGAATGCTTTCAACCAAAAACACCCAGCTCCCCCAATACCTTTTGGTGACTATTGTTAGTTCACTCCTCACTGCTCCCTTTTATAATACTGTCGACCTAACTGAAATGCTCCATGCAAATTTTCATTCAAACATTGATACTTCCATTATCCACCGCTGTGTAGCTTTGATGTTCTTAATTTCGCCTCAGCCTGTATCAATATCGGCCTGACGGTTGGGCAGCAATTCTGTCAGAACTCAGCCAACACAGAGCCGCATTTAACTGCACCCCTCAGCACGGCTGACAAACACACTGTGACAAAAGCCCAGGCTCACCTGTCACTGGAGATCAGGTCATTTCCACTCAGTACCTACATTATCACAGCTGTCCCAGAGCTGTGACATGTGGGCGGGCCTGGGTATAACCTGCTATTTGCATTAATCAACCAAAAAATTGGTGTCAAAACTTTTCATCCTATCTTAAGCAGCCATTAAGGACATTACAAAAGGGATTTTACCCTCATCAGCAAGCCCTGCACTGAGCATGTGACACCAGTCTCTGAACTGGGAAACTGGGGATGTTGGGCCTGGCTTGACAGCATTGGCTCCAAAATGGGGTGAGAGTAGCTGGAATCAGGTCCTGTGACTGAAGCCGAAATCAGAATTATAGCCTCAATGTTATGGTGTTTGTGTGATAAAGACTAACTAGCACAGTCTAGTCAGAAAGCTTTTTTTATTTTTAGAGAGTGCCCATGGTACACCGCTATGATGCTATGTCAGTCATTGGAGAGAGTGTAATCTTGCTTTCAGGAAGGATGGAGGGTGAGCAGCCTTGGTTATGTGGCGAAATCCCCTTTACCACTTATATCCCTGAAGTACAGAATCCTCCCTACCAAGAGAAGAGCTCCTTGTACAGCCTTAAGAGCCTGCCGAGCTCCAAGCATTAAGAGTCCAGGAAGGTTTAACCGTTTCAGGTGTGGAGTAAAGATTTCATCATGCCTGAGCATCGCTCTTTAATTAGGAATAGCTTGGAGATGCTCGGACTTCCTACCCATAGGTTTGTTGCCTTGGCCACCATTATGTGGAGGAGAAAAAAAGCCACAGGTGAAGGGAGGGTCTTCTAATAAGAAAGAATTGTGATTAAGTCAAGAGGCTTGTTTGAAATTAAATATTTCCTCCTTTGAAGTATATGTACCAAGTGTAAATTATGTGGTAAAATAATGCTTTTCTCATATTGTCATTAGGCAATGTGAGTAAGAAATAGTATGTTACTTGAAACGAGTATGTTACTTGCTCTGCGGATGCTTTGAGTAGTGAATAAATGCTGAGGTGATTAGGGCTTCAGAGGATGGATCAGATGATTAGAGAGTGGCCTCAAATCACAGGTGGGATGCTGCCATTGTACTGTTGAACAAGACAGCATCAGCTTCAAATGTAAATGAGAAGTATTTCAATAAAACAAGAATGTAAATCAGGTTAGTTGCCCTGGGTAAGGGTGTTTACTAATGAGGCTAATAAATCTAATGATCAAACTTTGTATTTTCTCTTTTAATGCTCTAAAATTAACCACTGGAAGATACATTCACATATGATTTTTGGGCTAACATGCATATGTTGTCTTTTTCAGGATGGTACAGAGGATTTTCCACTCGGAAGCCCACAGTCAAGGTAAATAGATTTGTTTTCTCACCCTTTCCATTTTTTGTACTTCTACAGGTAGGGAAAGTCCTTGATGAAATAGTTCAAAGGAGACCAGTGACTCCCCTCACTGAAATTGACTGTGAGCATTGTGATTTCCCTGACTGAAATACTGCAAAAATCAGTATACTTAAGATTTTCCCACTAAGGTATTGTAATTGTCAATAAAGCTGAAGTTTCCCCCACTGGGATAATGTAAATGTCAGTAGAACTGTGTTTTCTCTCCTGGAGATAGGGTAAAGGTCAGCAGAACTTTCACGTCCATAAATGATGGAGTGTAACAGTCATTAGCATTCTGATTTTCCTCATTGAGATACAGTAGTGTACCGATCATCTGAGTTGTGATTCCCAACATGGAGATAGTGCACAGATCAATACAGTTGTGATCTCCTGCACTGAGACGCTGTAAAGGCCAGTGAAATGTGTGACTCCCTCTGTGTCAGCGGGACAGAATAATTCAACCTTGTGTGTTGGCAATACCACTGATCTCTTTACTGTTCAGGAGCACCCGGGAGTGATGTCAGCTTCTATTGCCTTAATTGTCGTTCACCTCTGTTTACACAAAGTCATTCTTCTTGCTTCTGTCCATGTAATTTCATTACCTGTTCATTCGCCGTATTAGATATGAGAGTGAACATGAAATCAAATCCGCACCCTTCCTTGTAACGCAGTGTATATGCTGCACGCTTTCTTATTGGTTATCAAAAGCTGGAGGATGCTTGTTCGCCAGAGACTAAAGTGAGTGAAGGCTTGTGATGTCTTGAGTGCACTGCAGATGTTGACATGCACACCCACACTGATGTGTCTGAAAATACAGACTCCTGTGTACGACTCCTGTGGATGCGCATGTCAGTCATACAGCAACTTCTTCAGTCGTAAAACTAAGGTCCCATAATGTCTGCAAAGTGCTCAGTGTGCATCCTCTCCTTTATGAGTTTTAAAAGGGCTTGATCCCATCAAATGACTGAAATGTTCAGCACTAGTCATATTGCCTCCTGCTCAATTCCTACCCAGCAATTGTTTTGTGTTCTTCATTAGGCTTAACCACACAATTCACAATTTTAGTCGGTTTTTACTTGAATCCTTTGACGCGCAGCCTTTCCGAGTGACTAGGTTTCAAGGTTAGTGATTTATTTAGAATTTGTGTGACTTCTGTATTGTTCTTGGAAATGGGGTAAAGGAAAACATGCAAGACGTTATTTTATTCAGGATGCAGCAGAACAGCTCAGAGATCTAACAAGCTTTCTTTCTTCTACGTTAAAAGGAACGCAGCATGAAATAGGCTTGCGAGCAAGCCACACTATATCGGGATGACTTCATTGTGCACGGGTGAGCAGAGCCCTGCGCTTGAGAGATAGGAAGGTGATGCAGTCGTTCTGTTCAGTTTTTTTCAAATATGCCAATAAAACACAGAAAAGAGGCTTTTACCCTTTTTTTCTTAACCAGGGAGGTTAATTAAGAATTCCGCAACAGTCCAGCACAGAGGCTCACAGTGGGTAAAAACAGGTGACTGAGACGTGATAGCACAGCAAGGACAGCATAGCAATAAGAACAATTTACAAAATGGTAGACGATCGGAATACCAGCAGAGCAGAAAAGATGTTGTAACAACGGGACATGGCTTCATTTGATGCCGTTCGAGGCTGCGCTGCGAAAGTGGACATTTGTTATTCACAAAGCACATTTTCTGAAGCACTGCCCTGAAAATGGAGGCGTGCTGTACCGCCGCAGAGAACAGTGTGCATTTCCTCTACGGTGAATATACATTATGGTCCACTTGCTCTGTGAAGACACCGTGTGCAGCACAGTTGGCATCGCGGTGTCCGGGCAGCGAGGGGTTAATGCAGAGGCCACATGGGAACCTTTGAAAATGATACTCCAGCTGTGACACGTGACGGCTCAGCTCCGTGTGTCCAAGAGAAAATCCAGAGGACGATGCAGCCTGACAGTTAATAAGCGAGGAGTGCTATTTCTGTCCTTATTTCTCTGATTAATAAATGATACAGAGCTGTGTTTGACTATCAGGATCTTCTGCTGATCTCAGGATGAAGGATTAGCTCCGGAGTGAGTTTTAGTTAAAAAGCAGGAACATTCAATCCCAGTGTTTTTAAGTCATGATATTTCACCTACCAAGCACTGTATTCCTTGACATCACAGCTTATTAATATGTGTGCACTGTAGATAAATTACAGTTATAAAATTATCAAGTATACTGCTGACTCATCAGCACCCAGCTCAATCGTATTCATGCCCATGTTGATGGCAGTATAAGGAGTGTGATTTGTTAAAATTATGTATATTTAATGAGCAATATTTGAAATAAATGTTGTGAATTACAGTGCATGTCATGTTTTTCATAGTCCAAACATTTGAACTAATGAAAAATTATTCAGATATAAAAGGAGCTTTAAAAATTCTGAATGTTTGTTTCTCATACCTTTTCTGAAGAGGATAAATTGGCAGTCAGGGAATGACATTTTAAAACACTTATTTACAGGAGTAAAGTTCACCTACAAAAGCTGTCTGGAAAGTTTTATGCTTGTTGTGACCTTTCTGAAGTAATGCACAGATAATATACAAAGCGCCTTCTAATTTGCACATAATATCATCTAGGGAGAATAAGGAGCCCTTCAGGCAACTGTTCAGAAATAAAAAATCCAAAAAAGTACAAGAGTGACATTCTTCCAGTGTTCCTGTAATGGCCAGACAGGTACTGCTGTGAAATATCACCTCAGGAAGAAAGAATCATAATGAAGTTTTGATAAAAAGGCGCCTTCTAAATGTAACTTTCTAAAATGAAAATCCTGAATTCACAACTGACTTTAGCATTTCTTGAAAGGATAAATAAGATGAAACTTGGTGCGAGCTTGAATCAAGGGTCAGCGATGTGCACGGAAGACCTCTGTATGACCTGCAGCTGACTGTGGGGAGCAGGGCGCGGGACCCCGTGTGCCAGCTGACACACTTCTCCAGGTGGGGATGTGGAGCGTGTCACCGTGTCCTGTGAAGCTGGGCAGCGGCCCGTGGCAGCACATCAAAGGGCTCTGCTGTGGGCACGGCCCTTCCAGCTCATGCCATGACTAAGGCCCTGCTGTCACGGCTCCAGCCTGTGTTAATCTGCTGTGGAGGTGACACCGAGCTGGCACTGGTTCGGGGAGACCTGGGCCAAGCCTGGGCAATTACCAGAGACGTGAAGCTCAGCCTTGAGAAAGAGCTGTTGTGAGTTATATGAGGAAGTGAAGCTGTTAAAAATACATCCTATGGTGGGGGCTGAGCAGGCTGAGCTGTTTTGGATGGGATGCAGCCAGTGCAGTGTGTTGTCCGTGCCCAAGAGTAGGTGTGAACCACAGTCTTAGCAACTGCGAGCTTTACAGTCTTCTGACTGCTCTGCCAGCAGACCCAGGCCTCTGGCACAGACCTCTAAATGGACGCTAACCAGCTGACTGCAAGCAGTGACATCATCTTCTGTAATGGGCTCATTATGGCAATGAGTCTTCTTGTAGTCATATAAAATCCAGCAAATGAAGTCTGATCCCTGTTCTCACTTTAGTGACTGGAAAGTGAATGGCAAATGGGCAGACAGTAATCATGTGCAGCATGGACAGAAATAACACTTTAGAATACCTTTCCTGCTATCCATGTTCTCGATTCATTTTGAGCCATTTTTTTCTATCTCTGAGCTAGTATTTGGTACTGTGTGGGGGATTCAGAAAGTGATTAAAGCATTAAAGCCTGCTTGGTCCCTGGCCAGAAATGGAAATCTCCAGTCATTATTCAGCTGGTAGACTTCAAAATAATTAATGTAAGTTGAATTGTCATTCATGGATATTGAAAGATAGGCAGCATTCATTTTCATAATGTAGCAGTTGAGCCTGAACAGTACATATGCAAAAAGATGGATGTCTTTTTAAATAAATATTTAGTAAGTATTAACACTAAACACTAATTCTGGTAACTCTCCCATCCTCCGCATTATGAAGACCTTTATTTTTTTACACGTCTGCCAGATGAAATGGTCTGACCTTCATCGACATCCAGGTAGTACATTTCTTACTTCCTGTTCTAGCACTCACTAAGGACCAGCTCAGCTTCATACAGAAAATAAACATAACTTATTCTTTAATACAGCCCTGTGTGCAAAAAAAAAAACAAACAAAAAAAAAAACATGCCATGACGCAGTTGGAAGGAGTTTCCCATTTAATGTTGAAAATGCTGCAGTGCTGTTAATGGGAAATGATGACAAATAGGCAATATTTCAAGGTCTCGATGATTAGAACATAAGCCCCATAAAGGGCGAGTGCGAGCTCCACTGCGGAGGAGCACACCGCTGAGTGAGTTACTGCTGTGCCTTGGGGAGTGATGCATGTTCTCGCAGGATATGAGCCCTGATTGATTTCGGAGACAGAGCGGCTGTGACAGTGCAGTTCTCCCATAGGCTGGGAGCATATGGGAAGGACAGATCTCTTTAACAGCATGAAAACATCCGTATGCGGAGAGGTGCTAACTTACGATAGCAAAACAATTTCTGTTTTTGCAGAATATCATCTATATATTTACATTGCAGTTTGCCTCTGATTACCTTGTTTTTGGTTGCCTATCGGTTTTATTGTATTTTTTTTTCCTACCGAGGCAATACTGAGCTGCTAATAATTCCAGCTTGTCCTCGGTTTAACTGTGCCTACATATTGTGATTTCTTTATGCAGTTTCTCCTCATCGTGTTCTTTTTTTCTCCTCACTTCGTATTATCCACCCACTCTGGGCCTCCTACCCACTGTGCATTCTAGCAGAAAGAGTCAGCAGGGTCAAGTTTGGAGATGTGTGGCTCCTCATTCAGGGCTGACAGATTGTAGAAAGCGGCAAATACTGAGAGAGAGAGATGGATACAGAGAGAGAGAAGCAATGTTGGATACACAGGGTCTCCACTTTCTCTCAGCCCCCAGCTCTGTCACAATGCAGCCTCATGTTTCTGTATGAGAGAGAGAGAGAGAGAGAGAGAGAGAGAGAGAGAGAGAGAGAGAGAGAGAAAAGAAGAAAGCGACAGAGAGACAGAGAGAGCTCTGGCGGGGGGGGGGGGGGGGGGGGGGGGGGGGGTGAGCCTGCACGTGTCTCCTCCGTGGAATGCATGTGGGAGCCTGCTCATCTTCTTAAAGGTATTGATGCACCCCATGTCTTACAAAATGCCTCGAGAATTCTCTTATTGGTTATTTTTTTTTTAGGTTGTTTCATTTTTCGTGTCTCTCTATGTATTTTGTGTCTCTTTATTGCCTGTTCCTTTTGAGGTTTCTGCTCTGCCTTTCATTTGGAGGTACTGTTCACAGGCAGATCACTCATGTTCATACACACTCACGTGCACCTTTCCCCTCTCACACAACTCTCAGATGAAATGTGTAAAGTCTACTTGCTTATTATGTAATGCTTTTATTTAATACAAAGTGAAAATGATGTCACCTGGCCAGGTTTGGGGTACAGGGGCACGACCCTTGGGCTCAGTGCATTCATACACATTCGCACTGTTTCTCACCCTGTGCAATTGTTTTAAATAACTATTTAACACCAGCATCTGAACTTTTATCTGTATAATTAACAAAATATCCCCTTCCTCTTCTGTATGCAAATGTCAGGTATTGAGTTATTAATGAAAGACGCACACGGGCAAACAAACACTCTTGAGATTAGAAAGGATGCCGCACAATAAGTTGTACAAAAGGCATCTCTTTGACTGACAAGAGAGTGATGTGCTCTTTCTTCAGCCTGAACAATACATCTTAACTGAAGACAACAGAATTGGCTTTTGCCTGGGAAAAAAATAAATAAATAAGTGCAACAACAGTGATATAATGACTACTTTTCTAGGACCTTCAATCCAAGACATAATAATTTTTTCTAAATTACATACTTTCAGTAGAACATGTTGCAATTATGTCTTTCTTCTCCTCTCTCGCCGCATTTGAAGAATAAAATTGAACAAAATGGGTGCAGAGCAGTGGTTCAGACATGTTCCTCCTAGTGTCCTCACATGATTGGTTTTGAATCTCACCCCAGGAAGGACTGTTTCATGGGTTTACCGTATGACATCCTCACACTAAAGGCAAAAAGGAGTGCTTCTCACCACTGAATTTCCAGTGTAGTGGTTAAGAAACAGAATCTTGTAAGCAGCAGGTTACAGGTTCCCTGCCAATATACTGTGACCTGTAACCATGCTTCAGTGAATATCCCTCTGTGTAAATGGCTAACAAGACAAATATAAAGTCTGTGAATCAACCTTGGATGAGGATGTCTGCCAAGAAAATTAATAATACTAACACTAAGAATAAAAGAATATGTACAAACCATACTGCCTGTGCAGCACCACTTAATCTGTTGCATTCATCACTTTATTGTTTTTGTAGGGAAAGTTTAAAAACACCAAGTGTACAGATGTTCCATAAAGATGACAAAGATTTTTGAAAGCTTTTGGCCCATCTCAGTTTAAAATCTCTCTTTCAGCAGGCTTCCTGTTCTGCAGATCAGCATAGAAAAGAAAAAAATAGGAAAATAGGACATTAAATGCTGAAAATAGAGAAAGAGCAGAATTGACAGAACGTTCAGGAAGATAAAGATAGTATAAAGATAATAACACAAAGACTGAAAAGGGTAAGGGGAGGGTGGTTGGATAGCAGTAAGGCAAATAGTGAGGAAGGGAATGTTCTGGGCCAACATTTCTTTGTATCTGTACTTGAAAGATGTAAATAGAGTTGTGGTTCTGAGAGGGTGAAGGATGCTATTTCAGATCTGTGTGTAGGTGTAAAAGATAGATGTATGGCTAAAAGTGGTATTGTAACATGGCAAGGGATTTTGAAGCTTTGGAGAAGGAACATGTAATGTGATTTTGTCTGTTCATGGGATTTTTAAATAATAAATTACAGACTGCTGGTGGAAAATTATTGTTCTGAAGCTTATAATAGATTTTTGTTGTCAAAAAGTGCGATATTATTCAGAGTTGAAAGCTTTGATACGTATGGGGGCTGAACAGTTAGGGAACAAGGAGGGAATTTTGAGGAAATTTTGTGCGCTGTTTGAAAAACCTAGAAGGAGGTTCTGCGGTCTCTGTTGAGTTAATATTCCAAAGTGTGTGTGTGTGTGCGCGCGTGTGTGTAGAAGGATGCCGTGCTACCTGATAACCTCTAACTGCAGAGGCCGGGCACTCTATCAGCAGGCTGTGTCTGACGGGCAGGCCTTCCTGTAAGAGCCTGTGAGTCACAGTGCTGGAAGGAGTGGGCGACCGCAGACGGGGAGTGAGCTGTGCGGTGGAGCCGGGATGTCTGGAAGGGGGCGCGCAGGAGTGCCTCCCTGCTGGGAGGTCTTTGTTCACCACACCTCCACCTCACTGTATTCATCACACCTCAAAGGAGACTCTACCTACTCTCAGCTGAAAAAGCGTTGGCGGTCGGGATACCTGGCCGTGTAGCTGTTGTTTGTCGACACATCTTTTCTGTACTGGCACATCAAGATGGACACCCACTACCCTTAGGACAGAAAATGACAGTGTGTATACCTCATTTTGGAGAACAGAACAACAAGAGATTCAGCAAGGTATTTCTTCTCACTAGCCACACTGAGATGATAGTCCACTGATTTAGATATCAGAGGCCCACCTACAGTAAGGCACAACATGTTGTTAATATAGTTACTACTGGGAATGGAAAGTACTAGTCACTGGTCTGGTCAGAGTTAACAGGTGTAAGCAGAGGGCGCAGGGTGGAGATGAGTGAGAGGGGGTAGGGGAAATATTGTACATTTTTAAGATTAATAGTTTTGAACTGTAGAGGGGCCTGGGGTTAATGGTCAGCTCAATAAGCAAAACAAAAAAAAAACAAACTAATAGGCATGAGCATACATATAAACTCAGCCAAGCGTGCTTCATGGTGAGCAGGCAGTACTGTACAATGTATGTGATTTGAAAAGATTGTTTGAACTTGACCGTGGAGCTTTGAGTGCTCACATGGGCAAGCTCTTCCCTGAGGCATTGCAGAGGGAAGCAGTGCTCTTACAGGGCAGAACATGGTTATTGCAACAGTAGCCTCATAGGGTGGGTCTGTGTTACCTTTTTTAAAATTTTTGTTACATAAAAAGGCAGGATGCACAGCCAGAGCTGTTTATGATGTTTGACCAGACATACAGGATCTAAGAATCCTGTCAAACCCTTTGATTTTTTTGTTCTTTTCTTCTGCAGAAAGAGTTTTCTATTCTTATACATTATTTTCTTCTCTGTTCAGCCAGGCCGCATCATTGTCCTCCCTGGAGATGAATTCCTGCTTATTAGAGCAGATCATTAGTCCTCATGGTGGAGGAAATGGAACCAGTTACCACAGACAGAGATCCACTTGCAGAAGACAGGTAGAGATACTCTGCTTGCTGAGGGACAGAGAGTGAGGGAGAGAAAGAGAAAGAAATGGAGAGAAACAGATAGAACAAGTGCGATTCACTGAAAAGATTTCAACATGAAGTTTTTTTAAGACTATTTTTTTTTTTTATGAAAACCTTTATAGCCCTGTGCTTTTCATAGTCAGTACCACCTTTGGCTTTCTGTAGATCTGGGAAACTAAGCAGGTCTGCCAAACCAGACTTGCTGAAAGTGAAATTGGTGAGACAATAGAGTGCTTTTCCCTCTGGATCCAATGTCCTATAAATTGTCCATAATCTTCATCCCAAGCTAATAAAAATCTACTGTAGCATCACTCCCCTGACACAGTCTTTCCTCTTAATGTCTTAATATTAAATTCAATGTCCTCTGCCACTCAAGATTCAACATCTTAACTGAACTCAACCCACCTAATCTCTCAGTGAACAGTCTCTTCATCAAAGCAATTCTACTTCACTCCTGACAAGGTATATAACCTGTATATAGCCAGAGAAATTCTGTTCTAAAACAGCACAACCAACTGTTCCATAGACGTTACATGATATTTCACTCAAGCTCGGTCATAAGGGTACCTTACAAATTGAAGGTGACGTAATTGTTTATCGCGGAATTGCGGAGGTATCATTTCTAAAATTGAAAAACAATTCCCATCACTCTGCATCAAGCACAAGTGCGAACGCAAGCAAAGTTCAAGGACTTGCCAAGCACGATCTCTACACTTCAGAGACACTTATGAACTAGTGCATCACCAAATAAAAAAAGGCGTCTGCAAAGAGGCTGCTTTGAGGGTTTGGCTCAGCCCAAAATGCTTTCATACAGGATTTATGAATGTGCGAACGGCATGCAAAGGCACAACAAGGTTACAGCGCTAATGAATTATTTACCTTAAAATGAAAAGGTTTATGCGTGCTGTTGTCTCTCTCCCTCTATTGAAATAAAAGTCAGCAACACGATATGAGAGCCCTTGTTCTGGTTGACCTCTGGTGCCCTGAGTTCAGGAGATTTATACTTGATTTGCTGTTACCTAGCTAAAGTGCTGATTCTATGAACTAACAGCAGGTTGCACTATTCTGATAGGAAGCAGATCCCTCAGTAACCGTTAATGGCATCAGTAACAGATGTCATGTAGTAGATAACTCTTGTCTTGTTCTCTGTAATGGGAAGCATGGTTGCATGTCAGTTGCATGCATTGATTCCTTCTTCCTGGTGTAAACAATACATTTCAGAGATAAGAATGAACAACCTTTAAATTAACTATATTAATTTCCACTGCTAGAAAAAACAAATAGTGCTTATAGTCCTTCCAAATGATCAGAAGCCTGAGCAGGTGCAGGGGTTATTCCTGGTGTTAGAAGGCTGTGCAAAGTAAAACGTCAGAGTTTTATTTATTCTTCCTCTTTTTTCCCCCCAGCTTCCCTACACAGCTTGAATCTCTGTTCTTATTCAGCTTAACATTGACCTTTCTGGTAAACAAGCTCTGCGACGCTCACATTGCATTTGGAGGACAAGGTTTGTTTTCTCTCTCTCTCGTTTCCTCCGCGTCTCCCGAGCTGCAGGAGCGGGCCGAGTGGATAGCAGGGGAGCGGTTAGTTACAGGTCAGCGGCCCCCTAACCCGAGGCGACCGCGTGGCCTACCTGCCGCTCTCCCGGTGTACTCATCGTTCCATTGTTGCGGGTTGTATGTGAGCTTGGGTCATTACTGCGGCTTATTTAACTTGCAGTGGATATGATAACAAAAACCCCCAAGAAGAATCCTGCAAATTACACAAAGGGGTCAGCTCTTACTCATGTGACACAAGTGCCGAGAGAAGCAGAATGCCAATAGGCTTCTGATTGACAGTAAGAAAATGACTTGGGAATATCTGAGTGGGTAAATGACCCTGACATTAATCTAGTAAGGCAGAATGCCCCGGAGTTTCTGAGTCCAGCAGCTTTAGCAGAGCTGTGAAGGGATATGGAGCATTTGGAATGAGCTGTGGTTTTGCATCCCACCCTGTGTCCTCTGGTGCCCTGGGACTGTCTGGTCCCTCCCCCCAGCCAGTCAGTGGCTCGCACCCCCTGTTGATTGATGGAATCCAGCTCTCCGCCCCTTGCCCTAATCTCAAAGGCACAGGAGACTTCACAATTGTGATAATGATGAAGACAAATATCTCTGCTGTGACTGTAGGCTTCATTTTGGACAGATTTATTTGAGCAATATAACTGGAATTGAGCTTCCGACCTCAAGTCCATGCAGAAAGCTGTAACTGGCATGGTCCAAAAAAGGCCCCCTTCCTGTGCTGTGAATCTTTGGAAGGTGTGGCTAAGGGATTGTTGCCGTGATTGGGCGGCCGTATTTCTTAGCCTCCCGAATGGCAGTACAGGACTCTGGAGGTGAAACCGCTGCTTGCGGCCTTATCTCCCCGACTCTGCAGTGCTCTGCTGAATGGCACCGTCCCTGCTCTTCATTTATTCATTTACCCTACATCTTTAGTGCCGGCAGCGGCTGCTGGGGTTTAGCCCGAGCGTACGGCCTGCCTTTGAGAGCGTGAAAAAGAAAAAGAAAAAAAAAAAAGAAGAGAAAAAAAAGCAGAGGTTGCAGAGGAAACTGTCACTGACAAGAGTGGCTCCTCACATATCTGCAGAGGCCAGCAGACAGCCTGCCCTGTCAGCAGGACTTTTCAATTGCTGCATTTTTTTTTTTTTTCCTTGCTGCTACCTTTTTGCCATATCTTGATGTTGTGCTCATCTTGGTGCAGAAATATAGCTTGCCCTGGTCTTTGTGGAAAAATGTAACTTTGTCGTCATCTTGTTGGAAAAATATAAAATTTGCATTGCTCCCCAGAGGGTCTGCTTAACTGGCCATACCTTTAGCTTTTGTATGAATTCACTTGTGTGAATACACTTCTGTGGATACACTTCTGTGCTCTCTTGCTGGAAGTCACTCTGGATAAGAGCTTCTGCTAAATGCAGGTGATGTAATGTAATGTAATGGCGGTGAAATGCAGTGTGTCCAAAGGTGAATTGTGATATTCCCAAGCCCCTGACTTTTAGCCCTAAGTATCTGACATATCCAAATCAATTCTATCTCATCAACATCCAGATTTTGAACAACAGAGTTTATCCAACAACAGAAGATATCAAAACCCACCTGACCCTTATCTTTCAAGTGGCAGCAGTAAGTTCCTCTGAATTTCAGCCGGAAGATGACTGACAGGAGGAGGTCCGAGAATATGTATTAAAAACATTGATGAACAAGAAAAGTATAGATGTTGGTTCTGTAAGGGATCAGATCAGAGCTTTTCTGTGCCCACTGTAATCATTTCTCCAGATATTGAATTCGTTAACCCTCTCAGATTAAAGGTATTTTCTGTCCTGTCCCACCGAAGGCTATGCCCAAGAGAAATACAACTGATTCACAATCTTTGGAAATGTGCAGCAATTACAGCAAAAATACTGTGGCAAACACACATAATATAAATTATGATCACAACTAAATCACAGTGAATAACGAGTGTCCTGTAGGGGTAAGCACACAGGTGACCAGTAAAGTCCAAACAGATAATATTTGAAGTATAAGTATCTGAACCTTAATATATGCTGGTTAAAACAATTTCTTTAGGTTGTGATGTCATGTGATCAGGGACTGTTTTACCAATCAAAGAGCAAGAAAAAGTGACTGATCAAGACGTAGATAGTGGAATAAAGGCATAGATGAGATTGTCTACTAAAAAAAAAAGCTCACCGCAGATGATGTGGGGGAGTGTGGCTCCTATAAACAGGAGCAGAACAGTTGACACAGCCGTAAGCAATATGTATTTTTAAAACAAATAGGTACTGCAGTGGGCAGCCAACAAGACAGTGTGAAAGAACAATCCAGTAAAAAAGTGCAATCACCAAAATTCAAAATTCAGTCTTAAGACATAATGCTGTGGTAATGTTAGGAATTGAAAGTAGGGATATTTTTAACATGACAAGTGCCTGGATCATGACAGAGAAATTTAAACATGCTGAGCAAGAAAGGCAAACTGATCTTAAAGTTTCTTGCTGAAGTAGACTTTCAACACTTAAGTTGCCCTCCTGCTGCAAATCTCTCATGTTCTGGCCTCGTGGCATAGGTCTGCAAGCTAGCAATAAGATGGGATATGTATTCATTATTTCTAACTGGGTTCTTGAGTACACTGCTCTTCTTTGCCAGATTGGTCTATAGAATAACAAGCTACACTCAGATGAAGTGTCTTGGACAGCACGTCAAACGCTTCACAGCACACAAAGCTAGTTTTTCTTCTCGTTGACAAGTGTTACGAAGTTGCAAGGCTATCTCTACCTGCTGGCTGACCTTGAACTGATGGGGAACAGAATGTCCAGACCAGGAAAATGCAAACCTGGAATATTTCAACTTCAGAACCAGCCCTGCCATCTGTATCAAAAGAACTCCATGTCCCGGAAATATCATATACCCTATTGCCTGCATGAATTAATAGAAAGTTAGCAGGTAGAAAACTGATTGAATTTCAGGCATTATTACTTCATTTTGTCCTTTAGGCTTGAACTTTGCAAAGGTATAGTTAGGCAATCTTTGTAGTGGCATCATCATTCCTTTGAGGCTGTCTGTGTGCACTGGTAACATGTGGTCTCCAGAGCAGGTTGTGATGCTGGTTCTATAGTCTCATCTGTACAGGTGTTTCCTTGAAGTAATTTCATAACTCTACTCTTAAACTTCTTTAAAGATGGTAGGAAACTAGGGTAGCAGCACTGTGGCAAGTGTGGCCCAGCTGTTGTACCCTTAACCTATTGTACCCAGTATAAATGGATAACATACAAAAATGTGAGCCGTGCTTGTTGCCTGGATAAAGGCTGGGCAAATATGTGATGCAGTGTAATTCTCTTAGACTTATCAGAATTTGTCCTCCTTGGGCCAATAATGATTTATTCCTTTTTCCTGTTGATTTACTTGTTGGTTGTATTGCATACTGTATTACATGTGTATTAAAAAGCAGTTACACATACTTTTTTCTAATTAATGTAATATGTTATTCTTCTGTTTCCAACTTTATGACTAATTGGTTTATTAGTAATCTGCAGTTTAAGATTAATGCAATTGCAATTTCTGATCACTTAAATTTCTTCAGTTATTGGCTGGCCTGATCTTAAAAAGATCATCAGTGTTATCAGACCACAAAAATCAGGCTTGTGTGCTGTGGGGGAGCATTCAGGGGCTGGGAAGCAGCTAGGGGCTCGACCCTTCCCTTGATCCCTGTACTTAACTATTGTTAAGTGCTAAGCTGTGTCCTTTTTTAAAGCTGAGTCCCTGGTCCTCAACATGTGCATGCACAGCCCTGCAAAAACCCCACAGTGGCTGGGCCCTACTTCCAAGCCTATCCAAAGAGCCGCGCAGTGGTTCCACAGGCAGAGAGTGCTCTCCATGCAAGAGAGGTGCCAGGATTGAATGATATCACTGTAGTTACAGTGGTCAGGAGTGGATGGGAATACTGAGCCATAACAGCGGTGCCTCAGGGCACAGAGTTGGGTCTTATATTATACTGTAACATTTGCTGAAGGTAAAGGCTTCATGAATATAAGCTGAAACCAGGTCAGGCGAAGACAAAATATCTGAATGGGTTGTCTGAATGGGTTGTCTGTATTTATGCAACGAATGGAGTCATTCATACTTTTATAGTGAACATTCAGTGAACCCCTCTCTCTTGTTATTAATAATTAACAGGTACAATGATGTGTACATTTGTTGATTTTGAGTATTTTTAGCCCTGTCAGTGCAAGCACTAAGAATACTCAGAAACAAAACCAGGTATAACGATTACATGAAAACTATGTAAAATTAAATAAATCAAAAGTACCCTCTTTATATAGTAAACATTAAATGGTGTCATGGCAGCAGTTCACTGGATGATGTGTTTAAGGAACAGAGATCAGATCTCAGATGTGATGCTGCTGTTTAATTC
This sequence comes from Megalops cyprinoides, assembly GCF_013368585.1. Lineage (NCBI taxonomy): Eukaryota > Metazoa > Chordata > Actinopteri > Elopiformes > Megalopidae > Megalops > Megalops cyprinoides. Next base: position 29,792,343 of record NC_050588.1, on the reverse strand, counting down.
TTGAAGAAAATGTTTATCTTTGAGTGCTGCTTACAGACAGGCAGTATGTAAGGGCAATGTGCAAAAGCATTATGTATGAAAGTAACTGTGAATATGGAGTGTGTGTAGTAAATTAATTATAATAATAACTATGTTGAATGATTTATGTATGTTTAATGATATTTAATGACATATGGGTGCTAAAAACATTCCACAGATATTTCATATATATTTTTGATTTGTGAGCAGTGTGCTTGACACCTAGAGAGCCCTTATTAATCGAATTTCAGCAACCTGAGCAAATGTAGCCAATTTTAAAATGATGGATTTGGGTGAGAAATACAAATAATGCAGCACTGAACATTTCAGACTGAAATAAATGAACACACCTAGTACCTAGAAATCCATTATGCCGTAGGCAATAGTGAAGCCGTAACAGGGCCACAGTACATTTTAAACGTGTATGAAGATAACACTGCAGTCTTCTGCTTGGAGTGATTTGTTGAAATGCCCGTAGTGACAGTTTTGGCGGAAGGGACTCCTGTATTCTCTGGGCAGGAGGGGGGATCTATTAGTACTGTAATTTACAATGTAGAAAATGTGATGTTCTTCATTTTTTACAGGGCATCTTTCCAGCCAGCTATGTTCACTTGAAGAAGGCGATTGTAACCAACAGAGGGTAAGTACCTCTTATTGAATTACAAGGAACGCTTTTTAGACGGAGACGTAAGAGGAAGCTGTCAGGGGAAGGGAACATTATTTATTCATTTATCTCTCTTATTACTCGTACATTTCTGTCTTCACTTTCTGCCTCCTCCTAAGGGCATCCCCTCCTTTTAGATGGACTCGGTATGCCATCTCAAGAAATGCCTCTTAAACTCAACTAGATCAGGATTTAGTGTGTCCAGCTAACATGCATGGGATAGGCAAACTACACAAAGGTGCTGAGAAATACACAAGGCGATTTGCCAGTCACACGGTGACTTCCGATGCGGTGCGAACAGATGAACTGCCTGGCAACGAGTGTGTGCCCTGTTCTGATTGATCGATCTCTGCTCCCATGTGACAAAAGGTTTAATTGTGTCTCATTAGGTTTGTGAGCACGTAGTCTGAAATTTACTGACACCCAGACTTTTTTCCACCGTCAACAGTTTACTGAGAGCACAACAACAGATGATACGGTGTAATGGTCTGAGTACTTCATATTCCTCTGCTCTGATCCTGCATGGAGTCTCTAACTCTGCACACCCATTTCCAGAATTCAGAATACAAAGCCATGAATACATACAGAAATGTGCTCTTGTGACAAATTTTATTTGAATTATCCAAGATCCTCAGTTTGTTCTCATAATAATAACAGTAAGATGTGTGTGCAGAGAGTACAATTGAATCTGTTGAAATGACAGTAACTTCCTTATCTAAACCAGATCATCAGCATCTCATGATCATCAGCGGTATAGCTGGAATGAGAAAATTGGTCATCATTGCTCCTAAAACATGCCATTAACCCATGCAAGATAGTGTAATCATTTCGTTGTGGGCCATTTATGAAAGTCTGTTTTTTAATAAATGTACTAAGTCAGCTTTTTGTATGGATGCCCCTGGTGAAAAATCTTTAACAGGCAGAGTTTTTTTAATGGAGATGAAATTATCTGTTGAGATCAACAACAGACTGTTTGAGGATTAATTTGTTAAATAAGGGACACAGCAATGTTCCAATGTAATCCCAAGTTCAAAAATACATCTATTTAAAATGCATCCGCATAATGTTTTGAAAGCTTTATATTAAAATTCAGATTAATCAAAGATAGGAGCATTCTGATTTGCATAACCCCTTTTAATTAAAAGCACAGAGTGCCAAATTAATTGAAATTACAATCCTTTACTGTTTTAAAAAATCCCTCCTGGGGAATTTAAAAGATATAGTCTGAGTCTCAATACATTTAATTAATGTTAACATCCTCTGCTGTGCATGTCCTGATATAGTGCATTTTGTGAGGGCAAGTACAGGCTTTTCACACATACAATGCAAATCTGACCCCCCAACAGTGTGTCACACTTGATGTGTGACACATGCACTTCAAGTGTAAAACAAACACATGGTGTACCGTCTTTTTAAAGATGCCTGACTTAACTACCACAGGGCACATAAAGTTGCGTAACATGTTATTGATGTTAAATCTATTCTGTTCTCTTCAGTTGCTTTTCCTGGCTCATAATTGCAGCCACAGAGTACGAGGCAGTTTGGAAATTAGTGCTTTGCAGGGAATGTGCAGAGGGTGATGCGTCTCACGGTTTGGATACTATTGGTGGTGACACCTTTGTTGCCAGCTGCAAATAAACTGTGCATCTTTTCTATGTTCTGTAGGCTCTCAGGGAAAAAAACTGAATGTCTTTGAGAATGTGAAGTCATTTATAGTACATAGTAATATTTGCGATGTGCCTTCAATAATTCCCCCATCAATAATGCTCCATAAAACTGTGTTATTAAACCAAAACTTTACGATTTCATGAATCTGTATATTAGTATCCTTACCCCTTCAATATTTTCAATAGTTTTCTGCTACGCCTCAGTTTTCTGCTCAAAATAAATCCATAGAGGTATAAATTTGTTTTTTAACTTTTTATCTTTCTTTACCTTTTTGCAGGTTTAGCAAGATGTCTAATGGCGGTAATTATGGTCCATTAATTAAATAGGTTTTTCCTTAATTTATTTTTTATTTTCTATTATTTGTACAAAAATACAGATGTTTCATCAATTCATTAGGAAAGAATGGCCACCTTCTAATTAGAAATTCAGGTAATATGTTTCTCTTTAAAAAGGGCAAGCATTGTGCTGTGCATTTAGATATCGCAAAAATCCATTATAACTACCTTTGTTGCCATATGAAAATCTAGCGTCTTAGTGCAAACGGTTTTGTATCTCCAAATTTGGCTGTATGGCAGTGGGGCTTCTAAAAACAGGCAGGATCCTAAGCTGATTTATCCTACATCCTGTTAAAAACTAATTTTGCTTGGTTGCAGTGTTCTGATAGGGAAAATAACTGCATTGTGAGTCATAAAAAAGATGTACAGCTAAGAGCACAGAGGCTACACTTAAGACATCTATCAGTGTGAAATAGACAACCTTGAAATCTTATCTCTGTCATGTCACTCAGTGCCTCTCTGTGTGGCTGCGATTTGCTGCCAGGTACACCGGGAGTGATGGAGGGAAAACTGCAGCCAGCTCAGTCATTTGCCTTTAACAGTGATTTTCATATCGGCAGACAGTGACTGGAATAACAACACCAGAGCAGACATTTCAGAGCAGAGTGGAGCTATTTAACACAAATTAAAGTCACATTTTACTACAGCGCACTTGGGTGTAGCTCAAAGTTTACAGTTATTAGATGACTTTGCCAAAACTTTGTAGTAGTGCTGTGGCATGTTCAGACCTTTTTATTTCCACTGGCCATGTGATTCCATACAGTTGCAACAGTGTCAATGGCAGGAAGCTTAATGGGTTTATGTACTATAGAATCAATAGAATGTAACTATAGAATGTCACTTCTAGAATGTGGTACTTCTATTCAACTACAAAAATAGTGGATATTTCGGTGATGTTCTGCAACAGTCATGGCGCCAGGACAGTTTATCCCTGCAGAGTCAGAATCCCTTAAATTCATATGAAGATTTCAGGAAAGCAGCAGGATGGAGAAGATGGCAGACATTTGCAGACAAAAGAACATGTTACAGAGGAGTTCATTTCGGCATTGGTGCTCAGAAGTTGCTCGGAGCTTAAAGAGGCCTCGTGAGTCTTGCAGAGAGGATTCCTGCCTATTTTGTGACATGCAGAAAACGCAGCACAGCAGCTGAATGAACCTATTAAAATAATGATGCTGTGTGCAATAATTCAGAATGCTATATGTTTCCACAGGTGACTGTGTACTTAGTTGGTGCTGGGTCCTTTGTGTGGTGTCTGACTGAAATTTTCCCAGAGAAAACAGAACATCAGTTGTAAATCAGGAAGTAAAATCAGCATTAAATGCTGAGTTCAGGAGGAGGGTCTCAGACAGTGAATTCTGGTATCTCAACGGAGTTTGGCCTTATGAGCCACATACCAGCTCAGTCCCCTATTAACCCAAAGCCCAGAGGAGTGACCAAGGTGCAGAGCTTGGTAGTCAGTCTGCCCACGGAGTCCACGCTGGTGAAAGTTTTTCCATTAGCCTTCCAATAAAGTCTCATGCTTCAGTCAGTTATCTAATACTGAGTTGAAGTAGTTCAGCACTACACACATATCTTTAATTGCCAGCACTGAAAGACAGGATCAGGGATAAGAGCTTTTGACTATTAACATGTGATAGTCTTAACACTGAAATACATTAGCATTCTTAAAATTAGCATCCTTAAAATAATTTCATCCCTGTTTTTTATCACTGGTCAGATCTGTTTTATTGTGCAGCTTATCTCTGTTTAAAGTATGCTCTCCGTAAGTCCATATATGTGTTGTTCTAGGTGTTATCTCAATGCACAGGTAATGTTTTACTTATGAAATACAGCCATTTCGTGGAGGGAATGTAAGGGTTTGAATATTGCTGAATAAGTTGAAAGACAAAATAAAAATCAATCAGGTAATTCAGCAACACTCAGTCACATATGTTTGGAAACTATGATGATGTTATTGATTTTAAAAAGGCGTTTCAGCTGCCTGCCTTCATTAATGTGATTAAAAACTGCTTTGCGAGTAGTGCTTTGAAATACCTTGCATTCAAATTGCTTTGGTCTAATCCATAAGTCTCTGAGTATTGCTGAACTTCCTAATGAGCTGTTACTCTAGCTTTTGTTTCACGCACCTCAGTGAGCTCACTAGGTTTCAAAAGAAAACTGACAGTAAAATATATTAATAGTGGGTTTCACTTTATCATTTCAGAAGAGTGAGACACATATACTGTTACCTGTACATATCCTAAAGAGCATGGATCTGTACAATAGCCTTGGGGGACTTCTGTCTGGAAGTTTGCATCAATATTTATGAGAAGCAGCACCAACCTCTCCCAACTGCAGGTAGAAAAACTCCAAGACCCTGTGTGCACTGTCTGTCAAATCCATTGGGAGAGCTCCTTGGAACAAGCTGTGAATTTGAACATCAGGGAAGCACAACTACGTTTGTTTTTTTCTGTTTGTTTAGTGTTTTGATAGGTTCCCCCTTGACAGGTGCTTCTTCATGCATTATTCTGCATAGCAGGATGTTTTGAGGAGCAGGAAGGCGGCGTACGAATTTCCTTTGAGTGTTGATCCCTACACAATGTAGAAATCTGTCAGTCTAGTGACCGACAGACCACATCTATCAATCTCACCCATGTTAGGGTTTAAAATCCTCTGCTGCGTTTAAGCTGTGAGCAGAGCGCAGTCTCTATACACAAGCATTCATTTGAATTCTCGCCACAGTTTCTGAACTTAATTTTAAGTTTCCGTTTCATTTGAATAAACCAAAAAAGCCCCTCTTGCAAAATACCCAGTGTTTACCTGTATGCGTTCATGATCAACATCCATGACTTTTAGAAACAATGACTCTCATAGCCACAATAGAAACACCTCATATGTGGGTTGGAGTTGATCAAAGTTGTATCTTCTCAGATATGCATTGAAATGCCACACAGATTGATTGGACAGATATGTTTGTATTGTGGAGGATGTTTCAAGTTTGACCGAAAAGTAGCAGCGGCCCTTTAATTGAATCACCTTTGTCCCAGCTACTCAGCTTTAGTTAAAGCTTTAGTTGATAATAAAGCAATCATAACTCTGAGAGTACACAGCAGATTCTTGACCATCTCAGGGCCTTCCTGCCTGAGATTGTGTGTAGCCGGTCACCTGCGTGTGGACGTCAGTAGTAGCAGCCCCTCCAGGCCCTCGGTTGGCTCGTCCTCTCGCATTACTACTGCTCCGGCTTCCTGCTTCCCTGTCACTTGCAGTCAGCGTCACTTCACCTCTGCCTTCTCCCCCAGTTCTTTTTGCCCTCCTCTCCCAGCCCATATTCACCGTACCGTCTCCGCTGGAATACTGCTGCTGGAGTTCATAACAGACAGCCCAGCTCCGCCTAAAGCTGTCCTAAAACTGAAAAAAAAGGACTAATATAGCACACTCAGTGATGGGGCTTTGACCTGTCAAGGAATCTACATCCAATTCAGGCTTATGTTCCAACATAGTGTGTGTGTGACACTGACACAATGCTGTGGAGCACAGCTGGAATTTGCAATGGTAAGACAGCAGAAAGGCACGGATTGTGACTGGTGTATTGTCTCAAACCACGTGTAAATCAATTAGGCAGTCGCTGCAGTCGCAACCAGGGAAGGTAGTGAGATAAAATGCAGCCGATAACATCCATCTATTTGCATAGGGAATTAGAGGAGGACAAAAGAAGGACATTGGAAAGCTGACTGAAAGAAAATAGAAAAGCAAGATAAATCTGAAGACAGAGCAGAAGAGACAGGTGGGAGATGAAACTAAAATACAGTAAGCCCTCTCCTGGTGAAGGGGGAGATGGCTGCAGGTTCCGGGGAGAGAGAGGGTGGAACGAATGTCTGGGAAAAGCTATCACACCAGCTCGCGTCATGCCTGTCAGGCATGGCTAATCGTTCTCAGATGCAAAGAGTGGTTACGCAATCGGAGCAACAGGAAACATCTCTGAACAATGACATTGGAGGGTAATCCAGGTTTAATCTCATTACTTTTGCATTCTGTGGTTCTTAGTCGGATTCTTGAAAGTTAAAGTGATGGAATGGAAGTGATCATGAAGGAATGAAGATACAGATGACTATGAACACATAGATAAGGGGTCCTCAAGTAGCATGATTAAACTTTTATTTGGGTTTGTAGACAGATAAAAACAGATCTGAACAGCAGTTGGCTACTCAGTGGTTTAAAAGTAATATTTCGTGGAAAAAAAGATGCTGGTTTCTGAAAAACATGCGCAGAATATCAAGTGTAGAAAAGCACAAACACAAATTTATAGAAATCTGCCTCATGTCCCTCTTCAGCTATTCGACTTGGAGTCATGGTATATGCCCGTGTTTTCGTTCACAGGCAGTACGAGACAGTGGTGCCCCTGGAAGATCCCATTGTCACAGAGGTCACCTCCACGTTGCAGGAATGGGCTGTCCTGTGGAAGCAGCTTTATGTGGTGAGTACACCCATCCTCTCACCCACAGTCACATGACAGACAAGCAGACAGCAGTTTGATAGTGGTGAAGGAGACGAAAACTGGGCGTTAATATTTCTAAAGGTAGTTTAGTGTTGAAACAATTAACAAGAAAAGGATCTGCTTAGATTTCACTGTGGTTTACTCTGGAAAATATTTATATATTTAAATATGAGATGATATGAATGCCAATAGAACAGACTCTGTTTGGGTAATTATATGACTATATGGATTATGTAAGTATTTTGTGGGTGGCACAGATTAATTTTGGTCTGAGAAGTAAAGTAAAAATTCACCATGTGATGTCTGTTACAAAAATGTACATATGATACCCATCAGAGGTGGAAAACTCCAGTCCTCAAAAGTTGAAGTACTTACTTGTATTTGTTCCACCCATGCACTGAACAAACCAATTTTACTGATTAGTTTCTCTTCTGGCTGAAGAGTTGTTAAAAAATCCAGGTGATTGACGAATACTGGCAGTACTTATATTTTCTATATCCTTTTCCACCTCTGATATCCTCACAATGTAAAAATGAGAAGTAGCCACAACCTTGGAACATCGATACCATCTGGTGTGAAATATTAGCAGAAGGTTACCTCACTATATTGTGACAACCAGATATCATTTACAATTGTTGTTGTCTCCACCTAAAGTTTTATCATGGCAAGAAAGTTGCCAGAACCAATGATATGTTTTGCGAAAATGTATTCTACTGTAAATTTATCCACCTCCTTGTGATAGATCTTACATCATGTTCTTTAAGTAAAGGTGGCCTTAGAGTTCTGAAAATGTAAAATGTGTCATAGCCACACCATAAATTATACACTGTGATGCACGTCTGCCTTGTAGTGTTATGTTTCTGTTTACAGATACAAAACACACTTAGTCTCATTCAATAATTGTACTGCATAGACAGTATCTATCGGCAAGATTTTTATTTGCAGTTTTTGAGTCACAGTCTTAATACTTCCCTTTTCTCTTGGTTTTGTTAAAAGACTGAGGACTGTGCATTAAAAGATTCAACTGATAATGATAAGATTGTTTTGATGGAGGACACTGAGTGCTTTGTGGGAACTTCAGTTAAATACAATACTCACAATAGCAAGGTTATGGAGTTTGACAGCATGTTTTATGTAAGCTTTTAGGCAGGATTATTAGGCATTAACATTGACAATGCTTCATACGCAATGGGGTAAGGAAGCCCCAGGCATGGCCAGGGTGATGTAACCAGCTCTTGAGTGATGGGAATTATATCATTAATTTATACTGTTCCATATTTTTCTGCTTGTCTTTTGAGCTATATTTACCATAGTTGTCCATAAAGGCTCATATAGCATTTGTTAAAGAGCATGTTGACATGCTAGCTATAATTCTTTCCCCAATTAAAATGCGCAATTATAGTGCTGGCGGAAACGTCCTTCCTGCCTACATGTCTGTATTTCAGATGGCATATAATTAGGCTGACAATCCGAAGTCCTTCCTTTCCCAGAGGTTGTATTTCATTAAAACCTTATCTGAATAAACTGATTTCTTTTGCTTTGAGAAGTACTAATTTGGGGGTTTTTAAATTTGTTTACCTTCTGAGGAGCACATCTTAGTCGTAGAGCCAATTATGTACACAGAGCTGTGCCCTGTGCTGCCCATTATCTTGAGGAAAAACTGACACAATATGTGCGTCTTAAACTCAGCAAATGATTCGGGCTCAAATGTCTGAGCGGCCTGACCACCAGACTGTGCATATCTGTGGTTATTGTGTTGTGGCCCACTATGTATAAGCCTTTGTAGTGGTTAGCCATTCAGTGCATAGCAAAAGCTAGACTTTGGCTAGCTTGGCTACTGAAAGTAATGGCTGTGAGAAATGTGTAGTGGGGTGACACCCACCTTAAAAAGGGTCTTCTCTCCTCAGTTAAACAAGAAATGTCATTTTTAAGAGAATGTCTTGCTTGGAGTAGCTCCTTATACTTCTCTTTCACTGATGGCCCAGCAGAGCCGTACCAGAACATAGCTGGCCCTAATTGAACCCCCCTTTCTCATTGCAGTACATGGGGTGTAATACATCATGTCATTCCAGTTTATAAAAGGAGAGATCCACAATATGCCATTATAGAGACCAGGGTGAAGAAAAAACTGAGACTTTCATTTTGACATTCATTATCCACTTGTTTCTTAGATAGCAAGGTGGGTTAGATAACATGGAAAAATACCATTAGCTATGCTTTGTATTTTTCATTACTGAAGTGATAGACTTCATAAGTATACAGCAATCCTTGTCTTCTATGTTCACTTTACACTGCTGAGGGACAGGAATACGAGAGCAAAGAAATATGACAAGGCAATTTTAATAATCAGTCTTAATGATGTATCTAATGTGAATCAATCATCAAGTTCAATCATTTGACAGCTAAATAGCTACTGCAGGTAAACCTCATAGGAATTCAACTAAAAATCTCTTGGACATTTTTTGGGGAGCTGATTGTTGGAATGCAATGATACTAGTTAACTTCTTAACTACCCTGGTTTGCTCAGAGCTAGGCCAGTACCAGATGGGTGCAGGGGTCAGAGTTTCAGCTCTTGCTCAGCTTGGCAAAAGGTAATGAGGAGAGCTGGTAAGTTCTGTCACAACCTTTCAGTGCTGCCATATGCTAAAAAGCTGATGTTCATCATCTGGCTCTCTTGCAGGGACAGAAAGTGGAATTGTTAGCCCTTTGTGTTAACTCTGAAAAGAAGAGAATGGACATAGTTTCTGATGCAGTGGAATGAAACCAGCCTAATTCTGAAGTAATTGAACAAGCGTGACTAATACAAAATGATTTGTGGTATTTAGCAAAACCAGCACAAAATGATGGTGGGCTGCACCAGACAAGATAGCAGGGATTTTCTCAAAGTGGTTATGGCTTAAGAGTTATTTCCTATGAACTGGACGCAAAACAAGCACCCAGTTGCATAAAATGCTTTTATTATAATACCCCATAATTATAGTATTTACTCAGTTTTTTTCTTTACAAAATAACTCCAAATACTGTGCTGTAAATGACTTGATAATCATAATTGACAAACTGCATTAAAAAAAAAAATGTATTAACTTCACTAGTCTGAAGCTTTTTACTCCCATCTCTCTGAGTACTGCAGCTACACTGACACTTACAGAAGGTCGTTCCTGTCAGAGCAGAGAGAAGATTTCAAAATTCACTGTCAGATTAACTCTTATGCATGCTGTCATGTGAATGGCTTCTGTTGTGATGTATAACATAGAATAAGATTCAGCCATAAGGTCTGAAATTGTCTGTTATGACATCTCTTTGGTGGGAGGTTTTTTTTTCATGTTTGCATACTCAGAAAGACTGTGCAATGTCTTAATTTTTGTCAAGGGCAGAAGTAAAATATGAAATATTTTGCTTTAAATCACAGCAAGCAGGCTGGTTTAAGGGGACAGCAGTGTCGCATAGTGGTTAAGGAGCAGGACTCATAACCGAAAGGTTGCCATTTTGATTCCCTGGTGGCCTCAGTAAATATCCAGCTCTATAAATGAATAACATTGTGAAAAACAGCTATGTCTGATGTAAGTCGTTCTAGATGAGTGTTTGCTTAATGCCAGTAATGTAAATGTAGTAATGTAGTAGTAAGGTTAACCTTGACTTGGTTAATCGTCACTCCTCGATTTCAGCAACTTAGATGTTTATTGTGTCATATTAGTCAGGATAGTGTTGCCAGCCTCTATGAGAAGCCTGTCTCGATTTGCTTATGTGATCTACGCCATCTGGTGCTGGTTTTTTCTCCACTTCCAATTCAGATTGTTAGTGTGTGATAAATGTTGACCAATGGCCACAGTTAGCAGAATTATTTTTGAATCTCCTGCTAGTCAGTGGCAATATACTGTAGGTTCAGTGTAGGCAAACAAATAAAGAGGTAGTTTAGATTAACACAAGGTATGTTATTCTTTTACTTGGGTCTTTTGGCATAAATAACATATTATACCATATTAGTATAATTTCATTATATTTTGCTCATTTTTATTCAGGTATTAATTTGAATGTGAAACAGAAATTTGTAAAAATCTAGCTTGGAGCAACTCTGTGCTGATGATTTGACCTGTCTCCACTTTTGGGTAAGGCTCATGAACCATCAGTTACAGAATACTGAGCCCCTGCTGTCTGACATTGAAGTTGTGAACACAGACATCCTTGATGTGTTTCTCCTACAGTAGGCATGTGTTTTTTGCGGGAGTGGTCACGGGAGTAGGTTTTGTAACAATCACCCCCTGGACAGAACAGAAAGTAAGTAAAGGTGAATCCAACATGTGCTTTATGTCAGTTGGTTTGGTGGTCTCTTGGGGAGCTGTCCTGAGTTCAAGGTACCATATCCACCCAATTTTACCACACACCTCTCTAGGCAGGAGAGGGCCATGTCACCTGGTTATTGTATCTTTTGCAAGGAGCTGCTTGAAATACAGTCACTCAGTACACTCTCCATCAGGTTTTTGCAGATACGTGTAGATATTTTTAAATACTAATAATGTCAGCTGACTGCATCTCCTATGAGTCACTCATTCAACACAGCTCACACAGGCTTCCTGCCTTTCATAATGTTTATATTTGTGATTCTAATTCGTATTATTCTTATTCTAATACATGATAGAAACATCACAGAAGTATACATGTAATTTTAGCAGCTGGTTGTGTGGTAGTAGTAGAACCAGCCTCAGATTCAATCTAACTGCAATGCAAATGCCTTTATATCATTAATTATGTAATTATGGAAGTGTAGCATGTTTTGTAAATGGCAGAACATTTTTTTTGTTAATTTCAGTGACGGCAGTGAATTTTGTAAGGAACAGAAAAGTGAGCTGTGCCTCATTGGCAGCTGTGTGGTGTAGTGGTAAAGAGCAGGCCTTGTAACCAAAAGGTTGCCAGTTCAGTTCCTTGCTGGGGAACTGCTGTTGTACCCTTTGCAAGGTACTTACCCTACAGTTGCCTCAGTAAATATCCAGCTGTATAAATGGATAACATGGAACAATTGTAACCTATGTAAGTCGCCTTAGATAGCAGTACTGATGTCATCAGTACTGCTAAATGACAGTAATGTAATGTAATTGTAAAGAATAGAGGGCATCTGTTCAATTTAGTTGGTAATGCTCACATTCTTGGTTGATAAAGTTCTGCATACTTTGAGGTTGCTCAGTAGCTGGGAGAAAACAGTTAAAGTAAATGCCCATGGTACCTTGCAAGAGCAGTTGGTGGGTCACATTAATAGATGACATCATCTAAAAAACAAGCCAAAGGATAGCAAAATCACTGATGGGTGGTGCAACCATGTGCTCCTCTTCTCCAGTGTTTGCAGTCTCAAAAATGTTGCAGCAGAAGGGACTTTTGTCAGGATCCCAGCCCAACCTGCTTGCCCCATATAATAAAAGACCCCCAGGGAATCATGGGACCTTTAGTTAATACTTCTGCCAGGGAGAGATTGTGTGTGAGATGTGCAAAGGCCAGGCCATTAGCTCTGTTTAGTTTTTTTCCCATTTTTTTTCAAAGCTACGTAAAAGCGTGCATACACACAAGAACAGAGTCTATGATACTGCAAGTGTGTATAGAATTACACACAGTTTCCATTCTGACTCAGGAAGAAGTGATGAGAGTGGAAGTGATAAGTTGTCATATGCGCTTACTTCCGTGTCGGTGGCCTGCGGCCCAGCCGTGTGAGGTGAGGAGGGTGAGTGTGGAATAGGGGCAGGCCCAGACTCACCTCTTGGCTGCACCCTGCTGTTTCAGCCTGGAATGGAGTTACCTTAAGGGGTGTGGCTGAGGGGTGGGACAGGATGGGTAGGAGATGGAAATGTTTTTGGATTCGCCTTCACTTCTCCTCATCTTTTTGTGTTTTTGCAATATCTCTTCCCCCAAAGCCCACACACAAGTGGCATGTTATTATTGTTCTTTCTCAAATCAGTTTATAAGATTATGATATTAAGGCCGTTTATGATAGATTAAAACCAAACTATTCATTATTAATGTAGGTTGGTTTTCTTCAACTCATTTTATGCCTTGTACTAGTGAATGGGACAGAAATGACATTCTCTGTTGGTTTTTCCACGTCATAATGCAGACCTAAACAGCATCCTGTACTTCATTAACTTTCATCTTCAGTTTCATTACTGTGTGGAAAGCTCCACTTCAGAGAATTGCAGAAAACCTCAGTCATGATCCTTGAAATGGCGCATGAAATCTGGGTGCTTCTGCAGCTCCTGTACTGGCATGGGATTGAGAGGAAAAAGGTGCAATGCACACACACACAAACATGCACACACACACACACACACACACACACACACGGAAACATAGCTTCTAGACTCCCCTGGGAGAAGCACACTCACATGTGAATCCATGTTCATTCTGTTGCCCCTGGGACAGACCTCAGCAGACACAGGACAGAATGTGTGAAAACCAATTTCATTCCGCTCCACCACTTCTTGCATCACTAGCAGTCAGGAGTAGGTGTAAATGTCCCCTGTTTCTGCTGCAACATCACTAAAAATCAGGGGCTGTCGTCAGTGGCCCAGTGACATCAGTGTGTCAGTGATGTGATATGGAATATGTTGGACTTATTGAGCTATGCAAGCATATAAATCACGCAGTTGTTTTCAGATAGCCCTGAGACAAAAATTCTCAAACAGCCACTGTACCTCATTAAATTACATTCATTTATTTGTAATGTAATGTGATGTAATCTCAACGTCAGCAGAACATCTTGTTAGCAGCATTGGCTGTGTCCTCCATCCTCAGTTTAATGTGTACCATCAAACAAAATGGTATTGTTTGTGTTTATGCTATGGTGAGATAGTCGTACATGTATACATTAAAAAGTATCATTACTCTGAGGGTGGATTTGTAACAAGATGTTTACAGGTTTGACTCATGGGTAAGCAGCTTGTACCTGAACAACATGATTAATCCAGATGTCTTACAATTCATATCCAACTGTATAAACGGATAATATGGACATTGTGAGGTTTGTAAGTCTCCCATTATAAGAGTATTTTCCAAGAAAGTGAATAATACTACTAAGAATACATAAAACACTACACTGCTCAGTTTGGACATGATAGTGTATGCATTAGGGAAGGATTGCACTTTGCTGAACTGTCTTCAGAACCGATTATTCCCCGTGTGCAGTGGCGCTGATTGCTGGAGCACAGATGGCATCCAGTTGGTAGAACAAAGAGGCTACGCATAAGCAAGCCTGCCCCTGCACTGTGGGCTTCAGTGGCCCTGTCCCGCTAGCCCTGATCCATCCTAGCAATCAGAGGAGGTTCGGTGGGGACGTAATCCCACAGCTAATCCTGGGACACGCACGCTGTGCACTGGCGCTCTGTTAAGGCAGGCACAGCCCTGAGGCATCCACTGGTGTTTCAGGCTCTGCTCTAAAATGACAGCTCCGGGTGGTACTCACCCCCCTGTAGCTACACAACAACCGAGGATCAATTGGGACTGAGCATACATTAAAACCGCTGTCTTTAACAATGTATGTTGAAACACAGGCTTGTATTTGTGTATTTATAAAAAAAAAAAAAAAAAGCACAACCGCAGGGTTAGTTGTAGAAAGGTAATTAAGGTGGATAATACCATATGTGGGAAGCTGAGTACAGTACATCATGTGTCTACACAGTCTCGATGAAGGGGTGTGATGTGCTTTATGTTCCTGAGTGGGGGAGAGACGTAGGTGCTGAAGACTGCAATGTGAGAGGCACAGAGCCCCAGCCTAGGATTCCAGCCTGTGGAGCTGGCTCAGGAGAAACACACACACACACACACACACACACACACACACACACACCAATAACCTCTCACGTGACCATCTCTGCCTGGTGTCCACACCTCGTTCACAGGCCACAGGAAAGAAGGGGGGAGGGGGGTAAAGGTCATCCATGGGGCGCCAAATAGTGTTCACTCAGAGCTCTCGTCCCAGTGGATTTACAAAGAAAAGCTGAGTCGATTCAGCTGTGGTGTGAAGCCTCCCTTATCCCAGAGAAGCATCTCTGTAGACCAAAGCCAGCAGCTAACTCTTACATTACACATTTACCCTCAATACACAATCCTCAGAATGTAACACTGGGGAAAAAGGAAGCCAGTGCGGCACCATGTATTAATATTCTGCCCTATGAATAATTTATATCGTAAATCCCTTCTTACACATGTTTTGGGCTGGGAAATCTGCATTGTAAATACTTACATACTGCAATAATGCTCTTAGAGAATTGAAGTGATTGCCTTGAAATTTGTGTCACTTATTGGGTTAGCACTTGTACGCAATCCAATGTGGTGGGTGTCACTTTCTCCTGATGGGGTTTTTTTTTTATTTCTCTACCGAGATCTGAGCTCTTCCTCCTCACTTTGTAAT
The DNA here is from genome assembly GCF_013368585.1 of Megalops cyprinoides. NCBI lineage: Eukaryota > Metazoa > Chordata > Actinopteri > Elopiformes > Megalopidae > Megalops > Megalops cyprinoides. The sequence continues at coordinate 29,776,795 of NC_050588.1, read as the reverse complement.
CCAATGGAAAGTTAAGTCTTGAGATGATCACTCTGATGGGAGAGCAGCAGGCATCCGCTCTGCAAACAATGCTGAGAATTCAGAGCAGGCCTGTTTTAAAGACAGACTTTCACCATTCACACGACATTGCTGCAGCTTTGTGGGAGGGAGGTTATGGTGCAGCGAAGGGCTAGATCCGTGCATAGGTGCAGATGATATTACACAATCGGTACAGAATGTCAGGTCAGATTTACCAGGGGCCAGTTTCTTTAGTTGGTGGTAGAACAAGTGCCATTCAAAGGACTGAGTGACATATTCCAAGGTTAATTATTTCCAGAGAAGATAAACTAAAAAGTTGGGAGGAAACGAGATGGTTTTTGTGTGTGTGTGTGTTTGTTTGTTTGTTTATGTAAGTTATGACACATTGATATTCAGAGGATGGAAGAATTGCACTATTACTGTTGTGTCTAAATTGTCACTTTGTCAGATGGAGACTGAAAACTCAACAGCAAGGGGAAGTTATGCATCTCGATGAAAGAGAAACAGTGGCAATAACTGAGAGTGAGAGCATTCAAAGCGAACGGCTTTATTTTTTTTCCTGTATGTGCTGTGTCACCAGCTGACGTGAGCCGAGGAAAATGGTAATAATTGCCGTCAGAATGAAATTTGTATGCCCATTAATGGCATGGATCTTTGCTTAACTGGGCATGCCTGGTCTGTCCTAATTAGAAGCAGAGTCCCTCTCTCCGCTGGCGAATGTGACGCATAGTGACAGTGGGCTGTGCTTACCGCAGTAACAGCCCCGCCGGTGCACATGCTCGGGCTCCGTTACCAAGACAACGTGCTTCCCCCCCCCCAGCATCCGCTCAGGCGGCGGTGGCGGCAGGAGCGGGGATGCAGGCCCGGGCCCCGGGATCGCCCCGCCGGGGCGCGCACTCGTGCAGAAACGACAGACGAGCGGGAAATCGGAAGGGACGCGAGCCACCTGAACTGGCCCTCCGTGATTAGGCTGCTGTCCGGCCTGGCATCGCGAGGTGTCAAGATATTAGGGAGGGCTGAAACGTGTGCCTGAAGCAACGGCCGCACTGTTCCGCGTTTCTGCGCTCTCGCAGCCTCCTCTCTCTCTCTCTCTCTCTCTCTCTCTCTCCCACACGCTCTCTCACACGATAATGCCCACTCTGACTAAACAGATCTCACAGTCGGCCACAGCGGGGAGTCTCTGGCTCTAGTTAGAAAAAGGAGACAAAAATCCTTTCACAGGCTTTACTGCAAGGGGAGGTTGCTTAATATCCTATGTATCACCTCTCTGCAGTTTAGGCTGAGGAGCTCCACCTTGGCCACAGCTTGTTTGTATCTGTGGCATATGGTTGTATACTGTAGGCTGTCTCATTGCCCTTTGACTATTTCAGCTGTAGCATCCCCCAGTGATTTTCCCTGCCAAATCAGGACATGTCATTCCCAGCCATTGGCTTTGGCTCTTTATTTGCTCCATAAATATCCTGCTGTTAAAGTGAAATTGAGTCCTTCCCTTTACAGAGAGCATTGATCTCTAACTAAAATACTGTCTTCATTTTCATATTAGAGTGTTTTTTTATTTTATCCACCCTGGCTGTGTGCAGATCTGCTTTGTATTAGATCCAGGTTTGAGTCCCACTGACAGAAGGGAGAATTCCACCCACGGTTACAGTTACACACACACACAAACACATACACACACATACCTGTAGGCACGCACACACACAACATACGTGCACACGCACACACACACACACACACACATGCACACACGCACACACACACATACGGACCTGTAGGCGGGCATACACACAACATATGTGCACACGCACACGCACACACACACACACACACACACACACGGACCTGTAGGCGGGCATACACACGTAACATACACACATCCGTACACACACAAGCATATATACATAAACTCTCACACACACACTCCCTGTCCTCTTGGAGTGTTGTTTTGAGAATGTCTCGTTGACTCCTGCTTTGCATACTCTTCACACAGATGATTGTGTGGATCTGTGAGGATGGGAAAAGCCTCCTACACACTCCACTTTGCCATTCTGCTCCAGTTTGCTCTGGTAACAAATTGCTTCAAAAAAAGCAGCCCCCAACTTGTTTGTGGACTTCAAAATGAAAGTCATTTTGTGGACAGTTTTAAGGTGATAAATGCATAACTTTACATACCTTAAACACTATATTTGTCTTTATTAGCAGGATGTGGATGGATTAAAAAATGCACAGTTTGGTTAACCTTTTATTTGGTTAAAAATTGAGTCTATAGGTCAGGTAACCTGATTTTGTGCAATTTGACAACACCAGAATGTCTGTGTTAATCTTTCATTACACTGCATTGAGCTTTGCTCCCTGCAGCTGTGTGGGATCTGGTGCTGTATGTGGTGAGGAGGCTAGCAGAGCCAGCCGTGTCCCAGGTGTCAGCAGTCATTCGGGGCTGATCTGCTTAAATTGAACCTTCCGTGTGAAATGGTCTGGAACATCCAAAATCATCCGAAAAAGCAGACAAGCAAAACCAAACAAAATGAAAGAAAAGGAAAAAAAAGGGTATTTTTGCTGTTGCTTTACTGGGGGTTGAATGTTCTCTTGCATTTCTCTGCGCTGATTTTTAAGGTTGCTAAGCAACTGGTGGTGCTGTAATGAATGGTAACAATGAGGTACTGGCGTGAGCCCAGTCGAGGAGCTGCCCCCCGCCTGCCAGGTCTCTGACATGGCTGCCTTTTACATCACTTCCTGAGGCCCGCCCCCACTCCTGGTCACCAGTGTCTAAGCCCCCTTGATGTGAGTGCCAGTTGCAACTTCTGTTCCACAGAGTCGTAAACAAGGTGAGCAGTAAGTAAGCCAGAAAGCAAATATAAGCACAACCGGCCAAGCATGATGTAATGTTGCTGTTGCTCTTACCATCAGGAGTCCCTTTGAAATGCAAGATCCACTCTTGACATCAAAACTCAGTGCAGTTTCTGTTACATTGTAAACCGTCCAGCCAGTTTACATTTGATGTCAGTCATTAGCCGGCAGCACAATAAGTAAGGCTTCAATAACAAAGGCGGCTTTTTTCCTGAAGTTACTTTTAGATGTAGCTGTGTCTCTCCTCTTCAGAGGACATTCATTGGTGATTAATTTAGATGACAGGTGATTGAATGATGTGCGATCATATAACTGGGAGTGTGATTTAGAATAGCTGCAACCTGGCAGGGCTCCCCCAGCGAGCAGCTCATGCGCAGTAGGGTAACACACTGTCAGACAGACTCATTTATTTTCTTTTTATTACTTTTATGACCTTTCACTTTTAATAATGTTTAAGCTTGTAATATCCGCCACCCCCAGACACCCCCATTGCTGTTTATCCACCCTAGATCATTTCTTGTTTTTGGTAATTCTCATCTCATGGGGTCCAGACCAGGAACCCAGTATGGTGATGTCGCCCCCTGGAGCGAGCAAGTGTAATGGGAGCCTTGTGTGCCAGTTAACAAGTGGTATAGCATGCTAAATGATATTATATGTATTGCGGTGTTGGCCTATGGGGAAGGTATAGGGTGTGTCCCAATACTCTAGAGATGTGTACTTGTGTCTCTTCCTCGATTCCTCAGTGACGCCTATCAAGGAGATGGGGAAGAGATGCGATGGGAAAATAAGGAGGCCACTAATGCAGTGAGGGAAATGGAACATCCTTGTGCCATTGAACTTGAGCAATAATGTATGACTTTTTTTTGCAGGAATCCCTTCCCTCTTCAAAACTGATTTTTTAAAAAGAATGTGTAGTTAATTAGTTAACTATTTTTTCTAGCAAAATGTTTCAGCCAGTAGAGTCATAGAGTTTTCAAGGTATATTTAAAATATCACACCAACTCTTTAAAAACTGAAAAAATCTGTGTGCAATTTCTGTCAAAATATAATTTATTTGTACTGTGATTTATCATTGCACTCTGTCTGCTTGTATGTTGTATACATAGTTTTTAAATTCTGTAGTGACTGTTTATGTCATTTTAGGAATATAAACATGCATATAATTACAATGTGTTTGACAGGGACAGACCCTTGAAAAACTCTTCTGCATGAGGACACATTGATGCATCCTATGCCAAGGAGATAAACAAGGACATGTCTTGCTACCTTCATATGTCTATGACAGAATTTGAATTATCCTTAAAGGTGTGAAAAGTTATTTGATTCTTAGGTCACTGAGGATGCAAGGATGTAGGAATTGAGAAAGGACACAATTGAGCACCACTGGGACACAGTCATAGTGGAAGAGGAAATAGGAAGGATGAATTTATAACATCAAATTTTCCTGAATCAGTTTTTTTGCCATTTCTTGTGATAATCTAGTTTGCCAGCATACCCAATAGTAACAGGTTCCTTTTTGCTTTGTGTCTAATATAGTCATGCACTCACATAGTTAAAACATAGTTAAAAGATATGTGGCTTGTGTTTTTACCTCTTTTTTGATTTAAACTAATGCCTCAAAGTGGAATTTTGTTTGTACCTTATGTGGTTCATTAAGTTAATTAATCCATCAGCTTTTCCCCATTCATTTACATAGTTCAAAACTGACTCTAAAAGGAGTGATAAAAAGCTGACATTAGCATAATATACCATCTGTCTCAAAAGTCTCAGCAGAGACACATTGAACACATCAAACCATTAAATATTTTTTAAATGTTCTGAAGAAAGCAATGATGGGAAAAATGGAAATCAAAATGAGAAAGTTTTATTTGTGTGCACCTCATATTAAATAATTCAACGAAAAAATTTGTTTCACTGAAATTGTTAAAGTTTAAAATGTAAAAAATTAAATGTAAAAAATATCTATATTCTTGGTTGTGTTCACTTAAGAAATATGGGTATGCTAGATGCCACATAGTGGGAGGTCAAAGGTAATTAGACAGAAGAAAGAAAGATGTACGGTGGATTGAAATGGTTAGACATTAAAGACGTAAAGAAAGACATTCCAATCATCAGTTCTGAGAATACCTCAGTCTCTTTGTTGTAATCGCATTTATTGAATATATCTCCTGGCTCCTCGCTGTAATTAAAATATTTCATTTGAAGTACAAAAAGTTACTTTAAAAAAAGGCGCAATTGCGATCTTCGTGGAAAAGACTTCTTTATTTACAGGAATGGCGGTTGTCAGAAATACGTGAAACGCACTCTGGGTTCAGCGGAGTCAAATTGAACCCCGAGCACTCAGTGAAAGCATTCTTTATACTGATACAGAGCTTTGATCAGGATAGACAATAATTAACGTACATGTGGTGAAATACAGGATGTCTGGCAATTAGATTAACTTCCCTAGCAAGAACAGTTCTCAATCACCCATCACCGGTTTCTTTAGAAGTATCAATTGCCGCAATGGCTAGCTGCATTGAAGTGACAATTGAGGTCTGTGAGCAGAACTGTGGTTACAATAAGGCCATGTAGACAAATGAATACAGGTATTTCCTGTAAGTGAGAGGATCTGTGCTCTCTTATGCTGCATCGAGTGAGCTGATTTAGTTTTTTACATTAAACATGGCTAAGTCAAAGGGAATCATCTGATGTTGCCATACCATGAAAAGCGGCAAGATTGTTAGTAAAAAAAAAAAACACACAAAAAACAAGGAGTTGCAAACAGGTTCAGCACATTTCTAAGTTTAAAGGTTTTCTTGCCCTGGCAAATGTCTTGCCTAGAGGTCATCGCTGATGTGATGTGTATGTTCACATGCTAATTTCCTTGGTGCAATTGCCAACCGCATACTGTGCACAAACATGAAACGATGAACCAAAACGAACCTAACCAAACGGAAGCTGTATATATTGGGTACAGACATTTGTGAGTTTGTGAATCAGTAGCAATGACTCATGTACTGCGGATGTTCCTCTGTCTCCATGGAAGCTGGTGCAACAGGCACCGGCATGGACGGCCTCCTCAGTAAAGCCCAACCCTCAGACCACATTATGACCCTTGCAAGAACACTGTATTCTCACCGGCTCTCTTCCTGTTGCTTGCATGTCCGTTGCTCCTTTACATTCAGCTGAACTATCTTGATCTGGATTTGTGTCTGCTTCAGTTATTCATGTGTAGAAATAGGAGTCAGATGTATGTTTAAGGACAGGAAATAGACATCATCGACTGTATCTGGTACAGGAATGAGATCGTATTGTCTGCTCTTAATTTGATTTTTAGTCCATCAAAGAGCCACCCTCCAGACCAGCTGTAATGCGTTGCAATTTACTTTCCCCTTCAAGTGCCATTATTATCAAAGCTGGGGACTGTAATTTGTTTGACATTTGTTTTCATTCCATCAGATTTACTGTAAAGTGCTGTGCTTTGTGCCCTGTGTCAGATAGACCTTTCCTGGCTCTTTTGTTTTCCAGCGGTCCTATTTATTTTAATACGTCTGTCATCATTTTAATGGCATCTCCATTGTGTGTTTTCAGCAGGGCATCATGGAAGTTTCTGCAAGGATAATGACATTTGTTTTGGAGCAAAGATCTTTTTGCCTTTCTTTTTCTGATAGGTTTAGTGAATTGGACTGCACTTACTCGACCAAATTGGTGAAGACAGGGTTATTGGTACCGATGTCACATTCTCTGTTGGGTGTTACCTTTTTCAATTTGAACAGATTCTATCAGTGTACTAAGTAGTGGGGCTGTAATTTCAGTTGACTTCATTCAAGCTTTAATTATGTTGACGAAGAGATGTTGATGGAGAACGTTGCCCATTTGAAAATGTACTATGCTTAAAAAAGCAAAACAAAAAAGTGTTCAAAAAAAAAAAAAAACAAATTTAGTTCATTATGTGAGGAAATGGAAGGCGTGGTTTTAGTAAACTCCTGCAGGTCAGTATGTGAGAACCTGGAGGGCATGAAAATATATATAAGTCAATATGTGTGCTGTGAGGAATTGAAGAACATGTGTATGATAAACCGATGCAGTTCAGTATGTTAGGATGTGGTGACATGATTGGAGGAGCTTGGATCATTGGCTTATCCGCCACTTTGTGGAAAGACTCTTAGTGGACCTGGTGAATGGAGATCTGTGTAAGATCCATCTGCATTTAAGTGGGGGACAGCTTCCTGCACCTTGACAAAATTTTGGGTAGTTTAAAAGAGTGACTTGACGGAGGAGTCTCAGAGTACCCTGTTAATATTTATCTCAGTAAAATGGCCACCAGAGAGCATTAGGCTTCTCTCCATTTGTAAAGCAGGATCCACTTTAAACAGGCGCTTGAAAAGGCTTGCATGTTTAACTGGAAAAATTTTGCTTCTCCCCTGGCACTGTCCATTGGCCTCTCTGAGTGGTGACGGGCTGGATTTTGGCACGATTTGTTACAGTACCTCATGTTGATCATGTTTATATTCATTTATATAATAATTTAAATGTATACTGAGATTTTCTTTTCAAAAGCATATTCCATGTGGCATTCAGGTTTCACAGACACGACCGGAGAAAGTATAGAGGTTCCTGCCATGGAAAAAGGAGCCGATTTGGTTTTGTGCCATTTCCCTCTTCCCATCCAAGCCAGGGAAAAGCATGGTGAGAGGAGGGGAGGCGAAGTGTAGCTATAGAGTGACTGGCACTACCTCCGACCAATGGAATCTTCTTCTGGCTTTCTGCAGCTCTGCCGCTGACACAGCGAGGGAGGGAGTGTGTGTGTGGGCTGGTGAAAGCTTCATGCAATGGTAGTTAGGTAACTACAGCACATAGAAAGCGAAAAAAATGAAAAAGGAGTTTAGGAGGAGAGAGAGAGGGAGGGAGAGAGAGAGAGAGGGAGAGAGAGAAACATAGAGAGAAGCAGCATGTAATTTGTGTTGTTTAAAATTGAAACAGAAGGGATCCACTGTTAAATGAGAGCGCTTTACATAATGTATGCTTCATATTGTAATGGTATAGAAACTATAAATTACTGGAGGAATCCCTGACTTGGAAGGTGGTCTGGGGAGGGGGGGGGAGAGAAAGAACGAAAACCAATGGAATTGGAAGAGGATTCGAAAGCTATTTGACAAGCTATTATTTCCTCACATCAGGTTGCAGGCTCATGTTTACAGGCATCCAGCTGGAGCATACAAGCAGAGGGAGAGGAAGCAGATCGTTCTGAGTCCGTAAGTACCCAAGGCTATTTCTGTGGAGCACTTTCCGGCCAGAGACAGAGAGCTAGAACGTTTTGGGTAATCTTCCTCTGTGGGCCTGAAGGTCCACCTTTGACGAGACGATCGCTGAAACGGGCACTGTGATGTTTCACTTGTTGACTAGGCCCCCACATTGTCAGGGTCATGACCTGCTGGTGGGCTCTCTGATGTATGTCTGATGATTATGTGGACATGGATTTTATGTTGTTTTTTTTTGTAACTCTGTGAAATGAGAAATGCCTCTGCTCTGTTTTATGATTTCCATTTGCTGTTAGTGCATCAGTTAGTCCTGCTGGAAAAATAAACACTGCCAGGCTATGTGATTTGTGCCTTCATTTGTAGAGAAGCAGTCTTAGAAAAGTGCTGTGACTCTGGACATAAAGTACCAGTGTATAGCACATTTGCTTTTCATCATGATAGTCAAAGTGACAGATTGCAGTTAAACCAGTGTGAAGTCCAGCCTTCTGTTTTTTTTTTGGTAGCACAATATGTCACATTGGCTAGCACTGACTTGAAAACAGAAAACAGACACAAAGCTGTTTTTTTAAACGAGGCTTTGAAATGCTATTGGATTAGATTGACCACCATCATGTACTCAATTACTATTGCTCCTGTGTAGCTGTATAGGTTGTGAAAGCCACAAAGCAATAAAATATATGTACACACAAGCGGGGCTGTTTGTAAGCTTAGCGGTCTGGGATCGTAATGATTCCTTTTTATTTTGATCATATGTCTTCCCGGTGCCTCGGCCTTCTGTTAGGTGGAAGGAGCTGACCTACCTCTCAGCCACCCCCGTGCTCAGGCTCCATTCATTTTGGGCAGCGTGGCACTCAGCAGCGTGTGCCCACAGCGCCTGGTGGAAGGTCAGACCAGGGCGGGCGAGGATTGGGGGCAGTGAGTCTGCCAGCAGTCTGCCTGGATCTCATGCTGCTCTCACGGACGCGGGTGCTGCCGAGCCAACGCTACTGCCCTGCCATGCTGCGCTCACGTACTCAGGCAGGGCATCTGCAGTTGTACTGGCGGTGCAGCATAGTGGTAAAGAGCAGGGTTTATAACCAAAAGGTTGCTGGTTCAGTTCCTTTGCTGGTGGCAGTGCTGTTGTACACTTGGGCAAGGTACTTAACCCACAATTGCATCATTACATATCCAGATGTATACATGGATAACCTGTAAAAAATTGTAACCTATGTAAATTCCTCTGGATAAGAGCATTTACTAAATGACACTAGTGCAATCTAATGTAATATTGCTGCCATACCCTGCACCATTCCCTGTGTCACACAGACAGTTACACTAATACTGAATCTCTGACCCACACTGTCAGCTTTAATCCTCAGTGATTTAAAATGATCCTCCAGAGCTGGAGTAATATTGTAAGCAAAGGAGTTGGAATAACATGAAAGAGTTGCAAAGGATAATACAGGGCAGATGATCACATGGACAGGTGTGAGGTATGCTGGTGTCAGTTTAAGCACAATGAGTTTTCAGTTTACCATATGACCATCACTGCTGGTAGAAAAACCACCATTTTCTTTTTAAATGTTTCCTCTTTATATAACCCTTTTTGGAATAGCTAATTGCACACTAGGCTTGTGTCACTGTCAGAACCGCTGCAGGCACACAGGAGCGAGGTGAATGCAATCCTCTGCTATACTCGCACTCAAGCCAGTAGCTAATTTTCTCACTCCAAGCCCCAACAGTGAAGTGGGTGCCAATGGGAGGATAGGTGCCACTCCACCGATGTCACCTGAGCAACATGAAGGCACCTCATAACTAATAGTGGTGCCAGACAGCAGTGAGACAAGGAGGCCTTGGTGAACCAAACCCTCTCTACCTCTGCCAGCTTATTTTGCCAGTGTGGGGTCCCGCTCATTGTCAGCAAATGACTGGTTGGTTGTGAACCTGGGCTGTAGGCTTCAGCTAACACTCAAGACAAGGGCCTCAGATGGAACAAGCCCAGAAAAGAATCACCAGTTTTAACCAATTTGTTAACCCTTTACCTGTCCTCATGTGGCATCTAGTGCATTCTAGCATCCAATGGAAACGATTTGGCCGCCAGTTCAAAAAACATGCCACACAGGAAGGAGTGATTGAGGCATCAAGAAGTGAAATCAATAGGCACTTGTAGTCTGTGCAAATTCAGGATTATGCTAACTGCATAAATTAGTAGGCCTGCAGCCAGCACTTTGTCTTTCAGAACACAGTTCGATGTGCTCCAACAGTGTTCTGACAGGACTAATACAGTGTGCCAAGAATGACAGCACCAAGCCATATGAAATACTCAGATTAAATAAAAAAACTTTGACCCATTTACTAACAGCAAATTTTAAGTTCAGTGATGGTGGCTTCCCCATGGGGCACAGCTAAGAGTGTATGCAGAGTAAAGAATTTGGCGAATGATGCGTGTAATGTGAGTTTATTCCAAGCCAAATGTATCGACTACCTGCACCACGGTTGTGTGTTAAGATTAAGTTTAAACATTGCATTGGTCGGGGACTGGGGGAGTCTTCATTTGGTAAACTTAGGATTTTCGTATATCATTCAGGACGGTCTTTTCACTTGAACCCACAGATATCTTTCTGTAATAGCCTGTACATTGAACCTATAATCAGATATCTCCTGGGATTTATAAATCCAGTGTGTCAAAAATGTGTTTTTGGAATTGTGAGTTTATGTTTAAACATCAGGAAGCCCAAAACATGTTCATTTGTATAGGATCAATGCCAATTGACACAGTTTTACAGTGATTCATTGAAGTGTTGATGAATAATTAAATTATTAGTGTTATATGCTGAAACTAAAATTTGCTAAAATATGCATGAATGTCTTCACTGATCAAAGTTTGGGAGAGGAGCCCTAGAGCTGCCATGACACACGGGTCATTTACAGTGGTTCTTCAAAAGCAGTGGTCTGACAGAACTTAATGATGGACAGGCAAAGTCAGCAACTTTTACCTGTCGTCAGATCTGCATTAATTAGGCCTATCAGAAACAACAAATGCTTCTGTTGAGAGGCAGTTTTGTACAACATGCCCGATTCTGATACTGAGGACAGAGAGCTGTGAGTTGTTTTTCTTTGAAAGGTGTTAGAGGACAAGAGTACATTTCAGGAATCCAGTCTCTATCAGCAAGCCAGACAGGCAAAATTCATTCTGAAGCACCACTTGAAATGAAGTAAAATTGACAGATGACTGAGTGGTTTTCCTTAAGTTCATGCCACCCCAAGTGAGGCACCTAGAAAATCTCGGGGGGTGGAGGGGGGTGTCCACAGGAAGGTTTACAAAATGTGCTCCTCTGGACTGGAGACAAATTAATGAGACCTCAGCCGTGCAGATCTTCCTGACGTCCTGGCGTCTGCCGGACTGCAGGCTCCGGCTGCAAAGGCTGTGGTGAAACTCTGGCGTGGGCAGTGAAACCTGCGAGATAGCAGGCATGAGCTGGACTGCGCAGGTGAGAGGCAGTGCCCATGTCGCCCACTCTGCTGCCAGAGCTGCGGAAGGCAGAGGGAGGCGGTGTGAAGGTGTGAGTCACTCCAGCAGGAGAACGAAGGGGGGCTGTGTGCGTCTGTGTGTGTGTGTGTGTGTGTGTGGGGGGGGGGGGGGGTGTGTTTCAGTGTCTGTTTTTTTTCCTATGCATCATTTCACTTCAGTTGATTTTCATCATTTCGTTTTGTCAGTTGACAGTTTGCTGGTTTTGACAGCGGAGAGACAGTTAATCCCAGACCCAACTCTCAGAAGCAGTGGAGGTTAAGGGTTATAGTTGATTCAGAGATGAGTTGGCTGACAGTGGGTGATATGTCATAGGATTTGTTGCTGTGTGGCTGATGCACAAATAGAACAGGGCCATTTAAAAATACATCTGTCACCAGAGGTGACCTGAGCAGGCTAGCATAGTATCCAGACCTGCAAGCATAAACATTCAAGTGACAATAATAATGTACAAATGCTGATATGTTTGAGAAAGAGCATATTCATTTCAATCCCCAAAAAGGGAGTATTGGGGAGCAGTATGAAGTGCATGACAAGACAAACATAGATTTAAAAAGAAGCAGAGGAGCACATAGCAAACTGTCACTAATTCCTTCACCTATGATGTATTATAGCTTCTACCATATACGTTGCTCTGTCAATTCTTTTTTCTGCAATGCATATTGACTTATTTTAGAACAGTTTCAAATGACTGTTTCATTGACATTTCCTTTGTAATGCTAGTCATCGTATTGCACACATCTTGAGTGAAGCACCTTCACCTTCTGAGAAAACCTACAAACGTCATGTCTGCGTTCACCTTTTTTGTGTGTGCCTGGCTGTTCAGTAAGGCTGTCCCTACATCGACACTCATAAATGTCACATTACCTTCCATCCCATGGGAATTAATCTAGCAGCTATAATGTGTATTCTTACTTGACTGAACAAACACGGCAATAATGAGAACAGGCTTTCTCGAAGTCTTCTTTATTGCTATGTCTGTCTCCCCTCGATTACTTTGGATGTATGGATGCCATAAAATGCACCGTGCTCAGAGTGACTTGAAAGGGTTGTGTGATGGAATGGCACCATACACTGTGCGGAAGTGTTGACACTTGCTGTGGGATCCTTGATGTCTTTTTCTTTGAGTGTGTCGCACATATCACCACTAGATCCAACGCTGTCGTCCCTCAGTGCCGGGCCGTTGACTAATACAAGCCCAGTGTAGCATTTACAGGGGCCGAGATCCTCTTCATACTATTCCTCCTTCCTTGGTCAAGAGCATGTTATACATGTACATCACATGGCCCATGGTAAAACGTGCAGCTTCCATCCACCCACTCAGCTGCTGGTGTAGCGGGGGGTGTGGGGGGGAGCACAGCAAGAGCTCTGCTCTAGCAGAGCCACGTCTCTCCTGCGCCCCACGCCTTTGCAACCACGCATCCTACTGCAGTCTGGGCTAAATGCACTTCTACACCTACATCTGTTGTCCATCGAAAAAAAGGAAAACCACAATATTTAGGGCACTGTTGAGAGTTCCTGCTTTGAAAGTGCAGCACCTCTCCCATCTAGAAGGAAGGTTAGAGATAAATATCAATGGTCTGTATTAGATGTTATAGTAAACAGCAAACAAACAGTGAAACAGGGGCAGGAGAAAAAGTCTCTCAGTCTTCCCATACACTGAGATCATAGGAAGTATGTGCTTGTCTGCTTTCTACTTTGGGTACTTTGGAGTATAACGCAATAGATTTAAATTCTCTTTAAATAATTTTGCTTCATTGGTCATACAGACTGATTACGATATTTTCCCTCAGTTTCTTGGGTCATTTTGTCCAATCTTTGAAGTTGTCATGTGAGTGTCTGCATTTGGAGTTAATGTAATCTGTCTCTGGTTGCCTAAAAGGTATCACCTTCAGTAGACTGTTTCATTCATATAATACGTTAATGCACAACCCACATAACTATGTCCTGATGGGTATTATAAAATCCTCTATAGAGGGGGAGTGGGGCAGAGTTTTAGAGGCTCTTCGTATCACAGAGAAAAACACTCGTGTTCTGTGTGTGACAGTGGCACAAGGGAGCTGGCAAGAAGTGGGTGAAAGTCAAAACGCCATTGTCAGGGGTCCGCCGTGACCGGGGCTAGTGAAGATTACAATGAAGAAACGGCGCGAGTGAGAAGAAAACAACAGATGGGTTTACCCCACCATGGAGAGAGCTGGGGAAGATGAAGGGAACGTGCCGTCCCCCTTGAGAGCCTGCTGCCTGCGTTGCACAGATCCGACTAGGCAGAGCACTGTGGCATTTAAGCAGCGGATAGGATTTTGTTTCTAATTGAGTGCCTGATTTGTTTAAATACATTCAGCGTGTCTTTTTTTTTTTTTTTTTTCAAAGGCCCCTCACACCTTGGCAGCGAATTCGGTGCCTTCTATAAACGCGGCACAGCGTCTTACAGGAAATTGAAATCAGCTCTTAGCCCAGAGCTGGTCACGCTTGCTTGATTTCTCTGCCAGAGACAATGGCAAGCAATCAGTGAGTCATGCTCTGCTGGGTGGAAATTTGCATGGGGGTAATTATGACCCCTCTACCTATAACGTGTGACCCCGGTTTATGGATGTGGTGGATGGGGGGGGGGGGGGGGGGGGGGTGACAACCTGTTGACTGGGGTGTACAGGAAGCTATCTCAGCTGCACGCCTGTAAAGCCTCCTTTTAGGCGGCATGGTCCCGGAAGGCTGGCACACTTTGAACTCTCGGATGTTTCTAAGACGGATGGATTGCGTGGGGACTGGAAACAGGGCCAGCGCAATGTGTCAGAACAGACAGTGAAACGCACAGATCTGTCTTCTTTGGCTCCCTGGGGTAAAAAAAAAGGAGTTTCTCCTATAAAGACTGCTCTAACACGACAGGATTCAGTGATTGATGGAGGCACTTCTGTACCTGAACCAGGCTGAGGGATGTTCAGCAACTACTCCTCTGCACCTTCCATTGCACCGTAGCCCCCGTCTCACGGTAGTTCTTGTGTGCAGCAGGCCCCATCCTAACTTCGTGGCACCTGACAGAAAACATATTTCAATCGCTGGTTCGTATCTGTGGTAAAGATGAAGCCGTATTGGCTCCAGACACACAGAGCCTGCAGCCCATCCGTGTAGCTGCAGCGTCTGTCGCATAGCAACTTTAGGAATGAGCCTGCTGGGGTTAAAGCAGCTGATACCCTCCTAGACCCTCCCAAAGAGATGCTGAAGCCTTCACTCATCTGGGATTCATTGAAAGGGACTGTTTTTTTTTTCTTAGCGTTTAAGGACCAGATGTCTGTGTTTTGGGAAGAAAAGGGCGGAAGAAGGGAGTGGGAGATGGTGTTAGAGCAGAGAGAGACTGAGCGACCATTTTGGCAGTACATTGAGGCATGTGGCTGAGTGATAGGCTTGGAGTGAATAATTCAGCTCTTATTGATGCCTGATTAGGCATATTGCAGTGTTGAGTTGCAGAGCCCCACAGGAGATTCGAATGTCGCTTCCCCCATCTGCATCCGGTCATTTTCTTACTTGCGGCTCTTTCAAGCACTACCTCCCATGTTCTAAACTCCTTTATGCACATTCTGTGATTTTAGCCTTGATTAAGCCCCGATTATGAACCCATGCAAGTCTTTTTGTAACTTTGGCAAAAAGCGGGGTAGGAGTCAATACATCACTATTATAAATGCCCTGTGGGTAGAACAGGTTGAGTGTTTCCTGAGTCCACAGGAGTTTGAGAGTATGCTTCTGTAAGCTCCTATGGTTCACATTTCAGTTTCTGCAATTCCAGAATATTTTCAGAAGAACCAAATAGTGTGTAAATGCTCACCTTTCGAAAGGGACAAAACTGACTGTACATAATCAAAAGTCAGGCAGATGTTTCTGATGTGTCCTCATGTACACACACAGTTCTTCTCACTGATTTATTTTTGAGTGTTTTCACTTGAGTAAAATAGCACTCATATGACAAAGACAGTCTCATCTCTAGATTCCATTTTCCATTCCAGCTCAGTGTGCAGGTAAGACACAACAGGAGACCAAATGGGACAAAACTCATTTCACACACGTCCATCCAGGAGAAACCTCCATGGCACATTACGATGGAGACGGATATTATTATTTCCTTCAGACTGGGCTGTTTACATACCGGAGATGGCCGGAGATACTAGCATACTAGCATCCCTTCTCTCTCACACAGACACACATAAGCTGTGAACTCATCATACACTTCCTCTCACACGGTCACACTGAACCACTTTGGAAGCCCTGGTCCTTGCCCTCACTGGCCACCACACAAACTGAACAATACCACGCAGTACACGCAGCGAACATACCGGACACGCACTGAGCACAAAGTCCATGAATGTATTGAGTAATAAACAATGAACACCTCCCACCCACACAGGACATTTCAGCAAACACTGAACACTTCAGGCACATATTGAACACCACCACAATCAACAGTTCCCCAAAACATTGACCACCTCGACTTACTCTGAACAACACTGAAGAACGCTTCCACACTTACCCTCTGCAGTCGTGGAACACCCCCCACAAACACTGAACAATAACCACACGCATTGGACATCACTGCAGACCGTGAGCCACAGCCAATGATCACCTGTGCTCAAGCACAGTCCTCACATACTCGCTGTCCAGAGTCCTCACTTGCCAGGGCAGAGGCATGAAGTGGAGAGCCTGGCTGAGCTCCACGCCAAATCGTGAAGCTCACTGTGTGAGACGGACTGTGATTAATCGGCCTCACGCCTCTCCCTCCCTCCCACGACCAGCTGTTCTGACCCCCTTGATGAGAGATTCCCAGCCTCGTGTCCCACTTATGCCCTTGCAGTCCATACATTACATTAAATTATTGGCATTTAGCAGAAGCTCTTATCTAGAGTGACTTACACAGGTTACAGTTTTTACATGTTACCCATTCATATAGCTGGATATTTACTGAGGCAATTTAAATACCTTGCCCAAGGGTACAACAGCAGTGCCCCAGCGGGGAATCGAACCGGCAACCTTTTGGTTGTGAGTCCTGTTCCTTACCACTGTTACACTGCCACCCCATACATTTCCAGCCATCTTAATATTTTCATTTTTTTCTCAGACACAAATATGCTAAACCAAGACAGATTTTTAAGTAATAATGCTACTCTGTGTGTTTCTTAGACACAGATGTACAGAAAACCGAAATATTAATACTGAGTATTATGTGCTATGTAACATTATTACTACAAAGGCAAAGTGCTTTGAAAATTGGATGAAGATGAACAAGATACAGATTAAAAGAGGAGATGATCTGGTCAACAAACATCAGTTGCATTCAGTAGCCAGATCTAGAAGTGGTGACCAGACATCAGAAGAACAATAAATTATGCATTTCACAACAGCTATCTTATGTGCACAATAAAGTGTAGTCATCTTATGTGCACAATACAGCATTACTTTCAAGATGTTTCGTGTACAATTCCAGATAACAACGAGTACAGTGTAAGTCCCTGTGGGTTTTATGGATTTGCTGCCCTTTGGCCATCTACTTAAAACAACAGAACAGCTCCCACTTAGAACAACACATCTGCTTGACTCTCACAACCCATCTTCTCAGCCTTTTACCTCCCCTTACATGGGGAGGCTGCAGGCCACTGTGACATTAAACCATTTACTTCTGTATGAAGCCAACCTCCTGCCAGTCGTGTCCTGAAAAGCCTGTACTGGGGCCACATTGTCTTTGTAGAAAGGTTCGCCTTTTGAAAGAGGTTTTTATCATTCTGGGTGGGGGTGGGGGACGAGGGGGGGCGGGGTTGATGTTTCACCCTCTAAACCGAAGCACGCATTAACTGACTTTAGCGGACCCAGCTGTTGCAGAGATGAAAGACCTGTGCTTTTTCTCAGGTGCCTCCTTTGAATCAAAGATCATCTGATCTCCAAAGCAAAGCTCCTCGGGTGGTGATCCTGGCATGGGGATGGGGCTGGTGTTGGGTGTGGGGGAAATTTCCCCCAAAATCTCTTTGCAAGCAACTGTATCATCAGTTTAAAGAGCACAGATCAAACCAGTTAACACTGAAGGTGGCCATTTGCACTGAGTATGGTGCATGGTAATAATATGCATTAATACAGCAGCAGTATCATTATTACAGTACAAACATATGATGCTGATGTAGTATCTGCAGTCTCCATAGTCCTCTAAAATTTGTCTTTGTGTCTGCCTTAGGAATCAAAATGCAATTACTCTCAGAAAACTCAGGAAAAAATAATAATCTGTCCTAAATGCATAACAGCTTGTTAGCTTCCTAACCCAACTTCAAATAAATCTGTTATTTAGTGTTACTTTAATGCAAAAAGGAATTGCTATTTTTGGTAATCATCATGTGTCTGACTGAAAAAGGTAGACATGCTATTTCAATAGTATTGAGAAGATGCTTTTCTCCTTTTCCAAAACCCCAAATCAGTAGAGAGCGTGTTTCTCAAATGGTCTGGCTTTCTCAGTCAGCTCTAGACTGTTATTTAGCCTATGCATGTGCCTTGGCATTTGTTTCCCTTTTGTCCCACACTGAACCCTCTTAGTGAAGAAACAGCTATTTCAGATTTTAGGATACTTGGGTGGATGTTGGTACTCCCCATAAGGTATTATGGATGTGCATCTTTGATACAGTAAATTAAATTTTGTTAATGTATGCTGGTGTGAAGATATTCAGCAGGTGCTTAGTGGACCATGGAGTGGAAAACAATATCACTCCGATTTCTGCCTGAGCAAACCCTGAAAGGTCTGACAAGTCACTTTTCCGTCAATTGAGCCCAATCATAAGCTCTGTTGAATGTTAACGGCGACCAGTTGGAGATCCTTCAAAGTCCGTTGAGATCAGCGTCAAACTGTCCTGAGAAGGACTGCGTCCCTTGCAGAGCAACAGAATGAAAGTAAAGCTAATTGGTTAACAAAAGTTCTTGTTCGTTGTGCAGTGCCATCACTTTGCTCACAGAGTTTGGCAAGTTCCCAAAATAGATCAATGCTTGGAGGTGGGACATCGTTAAGCACTTTATTGTTTCAGTAATTGCAGCAAAGTCCTTGGGCTTAATTTCTGTTGAGCTTACCTTTTGAAAAACAGATTTTTTTTCTGCCCATTGAAGGTATCTGGAGACATTGAGGCTGATTCTCTGTTTTGGGCTTGGCTGCTCATCCGATACTTTTGTCACTCTTGGTATTCTGATGTCCACAACCTACTCCAACGGCTTAACTTAGAGGACCTTTCAAAAGGTACAATATCAGAAGTGTTTTCATCCAAAAATAAAGCTGTCCTCGATTCTGGGCCCCTCAGAGAGCTGGCTAACAAGCTGGCATTCTTACACCAGACCAGAGACGCTGGCAGACAAGAGACACACTGGTATTCGCCCTCCTTGTCCTGCCTCAGGTCCCATTTCAGTGCAGAACCCAGACTATTTTGGGACCTTCGCTGAATCCATTTTGGAACACTTACTTGGGTCACTGTAGTGTTCCCTTTTATGGTCTTTGTTTCTTTCCTTTTTGTGTTTGATTTTGTTTTGTTTGTCCTTGAGATGGTACTTTATTTGTTGCTGTTTCCCAGCAATTTACAGTACTCAAAAACTTCCAGCCAAAGCCAATGCCATGGCCATGAGCAAACCGGGGCTTCTGCAAAATTTTACTATAAATTTATTTAGGGTACAAAATACTTTGGACTCTTTTAATGTTAAAGGGCAATTTTTATAATTAACAAACTTTTCACCACATTTTCAGAACATTGTATTGATTTCAGTGACAAAATATTTCTTTTTAATTTGAAACTGTTTTATGTAAAATTGATCTGTGCCATGAGAAAAGGTAAGTAAATATCACTGAATGTCAACGGGGATAGTACAGAAATATAATTAAAATAATAGTTAAAATATGTTGCATTGGAATGTGATGATTCCAATTGTGATATTAAACCCATTTATTAGGGTGATTTTTGTATTGTAGTTGCCAGTACAAAGCCCTTGTGTGGGTTAATATGTCTGTAATGGAAATAGTTTGTGGCAGTATAAAGTAAGTGTTTTCATGTGTGTGTGTGTGGTTGTGTGTGAGGCTTGTTCTGTCTTCTTGCTGCAGTGGTTGAACTCATTACAAAAGCTGTTTTTATACAGAAGCTTCTGAAAGGAGCCTTTTGACTTGGTGTTCTTTGCTGCAGTGTCTGTCCTTTTACTGAGCAAAATAATAGTAGAGGCAGTGGTAGCTGATAAGTACACTAGGTAAATGGTGGTAGGTGTCTCTACAGAAAGCTGGAAGTGTTAAAAAGATTCCTGCACAAAAGCTGAAGGACTGATGCAAGGTGACATACAGTGGAGCCCTTAGGCCCTTGAACTCAACCCATCAACACCTTTGTCTCCCTCCTCTGATTTAAATGTCTGGATATCTGCCGTGGGGAAGGGGCATTGAGGAGGTTCACTGGAAGGACAGTTGAAGCAGCTTTGCTTCTACTGTAAGCTGCTGTATGTGTGTACTTGAGGAGGCCGTAAGACAATACCACTAATTCTGCCTCTCAAAGTCAAATGCAACTTGTATGCAGTGGATGCCTTTGCAACCAGGTAAGAGGAATTTTATTCAAAAGCTTAAGGAGCAGGGTGGGAAGAGGGTTTTAGTGGGAAAGCCATTAGATGTGCCACATGTTGCAGCACTGATATATAGTGACTTTGAATTTCTGAAGTATCCCACTAGACCTCATAGTGGAGAGCCATCCCGGAGACTGCAGAGCTAATCCTTTGCATTCTGATTCATGGAGGCACAATATACTGCTCTCCCGTGACAAGAAACTCCACCAATGTAGCAAAAAAGCTTCTCCCACGCACAGTCTACTCAGAACCTCGTACAGCACAATGCAAGTCCATGTAGACGGGGGGGGGTGAAGAGGTTCTTTTTCACACAACAGAAATTAACTCTGAGCCGCCTCACCACAATACCTGTCTGACTTATTCTCTTCATTATGCTTGCGCTTTCCTGAGGGCTTCTGTGCTGTACCTCACAAAATGGCAGAATTGTATGATGACGTAGTAGTCCACAGAGTCCTTACAGATGGCAGTTACTTTTTTCTTTCAGAAATTTGTTTGAGCATTTTAGGTGTTGTTGAGATTTTGTTATTTATTTGAACATGCAAAAGATACCCCCCTGAAAAGCTAAGGTGTACACACACTCTCAAACCGTTTCTGATCTGAACATTCGTACTTTAAAACATACAGCCATGAAAACACACTCACATGTAACAATTCTCCAGTTTAAGCACGCTCCCATGTAATATACTCCTATGCAAAATTTCTTTTGTGCAGTCATTCTCTGGGGTAAACATACTCCTTTGTAAACCTACTGCAGTGCAAACCGTTGGCCATGGAAGCACATTTTTAATTCATGTTATTTTTATGAGTCATGGTATCAAATTGCAGCGGAGGGTTAGTGCAGTGATATATCTATGGACCTGTGGCCACTTAAGCACTCTGCATTCCAGATTCACATACAGCAGGAGAGGTCTGCTGCTGCAGAAACCCAGGATTATAGAATATTCTTGAAATAAACTTCCTTACCCACACATATAATTCACACATCTTTAATTCTTAGATACTGACATCATTTCATTGTGACTGTCTTTGTAATTAAAAATGACAAATCAAATAGTTTCTGCAACTATAGTGCAATGTCTAGTTCCCACTTAGACATGCACGTTTGGAAAATCACACCCTTCATGTCTTTTTAAGGGCTATTGGGACCCTCCCCAGGAAAAAAAAAGAATAAATTTAATAAATTTCTGTTTGACTTTAAATGGCATGATAATTCACATAGTTTCACCCAGTTTTACCCCTAATACTGATAGCAGCAACATAACATTTAAAATAATTTATTTGTAAGATGGCAAAAGCCATATCTGTTATGGATTGTTTGTGGGATTGCATACAATATTGAAGGGTGGAGGGAGTTGTGGGAACCTCAGCTCCCCATGATTTCACCAACAAAAAACAAAAACAACTCTCAGCTCAAAAAAAAAGAGCTTTGTTGTACTAAAGATCAACGCATTAGCACTGTAGTTCTTGCTTTAACGAAGTCATATCATATTGGAAATATGGGAATACTTAGAAACACTCAAGTTCATAGAACCTTTGCTTGGATTATCTACCTGCTTCTCAAAGAGTAGAACAGTTGTAACAGAGGCTATGTTACAACCACAACACAGCCTGCTGTCTTTTTAAGGACTGTGAGAAATCAGGTGCGACCTCATTGAAATCCACCCTGGATAGCTTTCTAAAATGTGGATTTTGTTTATAATATTTTAATATATTATAATATTTTGCTTATAATGTAATGCTGCCATACTCTGACCTTCAGAGGTAAGGAATGGGATTATGGCAGAATATGGAAATCTGAGATCCTGAGAACTGGAGGGAGGCAGGACCTCTCTAGGCCTGACTGTAAGGGTGTATATTTTCTGCCCTTTGCTGTCATCGCTACAGCAAGCCAGGGGAGCTGATTTAGCCAATTTGAGCAACGCTCTGAGTTGCTTGGACATTTCCACTGAACGTGAAATTGGTCTACACTACACATTTGATCCCTGACAGCTCAGATCCTGTGCAGGCAAGCTGTCTGCTTTAAATGAGACGTTGCTGTTCTTTGTTGTACGGAAATGCATGTTTTTTGGAGTGTTTTTGTTCGTTATTGACACGTCTTTCTTCTTTTCAAAGAGTAGAAGGTTGCCTCTGAATGCAACACTGCGTAACTCACAGATGAGGGGTGGAGCAGGGGGTCAGACCTAATTTGTACCTTAACTGAAGATGAACACCAATCCTGGGCTGTCATGGCTGAATGATCATGGTGTTCACATCGCGTTCCGTGTCAGTCAGCATCTCGAAATCAGATTCTTCGCCATGACATTCTCTCTTTGAAAGGTACAGCTCTCGCCTCACTGATTTAAGCGTGGTCTTCTTCTTTTTCTTTTGCAGAAGCACAAAGTGGACCTGTTCTACAAGCTGCGGCACGTGATGAACGAACTCATTGACCTGCGACGGCAGATGCTGTCGGGCCACCTGACCCAGGACCAGATCCGCGACGTCAAAAGACACATAACCGTGCGGCTGGACTGGGGCAATGAGTGAGTCACTGCCAAATGTCACCGATTCCTCATGTTTTATTCGGGCATATTTTACTTTTCTCATAGTCTCCCCTTGGACCTGGTGAGAAAAATCCCATAGTAGGGTGCACACAGTCAAAATGCTTGAAATGGGTCTAGGTTATTTTTACTCACTTTCTTTTGATTGCGTTTTTTCTATTTCACCTTTTTACCTGTTTTAAGTCTTCTTTTTCATTTTGTCTGTTATTTTCTTTTTTTTTCATTTCGAAAATGAACTCACCCCTAATCTACTACATGTTTGTAATAGCATCAGGGTGCTTTTACAAGGTGTACAGCCTATCACTGTTATGTATCTCAGATATCAACTCTAGACTATTTAATTAATTAATAATTCTGTTCATAACAAATAACAATACCTCACAGGAATCGTTCTGAATGACTCTCAGTGAATTTCTAATACTGTCAAACATTAGTTTTTCCGAACTGGATTGAATATTATGGTAGAGGGGAAACTCAGGGAGTGAGAGGGAATTAAAATTATGTTAGGACCTCTTACTCGTTTTTGCTGTTATGAGCATTACTGTCAAACTGTCTCTACAAACTTCAAACCATCTGTAGAGTTAACAGCAACCATTTTCACATTTTTACCCTTGTTTAATCCTTCTCATACTTGCTATTTAAATTGAAGTGCATGAAATTATGGCAGTGTAGATCTTATCGAATAACACATGGACTATTTGAGTCCTTGTTTTTACCCAGGAGTACACATCTTACAACACTGAATTGCTGAACTGATGTTATGCAGAGTTTCTTTGGGAACCCTAATTTAGCTTAATGTGAAGGATTAAAATGCATAGATAATATTGTCGAGTTTCGGTTTTTGAGACTCAGCATATGTACATTGTTTGGCATCAGTCTGGAACATACAATATATTCCTAACCAACCCAGGTGTTGAAGAGGTACTACTAAAGAACTACTAGAGTACTACTACAGTACTACTGTACTCTAAACTATAACAAAGATATCTCTACCACAGAACTAACAGCAGATTCAACAAGAGCACTTGTACAAACCTGTCATGATTTAGAAACTGGTTCCATATTGCAGTGTAAATTGACACAATCATGCTGGAGTTTACATCTCCCTTAATCTACAATGCCTTAATAACTTTGCAAAGATCCTTTTACCTTTGACACCATGTAGTGAGGTGAATCAATTTTCAAAGTACCTTGCATGGTAGAATGCGCACAGAATGCCTTTTGGCTTTCTTGCACTGTGATTGGTCACTACAAGGCCCAATGCAGGAAATGACGTATGTGAAGAAAGACCCAGTCAGTGTAGATTCATTATGTTCAATCTGTCCTGTAAGTGCACCCCCACCAACCCCCCCCCCCCCCCCAACAGACTCTTACTGCTGAGTCACTTGCTGAGACACGGATGTAGATATTGCAAATAAATGTACAAGACTGAAGGCAAATAGATGTGCAGGATGTATGTCTTTGCGCTAAATGAGGACGAGGAGGCTGTGACAACAGAGGGGTGATTGTGGATCATGGTAAATGAGAAAGGCTCCTGTTTATTGGTTGGAGTTATTGGCTTAACTATCAGTGCCCTGGCCTGCTTCATGAGAATTTATAGGCAGTGCAATCGCCTGACTCCCCCCCGGGTCAGGGGTGTAATTGCTGCTCAATTTCCCTGTCCATTCTCCGGGTAATTACCAGTGCACTCCCTGGACGGCTCCCACCTCTCTCTTCGCTCTACAAATCTGCATCTCTGACAAGGGGAATAGGATGGAAATTAGCCCTTTGTTTCATTACTGAATATGGATCCCCAAATATGGGTTGACTGCAATCCCTCCATGTTGGCTAATTAGCCTAGATGGTGCTGCTCTGAAGGAATTTGAAGGAGCCATGAGAGTGAACATTCAGGTGCGAAGTGAAATTCTAAATAGTTTGATGTTCTGCTGAAGTCGTGGTTATATAAAATGTTCCAAGGATCTGCACTGCATGACTACCAGTTCACTCAGTGAGCTGTGTCCGTGCAAGCACTCTTCTTCTAGACATTTGCAAAGATGGCAGATTTTTGTAAAAGGTGTGTGAAAGGCAGTTTTGTCTTTCTCAAGCCATGATCTTTTGGAGTCAAGTTTTCCAGATGGATCATAATGTAGCTGTTTTATCTCAAAACTGATCAAGTGCAAAATGCCAGGCAGTGAAATGGGCGAATTAGGGAAATGCAAACATCTGTCACTCACTGTCAACTTGATGTTTGGCTTGCTGTTTCCCACTCAGTGGTGCTGCATTCCATACATAGGGGAACATGCTGTAGTTTCATACAGCGAGGAGACTAGGCTCAGTAGATCTTATGCTAAATACTTGCATGAGAATCTGTCTTTGGGTCACATGAGGACATTTATCACTTTACAAACGAGATGCATCCATCTGAGAGCTAAAAGTCAAATGCATTTATAATACCATTTTTTTGTGGAGGGGGCAGAGGTAATCTCTCTGCACCTGCCCATTAGCACTGAGGATAACACATATGATCCCCTGATGCCTGAAATGACAGTTTTTCCACACCACAAGTTCCACTGTGCACCACAGTGAGACGAACACCGAATGGAGGACAGGAACAGCTCTACTGACATTACCTGAGCAGCGTTTAGGCGTCTGATGAGTTACAGGGTGCCTGGGAGCAGTGAAATCAGAAACCCTGCCATCCAACCCGCCCCTACCTTGGCAGAACAAAACCAAGTTGTTTGGCCTGTGGGCTGCTACACACAACTGGGCTTGAACCCATGCTATAGAGCTCAGTCTGTACTCAGAACAAGTACCACCCAGAGAACTCTAGAGTTCTTTATCCATGAATATGCCCAGTGGTAGCACCAGTGGTGACAATACCTGCAGTGGCAGTATCCGTAGCACTGCAGCTGCGATTGTATAAGCAACAGTAGTTATAGCAGTTGAAATAGAAGTATTAGTAAAGGCAGTAGGATTATGAGAGGTGCTATAATTGTCATAGGCGCTATTTTTGCCACAACAGTTCGATAGGGTTCTACGAGCTCAAATTTCAGCTGCACAGTGGCCTCCGATACATAAACCTGTTGATGGAGGTGCAGTAGGCCGGCCCCAGAGGTCACTGGTGGCACTTTGATTGAAAAGCTGGTAATGCATCTGAACAGTCCCTGAAGGGAGACCCCGAGCTGAAAATGTGTGTCACGGAGTCACGTCTGCGGCTCCCTGGCTGGACGCCTGTGAAGCTTATTGGACTTGAAGGCTCACAGTTTGACTGTGCTCTCCCGGCGGCAGAGGCATCCAAGTCCACCACGATAAACAATAGACTTGCGATCTAAGGGATGATTTTTTTAAAATTTGGATTTGGGTAAAACAGGTGTCAGATAAGAGGTAAATAACACTCTAGTGACCTCTTTATGGCCCAGATGTTATCTTGAATGATACTCTTGTGTGACATGTGTTTTTTAAGAGCTCAAGAACTGCCCTCTCAATATCTAATAAAGTTTCCTTATAAAGCTATCTCTTGACCAGTGTGTGACCCCATTTCATCCCCTCAGGGTGGCCAGGGCATTGTTTTTTTTTTTTTTTTGCTTGTTTTGTTTTGAATTCACAACTCATTTTTTCCAGCGGAAACAGATGTATGAGTAAAATGCTCAGTGACAACACCAGCAAGAGATCCCTCAGAAACTGAAATGATTCAAGCTGTTCACATGTACAGATGAGCTCTGTGACAATATTTATAACTTGGACATCCGATGGTATCAGATCCATCCATATCAATCGTACAGCATAATATGTTGATTTTATTTGATGTTTTCAGTTGTTGGGTATTACCTGGGGTCCCTTTCCTTTTCTCACAGGATTTTTTGTTGAACACTGTGACACCCTCTGCCATTCCTCCTTCAGACAGATAATAACATCATGCATTGATCCAGACTTTTGGAGGTCTTAATGTATGCCCTTGGCTGACATGTCTCTTTCTTAATAGATTAAAGTTTGTGATCCGTTTTGGAGGACCCTGGGAGTAAAACTGCTCCATGTAGACATGAGGAGGCTGTGTACATCGCACATTGTCCATTGCGTGTTGTCACTGTTGTGGTACATTTTTGATGTAATTTTCAAATGAATGTGATCATTTCAGCTCATTCTCAATTTTATGAATGAGTTCATATTTCTTGCTGAAACCTGGTGTGTCTGGTATTTATATAAGATACAAGAACCTGCCCCATTCCCATCTCTCTCTCTCACACACACACACACACACACTGCCTCGCCACTATTCCTGTTTCATAAGCCGTATCACAGAATGGAAATAAGAATGCTAATGAATATAGATGTCCCACAACAAAGCCAAAGTATTTTTGCTACCATGCCTATGGGTAGCTATTAAAGCAGTTTCCCTGGAAATTTAATTTAAGCTGGTCCTGTTATATCAGAGATAATTTCCTTATTTCATCAGCACATTGTATTACCAGGCACATGTATTACCCACAATAGTCCTAATTAGTGCTATTTCTGATAATTATGTATTTTCCATATTATGCACAAATGGCATTATTTACCATATGTAATGGACATTTGTGCATGTCATTGTTGTAAAGAAAAAACTCAGTAGAGATTCTGTGTTATTCTGGGTACTTCACACCAGATCTGCAGGGTTGTCTTTTATACTGTGCATTTCCAGTACATCAGATGAAACATGAAAACACTGAACACATACGTATCATCTTATGTCCATTAAAAAAATGGTTCGATATGCCCGGAATTAGAGACTAGTGTTCGAGTCATCCTTCCTGCGGGCTTCAGTCAGCTTGCAGAGCGAGATCCAGCACAGGCCATTAAACCTGAGAAGGATAAAATTGTGACTTAATGGGAGCTTTTTATCTGTCCGCGTGCCCCTTCTGTTCCTCGTCAGAAAGACAGGGCCCGCGCCTTAAGAGTGTTTACAGCACAACGTGACACTTGAGACAGTGACGTGCTGCACAGACCTTCACAGCGGAGCGCAGAACAGACACCTGTTTCTCCGGGGACAGTGCTGGAGCAGCTGCACGTTTCTGGCTTCCAGCGGCCTGTCTGCGGTCCTTTTCAGTCCGACTAAATCAGGGTTTGACGAGGCGTGGCTCAGAGGGACAGGTGATCACCTACTTTATCTGCGGCCTTTGCAAAAGCATTGAATAGGATCACGCTGCACCGCTGCTGGACGGCCCCCGTCATAACTGAGATAGTCTAAAATGACTGCGAAGCCAGGTGCCGGACCAAGGGTGATTTATTCATGGTGCGAGCGGCTGGTAAATGACAAAAGACCGCGCACGTGACCTATCCCGGCACTGAGCGCTCGTGACAGGTGGACACAATAAAGTTTTATGCCCGCATGTCGTTTGGACGAAGCCATGCGAGATATTTTAATCTCATCACATCTAAATGTGTTTTCTCTTTCTTTCTCCCTCTCTCTCTCTCTCTCTCTCCTTTTTCTCTCCCCCTTTCTCGCCTGCTTCCAAAGGCACCTAGGCCTGGACCTTGTACCCAGAAAGGAGTTTGAGATGGTGGATGCAGATCAGATCAGCGTCTCAGACCTCTACAAAATGGTAAGTGACCCTGGGGTCAGATTCAAAGTAACAGGGGTCCTGCAGACAGGTGCCTGAATGTGTCTGTGTTTTGTTGGAACCGGAGGTGACATTTGCATTTCAATCATGTGTGTGTTTGAAAATACTGTATGTGTGTGTGTGTGTGTGTGCGTGAGTGTGTGTGTGCGTGAGCGCGTATGTGTGTGTATGTGTTTAGACATTTAGGTTGTGTAGTTTGTAACAATGATGACTTGTGAGTGGTCATCTATTCCTATGACCAGCAGCAGTGCTGTGCTGTATATTATTTTGCAGCAGTGTGTGCTTTCCACTATGTGGATACATGTCTTTACACATATGTGTGTCTGTTTGAGTGATATTACAGATGTATTTAGGCCTCATGGACTGCATTGCAACCAGATCTGAGTGTGACAGGAAAATTCATTTTCTCTTACATTGCAAAACCCTGCAATGAAGATGCAGGCTTCCACACAGGTGGTGTTTGAGTGTTTTTGACGTGCTTATGTTCGATTCTTGGCTAATGATTGCATAGACAACTTAGCTAAGAAGCTGTCACTAATTCATTAGATCTCTTTAGAAGTGTAAAGACCCGTTTAGAACTGTAAGATCTGTTGAGCTGAAAAATGGTATTTAATTGTAGAGATGGCTTTCTCAGAGACATTCATTGCATTCTCTACATTTCAGCTTGCTGCTGAGAGAAGGAGGGGGAGCGAGCGAGAGAGAGGGAGAGAGAGAGAGAAAGAGAGAGAGAGTGAGAGAGAGAGAGAGAGAGAGAGAGAGAGAGAGAGAGACAGAGAGAGAGAGAGAGAACTGAAGGAAATCTGGGACGGAAGTGTACATATGGTCATGCTGAGAGTGGCAGCAACCACACAGGAAACAATGGCCATAACTTTAAGGATTTCTAGCAATGCTGCTGTTGCCTAGTGACTGTGTGTGCCTGCACTGTGAGCTGAAAGTGCTGTGTTCTCAGAGAAAAAATATATTATGAGCTTTGAAATATCCCCAATAGGCTATTTTATACAAATTTAAGCAGTTTAATCAACATTTCTTTATGTATAGGGAGAGACATGGAAACCAGAACAATAAAGGTAGCATCATTTGGCTGATTGCTTGTATTCTTCATGGATATTATAGATATAAATAGATAGGGATTTTACTTTCAGCAAGGAAGGTTCTACGGTGGATTCTGCTTCTAAGGAAGCAATTGGACAGATACATTTAAAAACATTGGCTGTATTTTTTCTTTCCAGTTAAAACTAAATATTCATGAGTAGTTGAATCCAGCCCTCTTTCAGAAAGTGCACAGAAACATACATTAACTGAACCCAGTCCTTGATCATATGTGGGGCCATTACCCTAGTACGTTTTCATTTAAATGCAAATGAATGCTCAATATTTGAAGCATTTGACTATTATTCTTTTTGAGCCAGACAATGTTGTCTGAAGAGCCTTACTGTTTACTTCCAGGCCCGTCTGATTCAATTTCTGTCTCTAAATTGATAGGACAATTAGTGTATCAATTAACAAATATCATACCCAGTGCAGATAAGTGAATTCCCCTATAGCCTGGCAATTCTGTCTTCACTAGTGATGGTGAAGTGAAACAGCCAAGATGACTGCAGTGCTTCATGGTTTGTATTGGCAGATGTGGCTTTTGTTACCATAGATGTTGTACCATTGTTCCTGCTTCAGGGAGCTCATTTGCACCACAGCCTCCTGACAGTCGATCCTTTTGTTCACATTTGACTTCACAAGCTTTGAAAGTTTGTGATCTCGATATTGTGAAGTTGCATTTAACAGACAATGAGCTAAAAGCATTGGGTTGTATTGTGTTGCTTTGCAGTATAGTTTGCAGTATAGTTAGCTTGTTATAGGGAGACATAATGCTGAATGAATTTGCAATTACACTAAATCTTTGAGTGCTGCTTGACTGAGCTGACTGCAGAGCATTTAAACAGTATGCATCTCAAGGTCTGTCCACCCCAGTAGGAGAACTATGAATTATATATCCTGTCCAAGGTGATCACTGGTCAGACGTGAATTGTGATTGTTGAGATGGGAGTATTTTTATGCAATACTGGACATGCTAAAGAGAAAAGTGGCAGTTTTTTAAGGCAGGCCACTGTGCAGTAATTGTCCTCCAATCAAAGACACTATCAGATATGTTTCAGTTCTTTTCATCTCCAAACTCCATTATAGGAAGTGTGTGCTGGAGATAGCCAAAGACATTTGCTATAAATCCTGACATATAATGTTTTCTCAGTGGGTATCTTCAGGCTCAGAAATCATTCCACTGCAGACTAAAAGCCAGCATATAACTAATGGAAAGGCAGAAAGCCTACCGCAAGACATTGTTCTGTGTGTGTGTGTGTGTGTGTGTGTGTATTGGGCGACCACACTAAAGGAACTGCATTGAGAGACAGGGCACCACAATTCAGTCTATCACTCCACCCCACTGAAACAGCCTGCCTACTGAATCTCTCCAACTGCAACCTAACATGTGACACATATGGTGCTAAATATACACCTGTGCTTTACAGCCTTCCCACATTGAAATACCAGCCATGGATTGCAGATTGAACAGGCAGGGTTAACAAGCTTATAGAGTTTTGAATTAATATGTCCTTTCCTTCACTGTTGTTTAAGCCCTTCTTAGCTATGGGTCATAGAGACACAATTGTGCCTTTGAGTAAATAATGCCATAAATAACCTTATCGATTGTTAGTTGAAGTTCTTGTGTGGGAATTCATGTAAATTCTTTTTATGAGAGGATTACAATTTCCAAACCAGAGCCACCTTGAAAAATAAATAAAAAAGTAACAGATGTAATGTTGACCCAAATCAATACTGCTTTTAATGATAATAAGTCAGAATGGATAATTGTGCATAAATGGACATAGATTATGCATGCTGTAAGAAATTAGCATTTTTTTCATTACTCGACAAAGCAAAACAACCATTCAGCCATTTTTTCCCTCCTCTGCTTCACAGGACAACCATTTAGCCTTTAAATACTTGGTGCGGAAACAACAGCAAAAAAAAAAAAAAAAAAATTTTTTTGAGCACTGCCAAAATGATCATTATTCTGTTGATGAAAGCGGGCATGGCTTTGGCAGGGCGCTGCCGCCTTGGCACCATGTCTGGCGGGGAGCGGAGAGGCTGCTGGCTGGCGGGAACGGGCAGGAGGTGTGAGGGCGATGAAAGATAGCACACCCTCTTGATTCCCCCCCCCCCCCCCCCTCCTCCACACTCCCACCTTCTCAGCGACATTATTAAGACACATTGCCTGAGAGAGCAATGTGCCTCTGGAGGAATACGGTGGCAGGTTTTTTATTTGATGGGACAAAAAAGCCACCTTTATTTAAACTTTTCTGCCTCTTAACGAGATGATAGGCCTGCAATGTCCTTCAGAGGAGCTTCTTCTGTCCCCACGGCAGATGGGTGTGCGAGTCTGATAGATTCTGTTCTTTATGCGGTTCATATGGGAGCGAATTCACATTCATGAATGCAGAGTTCTCACACGTTGGTCAAATCAGAGGGTGCCTGACTGTGAAAGATATCTGACACAGCTGCTCTCGTTAAACATAACCTCTAATTTCATATGTAACGTATGTCTTATTCTTGAGGTCATCTGGGAAGATAAATTAGTGTTATGCAAGCACACATGTGCATGGACAGCTAACAAATCAAAACCCTGCAGGTACTGAATGCATAAGAAATGCGTTCGTTTTTGTTCTCACTGAGAGGGTCCTTGGAGTTTCGCAGACACCCGAAACCATTTGTTGGGGTCATGTGTGTGGGCGGCAGTGCGTCCTGTTCCAAAATCACAGGAGTAACAAAAAAGGATGGTTGAACATGTTCTTTTTCTGTGCGGGGAGAAAGCTATCACACTCCTGCAGGCTGAGCAATGCAGCAGAAATATCAAACGCTCAGTTTATCAGCTGAAACACATCCAGAATGGTAGATATATTTAAACCCATTTTCCCCTCTGTTTTAGCAGCCACAGCTGTGTGTCAGTTTGCCCTCCTTCAATGTCATTTACGTATTATATGAGCAGTAGGCACCTGTCCCAGCTCTGTTTATAGAAGACAGATAGGCATCTAAGTGCATTATGGTGGAGAGATAAGCAGAAGTTGTATTTAACAGTTTAAAGAAATGCAAGAAACAGTTAATGCTCTATCTGTCACAGTTTTCTTGCAAGGCCTCTATACTGCATTGATGATAATCTTTTGACACCCAACATATTCCTACCCCTTGATGTTACTTTAGCTCTCCCCTCCCCTCTCTTTCTCTTTCTCTTTCTCTTTCTCTTTCTCTCTCTCTCTCTCTTTCTCTCCCTCACTCTCTCTCTCCCTCTCCCCCTCATTCTCACTCTGTTCCTGGCTACCGAAGGCCCAGTAATTGCCAGGAACACTTTGAGTACCATCTGCTAGTGTCTGAATCTCCTCCATTCTCCTTCTCCTATTGAGACATATCCAAACTGAGTTTTTCCAAAAAAAAAAAACCACAATAATTTCAACTTTCTTGAACCGTCTTGAGGCTCCTGTTAATGCTGAGAGCCCTTGGTGTCACTGTGGATGTGTCTTTACACAAGCCATCCATTTCCTTGTTGTCTATGGCTCCTGACAAGTAGGCCGTCCCTTCAAATTCACCACACTGTTACGGACTGTTTCAAACTGACTGGGCAGGGCGATACAGTTCTCATTAATGAGTCCCTCGAGGAGTGTATTTATCCCTCCTAATGATAAAAAGGGAGAACAGAAGGAAGTTATTTGTTTTCAAACTTCTTAATTAAGCTGATAATTCTCAATTGGGTTTCTGAAGTAAGCCCTCTCCGCACTTACGACCACACCGTGTAGCTGTCTGTATTCTGTCTTATATTAATATTTTTGTGTTTATTCATAATGGAAGTGAATATATTTATAATATGCATATTATTTAGTTGTTCATACTGTATTTTATGGTGATTGTTCCTTCATTACCAGTGCAGCCAGCAGTGTCCCCTCTAGCCTGCTCACAGGTCGGGATTCACATTGATCGGGGTTTTATTTTATTCATAGTATCAATAATAAGCAATAATAATATTGTTCTCTGAAACCTTTCGAGAATGATTGTTGCCATTATTTCTCCATTGGTGTCTTTGTGGATGACCGCAGTGAATGCACTGTGAGCCTGGGATTTATGGTGGAGGGGATTTGACTTCAAAAACTTCATTTAGCCCCATGTGGGGAATGTTCAGCTCCGTCGTGGAAGATTTATCTCCAGCGTGACGGTGCACATCTGTTTTTCCTCTATCTCAGATTTTAGATCAACCTTCTGTTGCCTGTGGTCTGGAAGGGTAAAAAATTAGTATAGAAAGAGGTATAGTAATGGCCCCTTGCTGAAATTTGCTAATTATCCACCGTGCTGACATTACCCATACTTTGTGATGAGAGCAAACCACAAAAAGGCCTGCCGTGAATTAGAATGGTCCTTACAATGATTTGATAAAAAAAAAGATAAATTCATATATGCATGCATGAAAGGTATCACAATATAATTTAATATATCACTGCAATATCTACCAGTGTTTGCTTTGACCTAATTATGTATTACTGAATAGAATAGAATAGAATAGAATGATCTTTGTTGTTATTATACTCAGGTACAATGAAATTTTGCATGTCTTCTCCCGATGTAGTTAAAATAAAACACATAAATACAACAAATAAATAAAAGCAGTGCCAGAAAGACAGCAGTTATAGCAGCTTAATGTTTCAAGAACACAGTGGTATTAGCATCTTAATGTTTAAAAAAAATTGAAGGCACAAATTATATTTACACATTCATAGAGTTGCAGAGGTTGTAAATTGGTCTGTGGTAGCAGTTCTGGGGGTGGAGGTGGGTGTGTGTGCATGCATGTGGGTGTGTGTGCATGCATGTCACAGTCTTTGATGTGTGAGTGTGTGTGTGTCACAGTCCCGTGTGTGTGTGCGTGTGTGCGCTCACAGTTCCTGTATTCTGTCTGCGGTTGGGCAGGGAGGGGTGTGATTGAGGCCATAGCTCTGGGTGCGGGATCTTATTGCCTTGAACCGTTTGCCGGACGGCAGCGGTTTGAACAGGGATTGGCCGGGGTGTGTGGTGTCCCTGATAATGCTGTTCGCTTTCCTCTGAACTCCTCTGATATTCAATGCAATTATGTTTCAGTATCTCAATTTACTTATGAATTATTAGCTATTGGCTTATCAAGTGGTCTTATATATCATCGGTTTCGACTGTGAATATGCACTGAAGCTCTTCAGTTTCATTAAGAATAGTTTGTGATATGGTTGCAGATTCCTGATTCCTTATCGTCTATGCCACATTATTGCCCTTAGATTCAATTGCATGTCCAGTTGTCTGTTTATGTGTTGTATTTGTGTCTGTGAGTGGGATGAGAAGGTTTTGGAAGGCTGCTGGGGGACCTCATATACATGAACTGAAATTGTATAGCGTAATATGCACTGAATGCACTGTTATACCTGAACATGCTGTATAATATGATAATATGATGTTAAATGTTATGAATAATATGCCTGTTATACTGAAAAATGCCATACTTAAGACAATTAAAGCCTTTCCCTTGAAGTCAGAATAGCAGCATAAATCCCATAGGCCTGTGGCCATAGGCCTTTATTCACCCTCTTAGGAATAGCTATAAAAGATATGTTCACATTTGGCAATTTTTTAAAATTTTTACAAATACCTGGCAGTGTGTAAGGGTCAGTGAGCAAGCACTTAAGTTCCCTGTGAATCACAATCTAGCAAGGCTACAGAAATTTGGGAGAGGACATTTGAGTTGTTCTATGAATAATTCATTTCCCTGTACAGATTCAATAAATCAATTCAATTTAAAAATCCAATTGGAGGTAGAAATTAATTTGAGGCTTTCTGGAAATCCATCCATTTGTATTTGAAAATTAACCCTAGGGAAGGTGTTAAGTTGGGTGTATCAAACCCACTCAAGTAAATGTGTCAATGCTTGGGCCATCCAACCAAATTTTCCCTGGATTATCTGTTCACAGAGAGCAGACCTAAATCCTAATCCTAAATTTTAAGTGTAATAACAGACAGTTAATTCATTTTTGTCATTTTATATGATGAGAAAGCTGTCTCCCTGTGGAAACAAAATACAGTGTAATCATCCAACACCCAGCTGACTGACTCTCATCTAAATTGCCTTTAGAATAGTAATTCATTAACATTTTTATGTTTCCTGCAGTTATCAATCTATGCAAGACTGAAAAAAGTCAGTACAGACCCTCTGGTAAACAACTGAAAGATAATAATATATGTCTTGTTGCCATGTTCAAATAATTTTTAGTAGATTATGTTAAAAGGTCTGACATGTTATAGTAAAATGCTTATTATAGGTGCTGATTAAATAAACTACATTTACAGTCTAGTCCTGTGCCAGTCTCTCCCTGACTATTTGTATACCACATTCTACATATTTTCAAAGATGCCTTGAGTTTTGACTATTCACACTGCCCTACCTCCTCTGTGCTGTCTGCTGCTATCTGCAGTTCAGCTCTACACTGCCCCGGGGCCACGCTCTCTGTGTTTTCCATGGACAGCCCTGACAGCGAACCAACCGGTGTTTATGTGCTATGCCCTAAACCGAGCAGACACACACATATTGTCGAGGTTGCGGTATCTGATCCAGTGTATCCCAGACTAACACATTTTTTTCTCTGCGCCTGTGTTTTTCAGCATCTCTCCAGTCGGCACAGCGTGCAACAAAGCTCATCCCAGGTATGTTCTGTTCTGGGCGCCTCTTTGAAGTCGCTGTGCTAAAAAGTCTTCTGAATGTATTCAGCCTGGCTGTGCGTTCTTAGAG
Source organism: Megalops cyprinoides (assembly GCF_013368585.1). NCBI lineage: Eukaryota > Metazoa > Chordata > Actinopteri > Elopiformes > Megalopidae > Megalops > Megalops cyprinoides. The sequence continues at coordinate 29,740,634 of NC_050588.1, read as the reverse complement.
GGACACAAGAGTCACGAAAGGTACAAAAACTACTACGTAGTATGCCCACTACTATGCAGTAGTTTTTGTACTTTTCGTGACTCCTGTAGTAACTTTTACGGGGAGCAGCATTACACAGTTCACTTTGCATGACATTTGAGGTTTTGAGCCTCAGTTGTTTTCCGTCATGTTTCCAGGGTGACAGTGTGCGTCAGCGCCATGGCGAAGCATGCCGAATCCCTGTGCCACACCACCTGTTTGTCAGCCTGAAGAGCTTCACCTACAATACCATCGGCGAGGACACTGACATCTTCTTTTCGCTCTATGACATGAGGGAGGGCAAGCAGATAAGGTGAGGGGCGTGACGGGAAACGGCTAGTGTGCTGAGGGGCAGGGTATGCTTTTAGTGGGAAGATGACAGTTAATAAATTTGTCATTTTATTTTTTTGTTTCTCACTTCAGTAGGAACAGATTGTACTTACTGCAGAAGCAACACTGTTTGTGCTTTTGGTTGTTCCAACAGCAATTAGGAGGATGTCACATAACAGATAAAGAAAGACAGACATACTATTAGACAGTCAGACAAACACACGTTCACACGCGAACATACCAAATTACATTTGAGTGGGAGGTTTAAATAGAAGAGGCCTTTGGATAACCCCCCTCAATATTCATGAGATGCTCTTTAATGGTGACAATGTATTGCTTATTCTTCTCAATTTACCTTGTGTTATGTGGCACTGTTTTTAACAGTAAACAAATGGGGAGTGACATCTGTGCAGGTTTTGTTGTTAAATCACCATAATCTGTAGAATGCAAATACAGATTTTGAGGGTGTCTTTATGCTTGCTGCTGCTGTCAGTCTGGTCTTATTGAAAATATTCCCCTGAAGATATTTATGTCTATTTATGTTCCTAATTTGTGTAGCATGTAGTCGTCTTGAAATAAAAAAGTAAATTTGTTTCCCACTTCACAGGTTATTTATGCACAGGTTGTTGTAGTTCTTCTGTATGATTTTTTTTTGTCTTCAGCTACATAAAAACAATCACCAAGATTTCTGCATGCATTTATATATTGCTTAGTGTCTGTCTGTTTCGATTTTTCCTTTTATTTTCTGGTATTCCACTATTAATGCAGTTTAATGTAATATAATCTGCAGCATTCACATCACTTCCAACTTTAATTGAGCCATCCACCCAATTTGGTAATACACCAGAAGCTGTGGATTTTGGTGAGATAATTGACATATTTCTGACTAATGCTGGTCTTGGCACTGTGCTGCGTTTTCTGCATTTCTGGTGGTGCTGATGGGTAGAGCTGTGTGCAGAACGGGTGCCACAGTGTGCTGAGGCATTTGGTCACAGCTGGCAGTAGGAGACCATTGCGCTGTTCCTCATCTCTGGAGATGGGGAGCAGGAAATGATCCTCTGTGGGGGGGTAGACTCATTATCACACCCCACCCACTCGATTGGCGGGGGGAGAAAGGCGAGAGAACTGCTGGAGCTCCCTCACCATGGAAAGGCCTCCGATGGGGCTGGAATTAACGAGCACCATCCCAGCTCTTGACCTTGGGGTCCCATTGGGAGGTATAACCTTGATGTAACAGATTTTATGTTCCGGTTTTTACTGAAAAATAAAAGCAAACAGAGGCCTTGAGACTGAGCATCTCCGCAGACTTTTCTCTGGTAAATATTGCATTATTTAAGGCATATTGACTCACACACAGAATTGGGTGGGTTATCAAGGCAGAGGCAGCAGGCAGGGTGTGTCTCAGATCCCTGCATTTCAGAAATTCTGGCTCTTTCGGGTGTTCCAGTGAGCTCCTGTGCTGCTGCTGCTCTGGGTGATGCTGAAGAGAGATGGACTGAAGGGGAAAGTGATAGGCAGACCAGTGCGAATGTGTGAAGGCTGCCATTTCAGGAGGCCAGGGGACAGGCTGACAGGAGGCTTTCACCAAAGTTCCAGGGTGACAGAAGCATTGTGTGCGTATGTGTGTGTGTGTTAAAGAAAGAGCGAAAGATAGAGAGAGAGAGAGAGAGAGAGAGAGAGAGACAGGGAGGGATACATGGAGGTGTGTGATGGAAATAGTGCCAGGCTGAGCTGCATCGTCTCGCGGGAGCATTTCATTCCCACAGACAGGAGACGGAGTGCAAAGGGAGAGAGGGAGATTCTGCGGATTTGTGTGAAAATGCCAGCTGGGTGGCGGGAATTGCGGTGTTTGCGGAAGCTGCCTCGGACCCGATGTGATTCTCCCGAGGACGTTCCTGTGCTCTGTGAGGGCAGGAGACCTCCCTGCCCGGACAGGCGGTCACGCTGATCCGTCTCACCTTAGAGATGGCACGCTCTCGCTCTGCCACATCAGTATTCTGTAAACCCACTCGTTCTGCTCCCCCAAGGAGCTCGGAGCTGCAGCCAGCCTGCCTCCGAATATGTGCAGTGGGTTGCTGGAGAGTGCCTTTAATGACCACTGTTCTATTTGGACTGGTCACGGCTTCCCAAAATGCAAGTGATCTGGGGACTCCTGGGAGACAGATGGTAGGTCCACGAGCTTCTCAACAAATATCAAAATTGTACTTGTTTCCAAATAATCCGTGAAGCACAGAGGAACAGAACTAAATACTTTTGGTTTGAAAATAAACTTTTTCTACCTAACTAATTAACTAACTGACTAATTCTATCATGGGAAATTGCATCTGTAGGATGCGTCTATGATGCAGCTTCTATAATACATTGTAATGCATCACACAGGCTGTAACTGTCTCAACATTTTGAATAATATTGGATATGTTCTTAGTGCTTTTGCTTTGGCTCTTTCTCATTCTTTGGATCCTCGCTGTTGTTATAGTGCCTCTCTGTAAAATAGTGTGTGTGTGTCTATATATATATATACTTAACACCCCCTTGCTTACTTCCCACTCTCCTGTCTTCCGACAACCTTAGTCCTACTAGTTCTGACTGTGTACACCCTCAGATCTGGCTCTGTTCCAGGTTTCACTGTCAGTACAACCTTCCATGTATCTACAGCCTGACCCTACAGGCTCCAAGGCACCAAACAAAAGACAGGATACATGGATTCATGCTCCATTTGCTTTCTCTCTGATCACCCCCACATACTTTCTCTCTCTTTCTCTGTCTCTCTCTCTCTCACACACACACGCATACATACATAGACACACACATTCACACACATACTTTTTAACGAAGATCCCACTCGAAACCTGTCCTCGCCTTGCCCTGAAGTGGGCAGAGAGCGGTTACCTTAAATTGGATTTTTTTTCTGCACCCACTTTTGCCTGGGTAATGTAGGTTGTTATAGTAACATAGAGCTTGTTAAAAGTATGTAGCTAAAACCAGCTCTATACAGTGATTCACCCCAACCCCCCCCCCCCCCCCCCCACACACACACACACACACACACACACACACAAAACACATACACTACACACTCACACACGCGCACACACACACACACACTGTTCCCCCTGGCACAGAACCATTACTTAAGAGTGCGAGTACTTAAGAAAGGTGTTCTGTGGGGCAAACAGTTCATTGTTTGTCCAAGACCCTGACCCTGGCTGTTCTGTCTTGGTAGCCAGACTGACTGTAGCAAAAGTCTGTCTGACAAGGTGGCTTAAGGAAGGGGAAGACTGTATATCATAATGTACATATTAAAATTAAATTCTCTTTCAAACATTACTGTTCCCTGCTGACACTGGTTTGCACATAATTTGTGTAATTGTAGTACTATTGATCATTATTTAAAGGCAGCACCTAAAGTGGTAGCAGCAGTGGTGGTGATAGTTGTTTCTGTGTGCCTATTTTTGGATTCTAAGTTGGAGGATGAATTCCTCCTAAACTGTTCTCCTAATCTTTATGAACGTTTATAAATGTACTTCTTGTTTTGAGCACCTTTCCATCATTAAATTAAAAATGAACACCCACACACAGCGATATCGGCGGAAGATGGCTTGTGCTGCAGCAGGTTTCGTAATGAGGAGAATTCCAGAGAATGACTTCATCGATCATCCACGCTCCTGCTGCGATCTGGACTGTGAGGGTCCCACGCAGTCCGTGACAACGCCACCAACCCCTCTGACTGTGATGCTGTCACCCCCACTGTCTCCAGCCCCCAGACTCCTGTGAGAGACCAGGAGTTCTTATTATTTCACGGACATGGTGGAGAATTAGCTTGGATTATTCGGCAGTGAGTCAGAGACAGCACATTCTGCGATTGGTTTTCATTTTAATCTTAGCTGCCTTATTTTAACAAGCACCAGAAACATGCCGTTGCTGTGGAAGTCTGCATCTTTGTATGAGCAGGAGTCCATGGCTTGTTCTCATGATTTTATATTTCCATGATTATTATGTGTGTTTGGAGTGCTAAAGGTTGCTGTCCTCCTCTCAGAGGCTGTGAGCCAGTTGTGTTTTTTTCAGTGATGTTTTCTGAAGGCATTTGTCAGAGTTCAGTGACCCAGCTGGTTTACAAATGTGCATTTTGCCACAAATTGCCATGCCCTTATGATTTGCTCTCACCGTGACCTATTTCCCAAGACCTTTAGTCCTGTGAAGCAATGTTGCCACTGAAGATTAGATTAAAATCAATGACTACAAAGTACCTGGTGCTGCCATATGATAGATGCAGTCTATGCACTGTGACATTTGCATACATTCTGAGAGGAACATATGAACATATATTCTCAGAAACATTCTCTTCAGAGCTTTAATGAAAATAATGAATGGGATTTTTCATGTCAAGGCTGTTTGTTCATTTTTGTGGACAGGGTGAATATTTTCATATTGGCATTTAAAAGCAAAATAACTTATGTTTCCCAATCAAAGAAAGAACTTGTAAAGACAATTTGACCATTCTTTTGATGTGTGATTAATTTGTATTGCTTTGATTAATTTGTAATTTGTACTTTGTACTTTGTACTTTGAAACTGTTTGTACCTCAGTGGCACAGTGCATCTCTTTGGAAATAAAAGAAACCACTGTGTTCATTCCATTTCTGTGAGGAAAGCTATATATCTACCAATGAATACCTTTTTGCGGACAGTTTTTGACCCGATTTTTGCGTATTAGTGTGTACACTGAGAATTGTGTTTCAGGGTTTCCCACCAGGCATTCGCATGAAGTTAAGAGCAGGAAGTAATATCGTTCTGTAGAACCGGTAAGGAGTTAATGAGTGCCTGACACTCTTGCCAGTGAACCGCATTGCAGTTTCACAGACAGTTTGAGCCCATTTTGTTCTTGTGGGATTGGCTTCTGCTGTGAAACTTCAGTCTCCCCTGGGTGCTTAATTGTGTTAAAGTCAGAGTGAGCTGGTTTTTCCCGAGAGGCCCCTTCCGGCACATTCGCCTCCTTTCTGGGTGGAAGAGCCCAGCACGTTATTGACAGAAAGACTGTGCCGCTTTATTTGCGGTTGACAGAAATAATGATCACTATTGAAAGACAGAGCCGCCCGTATGCAGAGCTGCGGAATGTGGCGTGTTCAAATTGCGCAGAAGGGGGAACATTTGGCGACTGCGCAGACTGACATCATCGTTTTTGATCCTCTGTGGCTAGGGTGTGGAGATTGCGTTTCATGGCCGTTTTTTCTTTTCAAAATGTGGGTTTTCGCTCCCCGCACCTTCAGAATGCAGCACACTTGGACTGAGGTGCAAAATAGCACACGTTCAGGTATTGCTGTGCTCCTCTATGGATGTAAAAGAAATGTTTTCTCTTCATTTGGTACCGTGTGAGCGCATGTTTTTGTCCTTATTGGGATTATTAATATCCCAGAAGAACAGGGGAGATAAGAGAAGGACAGACTACCTCTCACTGTCCTTCCATGGGCAGGTGTGCTGAAGGGCCTGCTCTGCTCATTTGCGGACCCGCTGGCGCCCCTGCATGCCCCTTATTCCATTAGGGCAGATTGCAGCAGACAGGAAGTGTGCGCTGCGCCCTCCTGATCCGATTAAACCTGCCCACTTGTCCCACTGCCTCGTTGTTCTGTCTCAGCGGTTCCCTCCTTCCCCGGGACACCGGCGGACTAAATGTGAGAAAAGAGCACGCTGAAAAAGAATGGCTTTATTGAGCACACTTTCATTTGCTCTGCTGGCCCGGCTCTGGCAGCATGCTCCCATTGATTTCCAGACAGAAATGGGCCTGCTGGGTCCAGGCTAACAGACAGTATAAATGATACAGTGGTAGCCAGTTGTTTTAAGGACCGGTTTGGATTGTAAAGCGAGAGTTTTAAATGCGGTGCCCAGGCATGTGATTCCAGCCCATGCAAAATTATCTTGAATTTTGATTCTTTTTGTAATTTCTGTAATGAGGATGATAACAGTTGTTTCAGTCAGAATTATTGTATCAAGAATTGCTCTGAAGCTCCTAGTTCTAATGATAAGGGTAATTGTAATGGCTGCTTTCCCATTTCCTCTAATAGCCATTTTATGATTTTTTTTTTCCCAACTTAATGGAATCTTCTCCTAACCACCACATTTTATGAGACTGGCTCTCATGACTGTGGGAGAGCTGGTATGAATTCCCACAGGGAGGGTGTGCTTTGAGGCCATGGGCCAATTGCGGCCCAGTTTGCAGACTTCCTGCGGCGTAACCTGACCCCTGGCACAGTATCCTAATACCGAACAGTGTATAACTGAGCCTAATATTCTGAGCATTATAGATAAGTATTCCTGTAGGTTTCAGTGACTGCTGGTTGGAAGCACTGACAACACATTTACTTGTTCAATGCCATTACCTTGAGTACATTATGTAGCATGATGTTGCTCATAATTAAGTTAGGGGTCTAAAGCTTTTCTTTCACTGTGGTATGAATCTGTTAATCTCATGTTAAATGGTCACTTCCCTAGTTGCTTTGCCTGTGGTCTAAAGCTTTGCCCTTTGTCTTTTCAGTGAGAAGTTCATGGTGAGGCTGAACAAGAACGGAGGTCCAAAGAATCCAGAGAAGGTTGATCGTCTGTGCGCTCTTTTCACGGTAACTCTTCTAAAACCATCTTTTTTTTATGCCGATAACCATGGTGATGTTGATCATAGTAATAGCTATAAGGATATTTTGTGCAACTAAACAATTATACCGCTAATTACAATAAGTGTTTAACACTGTTTATGTAACAAGGTACCTATTGTTTACCTCTCAGGATCTGAGCAATAAGGACATGAAGAGGGACCTCTATATTGTGTCACATGTCATAAGAACTGGTAAGCTGTCCGTTGATATTTTGGAATCCAGTTTTTATCCAGATAAACCTAAACGAGCTGAGGCTTCCTGTTCCTTAAAGCAGAGTGAATGTGGCAGAGACGCCCGCCCACGCATCTCGCCCGTCGCTCAGTGCTCGGCGCCACTTGCACTTTGAGTGCTGTTACGCAAGCTTGCATTGTGTTACGGTCTCCACACAGGCGCCTAGTGAGGGAGGGGGGAGGGAGGGCGTAGGTACCGCACCGCATCCAGCACCCTCTCGTTAGTGCTTCCACGCGCATCTCCGGCCTTGTGAGTCCCCATTGTCTGCCCCGAGGGTAGGAATTTGGAAACAATATTTGTCTTTTCTCTTCACAGAGGCGTTTTGCTACATGCCAGTGTAAAAGGGACAAAAAAAGAGAGGGACGGAGAGAAGACAAAAGAGTCTTTTTTTCTGCAGACTGTCGTGGCCAGTGCTTTCTGAAGCCTTTGATCATGTGTGAAGTGGCACATGAAGGGGGTGATGTCATCTGGGGAGCGGTGCGGCAGGGGGGCACCCTGCTCTGGTCTTCGCTGCTGTGTGGACTGTGAAGCCAGAGGAGGGCGCCCTGTTCCCTGCCCGCCGGCACTCTCTGTACACCTTCCATTCACGTCTCTCAAGTTCCCATTTACATTCAGACGGCCTGGCAGGGAGGGAGGGAGAGATTTCACTGAATAAATCATGGCACTGAGCAGCCAGATCTGGACTCCCGCGGAAGCTGATATTTATTTTTTTTTGGTCTGTGCCAGAGGAAAGGGACTTTAATTATAGAGGGCACACTTCTGCCGTGGTGGAGGACCATCGTATGAAGCAGCCATGTAAATGTCACCCCAGCCTTCCAGCGCTTTAACGCTGTGTGCCACTTCGGTTGTGTGCGCTTGTGTCCAGGGGTTTCCTGGCACCTCTTACTGAACACGCACATTGTCACCTTAAATTTGAATGTGCAGACCTCTTTTGTCTGTCTGTTTTTTTTTTATATATACATGGCAGGCACATTAGGAAACATTTAAGCTGTGACAGACAGCCCCATTGTCACTGCATTGCAGATGCCATGGATGCTAGTTCATATTCACTGCAGGAGACATGCACATGTACATTGCAGTGTTTGTCTACATGAGGAGGAGCACATGGGATATGTTGCATTTTTAAAACTGTCTTTTACTTCCATGTGTAAATAGAAAGGCATCATGAGCAAAGAAAAGGAAATAGTGAGAGAATGGCTGAGGGGTAGTGGGTGGAGCAGCAGTACTAGCCTCTGTGTGGTCTTGCAGGCCGGATGCTGCTGAACGACTCAAAAAAGGGCCCACCCCATGTGCAGTACCGGCGTCCCTACGGCTGTGCAGTGCTGGCCATGAGTGATGTGCTGCAGACCATCTCTGAGCTGAAGGAGGAGAAAGACTTCGTGCTCAAAGTCTACACGTGAGTACCCGTTTAATGACATGTGCTTGTGCACACCCCCGCATATGCAGTGAAAGACGCACACACACACACACGCATGTGCATACACACATGCAATTTATCGTCCCCCAGTCCTATGTCTGAAGGTGAAGACCAGCACGGAGCTCTTTATTAAATACCCAGCAGCATGACTTCATCGATGCATTGAAATGCATACCCTATTATCTGCATCCAGCAGTAGGTCTGATATGATGTAGAGTCGCAACGCACACACCCATTTGTAATACTGATGTTCAGCATGCCATCTGTGTCAGGAAAAATAAATAGACAGGGTCCCCCCTCTCTTTGAAATGAAGACATTAACGCTGTGAGATGATAGTGGCCCTTGCATTTCTGCTGCCATTTCTCACCACGCATTCATTTGCTCCGCCAGCCCATTTTGAAAACCACTTTATTTTTTGAAAAGTGTGACTGTGCGATGTTAAAGTGCTCCGGCGCGGTTCCCATTAGCAGCTGATATTTCCAGCCTGATTTCAATATTTAATGTGTTTGCATGTTGCATTTAACGTTGATGAAGCGAGACTCGCAGACATGACTCTCAGCTGTGCTGTTCTTCCTGCTCATTACCATAAATGCAAAATGGACTTAAACTCTTTTGTCTTGTTTTTAGACTCCCTCCGGGGGTCTCGATTAAGTGTGGGAGTGTTCAGATTCGTGCTCCGCACAGTCCTTCCTGTGGCACATGCTGTACTGCTCGGTGTAGCCGGTGACTCAAGCTCTAACATCTGTTAGCACCAGGATCCCGCCCATGTCTCATGATTGGCACGGTTTCTTCATCAGAGTGCTCTCCCCTTCATTGCCCTTCCCTGCTTGTGTGTGCAGCGAAGCTCAGAGAGCTGTGGCACTTTGATGTTGTCTAGGGAACCAAAGGGCCTGCTGTGATTTGCTGTGATTTGCTGTGATGTGCAGGCAATCCTGCTGTCAGAAAGTCATGGAAAATCAAGTTCTTTGCTTGTGTTTCCACGAGTGTGAGCGTCTACTGAGATCAGTGATTGTCTGCCTTGGTGCACCAGGGAGAAGAGTGGGACATTAGAGTGCATCTGAGCGCATCTACCTCAGAATGTGGCTACCTTAGGTGCCTCCTGTTATATAAGCTGGATATTGTGAATTCACAGTTCACCTCCGTGTAGCATCTTTGATTTTTCGAAGTCTTTTCTTGATTCTATGCAATCATTATTGTCTAAATGATTTTGGAAGTCCCGCCACCTCTCTGTAGAACTGTGGAAGGGGTGTGTTTCTCCTGGCTCCAGGCCTGCAGCTTCTCACGCTGTATGCGCGGTTTCCAATAAAATGTAAGCGATCTCCCAGCATGCACTCTGTGGCACTCAGCAGAGGGATCCATGTCAGTGAGGTCATGTCGGTTTGGCGTAGGTTAGGGGAAATTCTAGCCCGGCTAGAGGACGACCCAGACACACTGCAGGGGTAATGCTGCTTTTCACAGTCTGATGCAGTGCAGCACAACTGGAGCTCTTTGTCAACTTGAGAGCTAGTCTTTCACTGTGTAATACAGTCAGCAGAGTGATGCAATTGTCTTCCTCTCTTACAGCGTACCTAATGTTGTGAATGTACAGCCATATACTGACTACTTTTGACCAAAGTTTAAATAAAGATTTTGATACAAATCCAGAAATTGCAGGAAGTGAACATTAGCTCGATAAATGTAATGGAAGCGCCAGCCCTATTTTGAATGCATGAGTAATCCCCCAGATCCTACTCAATCAGTTCAATTGTCCACCTGATTTGATGAAAGTACGGCTGAAGATTCTTTTTTGGTGGATGCCATTTTTAAATCGCAGAACAGCGCACAGGCGCATCAGCTCATGTAGGAAGGCAGTATTTCCAGCACCGCTGCAGAGGTACAAAATAGCAGCAAAGACGCTGCCCACTCACAGTGCAGTCCATAGCTGAGAGAAAGAAGACAAGAGAGGGGGAGAGAGAGTGAGAATATTTGGCGGGGGGGGGAATGGGAATGTGTTTGAGAGCAAGAGAGGGAGAGAGTGAGAATGTTTGCGTGTGTGAGAGAAAGGGAGTGAGACGGTGAGAATGTTTTATGTGTGAGAGAGAGGAAAGAGAAAGTGCAAATATGTATGTGTTTTGTCTGAGAGTGTGTGAGAGAGATAAAAAAAAGAAGTATACATGTGTGTATGTGTATGAGAGAGAGTGGGAGGGAAGAGAGATTCAGTCTGTGGGCAGTAGCAACCACAGTGAGTCAGTAATGTGAGGACACCTAGTGGGGACAAAACTATTGCAATGCAAGCAGCACAAAGAGGAGTTGCAGGCATACAGAACCATTTTTGAAGAATTAAGTGCATACATGTTTTAGCCATTAATTCATGGTAATTTATTAATTTTACTTATTTCCTGTGAAAGGACATTTTCTGTAAGTCCAGAGGTCTCTGGTGTCACGCACTGTAAGCTTGCTGCTGATGGGAGCATATTGTTTGATCTTGGCCTGTTTCACCACACTGATTTCATTCCCAGTCAGGCCTAATTACACATTGTTTGAAGAAGCCAATGTCGTTGTAAACCTTCCTCTTAGACCTGGCCAGTGCTCAAAGCTGAGGTCAGACAATCCAGTAGTAGGGGGTATTGTGATTTCGAACCCTTTTGTGTGCAGATGTGACCCCATGTTTGCTAGTGGAAGCGATGATGAACTAAAGGCACCTCCAGGAATACAGATGAGGTTCTGTGCGCCCGCTCCCGCAACACCGTTCGCATTCAGGCTAATTAAACTGTCACCTGTGCGGGGCAGCGCCGCCTGCACTGGAACACCGTCAACCGCTCAGCAGCTCCTGTGCACCGCCCGTGGAAGGGATTATCTGACGCTAATTTGATAGAGCTCAGAGCTCTGCAAAAACAATCATTGAGGAGGCAGAGCAAATTCTGTTCTTCACTGTTTCGGAGGCACCTCTGAAGATGAATAAGGAGGGGTGAGAATTCTCTGCACAGGTGGCCGCGTTGAAAGAGAACATGTTGCTGGAAGCATACATGAGTGGAGGAGGGAGAAAAACTGATACCGAAAGGGTGTGCAGTTATCAGAATCTGCCTATCTGATAAATGTATCCGTGTTTTTTTGTTAAAAAGTAGTTAATATAAGAATGCTCTTTGTAATTTGTTACTTCTATACAGTAGTTAAAACACCTGAAATGGCTTTTTAAAATAATGCTATTATGTAATACATTACAATAGTGTTATATTGGAATGTTGTCCACTTGCTGATTGTTTAAAGGGATGTTTGTAGGAGATGAGAAAAAGTAGTAAAAGACTGTGAAATTCTGTAATTGATGTGCCATTTATCCCATCATTTAGCAGGAGAAAAAGGCTGAGATCCATAAAGAAGAGACTAAAATGTAGGGGGTGCTAGTGGAAGATGAACTCATAGCAAGAGGAGAACATTTAGCAATCATAGAGCTATGATTATACAAGAACAATGTTATAACAGATATCAGCAGGAACATTTGCTACATAGCATTCACAACATCTGATTGTAGCCACTTGTTGACTGTCTATATGTTTAGCTACAAAAACGCTGGAAATAGAGATTATAATGATAATGTTCTTAAATGCAAAGGTCTACCTTATTTTTATAAATGCTTTCATTAAAAAAAGACTAGAACTAGTCCTGGTGACTGCCATGTCCTGTTGAGATTCCCCTCTTGAATCTGTTGTGTCAGGCACATTCATTCACAATACTTACTGATGATGGTGTGGAAGTCTGTCCCTCATCTCTAACCTTCTTCAAGAGATGACCTTTAGAAACGCCTCAGAACTGAGCACACAGCAAGGCCAGCCAGACTCAGTTCTTCTCGGGTGAATACAGTCACTGTTACACTTGTTACAGTTACACTTGCAGCATTTTTGACTCTAGCACAATTCCCTGCGTCAATCACTTTAGCAAATAACTGCTTCCTAATGGAACTGCTATATAACACATTCCAGTAGTTATCTGAGAGCTGATCCAATTGATTAGCAAGTCCTTGAATAAACATGCTACACATATAAAGATAATACACCCTCAGGAGGGAGATGATTGCAAATGGCCAATTCACCGTAGGGATCAATTAAATACTCATTACGCTTGGAGAATTGCATTTTCAGACAGAATAAAAACCAGTACATGTATGGGCTGTCCAGGAATGGGTTTGTGCAGCTCCAGTCCCTAAAAATATGACACTTCTGCAAAAAGCTTTTAATTAGTGAACACATCAGTGGTGCTACTTAGGGTGTCATAGCGGAGCAAACGCCAGAGAAAGGCCAGAAAGCACTCAAGCCCTTAGATCACCATTTATTATTCATTCTGCAGGCAGTGAAAAAATGGTACAAGTAGAACAAAAATGGGAAAGTACCTAAAAGTCCAAACTTGATGTTAATTAAAACTTGTCAGGTTGCTTGGCTTGTTATGAAGTGGAGTAAAACTGAGAAAGAAATTTCCAGCAAGCCTATTTCCATGTCTACAGCAACATAATTCAACACATTCAGCAGAAGCTGTAAAGTCCCTATTGCTGGATGTAGATAGGAAAGATGCTAAAAAAACAAGATGTTTACCAGTGGGCATCAGGGCAATTGCCACATCTTTGAAGCCACTTCATCTCTGGCTTGTGGGAGGCCATCTGTCGTGTGAGCCAAGCTGCCTTACAGAGTACCTGCAGCTGTGAGAACTGGGGATGCTGTGCAGGTGAGCTGCATGGGAAGGGCTGGGCAGCTGTCCGTGGTGCTGATTTCTCCTGCAAAAACCTCAGCAGTGCCTCCGCTCTCATTGGTGTGTGTGAGGCAGCCACGCCCACACAGCTGTGGCCCCCTCTCCCTCTGCCATAGCCTCATGCCTCAGAACCGGAATGCAGGTAGTGCAAACAGAGAAATGAGGAGGCAACGCGTATGGAACATGGGTGAAACCCAGAAATCGAACAAATTTTCCTTTTTCAACTCTTTTCAACTTTTTCATTTAGTTTAGAATTGTGCAGTTGTTCCTGGAACAGAATGTGTTTTGTTTAATTCTAAAATTCAGTTAATTCTAAAATTCGAGCTCTGATTTCTGGGAATTCAGACTTCCCAGATGAAGCATAAATCATAGTAAATTAAACCATGCTTAATGGCAGAAAATGTGCCTTGAGCTGGTCAATGAAAATTGACTGGGATTTAAAAGCTGGTAATGCTAACTGGCTAAAGGAATTTGATCCAGTGATGACCACCCAGGCCATTCATTTAGTATGGAAGTGATGTGGGAGGTGATGTATGGGGAGCTATTTAAGATGAAAGTGAATATTCAGTTTCTCTTAAATAACATTTAGTCTATTTTCTAGCTCATACTAGGGGTTTTTCCATGACTTCAACTAGAGCATTACTGCTGTTTGTAACTACTTTTTATACACATTCCCAGTGAAAGTAGGTGCTACATTTTTTTGTTTAACCAACTGCATCATACTTAAAGCTCATTTTCATGCTAAAATCATCATTATGCCTGTTGACAATGTATTGCATGACTAGACAACCCTGGTCATGGGGTGCTGAAGATGTTTCTAGTTTTTTGTTCCATCTAAGCTCTTAATTACATAATTGAATCAATTTTTTTTACACGAAATGAATGCATGTGATTCAGTGTCGGAATTGTGAGATGCTGAGTACCTCAAGCACACAGTTGCCTGAATTAATTTTACGTATTAACTTATGCAATTATGTAATTAGCAGCTCCGATAGAACAAAAAAATAGAAACAACTCTGGTACTCCAGGCCCCTGTTGTAGTATATTTTGCCCAGAATGTAGCAAGGTATGGTCTCTCAGAGATGATCGGTGCTGCCGCAATGGATTGTTGGAGTGGTCTTGATGTGATTTGACTCTGAATCTATGAGACAGACTAGAGCCAAGGAGAGCCACCTTGGTATGATGCCAGCAGAGCCCCGGAGGGCACAGAAAGGGAGTCCTGACTCGCGGACAGATGGACACAGTGGGAGATTACAACAGGGAGGGAAGAAAAAGCCTGATAGAGCAAGGATTCCTTAGTCACAGCACAGAAGCACAGAGACTGCAGCTGTGCGGCGCCCTCTGATCCCAAGGGAACGGCTCTGCCAGGAAGTGGACAGAAATGGGACACGGGGCTCAGAGAGCAGGCACAGTGCTGGTCATTAAAGAAATTACAGTCCTCAGAGGCATAACAGTGCTTTACTTAAAAATTTCAAGGCTCCCCTCCAGCAGCCCTGTGGTGCTTCAGATTAAAATGCAGCCCAGGTCCTGTGCTTTACAGCAGTCCTCTTCTGAGCACTTCCTCTTTCTGATTTCATGCTTGCTGTGATTGAAGTGCTGTGATTGCTTTGCCAGTAGAAAGCTAATGGCTGCGTTGATGACTTGGCTTTGTTGGCAACTGTATTTTATATATATATATATATATATATATAAATATATATATATATATATATATATAAATATATATATATTTATATTTATTTATTTTTTTTGAACTGTGTAGCTGTAGCTGTAGCAATGACTGTCCAATGCCATATCGTCTCTTTCAGCAGCCTCTGGTCCTCTATCTTGGTGATGGTAATGGGAGGAGTAAAGAGAAGTGGTGATCTGAACCATCTTTTCATTAGCCTTAAAAACACAGTATGGTGTTGCAGTGGAGGGGGTGTTGGACAGTCGAGTGATGCTTCAGAACGTACTTTTCGCCTCCCACTCATGTCACTTACCCACTCCATGTGTATAATCATAAGTACTCTGCTGTTTCACAGGGGAAAGTGAGCAAGAAGATAGCTCAGGGAAAAGCCACTCTATTAACAGCTCCACTCTGAAGTAGAGGCCACACGTGCCTATTAACATGTGAACATGTCTATACCAGTGGGAAAAAAAAGGTTGAACTCAGGAGTTGAAATGTCTTCAACACATAACTGTGTTCTAACCTAACCTTATCCTAACCTTGTCATGAGCAACATAAAAACGAGTTTGAAGGGTGTTAGGTGTTCAAGTCTTATTCATGGAGCATACATGGATTCATGAGGATTTTGCAGTACATTGTGGGCCCTGAACAGCTCAATATTCTGTTTAGTGAAATTCTGATATTCTGTGTGTGCAATCCTGATGATCCTCAGTGCACCACACTACCTTTTCTTCTCTGCTCAGTTTTGATATTATATATACAATGTAAGTCTAATGTCTTTTTTTCCCTTTATTATCAGATGTAATAATGAAAATGAGTGGTACCAGATCCATGAAAACATCATCCGCAAGTCCAGCACCAAATACACAGCTCCCAGCACCAACTATGGTAGGTAATTTTTTACGTTTTTTTTCCCTGTCCATTTTAATTTTACATTTCCCCGTGTCATATTGTAAGAATGCATGCCATCTTGTTTAATGATGCAAGCTAGTAAATTATGGACTAAAATGAAATGTTGCTTCAGATTTTTGCTGGCTCTTTTTATCTGCTCCTCACTGTTGTTTCAGTACACGTGTTTCTGCGGTAGCCATTTTGACAGCACGTTTAGTGAGAGTGTGCTTGCAGGGCAGCGGTGCAGGCGGGAATTGAAGGAAGGCGACTGCCTGCGTTGAGGGATGCTCTGTGATGTGCAGTGTTGCGTTGGTCAGAAGGCAGACTGACTCAGGGAACAGACCGGGGGAGGGAGCGTGATGGATGCTCGTGCTCAATAATTCCATTTGACGAATGGAGGCGGCCCTGCGCAGGGGCGCTCCCGCGTTCGTCCGCTAGCAATCCCCATAAACCGCGCTGCCTCTCAAGGCCGTGGCGGCTGAGTCTGTGTCGCTGATCCGGGGGAGAGAGCGCGCGGCACACTAACAGTATTTTGTCACCACGTGTCACTCACTCTGCGCCAGGACCTCTCAAAGAAATTCGCCAGTTCAGAGAATGAAAGACAGGGTTATAAAAAGAGGGCCTTCACTTCCAAAATGAAATTGATGCCCTCCCAAAGAGCCAACCTCACAATAACATAACCATTATTCATATATGTCCATTCCTTTGACATATAGATGAAGCATTTATCAACCTGTACATGAAACAGGAGTTAGATGTTCCACATGTTCCACATATTCTAACCTAGCCACCCATCTCCTTTAAATTTTCATGGTCTCTGCCACCCCAGATACCCCCACTGCAGGAGAATTAATGAAGACCAGAGCTATAGATCCCTGTGTCATTATTCTGTCAGTCTGATACAGCACACATTTCAATCATTAGGGCATATGTACACACCCCAGAGGCACATGCATAGACACTTGCATGCACATACACGCACACATGCGCGTGCACACACGCATGCACACACCAACACACACACACACACACACACACACACACACACACACACACACACACACACACAGAAAATTAATCTAATTGGCTTTTAAAAATGCATGCTGTTCCCCCTGGCTGGAAGAAATTACCTAGAGGGCCATGGAGTGTAATAGCTTGAAATAGAGGGACCCCAGGGATGGGACAATTAGGTTATGCATATATAACATCATATGCACAGCCATGTGTAGATCACAAAGACCCAAGAAAATGAGCAGATAAACATTCACAGCAGCACACCCCCCTTTAAAAGGTGGGATATGAATTCATAAACAATCTAAAAAGAGACGTCCTCAGACATTTTTAACTTTGTTTTTCTGCAGAACGATTGTGTCAAGAATGTGTCCAGAATTTAATGTTCACAGCCACATGTCCGGCTCCTGTCCACACAGTCATTGTGATGGTGACACAGAATTCCTACTGGCAATGCCGTTATATGCCACAAACGCTGGCTTCAAGTATGATGTCCAACGGTCTTATTGATTGATGTGAGCATTATTTGCGTATGGCTGTTTAAATGAAGAAAAGTAGGGGTTTTGTATAAAAGAATTTGAGCTCTTTTTGTTGAAGGGCTGTCATTTTGTGACTGTGCCTTTTGCTTCTCTGGCAGGCTCTGTCTCTGGTATGTGTCTTGTTCCTCTCGTTTAGACAGAACTGAATGGGTCTGCGGAGAAAGACAGTGCAGTATGTGGGAGTTATTGCTTGGAGTGAGGCTTGAAGGAGTCTTCTTCTGGGACCATGCAAAATTTATGAAACTTCAAACTACTGGAGATAAATTACCTGGAGGTTTTCTAGTCTAAATGGTTTGGAAAAAAAAAATCTGAAAGAAGGATTCACGGGCAGAGCGAAAATTGTCTGTATCATTAAAAGCAATTCCTTGCAGTAGAAACAGCTGCCATTCTGTCAGACTCTGCTATACTGTTAACTGCTTGTTTTAATTATAGGACAGTGTCTGGTTTACTGTGGACCTAAAGCCTTTTCCCCCGTTATTTTATTTTTGAATCCATCCCTACAGCCTAAACATGGGTAGGCACAAGTTCTGTTTTGAATCAAGATGCATTCAGAGCAGTCAGCTGAAGTACATATTTCCATCAGCAGAGTTTCCCACTGACAAGCTTTCTATCCTCTTTTGTCTGCACACTTTATTGCCCTTTCCTCTTTCTTCTTCAGTATGCTTCCAGTTCCCCTCATCTTTTTATTTCCTCCTCTTCCTCTTCCTCTTCTTCTTTTTCTTCTTCTTCCTCCTCTCTTTATTTCCCTTTTTGTTCTCTGATTCTGCATCTCTCTTGTCTCTCCTCAGGTCTGATTATTTCCCTCCAGTTGCTACGAGGGGAGATGGAACAAATCCGCAGGGAGAATCCAATGATATTTAACCGGGGCGTGGCCATTACCCGCAAGCTGGGCTTCCCTGATGTCATCATGCCAGGTGAGGGGTGCTTACTAATGAACTGCGGGAGTAGGGTGTGTGTGTGTGTAGTAATTACCAAGGTGATACATTGGCTTTTCTAAGTGAGTTTATCAGTGCATGTGGGCAGGTATTCTAGGATAAAATGTCTCTCTTAGAAACGCTAATGATAAGATTTTGGCATATCTTTGTGCGTGTGGGTGGAACAGAGAGAGAGAAAGGGGATTTGTGAATTTCCCATAGATGATACAATACTTCTCTTTACTGAACACTGCGTGGTGAGTGATCTGACTGACTACTTGATCTGTGAGTTGACTCGTTTTTAATGCAAGTGCTAAGACGAGGTTGTCCATTTCAGATAAGCTGAACATAAACGAAAACAGTATCTAACCTTCAACAAACAATAGATGGGGAGAGCAGCAATGTGGAGCTGCTGTCTGAGAAGATGGGGTGTTTAGGTGTTTGTTCTCAGTCTTTCCCGTCTATAGCTTAACACAGGCTGACTTCAGCTCTGCTTAGCTCTGACCCTCTCCCGAGCCCTGTTAGAGCTCTATTCTTGTGGTTAGCAGAAGCTACACCCTGCCAAGGCCCTTTGAAGAAGCCCCTTTCCCTGTGACTCACCACTCCCTTGGGAAATAAGTATCCATTATTACTGCAAGGTTATTAAAACTGTATATCTATTTTAGGGGCCCTGAGTCACCCTTTAAGAAATGGCATGGTGCAGAGCTGCTTTCTCCGTCTCTCCTCCTTGGAGTCTGCGGGCAATAATGTCAGACCGTAGTTCCACTCTGCTTTCCTCTCTGGCCACAGGAAGTGGATTTCCTTGCCTGCCGCTATCCCTGCGTGCATTGATTAAGTGCACGGTGTTTCAAATGGCATCAATAGTCTGCTCAGCCTTCTTCCATTTCATGTGTTCTGCCTTTTTTTTAGTGCAGCTCAAGCTCCCTGTGAGACTCCAGTTTCTCCTCATTAAGAAAATAAAAGAATCAGCTTTCCAACATTCATTTGTTGAGCTAGCTCAAGTAAAAGAGTTGTGTACTGTGTGTTTTTGAGACAGATTAGGCCATTGTAAAGGCCAGTTAAAGGCAAGTAAAGGGCATTGGGTATTTGCAGGCTCCACAGGTACATTCCAATGATTACTCACTCTCTGTACCTGGAATATAGAGGCAATTCAGCTTCTGATTCAAATAACGGCTGATGGTGAGTCAGTGGAGTCAGTTGACTTGAAATCCCAGAATCCCCTGTGATTTCCCTGTGGCCCTCAAGTCGAGAGTTTCCCAATCATGCGCCAGATCTTCTCAAACAACCCTGGCATTTATTTCAAGGCAAAATTCAATAAGATGATCGTCACCAGGTCAATGGCCTGCCATTTATCGGCATCAGAAAGCAATATCTCATTCTGAGCAGTGGGCTTGAGCAAAGTGAATTCCAGTCCAGTGTCTGAGAACTCGCTTATCATGTGTCAGTGATCTGTGTGTGTGTGTGTGTGTGTGTGTGTGTGTGTGTGTTTGTGTCTCTCTCTCTCTCTCCCTCTCTCTCTGTCTCTCACAACTCTCCTGGCACCCCCTGCCCCTGCTCTATGACCCTGCATCATAGAGGTGAAGATAGTCGAGTGTAAGTGCCATACCTGCCTGTGCCTGTGTCTGCACCCTGAACATGCTGCTGTTTTCCTTGACCTACCATTCTCTAGACCCCCCTAGCCTGTCTGGGCCCCCATCCACCCCCCCCCCTCCGCCGCCATTAGCCCTAGCCCTCCAACTCGCTAACCACAGCTGTTTTTTCCTGAGGAATCAGGATCAGAACATGCTTTAACTCAGGCTCTTCTTGCATTCCTCTTCCTCCAAACCATCCACTCTTTGAACATCCGAAGCTTATTAATGGGCCCCAATCTCCTAAGACCCTGGCAGGATCGATTGGGGCAGTGACTGCAGTGATTTCTCACTGGCAGCAGAGCAGAGCAGAGCTGTCACTTTTTCCTCCTCATATTAGTGCCTCTCCACTGTATGGTCAGCCATTGAAACCTTCCTGGCACTATTCCACGCAGAAGGGCTTTTTTAAATACCATTCACCATTTGTAAATTGCACGTATTATTCCCTCCTTCTTGCTCTTTCAATTAACTTGTCACATTCGCGTAATTGTTTGAGGGTGAAGTGTGGGAGGAGGTTTTTAGAGAGTGCACATAGTGAGACCTTTAGATATGAACTTGATCCGTGCGGAGATGGAGATGAACCAATGGAGAGTGAAGCATTAATGTGGTGTACAGCACTCCATTACAGCACAGAACAGGGCTCTACTGAACATTACTCAACACAAAGGCAGTCTGTGGGTCCCAGATAACGGTATATCTGTTGCTGGAAACAGGGGGGACTGTCAATCAAGCAGACACGTGTGAGTGAGGCTTATTCAGTCTGTCTCTGTCTCAGAGCTGCCCAATCCACCCATGGTGTACAGAAGGAGAGAGGCGTTTGTTCCATCCCGTTTGCCTTTTCATCCACATTACTGCCTTATATTTACACCCTCTGCAGCTCTGTCTCTCAGCAGCTTGAGAAGAAGTAACTGCTGTCTGCCTCATAACTAATTTATGTATTAGGATGAGGACGGCCTGAAACATTCAGTGACTGCAAAGTGCTTTAAACCACTGTGGTTTCACAGTGCTTCAATCCTGACATGAACCTTTTCTTAATTGTTATGGAAGTGCAGTTTTAATGCATTCTGCATGATTAATACATTGCATTGAGGTCATGAATGACAGGTGATAATTGTTTGCGATGTGATGTGGAGTGTTCTTTTTTGCCTTTTTTGATTTGTTAAGACGGGTCACTTAGATGAGGTGGATTTGACACATTGTGGTACTCACACAACCCCCCCCCCCCCCCTCGCCCAGCACCCCATCTTGCAGTAAGACAAGCAGACACCCACAGACAAGAGCAGGATGTCCCGGCTGATTCTTACTCATGGAGTTCTAGTTATGAAGCAGCAGGAGTCTTTTTGAATTACTTCAGTGCAGGAAGTCTTTCTACTGTGTAGCCAACTCCCAGCAGAATCCGTTCATTTGCTCTGATAAAATATTTAACAAAAAGAGGAAGAGGTCCCCAAGGGGGTCTCAATATCTCATCATTAGGAGAGCCAGGAGGGGATCTCAGGCTACACATTGTGCATGATTGTGTGTGTGTGTGTGTGTGTGTGTGTGTCTGTGTGTGTGTGTGTACATACATACATATATACATGGGAGCATACTTGTGACATCATATATAACTTTAAGCAATACTTTTTGTAATACATGCACGATACATTTTAATAATACATGAGGTGTTACATGTATGATTTTAAGTAATACTTTTAAAAATATTCACCTCCCATTGCTCATCCAGATTTATTGAAGCACTCTGGGTGGTGCTGTGCATCCACCATGGGAAGAAATAAACACGTAACTGCCCTTCTTGTTGCAGGCAGCATATTTATATGTGCAGTGTATGGTATTTTTAGGAAAGCTGGGAGGAAATATAAAATGATAACACAGCATCCTACTGCCGATAATTACTCTCAATGTCTAGCCAGCAGTGAGTCGCCCAGTGGTGCTAAACATGCAGACAAATAGGTCAAATGCTGGCAATCAATAAGCGATTGCAAGTGCGGCTGTGGCTTCAGCAAGATGGGCGTCAATTAGCATTTTGTTTACCCAGTGAAAAAGGTCACATACCGGAGATCAGGGAGGGAGGGGTGGGTGCACAGATGAAACACCATGTCAACCCTCTCTGCTGTGCAAGATTCAGTGAACATTATATAATGCAGAAATCAGCCCTTTCCCCTATTCCATCTGCTAACATGCACGTAAGAGTGGTCCCTCTGCCCCACAGAGCAAACACTGCAAATCATGTGTGAATCTCTGTTCTGTTAACACCTTTATGGCCAGGTAATTGGAAGGATGGAACAGTGATATCAACATCATCAACGTTTTGATGGTGCTGAAATAGTTCTCTCTGAAAAGCGGGTAGCGACTAAAACGCAGGTGCAAGTTTGTTACATTGTTGCTCGTGCAGATAAAAGATAATGAAATCTTAGACTGTGA
Organism: Megalops cyprinoides; assembly: GCF_013368585.1. Lineage (NCBI taxonomy): Eukaryota > Metazoa > Chordata > Actinopteri > Elopiformes > Megalopidae > Megalops > Megalops cyprinoides. Next base: position 29,718,205 of record NC_050588.1, on the reverse strand, counting down.
AAAGGATGAGAAGCTGTATGTGCCACTTACAGACAGCACTATATGTGCAGCTGTTACTCATTCTATTTCTGAAAGAAGTCCTTCCCCTGGAAATTTTCAGCAGTGGGGTCACTGGTGTCACGGAGGACTGGACTGTACTATATTGTTGTCAGTTATTGATCTGGAACATTCATATTGCTGGGATGGAAGCGGACTGCGGAGCTCACCACACGTCATGTCACTCTGAGAGTCCTCTCACCCAAGCAGTGTGGAAGTGGATAGAGAGTGGGTGGAAAAGTGAGAATGGAAAATCTGTCGTAGCCACACCGCAGCGGCTTCCAAAAGGCTGCCCTTTTATCACACTGTGAACTGAACAGACAAACACAGCTTTTGGAACCAAAAGGTCTTCGTCAGGTGAATAGTAGCTCCAAAAGGTGGGAATGGAATCATTATCCAGGTGGCTCTCTCACACAAGTGAATGTACTGTATCCTACAAAGGCCAGAAGTCATTGAGGTTACACACAGTCTTTTATGATGAATCTATTTATGGAGTAAGTATATTCCCAACTTTACAGGAGAATGTATAAAACACAAAGTATTAAGTGACTCATACTTTACTAAGAAGCAAACCATTTCTGAAATTCAGTGTGAGCAAATATTTACTTGTCATTGTCAGAGGGTCACACAATTATGTTTATAGACAATTGCAGACAATTACAATGATAAAAATCAATTCAGCTTAAACTGGGAAGGACAGGACCGGTCAGGCAGTGTAAATATCTGCAACATGGAATGCACAGAAAAGTAATAACATAAATGGTCTCACAGCCAGTCTTCTGTATGCTGTGGTAACATTGATTCTAAAATATACAAAAAAGTCCAATAACATTCCTTTCGAAAGAAACAGTGTGTTAATGTTGCCATCCCTATGTGATGTTTAGACATTGTATATCAGTGTCTTGAGGGGTTTAAGTAAAGACAAAAATTAAAGCTGCATTGTGCACAATGGCTAAGTTTGCAGTCACAGTCTGAGATGTCATCAAGAACTAATTTTGACCAGACTAGAGGAATATCAGGTTTCACAAACTGTTCTTTTAAAGCAGGAGGCAGCTATTCTCCTGAAGGCAGCTCTTAACTTGACAAAGTCCTCTTGTGTGGAAGGGTATTTTTTATCTGTTCATTTCGCGATGCAGTAAAAAGCAACATTTTTGGAGCCTCTACAGTGTGGAGGTACTGTATATCTTTTCCATTTACTTTCTTATTCACCCAACACCTGTTTAATAAAGGATGCAAGCGAGTGAGCTGTTTACATCTTAGGCTTGAGAACAGGCGGGTGTGGTGTCACAGGCTGCAGAAGGAGAGCAGGGAGCACAGGAGAAGATGGCCTACGGTGCCCTTAGCGGTTTATTAGCCCCACTCCCTGCTGTTGCCCGTGTTAAATAATATATGTGCAGATGAATTCATTAAACCACAATGGCATTTTCACCTGGTTGTTTCCATTGATTGCCTTCTTATTCTTTTCAGCGCCCAGAGACAAGTCAAGTAGCCACTCACTGCAGAGTTCCCTCTCTGTTAGAAGCGTACCACCAATGTAACCATGAATGTTCTTTACTCCTGCCAGACATCTTGTTTGTTGTGTGATTTGTTCAATGGTTTTAATGCTGTCTAATGGATTGTTGTGAAATTTGAAAAAGCACTTTAACTGAATGCTGTCCTCAAAAAGGCCTGTGTGGATCAGGTTTTCATTTACTTACCTGGACTTTGTATTCCACATGATAACAGTCGTTGTGTCCTCACCTTCCCTCGCTATTTAAAATCATGCCTGGATAATAATTAGCTTCACCTACCTTCTCTGGTCCTTCTGTCTGAGATGTGACTGCTGTGTGTCTTTGCCCACATCTCAGGTGACATTCGGAATGACCTCTACCTGACCCTGGAGCGCGGGGACTTCGAAAGGGGGGGCAAAAGTGTGCAAAAGAACATTGAGGTCACTGTATATGTTCTGTATGCTGATGGAGAGATTCTCAAAGTAAGTGATGCCTGAATTATTTTCTCTGATCAGTTGAATTGAGGTTGGTAATGGTAATGAATGCGATTCAGACCCAAAAACTGCAATTTCTTATTCCTGAAAAAGACATATGATCTACACAGAAGATGCATGTAGTGTTTTTTAGTTTTCGCATTAGCAGCTGACCTTTCTACTTTGGCTGTTATCATTGCAGTTTAACATCTGGTAGACACAGTGAGCTGTTAGAGATTTGGTAGAAGGGGGGGTGATGTCATTGATATGTCTGTGCTGATGCTTTTTATAGGACTGCATCAGCCTGGGATCCGGAGAGCCCAACATCAGCGAGCACCGCTCCTTCGTGCTCTACCACAACAACAGCCCGCGCTGGAGCGAGGTGATCAAGCTGCCCATCCCCATCGATCGTTTCCGAGGGTCCCACCTGCGCTTCGAGTTCCGCCACTGCTCCAGTGAGGACCCTCGCCTAACGCGCTCTGTTCTGTACACAATGCTGAACACAACGGTTGCCAATCTGTCAGTGTGTTTGCTCTTTATAGCCGCCTTTCAGTCTGTCAGCCTGAATAAGCTCCATCTGACCTGCTGGCCATGCTCTCATTGCACCATTTTAGTCGAATGGCAGTAAGGTGAAAGACGAGCTCTGATGCAGAAGGAGGAAATGTGTGCAGTAAGGGATGGATGTGTGTCCGTGTGACCCTGTGTGAGTCTGTGCCCTTGTGCTTCTCCGCAGCCAAAGACAAGGGGGAGAAAAAGTTGTTTGGCTTTGCATTCACTCCACTGATGAGAGAGGATGGGACCACACTGTCAGACGAGAGCCACGAGCTCTATGTTTACAAGGTCAGCAGTGTGTCTTTCTTTTTCTCTAACTCTTTCTCTCTCTCTCTCTCACACACACCCACACAAACGTACACACACACGCACGCACGCACACACACACACACACACACACACACACACACTGTGGTCCATATCAAAATATATATTTCTTTCAAGACTTACTATTGATTGGTTCACAGTGTGTGTGTGATTAGTGTATTTTTGGTAAGTTATATAAATGTGTCTCCTAGTAAACCATAATAATCATTTCCCTGTGTTTTGCCAGTGTGATGAGAACACCACCTTCAGTAACCACGCCCTGTACCTGGGCCTGCCTTGCTGCAAAGACGACTTTAACGGCTGCCCCAACATCCCCTCCAGCCTCATCTTCCAGCGCAGCACCAAGGAGACCCTATGGATCTCCACACAGCTGTCCTCCACCAAGCTGACACAGAATGGTACCCGCCCCAATCTCACCATTTACAGCAAAAAAGCAACAATGTTACATTTACATTTGCATTCATTCATTTGGCAGACACTTTTAACCAAAGCAACTTACAAGTGAGGCAGAGTACAACACAAGCAAAACTTCGTATAAGGAGTTAACAATATTAGAAATGCTGCATGACCAAGTTTCAATAGTTAGCCAGACAAGGTACAAGCTAGCAGAGATACAAGTGCATTAAACCATAAAGTTAATTCTTTAAAGGAAAACAAAGTTTAGGACATAAGAAATTGCTTTAGGTGGTAGGGTCTGAGGTGATCCACAAGGTGCTCAGCAATGTGAAGTTAAAAGAGCAGCGCTGATGCCTGATTTCTTTGTCCTGAGATACATGTGAATACTGGCTCTTGTTTTGCTGTGGTTCCTAGTGGACCTGCTGGCCCTGCTGAAGTGGAAGGCCCACCCAGACCGAGTGATGGACATCCTGGGCAGACTGCGCCATGTCAGCGGAGAGGAAATTGTCAAGGTGAGAGGCCCCCTCAGATGCAGAGCAGAGGCATGGGGCTGCCGCTGCAAGACCAAGCCTTCCCCACAGTGCAGAAATGGTCCACACAGAACGGTGGCAAGCACCCACATTGCCTCTGTGACCTCATATTACAGGAGAGCAATTAGTTATGAGAATTGCAGGCATGATGTAAACATTGCTTTGACATACAGTACGCTTTGCTTTTGATGTGAGTTGCCTTGTAAAATTCACTAGCCGTAGTAGCTACTTAGTGAATGTTACTGTAAATTTGAGGAAAGGAAAACTGTGTCATTGCTCGGGGGTGAAAAGTGTTTTTCTCAGCAATGTTGCTAATTCACATAAAAATTCAAATTTCTTCCGCAGTGCTTGTAGCAACAGCGCACCTGAAAATGGGGTGGGTGCTGATACTGTATTTCTTAATGTGTTTTTGATGCGGTAAGTGTGCTAGCCCCTTGGCAGATGATTTTTACGGTTGATGGGTTACAATAATGCATTGTATATGTGCATAGGCCGTCACCCCGAGGGTTTCCGCTTATTCCAGAACATAAACACTCAGTAAGGGATGTGTCTTAGCCTGCAGGTTGACTGTAATTGAACTTGGTATGCACTGCAGTTACTTAATTTTATAAAGCATGGCAAGAGGAGAGGTGTGACTGTCTGTCATGCAGATTATAATGCAAATTGGTGTTTCCAGTTACAAAGAATGATGTAACAATTTAAAATGAATGTGAATGTGATATTTAACCATTTTTCTTGTTTATTTATTTATTTTTTTGCAGTTTCTACAAGATATCCTAGACACGTTATTTTCTATTCTGGATGACAACACTGACAAATATGGACCACTGGTTTTCCAATCATTGGTAAGACCAAGTTCACCACCATTAATACTGACCCATAGATAATGTACTTTTGTTAGCTACCTTAGAGATTCCAGCAAGATTGTTGGAATGAGTAACAATAAAGAAATGAAACACAATATTCAGTAATTGTCAGACACCAACCAGGGTAACAACTAAACAAATGGACCTTGAGTCCCATAGGAAATAATGTGTGAGTGTTTCTGTGTGTGTTCATGTGTGTGTGTGTATGCTTGTGCGTGTGTGTAAGTGCGTGTGTGTATGAGTGGAGGTGTGTTTGTGTGTGTCCATGCACGTGTGTGTCTATGTGGTGTGGAACGGTCCCTATTCCCTGCAGTGCCCGTGCAGAGTATGACTGAATGGGTAATGAGAAGCGGAAGGTCTCAGCTGGCTCTGTTCCAGCGATTATTAGGACGAGTTCATGGCTGCCTGCTGTCAAGCCCTCACGGGAGTCTTTAGCTTCCAGAGACCTCCTTAAAAAGAGTCAAGGAGTTATCCCTACTGTCTCACCAAACATATCTATCATATTATTGTGCAGAGGAGCTGCAGGAAAAATGAGATTTTCTGGAAGCATATTTCAGTGTCAGCATGCCGTGTGTGTGTTCCTATATCCCAGACACTGACCCACATTCTAATTCCATTTTATGAAAGTGTAAAAAATTATATAACTGGCACATGTTTACAACTGAAAATTGTCCAGTGTATAGATGCACATTCATGAGGTTCCTCTAAACTGATTAAATGGCTCTCGCAATATATTGGCCATTGTATTACCGAACCTTGAAGAAGGCACAGGATGTGCTGAAACAGTAGTTTCTTGTTCCACTGGAAGGAGTACTATATGAGTATGAATATAATGGAGTGTTAGAGTGTTAGATTCTTTCTTTCCTTTGTTTTCAATAAAAAGTACGCCCAAAGGAAGAATTGCACTGCATGTCTTTGTTTTATTCATGGTATCTCTTGTAAAAAGGTGAAAATGAACGAATCAGGGTTTTCTTCTGTCCTTAGTCAGCAGTACACAGCTACCCGGCATCTTGGCTACAATCTGTCCATGTGTCCCCAGACTGAAAGTGCTCTTACCCAAGCTGCCCTCTCTGTCCCTCTCTGCCAGGTGTTCATAATTAATCTGCTGCGGGACAGCAAGTACTACCACTTCCGCCCTGTCATGGACACTTACATACAGAAGCACTTTGCTGGAGCTCTGGCCTACAAGTGAGTCCCTCTCTATTGCTGTAGATGAAGGAAGTTGGTGGGCTTTCAGTGCCCACCAGGATGGCCTGCACCCTGGAAGAGCCTTGGTTGTGTAGTTTACCTTTCAGGCTCTACAGCATGTGAAAATAAGGTGGTTTGTTCAAAGTTGAGGGCTTTTCCAGCCTTTTCCAACTGTGTTTGTTGAGAAAAACATCCAGGCAAGTTACCTCTGTCACATTCAAGAAAAAAAATATCAGCACGTTGATTAAATGTTAGCATCTTTGAGAAAATTGACGTCCCTAAATTTGTTGCCATAATAATTACTTTTGTAGTTTGTGTGATTTATTGTTTTATCTTATCTTTTCCTTTGGAATATATTTTGTGTTTCTACCTTTATTTTTTCTTACTTGTAACATCCTAACTCATCACAGGCTTTTCCTGTAACTGTTTTTTTTTTTTTGCCAGACTAGAGTAACTTGTGATTTTGTCTTTGTGTTTGCAGGGAGCTGATCCGCTGTTTAAAATGGTACATGGACCGCTCAGCAGAGGTCGTTCGACAAGACCACATCCAGGAGGCCATGAGGGTAGGCTGCAAACGGTTATGTTCTATCAGACCTGAGATAAGGAAGTGGTAGGGGTGGTAGGCCACCACGATAACATCATGTGAAGGGATACAGTCCGTGAGGAAAATGTTCTGACATTGTCAGTTCAAGATGCCAAGAGGCTGAGATGAATGACAGGTAAAATGTAGGAGCTATGAAGATGTCTGTGAGAGACAGAAGGATTATTTGAATCTCTTGGTTGCCTGAGGCGTATGCCATTTAACCTTTTCCCATCAGGACTGTGCTTATCAGCCAGGATCATTCTTTTTTAAGTGATGTTAAATATACAAGACTTCATCTGTTTAATATTATCATGTATTCTCAACATAAATAGGGGAGGTCTGTCAGTTAAGGTTATTTCCGTCTAACAATAAATATTATATAGGGCCATATACAGTATGTTGAACAATTATGTTGAAAAATACATTGAGGAGACAAGAACTGCTTAGCAAGTAGGCTGAATTAAATATTTATAAGCCTTGCTCATTGTTGAATATATTTCAATACGATTTTAAATCTGCTTGTATAAATAAGTAATGCTACTTGCATTGCCCAAAAAAATGCATATACCAGAAGCAAGTCTGTTAAAATGGAATAGTTGGCTTTGTGGTTCCTGACTGCGTCCATGCCCTCAGTGCATATACATGGGTCATGTTTCCTCTTCCCTGCCCCCTCTGCAGGCTCTGGAGTACCTGTTCAAGTTCATTGTCCAGTCCCGTATCCTGTACTCCCGGGCCACCTGCGGGATGGAGGAGGATCAGTTCCGGGCCAGCATCCAGGAGCTCTTCCAGTCAATCCGCTTCGTACTGAGCCTGGACAGCCGCAGCTCCGAGACTCTCATCTTCACTCAGGTCAGAGTCACGGGCAAGGGTGCGGTCGCGGTCGTGGCCGTGGGGGGTGGGGCCAAAGATGTACACGCACGTGCAAGCACGCAAGCAAACGCTGCCATGTCTGAGCAAAGACTACTGTCTCCCAGCGCCGCGCGCAGCAGACGTAACACGCCGTTCACACCTGCCGGAGGTCAGCTGAGCCGCAGCTTGGGGTGCACCAGGTTCTGGGCAGCTCCAGTCTTCCACGGGCCACAGGGGGTCTTCCTTCTTCTTCCTTCTTCCTACTTAAGGGCACCAGTTTTTTTTTTCTTTTAGGAGGAAACCTTTAGTGAAACTGAAAGGTTCCCACATACCTCCGGCCCTCTGAAGAAGGGGGGCTGCCCATACCTGATGCAGCCCAAAAGCACACTAACACGCATTTACCAAACAGTGTTTGCTGGGTCTGTCTGCATTAACCCTCAACTTCATCCCCAGCCTCCCCTGATGCCCTGCTGCTGAAGCACCTCCCCTCTCTCTGTGAAGATACGTGCCATACAACCTACCTCTAACGCTTATTTTTTTTTTTACACCCTTTCAAGCATCAAGATAGCTGAGCATGGGAGCCTCTCTTTGTCTCATTATGTGGCTATTGTGTGTACATTTCTTCCATAGCATGAGCATTGAAATGGGTGGCTGCATGCAGGTCACAGCAGTGTGTGACCTCAAGGCCGTAAGAGCCATCCTCACAGAGGTTGGTGTCTAGTGAAACATTCGGTAACGGTGGGAAAATACTCCTGGAAGTCAGGGTTAACCCAAGATCATGGACACTCCTTTTGGTGACTGATGTTTCGAGGTCAGATAGATAGGATGTCTGACCTACACTCCATGGATAGGTTTGTCCTAAAATCATCAGATAACAGTAACCCCTTTGTCCTACATTGCTCCCTGATTGGTCAATCTCATCTTGGTAAAACCTACACCACAATGTAAGAAATCTTTGATGATACACAGCATCAGGGTGTTGTAGAATGTCCTGGATTTCCACAGTGCATACTTACCTCTGATAGTGTCTGAACATAATTTTAGAAATATGGATCATATTAATATTCTTCAAACAAAACATTGAACCTTCAATGCCTCCTTATCCGTTCGTAACTCAGAGACAGTGGTCATTGGAAGATTTGTTCAGTACACTGGAATTAACAAATCTATAATCATTGTTTCATTTTGAAGTCAAATTTTTCAGCTATGTTAACTTAATTCAGTTCAGTCTACTGAGTTGAAATGGATAGCCCAGTCCTATTAACCATTTGAAAGAAATCAGAATGTAACCCAACTTTATATCTAAGCATGGCTTGCCAGCGTGGAATGGATGAAACTCTTAAGCTCCTCAAATGATAAATGATAAGTTATGATGCACAAAAATCAGCCATAGAACTGTAATTTCAGAAGATTTCAGCTGTGCTTTATTGCTTTTAGTGGGAATGGCTTTTTAATTAGTTTTTGAGCTCTATTTGTTATACTTATTCCATTATTATTTTACTTTTCTCATTGTTGCCTGGGCTCCCTTGACCAGTCCTAACAAGGGATCTCCCAAAATGCAAATCTTTGCCTGCAGGATGTTTCTTTTCTGCTTCCACTCCCAGGACGCCTCATCAGTTTATTTTCTCACCAGAAAGGAGTGGTGATTGAAGTAAAAGTCAATTCTCACAGTTTCTCCATCAAAACATTTCTCCAAGGACAACACCCTCTCTTTCTGCAAAGCTGCTGCTTTCATTTAACACTTTATTTTCTTAATATATTTTTACTTTTGTTTTCAGTTGCTTTAATATAATTTACTTTCTTTATTTGCCCCTTTGACCTTTGACCTGTGACCCCTTATTTATTTGTTGACTCCTCCTATCCCTCCCTTCGCTACCCTCCCACAACTGTATCCCAGGGCCCCCAGCCTCCTCCTGGACAGCCCAGTGGTGCGGTCAGCTGTATGCAGCCCTGGAGCTCCAGTGCTCCTCGGCCTTCTCCTCTCTCAGTAAGTAACAGTGCCCCCTTGTGTTGCACACCGAGTAACGCAACGGGCACCTTCTGCCAAGCTCCTCCCGCCATCCAGCACTCCCCAAACCACCAACCCCTGTTTCAAAAGCAACAGCCAACCAGTAACAGAGATGAAACCTCACTGTTTTTTTTCCTTTGATTTCCTTTGAAGTATTCTTTTTTTTATTTCTTTAACCTTTAATATCTTTTCCCACTGTCATGTCTCTCCACGTTCCATTCCCCCAAAACTCACTGCATCCCCAGTGATGCCGTGCTTGGAGATGAACATCACTGTACCAGGAATGGACCGTTTCACTGTTGGGCTGTCGGTGTTGTACTATTCCAGGTTACCAGAGGATAATTCAAAGATACATTATTGTAGGAGCAAATCGAGAGTGGAAAACAAATAATTTGTGGCAGGAACATTATGTTGAGTCATACAAAATGATAGCAACTATTACAACGGCATCTTGCTGTATTAAAGAGTGAGATTATTATAAGATTAAAATATCTGCAACCTGTGGAGATTATAGTTGTATATATCTGTAAATGCATTATGTTTTTGCCGCAGACTCTCTTTGAGCAAATTAACCATAATTTGTTTGTGCAATATACTGTGAAAATTCACAACAAGCTCTCCTTTTGCTATCATACAGTGACTCCTAACAGAACCCAAATTCAGTATAAATGATAATTGGTTACTCGTAAGCATTGCAGTGGGTACTGCAGAGATTGCCTCTTGGTCGATGGATTTTGTACGACCCCTCCAGGCCCGACAGTCCACCTACACCCTGAGAGATCCAGAGTGGAGCATGGAGCCCCTGCCCACACGAGCACATGGCACAGGAGAGACACCTTTTCTTCTCTGTATGCTCTTCCCCTCCGTGCCACAGGCGGCGCTGCTGAACTCCTTCCCCGCCATCTTCGACGAGCTGCTGCAGATGTTCACGGTCCAGGAGGTGGCGGAGTTCGTGCGGGGCACCCTGGGCAGCATGCCCAGCACGGTCCACATCGGCCAGTCCATGGACGTGGTCAAGCTGCAGTCCATCGCTCGCACCGTGGACAGCAGGCTCTTTTCCTTCCCAGGTACACCCCAGGTCCTCAACGGTGGTGCTACTGCTTCTCTGGAAATACAGAAATCCCGTTTGTAGATTTTGCAGGGAACTATGGATAATTTACATTCTGCCATGGGCGGCAGCGTTGCATAGTGGTAAGGAGCAGCGCTTGTAACTAGAAGGTTGCTGGTTCGATTCCACGCTGGGGCACTGCTGCTGTACCCTTGGGCAAGGTACTTAACCCACAGGTGTCTCAGTAAATATCCAGCTGCATAAATGGATAAAATGTAAAAATTGTAACATATGTAAGTTGCTATATAAGAGAGTCTGCTAAATGGTAATAATGTAATGTAATGATAACATGGTGCGCAGCCTTAAGCACTCTTCCAAGTCTGAGTTGTATGCAGGTTCATTGAGAGTAGTCAGAAGTGCACTGGTTTGACCACTGTTTTCTCCTGTGTCTGTCTGCCTGTGTCTTGGACTCCCTCTCTGTCCCCGTCTCTCTCTCTCAGAGTCTCGGAGGATACTGCTCCCAGTGGTCCTGCATCATATTCACCTGCACCTGCGGCAGCAGAAGGAGCTGCTCATCTGCTCTGGGATCCTGAGCAGCATCTTCTCCATTATCAAGACAAGCTCTCTGGTACTCCCACCAGCAACTATCACACATGCGCACACGCGTGCACACATGCGCACACACACACACACACATACAGAAGCACTCATCAGACACACACACATTAAACACACACACACATTAAACACACACACTGCATGTGCGAATCTTGTCAGAATGTGCCTTATGCTCTCATGTTCAGATAAATAACCTTATTTCTGTATAAATTTGGAGAATGCAATGTATATGATCATAACTCATAAGAGAATTTCAACTTATTAAAAGACAGAGCTGCTCAATATGCACTAATAGTCACAGTCACCCCCCCCCCACAAATGATGAATCTCAATATTCCGTGACCCACACTCCAAGCACAAAATCCTGCATTGGACTCTTCACACATATGCACACACACACACACACACACACACACACACACACACACACACACACACGCACTGAGAAGCACCGGCATTGTACATGTATACATCCATATACATTGCTACTTGAGCACACATTCTCTTGAGTTACCACAAAGTGCCTCTCCATCCTGCAAGATATCTTACTGTGATCTGTTGTACTTGATAAAATGATATGGTCTGCTATCAGGTAGTGTAACCAGCTTCTGAAATCCGTCAAGCCTCATTTCATGGTGTGAGCACAGAGGCATGGCTTTTACTTTGTTGCGAAAGCAATGCACACCTGACAGGCTTTTTCATACCATAGCAATTTGTTCTGGATTAGCTGGAAGCCTGCTCGAGCAGAGCAGGACATGGAGAAAGCTTTCACGCTCTGTTTATAGGGAGTTACTCTCTCAGACAACCTTCCTAGTCCTAGGAAGGAAGGCTATCCCCCCTCCCCCAAACTATATTTCACTTTAATGCTCCTTTGTTGAAATAGTTTTTAAATTTGTGTGGTGCGCCATCAATTTATTGGTAGTTCTGAAAGTATTTGAGAATTTGTTAACCTTTAAAAAACAATGCCTGTGACTGGGCATTGTTTAATATTTTTTACAATTTTTAATGCTCAGGTCAGCATTGAACTTTGTGCGAATATGTGTGCGCTGTAAGTCTCTTCACTCTCTCCCTCACACTCTCTGACCTTCTCTCTTCCCCTCCATCCATCTCTCTCTCTGTCTGTCTCTTCCCCCTCCCTCTCTTTCTCTCTCTCTCCCTCTCTGTCTCTCAGGAGACATCAGTGCAGGAGGAAGTAGAGATGATGGTTGAAAGCCTGCTCGATGTCCTTCTTCAGACATTGCTCGCCATCATGAGCAAGTCCCAGTCTCAGGAGGCGGTAAGAGGCCAGCGCTGCCCGCAGTGCACAGCTGAGATCACTGTTAGTAACTAACAATTCGTTTCTTCTTCTTACCTCCCCCCTCCCCACTTCCCCCGCCTGTCCTCGCTCACCCCACATCACCACCGCACTTGCCCTTCACCCCGCCACTGGCATGCCCCCCTCCGCCTCCCCATCGTCATCCAGACTTCAGACTCATACTGTGACTCTGACCCAGAATCAGGCTTCTCGGCAGCAGGACAGAATGCAGCCTGGCACAATTTATTTGTGGTGGTTAAATATGAAACATGTCTGCCAGGCAGGGGCTGATGTAAGCACCTGGCCAAGGCCAAGGGAGCTCCGCAGTCCCTCTCATGTCTAATGCTCAGAGCTCTTCATTAAGATCTTGGAAACAGAGTCCCACTATTTGGGGACTTGTATTTGGTGGGAGTATAGCTCAGTATGTGGATGCTCATATTAATACTCTTTATTTGCAGGGAACATGATGGACAGTACATAATGCAGGTCTGAAGCAGCACTTAGGGGTTTTCACTGAAATATACTATTATTTTACTTTTACTACGTTCTTGCTAAGTACATTTAACTAACTGATTTTTGAAATAGATATAGTTATTATCATTATTATTGTTATCATTATTATTATTATTATTGTTTGGAATTATACTACTGTCAGTTAGGCCATTAGCATTTGAAAAGGAAACCCAGGAAATATTTAGCTGGATGTATAATATGGTTGCTTGCTGAAGCTGATTTTACGTGAATAACTCTAATTGTTGTCATTGGTTGCGGTGTTGGTTTTAATGCCTGTGCATTTAAAGCATGTAGGGTTTGCTTAATTTGCCTAATTTCATTACCCAAGTTCTCTTCATTGTGCACATTTGACTAATTGTACTATCAAGTCAATTATTTTCAAAAGACTAAACAGACCTTGCCATTTAAAAACTGAGAAGTGACTGTCTTTGTTGGGTATCAGTAGTCTTTTTGTTTTAGTAATCAAAGACTATAATGATATGCATAAACTTATCACCAATCAGAATCGGTAGCATTGCACAGAATATGTCAGTATCCTCTGTACAGTTTTTTTGATAAAGCCTGAAGCCAATATCGTTCCCATTCCAAAACCCCGCTACCCCTGTTACCCTACTCCCCTCTTCCCCGAATATATTTTAATGATTTTTCAACGTGTGACACCACGGACAAGTTTATTCACTGATGTGTGTCTCCATGGCTTTTCATTGGCAGGGAGAGTATGTGTCCTGCCTCCTGTCTCTGCTGCGTCAAATGTCAGACATCCATTTCCAGCACCTGCTGGACAACTTCCAGAGCAAAGAGGAGCTCAAGGTGAGACATGTGCTTCACAAGATAGCTTACCAAACCATTTGGTGCAAGTAGTGGAGTGAGAAGATGGTGGACTCAACAACAGGTCTTTTCTAAGTGTGTCAAGCAATCCCAGTGTCTACGATAAAAATGCTAATCACGATCTCCGGCTGTTGGGTATCTGTTTCTCCTTACTTCATAAAGAGGCCATAATGTATTCCTTGGTTACATTTGGGTAGACAGATATACATCTCCCTCTGATCCTACAATAGGTGAACACATTGCCACTCTTAAACGTAGTGGAGTGATACAGACATCTGATGTGCACCTGCTAGGGAGGAAAGCGTGTGAAGCGGGTGATGGAAACTGAAGCCTCGCTCTTTGCATCTGTGTGCTGTATCTCTCCCCCAGGAGTTTCTGCTGAAGATCTTCTGCGTGTTCCGCAATCTTATGAAGCTGAGTATTTTTCCCAGAGACTGGAACGTGATGAGGCTCCTGACCAGCAAGTAAGGGAGCACGTTCATTCCGGAATGTTCACAGGCCTCCAGAGGTGGGGGGAGAAGGGGGATGAGGGACAGGTCAGGCAGTGTTCCTTTTCCGAATCATGACCCAGATCCACACATATCTTTTCAGCTGTGGTAGAGGTTTGTATATTGTCACATGAGGCTTGTCAGTATGTGCTTCCTCATTTTGAACTGCAGGCTAAAATGTCATTTATTTTCCCAAAAACCAAGCACCTTCGGTGTAATGCTATATGATATAGCAGTCACACACGCTTTGTTACGTATGCAGAGGGTGTTGTGTTGGAGTCTGGCTTTGGGTGGTGGAGACCAGGTTGTGTCTGTGCTTAGTGAAGCAGAAATGCAGCCTGCTTAGCTTGTACACTGTACCCTGCGGGGATTTCAATTCATTATAAATTTCACTTTCAATCTACACCCTGCTGGTTATTCTAAGCCTCTTAGCATGAGAGTTATTTATTTGGCTAGAACGAAAAAATAAAGACAAAAAAGGTTGATAGTGGATATGTGTATACATCAGTTGGAATGTCTTCGAGTTGTGTCGTACTGAGAATCTTCTAAGTTATGTTTGATGGTTTACTGCTCTCCCTCAAAATTAAAAAACAGTACATACATGCAGAAATCCTCCTGGTCAGCTACAGTGTCTGCTCTGAATGCAAGGATGATTTGATAACTTAAGGTATTAAAAGACCATATAAGAACGACCCTTGCAATTATAGGTATGTAGTTAAACTCCACCATTTACATCATTGATCTAGACTAAATAACAGTATTAAAGACCCGTGGTGTTACCTGTTGGCATTTCACAGCATCCTTTTGTGAGAAAATATTTACACTTTCCTGTTTTCCATGCTCCATTTCTTCCTAGTGTAAATACCCCCATTTAAAGTTGCCCTCAGGTGCATTAATACAGTATATGAGGAGCTCTCCTGCTCTGTTCTCCTGAGTGACTATTTTTAATCCTTAATGACAATGGACCAGTATGACCTGCTGTACAGTTGTACTGTCACATCTGTCTCATCGAGCAGCGCGTGACACTGAAGATGCGTTGTTTCTCTGTCTCTTTCAGCATCATTGTCACAACAGCTCAGTACCTGTCCCCAGCTCTGCACAAGAACTTCACAGAGGCGGACTTTGATTTTAAGGTCTGTGTGACTTCTTGTTGTTGTTGTTGCGGGGTGGGGTCGGGGGGGGGGGGGGGTCTTCTGGCACAGCGGTGGGTGCCACGCCAGTCTGTTGCGGGAACCACGCTGCAGATGGTGCCCAGTCATCTGTCCCTGGCTCTGCGGCAGCCTGCTGGGAGGACCCCCACAGTCTCTAATCCAGCTCCTAATGAGAAGGTCATCTCAGTCCTGGGACGCATAACTGTGCCTGGCAGACACATGGCAGAGAAATTGGCTGATCAAGAGCAAATGAGATTAATAATTAACCACAGCTGAACAGGATCTTAAACAAAAAACAAACAAGGCTGAATTTATAGGCCAAAATAACAGTCATCTTGTCACCCATCATATATGGAATTTAAGTGAAAGATTTTATGTAAACAGCAGTGAAGCTGACCATTGAACTTTATTTTGATCTAATCAGATTACATTTCACCATAGAGTACTGTACTCCCTTTTTATTTTAACTTACAAAGTCAACTTTTCATGTTAAAGGTTGAAGGCATTCATCCCTCCATCTACCAAAATAAAATTAATGCACACAAATGACCACAGAGCACAACCAAGAAAAAAATAGTCAAAATATTAGACAGCTAGTTGAAACCTAAAAATGAAGACAGACAGCAGAGATATGAACAGAAATGTGACAACCAATAAAAGCTAAATTATGCCAAAGTAATGGATCTATAGATTATAGAATAATGGATAACATAGAGAGATTCGTATTACAAGTTAAAATCCAATTTATATAAATTAAGATGATGATGAAGAAGAAGCAGACTAAGAAGAAGGGGGTGGTGATGGTGGTAATGATGATGATGACGATGATGATGATGATGATGATGATGACGAAGACGATGATGACGATAATAATGATACTGATGGTGATGATGATGGTGATGATGATGATACTGACGACGATGATGATTGTTGTTATCCTCCTCTTCCTTGTCATCGTCATCATCAAGGTGAAAAGTATGCTTTGTGTGCATGTTGTGTACAGCTGGAGGGGTGTTTCAGAAGCAAACATGTGTGCCCTTTCTGCTTTGCAGGTATGGAACTCATACTTCAGTCTTGCTGTTCTGTACATCAACCAACCCAGTCTGCAGCTGGAGACCCTCACCCCAGCCAAAAGGAAGAAAGTGCTGGACAAGTAAGTCCGTGCTCTCCGTCCCCATCCTTGCTCACTGTGTCTCCAAGAACAGTGCCTATACTCACTTCAAACTCCATTTCTCCTCAATCGTCTGGTATTCCAGCACTCTGTCATCTCATGATTGAAAGGACTCTAATGTGGATGAGGCACATTTTGACAGAAATCACAGAGCAGCAGCTTTGTATCATGATAAGGAACAAGGTTTGTAACCCAAAGGTTGCCAGTTTGATTCTCTGAAGGGGCACTGTTGTTGTACCCTTAGACAAGTTACTTCATCTGAACTGTCTCAGTGTCCAGCTGCATAAGTGGGTAACATAAAACTGTAAGGTGTGTAAATTCTAGTGTTTTATTGTAAATGTTTTACATTTGTGCAATTTTATGGACATCAGTTGCTTTTAAGAATAGCATCACCGATGAAGATTGTATTCTACTTATGCTTATTAGATTCTTTTACTCTCTAATTGAGTGAAAATAGGTGTGTCGTTCGGTGCTGTGTTTGTGACCTAGTTTTAAACAGTTGTGCTTTCATTGCGTGCCCAAGAATCCCCATGAAAATAGGGAAGTGTTATTCCTGGGGGCTTATTTTCTCTGCCCTTTTTTCTCCCTGAAAAAAACACAGCTTATGATGATTATCTTCAGTGTTTTTGATTTGCACAATGATTCATGTTGCCCTTTGGTGGTCAAAACTCCACATCATATCTGCACGCATATATGTCAAAATTGATTGTCAAAATTCTAGGCATTAGTTACATGGACTGAGAATTAGGCCAAGCTAATACCTGCATGTTACCCAACTGGATTTTGTCCCATTAATACTGTTCAGGTTGCCTTTTTGCCAATGGCCTTCCTCCGGTGGCTTGATACATTTAATAAAGTATTATGTGAAAATGTCTTGGATGGCATGTCATCAGTCTCGAAGGCATTTTGTTGTTGTCTGTAGCTGTAAGGACAGGTTTCTTGGAGGGTCATGTCTCGTGTTTTAGCTGGAGTGTCCTTCCATTGGGCACTGAGAGACATACAGTGGTACCTGGGGAGCTAGAGTCAGCAGTTGCAGAGAACTTACCTTCATCCAGTAATTATCCTCACCTTATTTTTTTTAATTATTATTTTATACGATTAACAAGGATGGTTGGTAGCAGGTTCCCTTTTTCTTGATTACATTAATGCAATTAATGTAATAATTTTAGTCACTGCAATTCAAGCCAATCTTTGATTTCACTGTTATACTCAAAATTGTTTGATGCAACCCAATGTATTTGTTACAATTAGGATGTAATGCAATTTAATGTGAAGTGCACTAAGATGCTGTAACGCTGCAACAATAGACACACTTATGGGAGCTGATGAGTGTTCCTTGTGTTGAGCTCCTTAATTAGGAAAAGCAATTTAAAACCGGTCGAGACCAATTAATCAATATAAAGGTAAGTTCCCTGCCTTAATTTCTTCCTCATGGGTCTCATGGCAGGAACAGAGAGATCTGGGAGAGAGATGAAGGTGAGGAGAAACAGTGAGGGGGGGGGGGGGGGGTTGGGGGGTTGAGAGGAGGTAAGACAGCGACAGAGAGGAGGCAGAAGAGAAGAAAGGCACTCCACTGTAAAGTGGTCTGATGTACTACAGGTACATCTCTCTTCTGATTGAAGACCCTCTGATCAGAGCAGCAGAGCTGTGTGTTGTGTGTATAACACATACGTATGTTCCTGGTCTGTGTGTGTGTGTGTGTGTGTGTGTGTGTGTGTGTGTGGATTAATGATGACATGCAAAAGCTTGGGTAATCTTTGGGCTATACCGTGTTGCTTTTTTGATTTCATCCTCAAGCATAACATTTCCCACTCTTTTCTCTTGATTGTGCTCACACACACGCACGCATGCACACTTATACATGCATCACACACATAAACAGGCTGTGAGAAGACTGCATATGTGGGCTCTAAACAAACCTATTGCTCTGAATTTACAGTTAGCTTCAGGGAAAGCACTGCTGAAAGTAAATGTTAAAATGTTATTGGTCCCTTTATTTCTGATTCATTTTATTGTGGGAATGTCCATGACAGTCCATTGATGTCCCTCCACATACACTGTTGGTATTAGATGTGCTAACAGATAAATTCTTTCCCTGACAGATATGGTGACATGAGAGTGATGATGGCCTATGAGCTGTTCAGCATGTGGCAGAATCTCGGTGAGTCCCAGTTACACACACACGTACAAACATGCACACACATATGCACACAAACAGACATACACACTCACTCAAAACATACACACGTAGACATGCACATACAATCATATATTAACTTACAGACAAAAAATGCACACACCCTCACACGCGTACATAAATGTACACATAGACACACACACACACAAATTGCACACACACTCACAAAAACACACGCATACAGCAGTCCAATTTCCTTTGGCTGTCCTCAGCACAGTGTGATTTCTTGTTTTGAGAAAATAGTTCTTTTCATATTGCAATTCCAAAACAAATTGTTGATGCACTGAAAGCTATAAGTTCAGTCATCTTTTTTCTCTTCATTTTTTGGTTGAAATGGTGTTTGATCATGTAGTGAAGACCCATTTGTGAGCATATTTTTTCCTTCCCATTGCGGTATACCCTGAAATGTTGACCAGTAATGGCACAACAAGTTGTGCAATATTGACCTCTATAGATTGTAAGAGGAACTGCAGTCTCTAAAACTGACTGGGCATTCAGGTATTCGTCTGTAACCCCATGAGAAATACACCTGTTAATGAGGAGCCCATGTGCATTTATATTTCGTTTTTAATAGGCCATGTTCTGTACTAGTGAGGCATTTTTCTGCTGCGGGATCATGTTAAATAAATAATTAATAATCTACATCACATCAAGATGCAAGCCATGTGAGGATTGCTTTGTCCCAACCAGGCGAAAACAAGATCCACTTCATCCCTGGAATGATTGGGCCTTTCCTGGGCGTGACGCTGGTGCCGCAGGCCGAAGTTCGCAACATCATGATCCCCATCTTCCACGACATGATGGACTGGGAGCAGCGCAAAAACGGCAACTTCAAACAGGTCAGAGCTCTCTCTGTGCCTCCTCCTGATCTGAGTTCAATGTCTGACTGGCTCTTTTCCTCTGTACTGAAGCCAGTGTTACCCGTGATTTCCGCCATGTTCACCCATAATATCACTGCAGGTGGAGGCAGAGCTGATTGACAAGCTGGACAGCCTGGTGTCGGAGGGGAAGGGGGATGAGAATTACCGCGAGCTCTTCAGCCTGCTGTAAGTCAAGGCAGCCGCGTGCACGCACACACTCACACACACACACACTCGCGCTCTTTCTCCCCCCTCCGTGCGCGGTTCTCCTCTTCCTGTGCCACGGGGTTGGTGACAGCGTTAACCTGTTCTGGCCTCCTGCTCTTAAGATAACCTTCTTTGTCTCTGCTTTGCTTTCTGCCGCGGGGATTAGAACCCAGCTCTTTGGGCCTTACCCCAGGTAAGATAACACCTTTCTACTGGTCATGCCTTCACTAATGCCAGCGTTGAGTCTGTGTCTGTTCTGTGTTCATCAGTCATGTTCTCAGTGTGACTGCGTATTGAGTTTCTGTGATGCACCAATAAAGGCATTTTTTGTCACCAGCCTCCTTGAGAAGATCGAGCAGGAGACCTGGAGGGAGACGGGCATTTCTTTTGTCACCTCTGTGACCCGCCTCATGGAGAGGCTTCTTGACTACAGGTATACTGTATGTAGGGCAAATCCTAATGAGCGACCGCATCATTATGAATGTATAAAATATCACCATAATGCCAAGATCAACCATGAGTGAAATGGTTGAAGAATGAAACTGTTAATTACTACAAATTCCTAATTTTGTTTCTTCTGCTTGTGCAGGGACTGCATGAAGGGAGAGGAGACTGAGAACAAGAAGATTGGCTGCACCGTCAACCTACTGGTGAGACCTGCCACACACCTCTGTACTGCCCTGTAGTATGCCTCTCCATAGAATAACAACTCCCACATGTTTTTTACAAAGCAGCCATTGAGAAATGTCTTTAAATATCTCATGGACTGAAGCATCTTTGCTATGAGCTGACATTTCTGAAAGTCTGCTCCAGGGACCATTCGTGTCACGTTCTGATGATGTCATAGCAATATGTTACATTGCATTACATCAGCTTTGGTCGCATGCACTGATTTGTCTGCCTGTTTCCCTGCAGAACTTCTACAAGTCAGAGATTAATAAAGAGGAGATGTACATTCGCTACATTCACAAGCTGTGTGACATGCACCTGCAGGCAGAGAACTACACAGGTAAAACACGTGTGCACGGCATGTTGCAAAAGGGGGCCCAGGCCAGACCAGCACGCAGCCTGCTGTGTGTAAGAGTCGTAACTCTGGACTGACCCCGTTTGTGTTCGTGCTTTTGAGGCTTTATTGATGATTGAATCTCTGTCCTGTGGTGACCTCTGACCTCTGTGTGTGTGTGTGTGTGTGTGTGTGTGTTTCTGTGTGGTGGCCTGCAGAGGCGGCCTTCACACTCCTGCTGTACTGGGAGCTTCTGCACTGGGAGGAGCGCCCGCTCAGGGAGTTCCTGCACTACCCTGCCCAGAGCGAGTGGCACCGCAAGGAGGGGCTCTGCCGCAAGGTCATCCACTACTTCAACAAGGGCAAGGTAACACACACACACACACACATGCGCGATTAGCTTCTCTGAAACGGTAGCATTTCTCTGCAAATACCAGAGCTTAGAAAGGCTTACAGTCTGTCATGAGTCAGTGGCCAAGACGGTCAGACACAGACTGTGACTCAAACAGCCACCCATCCCTTTTGGGAAAAATTTCATGCTGAGTAACACGCTAGCAGTTCAGTTCGATAATGACAATTCACTGACCTTGACTCTTTCGTACAGTTGCTAACCAAAAGAAGCACAGATTGGTACAGCGGCTTTCATTAGAAACTGTGGTTTTACATTATTGAGCAGTTCTGGTAACAGCAGGTCTGTGTGGTCATTTGCAGTGCTGGGAGTATGGCATTCCCCTGTGTCGGGAGCTGGCCTTTCAATATGAATCACTGTATGACTACCAAAGCCTGAGCTGGATACGGGTGAGTACCTGGCCTGCTGCAAGACAAGTCGTAATTGCCTGAAAGGGCAAAGACTGCGTGGATCCCTTCTTAATGGATTCAAGCTGGATACAATCCCTTATCAGATGCACATACTGAGTATGGTTAGCGCGATTGTGATGCAAATAGTCTGTTTCCCATGCAGGGATTTTTTAAGCTTGAGGGTCATTCTTTTGTTGAGTATCGTTAAATTGTATCCTGAAGCGTCTCTCTCTCTCTCTCTCTCTCTCTCTCTCTCTCTCTCTCTCTCACTCTCTCATTTCCATTGACAGAAAATGGAGGCAGCCTACTACGACAACATCATGGAGCAGCAGCGACTGGAGCCTGAGTTTTTCAGGGTGGGATTTTATGGCAGGAAGTTCCCTTTTTTCCTCAGGGTGAGTCAAAGCATCTTATCTTTAATTCCACTGTGACACTGTGACCTGTTATGAAAAAGAATATTAATGATCTCTGTTTTCTATCACTCACTGCCGCTTCTGTGGTTTCTTTACAGAACAAGGAGTTTGTTTGCCGGGGACATGACTATGAGAGGCTTGAAGCCTTCCAGCAAAGGATGCTGGGAGAATTCCCACAAGCCATTGCCATGCAACACCCCAATCAACCAGATGAGGCTATATTACAGTGTGATGCCCAATGTATCCTTTAGTGCATTTGATTGGAACTATACGCCTGCATGTGTGTGTGTGTGTGTGTGTGTGTGTGTGGAGCTACGTCTGTATAAAGAGGCACATTTTGCAGCCTTTTCCTTCATGCAATGTTCCTCAGACCTGCAGATCTACGCGGTCACGCCGGTGCCAGAGAGCGCTGACGTCCTGCAGATGGACCGTGTGCCCGACCGCATCAAGAGCTTTTACCGCGTCAACAACGTACGCCGCTTCCGCTACGACCGCCCCTTCCACAAGGGTCCCAAGGATAGAGAGAACGAGTTCAAGGTACAGCAAATTGCAAACCACATTACCCACTCGTCACATACAGCAACAGCAGTATCTGAGATTTATACATTTACAATACATTTTTGTCATTTAGCAGACACTGTTATCCAGAGCGACTTACATGGGTTACAGTTTTACATGTTATCCATTTATACAGCTGAAGGCTGTATTTTGGGTTAAGTGTCTTAGAAGGGGTACAACAACAGTGCCCCAGTGGGGAATTGAACCTGCAACCCTTTGGCCACAAGCCCTGCTCCTTACTACTATGCTACACTGCTACCCAAAAGATGTGTATCAGGTGGTTTCAGTAGCATCTTCGCTTATGTTTTACAGAGCCTGTGGATCGAGAGGACCACCCTGACTCTCACTCACCCTCTGCCTGGTATCTCTCGCTGGTTTGAGGTGGAGAAGAGAGAGCTGGTGAGCGGCACCCATCCTTTTTTCCCTTGTCATTGCCTTACCCAAGAGTGTTCAGCAGCAGGTTCTGACGATGAGGCCTTTGTGTGTGTGTTACAGGTGGAGGTGAGCCCGTTGGAGAACGCCATCTACGTGGTGGAGAATAAGAACCAGGAGCTGCGCACCCTGATCAGCCAGTACCAGCACAAGCAGCTCCACGGCAACATCAACCTCCTCAGCATGTGCCTCAATGGGGTCATCGACGCTGCTGTCAACGGAGGCATTGCGCGGTACCAGGAGGTAGGCTCCACCCTTTAGCATCACTGTGTTTACAACTGCATTCACCACCGTATTCAAAGGTGTTGCTATTGCTATATTTGAAGGTGTGTCTATCATCACATTTGAAGGTGTTGTTATCGTCGTGTTTGAAGGTGCGGTTACTACCATGTTCGAAGGAGAGCAACATACCCTTAGGGCCAGTGGATTCCCAATACCTTGAAATTATTTTTTTCTCTCAAATAAAAATGGATTGCTTGTACCGGTGTTCTTACTGAAATATTGAAATCCAGATCCTCTGAAAAGTAGTGTACTTTCATCGGAGAGCTTTCTGTTAGTGTCACTGTCACTGTGGGAACGCATTTGGAAGCAACTCTGCTGAAAGCAATGGTGTTTTCCTGTCCAGGCGTTCTTCGATAAAGAGTACATCACCAGTCACCCAGAGGACACTGAGAAGATCACACAGCTCAAAGACCTCATGCAGGAACAGGTGAGGACGATGCCGTCACAAAGTCAGTGGTCAGCGTGTGGCTGTTAACATGAAGTAGCACCTTCATTATTCGTTCTGGACATTACGTAAATGCTTGTGTGAACAGTAACTCGACAGAGAAACAGCGGCTCTGAGCCATTCGCTGTGGATGTTTGTCACAGGTTCACATCCTGGGAGTCGGGTTAGCTGTCCACGAAAAGCTGGTGCACCCGGAAATGCGTCCCCTGCACAAGAAGCTGATAGATCAGTTTCAGATGATGAGGAGCAGTCTGTGCCATGTGAGTGGTGTTTCTGCAGTCATGCCTCCTTGGTCCATAGTTTAATCTTTGGATGTGTTTTGATGCTTTATTTATTTGCATTTAACAGTCTAGGTGCTGTACCCATCACACTGTAAACACATCATTATAAATGCTGCTTTAAACTCCGCTGTAGCAGACTCTTTTAAAATGAGTGCTTTTACATTAGATGACATTCATTTAGCAGATACTCTTATCCAGAGCGACTTCCAGCACAAAAGAACAGAATTGTATCCATTCAAAATAAATGAGCTACAGTGTCAGACCAGGCAAACAGAACCCTCAGACCAGTGAGTGTGAGCATAACACTATTCAAGCCCTACCCTAAGTTAACTTGTGCAACCTGACTAAATGAGGGAAGCCAAGTATACTGCCATACATCAGACACTTGATCACAGAATCCAAAACACATCGCAATACTACACCTAAAATAGAGCACTACAAGTAGCAGGTTTTGGGGGGTGGAGAGGTGGAACCGAGATGCAGTCTGAAGAGATGTGTCTTCAGTCTGTGTCAGAAGATAGCCAGTGATTCTGCTGCCCTGACCCCACCTGGGGAGTTCCATTCCAACGACATGTAGATTCAGTCAAATTTTTCAAATCATTTAGCTCCAGATGAATCCCTCCCTTTCTCTATTGCTGTGAATCAGTGTGTGACACAGTGTGGATATTCAGAGTAGTGTTTCTATGTGGCCCTGCAGGGGTTGCCCGGGCTGGACAAGCTGAGTCCAGCTTGCTCTGGAACCAGCACTCCCCGAGGAATTCTGGCCTCACACAGCCCCATGAGCCCAGAGAGCATCAAACTGATGCACAGACACAGGTAAGCCTCTCTCTTTCTCTCTCTCTCTCACACACACACACACACACACACACATTAAACACACATTTGTACTCGTGATATGTAAAACACACAGATGTGGGGGAAGTACACATAGTGACCTAGGTAAGTCACAGACACACATAGACACATGTCATACAGAGTTATACAGTGACGAGACACACAGACTGCCCAGCCACTGACACAGGCTCTGAACAAAGCTATTGGCTGTTGTAGGTTATAGAGCACAGGTCAGAACACTGGCCGTTAGCGCCCCCTCTGTGTGAGACAGTTTCCCTCGCCTGTCTGCCACTGCTTCTTGCTCTTTCGCTTTCACGCCCCTTTCCCAATGCACATCTGCTTCACTCCATATCTCTCTCGTTCTCTTCCCTCCCCCTCTTCCACATCTCCTTTCTCTCCACGGGCCCCGCACCTCTCTCTTTCGCTCTGTACCCGATACCCCCCCCCCCCCCCCCCACGGCCCCTCTCTGCGCTCCTCTGCCACTCTCTCTCTCTCCAGCCCACTGAACCTGCTGGGCTCTGTCCGCCACTCCTCGTCCTCACTGTCCTCTCACACCTCCAGCGAGACGGGCAACCTGGTCATCCTGACAGACGGCATGGTGGTGGAGCACCCGGAGGACCTCTACCGCATGCAGGTCTGTGTCCGCGCCAGCGTCGCCATGGAGACGAGTCTTTTCCATGGAAGCCATTTCACCGTAACCAAGGATACTGCTGCAAAATGACCACGCCCGGCCGCTGACCGGCGACAGCAGATATCCACACTGGAGCTCCCTCTGTTCCCACTGTCCCTTTCCCACAGTGATTTTGCTGACAATGAATGAATGTTTTTTTTTTTCAGTTCCAGTTAGCACATTTGGGTTTAAAAAATTTTTTCTGCTTTTTTTCTCCAGCCTAGCCCCTCCTCCTCCAGCCTGAGCTCCACCCACTCTGCCCCCTCTCAGATGATGAACTCCGCCCCTTCCAGTGCCAGAGGTAAGCGGCAGCTCCTCCCTTGAAATCATTCCACGGGGACAAAGCACTGGAGCTGATCGACATGTGAACAAACAGGAGGAGATGCGCTTACGAGCTGATATTTGCACGTTTTGATGCTCTGCGCCTCCCTGTTTCCTCTACTTCTGTGGTAGGCTCCCCGTCTCTGCCAGACAAATACAGGCACAATCGGGAGATGCTGATGCTTCTGCCCCCGCACCGGGAGAGGCCGAGCAGCGCCATGTACCCGGCCATGACGGAGAACGGACAGGTAGGGCACAGAGACAGGGTGACAGTTCCTTTCCGCTCTCAGAGCAGAGACAGAGCAGGAACCTGATTCTCTCACGCTCCGGTTAACATTTGTGCGTGACTCAAATTTTCCGCCATTTACAGCCCACAAACTTCCAGCGGGCATTGTTCCACCAGGTGATTGGTCCTTGCAAGCCCTGCAGTGACCCCAATCTTTCAGTGGCAGAGAAAGGTAAAGTTGCCATCTCCAGTGACATTATTATATTATTTTTTCTTTGCTTCTTTCATCTCCACTACTCTCTGTTCTCGTTCTTCTTTTTGTTGATTTTTCATCTCTCTTTCTTCTGTGTACATAAGTGAAGGGACTCATGGCATGTTATGTCAACTTGATCCAGAGCTTTGTCATTCTCTGTTGTTGAGAAATACACTGTTCCTTGTTGCATTGCTGTGATTCTGCTGCACCTGGTGCTCTGTTTGGGTACACTAGGACAACATCGTGCTGTTTGGCCAAAACTCTAAGTGCTGACAAAGACCTCTTGTGGTTCTTTGCTTTTGATCCCAGGATAGTAACAATCTGTTACAGTTATTCTCTGCATCTCTGCTCCCATGTTCAGCTTTTCATGACCCACTGTAACCATCCAACCACTGCAAGTCAACCCACACCACAAAACCTGATAAAATTAACAGAAAAAAACTGACACATTTTCAATACTAATGCTTTAACAATGGCAATAAAAAATTACAATGCTGATTATAAAAATAAAATAAATGTATAAATATGAATTTATTTTACATTTAAATGGAAATACCACTAATTTACAGCTCCCCTTTAAAGTGGATGCATGTGTATCCATTAAAGAAGCAATTTTGGGACTAATATACTGGACGTAGCTTTCAGACAAAATTAAAATGACGGTCAAATAAATTAATGTTCAACAATACTAACACCAATACTAATACTAATACTAATACTAATACTAATACTAATACTACTACAAATAAGAATAATAATATTCAACCAGTCTGAGGCGTTCTAGGACTAAGAAGAATAGGAAGACCGTGCCACCACTGGTAGGGAAAATTCTGGTGACTCTAATGGTAGTTATGTCTCTCCGTCAGTCCTCACAGCTCCCAGCAGCTGGAGTCTGGACAGTGGGACAAGGGAGGCGCTGCCGTTCCTGTCTGCACATGTGGGGAGTGTGATGGCCCCCCCGGTCCCGCCCCGCAGCCTGCCTCCTGGTAAGACCCCTAGCCTGTGCCACCTAAAACCCTGCAAGATGGGACACGGGGGGGCAGCTGGCAAGGGCCCTTGTCCTCGGGTCAGTGGGAATGGCAAAACCCCATACCCCCTCTGCCACTCGTTTGGGCTGTTCTCTCCATTCACTCCTTTCAGTCACAAACAATATCGTGGTGGTGTCTATTCTGGGGCATCAGTGGCAAAAGGGATGTGATGAAAGGACAGAAACACAAGAGGATCTGCTTAGCTGGCAGGGCCAAACTCAGACACTGGTGCAGAAGACTCCGTCGTTCAGCAGGTGTGCTGTGAAAGTGTGAGTGATGGAAAGGACCTGGATCCATTCCGTTCTGTTTGCAGGGTGAAAGGGCGTCTCAGTGTAATACGCCATTGCATTTTACTGATGATATCGGATTGTTTTGTGTATGTGTGTGTTTTGTGTGTGTGCAGTGGCGTAACCAGCTGTCACGGCACCTGGTGCAGAAACTGTGGCATTGTAAAATAAATAATGTTTTAATTAACAGGACAGGAGCAAATTAATTAAACAGTTAATAAATGTGTGGATATTTGTATCATTTTACATACTGTTTTCCTGCTAATTTTACCGCTTGCCAAGTTTTTTCTGTTGAGTGGATAAAATAAACTGGAGAAAACCATAATTTGCTCAGTTGAAATGGTACAAAACAATTACTGGGAACTGCAGTCTTTTACATTTAAAATGTGTCCATTTAAAAAGCAAATATGTATGGGGACATAATAAAGGAACCAGCTTAATTAGTTTCAGTTTTAACTGTATAGTGTGTAGCAATTTTGAAGATGTGATTCCTCACACCTTGTGTAATCCTCTATTTCAGAAAGTAGTCTCTACCAGAAAAAGGGAATATCAGAATGTTTATAATGTCAACTGAGCTGTGTGTACAGTCAGATAAGTTAGCTGTCCATGTTTTGATCACATATGACTGCACCACTCGCACTGGCCCAGTTACAGCAGCATGTGAGTATGTGTGTGTGTGTATGTGTGTGTATGTGTGTGTGTGTGTGTGTGTGTGTGTGTGTGTGTGTGTGTGTGTTTGTGTTTGTGCACATACGTCCATGCGTTTGTGCCCATGCGAGACAGTCACTCAAACCAGAGTATGTCAAATGTACATCAAAAAGGGTTTGAATTGATCTGAGCTTAATGTGATGTCTTTGTAGTTCCTCACATCCACCTTTCCCAGTTGTCCTCCCCTAAATTCTAGCTTTATGTGATATTTTAGGTGCTTATCCTCGTCCTCCTGTTTCTCTCAAAGCGACTGTGCAGTCTCCCTCCAGACCTCAGTCCCCCCACCGTCCCTCTGCCCCGAGGTTTGAATGGGTTCAGAGAAGAATCGCCTGTCCTCCTCCAGATTTTGTTTAGCCGTGTGTGTTTCTCCAATCCTTGTTCTGTCCTGCTGTGTCTTCCCCTTTAGGGCACTTCTCGATGCACTTTGATGCTTTCCACCACCAGATCAGCGACCTCCCTCCAGCTCTCCCCGCGCGCTCTTTACGGAAGGTATCCTTCGCTGGTGTGCTTTGCGTCCCTGCCGTGTTGCTCGAGTCACCCCGCTCCCTCCATCACTACCCCCGTTCCCTTGCTGTGCTCATCTGTTTTATAATGCTGTGCTCACAGGTCTGTGCACCTGCCGACTGTGCATGTGCAGAAAAAGGACTCAGTTGCAGTGTGTATGTGTGCGTGCCTGGTCTGTCGCTGTTCACTTTTGACTTTTCTTGTGTTAGTCATCATTTGCTTAAGTTAGTATGGGTTCAGATTATCATGAAGAAATTTTTTTCTTCATGTCAAAAATGGGTTGGCAAGATAGAACTGCAATATGAATTCCTTGCTTGCTGTTTTATAATTGTTACAACTTCTGCTGCCGTGAATCAATCTAACTTAATTTGAACAATCTCAGTGTCCTAAAAATGAATGGATGAATGCTCACAGAAACACAACAACAAGTTTATTCAGCACTTGAATTTTCCAGTACTTACATACCAGGAAATCAGTGTACAATGCTCACCTACAGTAGGAGCGGTTCGCATTTATTGTGCACCTCCGGAAATCTAGGTAGCTGGCAAAGTGGTCTGAGTCGTGTTCCAACCCTTATAAATATGCTATTTCATACTACTGTACTCAGCTTTAAATGACAATGTTAAATTACAGTGTTAAATGTACTGCAATAAAATGTTTTTTTTTCTGTATTTGTGAGCTAGGTAGCAAGGTAGAGAAAATTTGAGAAAATCTTACCACCAATTCACTTACCACGGGAATACAGAACTGTAGTACTGGACATGTGATAATTTGTTCTGATAGAACACCACATGACAGGGGACATTATTTGTGGTTAGGTATGTGCATTTCCTTCTGCACGACCAGTGAGCATGTTATGGTAGCCAAATGCCTTGATTGCGCTGGTTGAGTTAATCATCAAACTTTCACTAACCAATGGAATGTATCTCAGTGATGTATTTCATGAGCTGTCTGTGCTGACATGTTTCAGACTTCAGTGAGACTTTACAGAAAATAAACATTGAACATTTCATTGAAAATTGTGCAGGGTTACCAAATGGATTAAATTCAAATCTAAAATTCAGTGTTTGCCAAATAGACTCTCAGTTTTCTGTTTTTCTTTTCACTGCAACTGCACCTTCATTTTGTGCAAAACATACTCAACCCCAAACATTTCAAACAGTCATTTTTCCACACAGGAACCTGCCTATGTCTGAAACAGTTTAGTAATAAGTAACAGAGGTGCACAGCTCTTCTCAGAAACACTTAAATGGGTTTATGCACATGTATCTTAAGTAGGAGTTGGCCACTAAGAGCAACTTTTCTGCCTTCTTGCTAAGAAATTAAAAGGCAATTTATTTAGCTTGCTATCTAGCTAGCATACATTAGGCTGGTTTGTGAAGGAATAGAATTTTGCTAAATGAGAAATTTGCCCTTCAAATCAAACTTTCATAATTCTTTTCACATTTTACAGATATTATCTTTAATGTAACTTGTCACATTTGGTACATAATAGCATGTAAGATATGTGGATGTGTCTTAGAAACAGCAGCAGGCTATCTGCAGTTATTTAATAATAAAAGCAAGATCCTTTTTTACAATTTCAGAAGCACTTTTCCTGTCTTAGAATATCTTCTAAGAAAAATAAAGATGTATTGAATAGCCTTCTGGGGGCAAGCATCCAGACAGATATGACTGTAGTAACAATATGAAATATGTTAGAAATCAATTATAGCCACATCAGTAATTCCAACACATTTGTTCTTCAACCATTTTGTTCTTTGTCAAATATTTGTGGATTGAATGTACATCTGCAAATTTAAACAGAATGGGAAAAATTAGTGATCAAGTAGTGATCAAACATGGGTTGTGACATTTTGTGGTCCAGACCATTTGGTTAGCGGTTTCACCAACTAGCTAGTTAGCTGCTTTAGTGTTGTGCCATGCCCTGATTGGTAGGCACTTCATACATTGCTCATTTTCAGTGATTTTAGTGACTTTTAGGCTACAAGAGCTTCTGAAACATGTTAATACATCATTTTGGTTTTAGCTCATTTTAATTCTCTATGAACTAAGCAAATTAATAGTGTGCTTTCCTTTCTGCATTAAAATAAAAAGCACATCTGGTCAGAGACACTGGTATTTGTAATTAATAAGCAGTTATACAGCCCTTAGGAACAACTTATTAAATGATATTTTCAAAGACTACAGGATGTTGAGATTTCATTGAGGTGTACACACCATTGCAGAATTTTAGTGGATGTGCAGTTGACATCATTTGAAAGTATATGATAATGAAAATCCTAGCTAGCTCCGAGCCTCACCTATGAGTCACTTGTCATACTTTAGGGACCACAACAGGAAGATTTCAGTGACTAGAACATACTAGAAAATGAAATGTTCAAATGCCCACAGGGCACTTGAAATGTGAAATGTGGAAAAAGTGCTTTGAAAAAGCTGGCATAACACTCTACCCAGAAAATGTGGAAGACCATGAACCAATAGATTATGTGAAAGCCACACAGTGGATTGAAACAGGATCATCTATAGGTGAAAAGGCATAGTTTTATTATGTCAGTTCATTACAATTAGAAACATGGTACAGCTGACAAAAGTGATGTGTTGTAAAGTGGCCCAAATCAGTTTGCAATCAGCTGTCACAGACACACTGTGTCTTCACACATTCAATTCATGAAAGACTCATACCTAGCCCACTTACCATTACCACCTATTTTACAAGCTAAGAGAATTACAGTATATAGCCACACAATATAAAAATGGCACTGGAACAATAATAAAAATATTACACCATTTGGTGGGAAACTGAAATGATAATTGATTGGAAAGACAAAAATCATTGCCAGTGGTCTTTCCTAATGTGTTAAGAGAGTTCCTGTGGAATGGTTCTCTTTTGGTTTAAAAAAAAAAGAAAAGCAGTCCAAGAAGTCCAGATGCTCAGTTTTGAAAACACTTAGAACAAGGAGAAAAGACAGCTACAATCCACAGAAAATCTGAGGAGTATTGGGTTTTTGTTTATTTTCTGATGCCTCTTGAGAATTTCTTTGTGATTGAAGCAGCCCATTGAAAATGTTCACAAAAGTCTTCTAAAGCTTCTCTGAGCTGAGTGTTCTGTGTGAGTCACAAATAAAGCTTCCAGGGTTGGGAAATGCTTTGAACAAAGAAAAAGAGAAATGAGAAATGACTAAAATGGGACACAGGGGTTTGGATGTTTTCAAGGCCTCGGGTGTCTAATGCGAGCTGTTTTCTCTCGGCCTTTTCACCCACAGTCTCCTTTACACCCCATACCTGCCTCACCCACCAGCCCGCAGTCCGGCCTGGATGGCAGTAACTCCACGCTGTCGGGAAGCGCCAGCAGTGGTGTATCCTCCCTAAGCGAGAGCAACTTCGGCCAGTCCTCAGAGCCGCCTGCCCGCACCGACACCCTGGACTCCGTGCCCAGCCAGGCCTGGACCACGGATGAGGACGTGGAGTCACCCTACCTGCCTGTCCGCTACAGCGTGTCCGAGCCCGACGTCCTCGACTCCGTCAAGCCCCCGCCGTGCCGCAGCCACTCCGCGCCGGGCGGAGTCACCCCTGTTCCCCAGGAGGGCCACCTGCACCACCACGGCCACCCGCACTACCACCACGAGCCGCCTCCAGCCCTGCCGCCAAAACCGTACCTGAGGGAGGGCTGCATTCCTGAGGAGGACCTGCGGCCTATGCCCAGGCCCATGCCCATGCCACGCAAGATCTCTCAGCCCCTGCTCAGCAACAAGGAGGAGCAGGCCAAGGTGGCCTGGGAGCATGGCATCAGTGAGGAGTAGTGAGGGTAGAGTGGTGGCCGCGGCTTTCTGGCCAGGGCTTTGGGAGGGAGGGAGGGAAGGGAAACGGATCAGTCCAAAATGAGTGGGACGGCAGAGGTTGGTTATCCTCCGGTCCTCCAGTTTGCTCTCTGGCATTTCCGGACTGCTTACCACATTCCAAGCTTCCTAACACACCATGAATTCTACAATGTCTGTTCTAAGGTTCATGCTGATACTCCAAATTGCCATCTGCTCTTTGCCCCCTCCTCCCCAATATGTTTGTGCGTAACTCAGGAGTTCTTTTGATGTGGTGAACATCTGGGGTGAGGAGGTCTTTTGCTTATTTTTGGTTAGATTCACTGATACTAATGGCACATTGGACTAATAAATTTAGTGAATCATGTTATGAAAGAAATTCAACATCTGTGTTCTTCAGCATCCTCAAAGGGGTCTTCAGTTGTAAGAGACGACACAAGCATTGTATTCTTTACTAAGTAAAATAAGTTGTTGAATGTCATTCTTAAGAAACACCTCAGGTTCGCCTGATATATCTCACAGTTACATGGTTTTGTTTTCTATATGGGATATTGTAAAATTTAATTGATATTTGAAACAGTTCTTATATTCACAAGAAATGAAAGCATGGTCAGTCTGAACAAAAGATCTGTGTGAAACTGAAGGAAACAGATGTTGAGAGAGAAACTGCTCTGACTTTTTTTGCTCTGGGGAACCCATGTTTTAGCACTTAGTTCTGGACACCAAAAACATTTCGTATCCACAACTATTTATACAAAGGAAAGAAGGAAAATTAATGTCTGTAGAAAACGTGGTGTGTGTTTCTGTATACAGTATACACCTCAGTGTTGTATTTAAGTCTAGAGATGCATCTGAGGGGGTATTTTTCACAAGTTTAAGTGGCTGTATGTTTTTTAGTGGACAGAACAAACTAATAACACAATATGTGGATTACTGTTTTCCACAGACAGAGCAAGCTAATAACATGATTTGTGGATTACTGTTTTCCCACAATATGTCATCTCAAACCTTTGTAGATTTAATTACTTTTAAGTTGTAGTTTGGAAGTTGGGTGTTAATTTTTGTTCATTATATTTACTATTTTCTGCTTACTTTTTAAAGGACTGAGTGTTAGTATTGTAAAGGCAATGACACTGATGATTCAACATAAGATCATCACAACCAGAAATAAGCTGATGAGGATCTGTTATGCGTGTACAGGTGGCTGATACACCACAAGTCGGTAGACTGCATTACAAAGGTTTCTTGGCAATACGCAACTGCTCTTGTGAAGTGGTGTATCCAGACACGACAGTAAGAGGCTTACATGCTCTTGTTAAGCTTTACTATATCACCTTAATTGCCATTCTGCAGAACAGATCATCCAGCCACCAAAATTCATGTTTGAAGGGATGGGATGGTTCAGTCTTGTGAAAAATATTGCTTTGCGAATAGGCTGCTCTTGAATTCTGCAAGTTTTTTTTTTTTTAAGTAGTTGGTGGTACATAAAGGAAAGTATATATTTTTAAGAGAATATAAATCTAGACCTCCATAAGTTTATAATATATACTAGAGATATATGAATAGAGTATTTGAATAAATTCTTATCATGGACAGAGGAGGAGGTTGGTTCTCCATGTGAAATTTATGCAAGACAAGGGCCCTGAAAGCCCAGCTAGCTGCTTGATAATGTGCACTGGATTAGTGGGAATAAGGGAATGGGAATGATATTTTCTGATGGATATTATTGAAGAATAAGACAACTAACATGTAAATACATTTTTTCTAACATTATTAATTTTACCTTTTGTACAGTTATGCTGTGTGCATGTTTTTTTGTGCAAAAAAGTGAAATTACTCTAATACTGCCCTCCAGGTCACCTGACCCTCACCAGTCCTGCTATAGCAGCTGGGACAGGGGAAGAAGAACTGTAAGGATATTATACTTTTTAATGAAGTGGTCCATGTTGATTATTCAGCTCTTAACTGTTGAATATTCATAAACAGACACTCTGGACTTGGTGTGTACACCAACTGTCCTGCACGTGGGCAAGACACTTGTGACTATCCGTGGATCTGCTCATAGAAACCCTGCTGCCTGTTTCCCAGTTGCTACTTCGGTGGACATTCAGATCCAGCTATTCATTTTGCTTCCTGCAGCTTTTGGTCCAGGTGGCGTATTGTACAGTAATTGTGGCTCTGCATACTTCATGAACAGCACAATGAAGGCCTAGAAGAGGATTTCTCCACCCTTATCTGACAGGATGGCAACTGTCAGTGCGCTGTGCTGCTGGAATCTCTAATCTGTGCTTGATTTTTTTTCATTGTTGTTTTTATTATTATTTGCAAGCTCAATACCTTTGTAAATATATATTTTCCTATTGTATACTGTGTCATAGTCTATAACAACTCTTACATAGTGTTTTATTCTCATATGGTGAATTGGTTATTTATTTAAAACAGATGGGTAACTCTTGTGTTGACACTGAAAACCTTAAAATGAGTTCCTTTTTCCAAGGGCATTATAACAAATAAAAGAACAGTACTCAGAAATGGCAGCAGTCTCAATTGTAAGGATTCACCCATGTCTGTATGTGGATGACTACATATAGTATTTGTTTACTGCAGGTCTGACCCACATTACTAGTTTCTGACATCATTCTGAGCTAATATTACTACCATCTCCTCTTCTCTAATTCTGTACCCCAGTTTTAGCAACATATAAGGGCAGTGTTGTCCATGTGTTCACCTCTGTATGACATGAGGGATAGGTGCAAATCTTCTTTTATGGAAGTCAGTTTATTTGATTTTGGATAATTGCTAAGAGATATTCTTTGATTTTTGAATACATGTGTGAAAACTAATGGTGAATCTGATATGCATACATATAACATA
This sequence comes from Megalops cyprinoides, assembly GCF_013368585.1. NCBI lineage: Eukaryota > Metazoa > Chordata > Actinopteri > Elopiformes > Megalopidae > Megalops > Megalops cyprinoides. Next base: position 29,682,796 of record NC_050588.1, on the reverse strand, counting down.
AACTACATTTAACCCTTATTATACTTGAAGATTACCAAGGGAGTGGAGTCTTGTCACATTTACCCCTGTTTGTTTTATGTATGTTGGCATGTGTTGATTACTCTTCTGGGATATGAGCATGATTCAAGTGAAAGGGATGTGAATGCTGCACTCTGACTGGTTGAGGAACTGCATTTAGATACAGATGAGGGAATGCCCTGACAGATAACAGCTGCCTCCCAGGTTTTGACTCACAGGAGACTCCTGTCTCATCTCCAGCTTTTCAAGAGGCACAGTAAAACAGTCATATTTAATCAGCCTCTTCACACAGTCAGCAGTGAAGCTTGGAGTTGCATCATCCGTTTGCCAAATTGCTTGACTACTTTTTAGAACTCTCTTTCTTCCCTTCAGAAGACCTGAAGGCTTCTCCGTTCAACAGACTGAGATAATTCCCTGATAGTGTTGCATTTTAAAGCTCTGTATTGGAATTGAAGATACAGTTCAGACGATTAATTATTATAAAATGTACAGGCAGACAATCCTTTCTAGTGTAAAATGTAAACTAGAGACACCACACTTAAAAACAAGAAGCATATACTAATCTAATTTCTATCTATATCTGTGGAACTTCCTCAGGAATTTCACAAGGTTTCATAAATCAGTGTCTGCCATCTCTGATCCTGGGGACACACTGTGCTTGCTAGTTTTTTTTTTTCAGCCAAGCTCTACGTTATGTGTAATTGATTTGATTACCAATCTGGATTTGAAATCACATACTTACCTGCTGTTAATTCTTAATCATAGATGTGTGCTGTTGTAAGTATTAGTAGTAACAGTGAGACAGAGGTAAAGGTATCTTTCTGTAACTTATTTCTATGCATGTGAGCCCCTTAAACAAATTAGTAAGAGACAGGTATTCAGACATATTAAGTAAGGGTAATTAGTTGTTTAATATGGCCTCGAACAGTGAATTGAATAGCTAATTTAGTTTAATTTAGACAGCTGCCAGAAATTTATTGGGGAGACAGATGTTAATAGGAAAAATTGAATAAACAACTTTATGCTTGCATAACCACATCTATAACAGCATGTTTCTTTCACAAAGAATGTACGACAGATTAAATGGCCATCTCCTCTTCTCTAATTCTGTACCCCAGTTTTAGCAACGTATAAGGGCAGTGTTGTCCATATGTTCACCCCTGTATGACAAAATAATCAAGATAATTTAAACAGCCCTAGTTAACTGATAGTTGATATGAAATGAAAACCAGCATACAGTACACTGTGTACCTCCAGGATCTGGGCTGAGAAACACTGTCATAAACCACAATTGGCCTGTGTTAATTAAAATAATGAAACCTTAACATGGTACGCAGCTATAGCATTACACTATTGCCTTAAGTGATTTGGAAAAGCAACTCAGTTTAATTTCCTTGAAACATGTCTTCTACTAAGTTTTCTTTTTGCCCTGGGGTTTTTCAGGTCATTTCCATGTTGTTTTTCCAAGTTTTACTTCCAGTAGAACCCAGACACAATTAGCATGCTCAAAGCAATTGTGTGCATTTGTCCTTGTTCTTGTAAAACTGTTCACTGCAGTCCCTAAATGGGAGTCCATTTTTAGGAAAGTCTCTTCATTTGTATATTTAATGCACAAAACCCAGTTTCCAAAGTTTCTCCCTTTTCCCTTTTATTTCCAGATTTACTGGCTTATATTGGATGATTTTATTCTTCGTCAGTTCTGACGTATAAAATAACATGCAAATGTATGTATAGGAAAACTGTGCAGAGGACCACAATTCTGTTTTATTATTGGTATAAACAATCAATGTAATTGGAGTCAAGTTGGCTGCTTATTTGAAGGCTGTTCAGTGAAGTTGAGAATATTGATTCTTTATTGCTTTGGAGATAAAGGTCATTGATATGTTTCCTTTTTACCACTGACAAATCTGGCATTAATATTTATTATTTCATATTTTTGTTTGTTTTTGTTACTGTGGTTTGTTATGATTTGCTCTGCCTTGTAAATATTTGCACATGAATGCAGAGGCCATGCATGAATAAAAAGGGAGAAGTAATACCGAACTGTGCAGCGAACTGTTTCCATCTGGAGCTCAAAGGTCCTGAAATCTGTGTCAGGAAGGATGAAAATGTGTCCTGACAAAACAATTGTAAGCACTCATTTTTCAGCTGAATCAGTAACAAAGAAAGACTACGTTTAAATTGCTATTTTGAATTTTTTCACAGCGTTGAATCATGAACGGACATGTAAAATGATTGTACATACATTGCCTAGTATTTGTGCAGGAAGGCCTAGTGTCTTAGAGGATAAGCCACTTTCATTACGTTTTTCCTGTATGCTTGGTCTTGATGGTATGGAGGAAAAAGGTGTCACTTCTGTGAGCGGCACTTACACTACAGTAGTATAAATATGAGGGTAATTGTGTTCGGTGGGACAGCTCTATCAAGGCCTGGTACAGATGACATGTAACAATGTACAGAATAATGGCTCAGACAAAATGCCTGAGGCTAATTCAGGTTCATCCAAGGAAAACAGCTTCTCATTAATATGCATTTATAAGTATGATAATTGTGATAGTGGGATGAAAAAAATGTTTTCCTGGACCACTAGGTATTGTTAACAACTACTGTAGAGTGGAAATATGACGATGGGTCTGAAGTCTGCCAATTCAACGTTTTGTATGTAAATTGAACAGAATGGAAGCGTGAATGAGTCAGGTGTTAAAAAGGGAGTGTTGTGGTGTGTGTGCATGTGTGTGTGTGAATGCGTGCGTGTGCATGGGCGTGTGTGTGTATGTGTGCACGTGCGAGTGCGTGAGTTTTACAGAATTTTGAAGTTATGGTAAGCTTCATTGGGACGATGTGGGTGAGTGCTGGTGGGTAATGGGTGGTGGTGGGGGGGAACACAGACAAGACAAATTTTCGATACCATTGTAAATATGGAATCTTGCAGTACCATTTAACAAAACCCCTTTTTGAGAATCATTGCAGTCCTTAAAAACATCCTGTCTGGCTTTACTTTGTGTAAATAATCCTTCTGAACGCTGTGTATTTATAAGGGTTAAGAAGGGCAAACCATGTATAGATTGTGATTAATTGTCTGCCTTGTACTTTATGATGTAAATGTGTTTTTAAAATGAGAGGAAAAAAAAAAGAAAAAAAAAACTGTGATATTCAAATGCCTAATCACTGCTGTTACTTTGTGTATTTTGCGCCGAAGACAAATCTGGAGGACAAGCTAAGTTTGGCAATTAAAAACATTTGTACAAGTATTCTAAAAGTACTTTCTTGTATATATTGTGTTAGCATGAATGAACTGTGATGTGGATTTTAGATGTAAATACACACATTTTTTCCTACTCACTTAACCGCTGTGATGTGGAATTCATTAATAATGCCTAACATTAAAGATAATGTTTTATCGACTCATGTCTGTCTATTGTTTTTTTTTTCCCAATTTTAAGACAGTTTAGAAAAATTACATGTTCACACGTTTCAATGTACATGTTTCAACATTGCCGCTAATGCACGGCCAAATTAAATGTACGCTTACTGTGGCTTGATTAAAGGTTGTTTCTAGCAGTGCAGAATGAATAGCAGGCATATACCCTGAAATAATAATGTTGTCCTCTTGGATCAATGATAGCGTGTTGGCCACGAAAATATCTATCATATCAACTGCAATATTACAGGATCACTGTTTTGCTTTCCCCCAGTAGATGGTGCCATTTTCTCTACATCAAATTTGCATTCAAATGGCCTATGAACTATTCACATCATTACACTACATTTTTGCTTTAATGCTCTTATCCAGAGTGACTTTTTTACATATTATCTGCTTATACAGCTGGGTATTTACTGAAGCAGTTCAGGTTAAGCACCTCATTTCAGACAGAATAAGTGCCTCAGTGCCCCACCTGAGAATGTCAAGAAAATAACCTGACTTGTTGTTGTATGTCCTTGTCCTTTCCTCCTGCATCATGATAACTTTCCTATCCAATTGGCATTTAATGTGGTTAGTCCCAGTGGGAAACTAATATATGATGGAAACACATGCTTAACTTTTTCATGCAAAGTTAACAACAATTGCTTTATCGCAATTTTATCGTTAGTTTGACAAGAGGCCCGTGAAGGATGAGCTTTAACCTATTATTGTAAAAATTACATTGTGCATAATCTTTAGAAATATAGACAGTAACAGGGATCACTTTTACCTTATTTCCAAAAACAAAATAATATGAGTAAGAATAATAAGGGGAAGTCATGCTAGAAACTGACATGACACTACATTCATATATTCAACTGATTGAAACTTAAGTTCCATTAATCTATGTTGTTCTGAAATCACAAAATCCATATCTAACTTAAGCCCATTTTAGAAACAGTAATGTTTAAACAACACACGCTTAACTCATAATTATGCAGCATCCTACGCGCATCTGGGCCTGCATATTTGACATCTAACCATAATCGCAAAAGGATGCCATGATGCCGATGAGATCCAATCAAATCTACGGTGCTATTGCGATTTCTCTTTTCCCTCAGTGATCAAAACACGGGCTACGTCATATCTTTCTAAGTTGCCAGAGTGATTTATCCAATAGTAGGACGACAAATGGACGCCGGCCCCGGAACAAGCTCCACATATCCAATCAGAATAAAGTCCGTGGAGGGCTGCTGTGAAGGAGCCAATTGTAGCATGAGAACTGGAACCGTATTGACGACAGGAGGCAATGGGTCATCTTCTTGGGCGGGGTTTTCATCAGGAAGCGAAATCAGAATATTGAGTGCTGGGTTTGGAAAGCCGGCCGTGGAACCGGGCATCATTTGAGTGTAGAGACGATAGAGAAATTTTCGTTAACAACGTTGTAGTAGTGTGCACACAATGCGTTGTTTAACTGTCTTCTCTACTGCTCTTGCGCTTTCCTTGGTACCTAGTGGTACCGAAGCTTTAAGTGAGGGGGAGTGTGAGGGTGAGTTTTGGCTAACTGCTGTGCATAGCAAACGCGTTCTTATAGCTGTTGTCATCTTAGACGCAGTAGTCCTAACTAGCTAACTGAATGTACTAATGTTCATCCAGTCGCTTGTATAACAGCACGATAAGTAATCAGTTGCTGGCAAGCTATTGTGTTTGTGTCTATAGTGTCGCATTCGATATGTGGCTGTTATTTTAGAAAACTCGTAGACTAGCTAGATAGTGAAATGCAGTGTCGAGTTTCTGTACGTACAATTCTGTGCGTTATAATTGACAACCTAGCTAATCATATTTGTCTGTATTTGTCATATTTGTATAAAAGAGTTGCTAGCCATCTTGGAGAGAATGTATGCTTGTTTTCCTCATCTGTGGATTGATCAGACATTTAGTAACTAGAGTTGGTTGTAAGAAAAAGCATAATTGGTTGTCTTCCTTTTCGTTAGTTTGTGGTAAAGAAATATGACTGCTTGTTGGCTAACCATTGGTTTGTCTGTCATCACAGTATGTATCAGCTTCCTGGGGAGGTTTTATCAGTCTCTGAAAGACAATAATGTGGAATTCAACAGTGCAGTCATTGAGAAGGAATTGGTGAAGACATGCAAAGATGCCAGGGGCAAGGAAAACAGGCTGGTAAGTTTGTATTAAACTCTGTCTGGACTCAACCTTGCAAAACCAAGGTGGCACAGTCAGATGTTATGCTGCACGTGTCTTGCAGTGTTACTACATGGGAGCAACGAGTGATGCAGCCACTAAAATCATAAATGAAATCTCCAAACCTTTGAGCTACCATGTACCTGTGGAGAAAGTCTGTGAAAAGCTGAAGAAGAAGGACAGTCAGATCTGTGAACTGAAATACGGTAAGCCAATCATGTTTCACTTTTAATTGGTGATATATGTGCTAAAGGACTGCACCATTACATTTTTGCAAAGTTAACCGAATGAAAGCTTTATCTGTGTATGACAGTGTATAGACAACAGTATGAAGACAGTTGTTATCCAGTTCAAATGAAGCCAAGGATTTGCCATCTGTTATAATATAAGAATGAACTGGCTCATTCTGTTATTTTATTCATCAGTCCAGCATATTAAACAGGACTTTGTCTCTGCAGACAAACAAGTGGACCTGAGTAGTGTTGACCTGAAGAAGATGAAAGTGAAGGACCTGAAGAAGATTCTGGAAGAGTGGGGAGAGACATGTAAAGGCTGTGTGGAGAAATCGGACTTCATCCGCAAGATTAATGAACTCATGCCTAAGTATGCCCCCACAGCAGCCAAAGCGCGGACAGAGCTCTGACTTCAGTCGAAGAATCTACCTGGGGAGGGGCTCGTGGCTTTGGAGGTGGGGGAATCTGTCACTGCCTGGTGGACCACCTGATAGAGTATGTGAATTTTCTTCATGGAGAGATGGGCTTTAATGAAAAGACAGAGTCTTCATTTCAAATGGAAGAGCACTTGTGAAGAAGTTGGAGAAAGCGGTGGTGTTTTTCAATCATATTGATCTTCAATGCAAGACCTATAATGTACCAAGGTTGTGAGAGAATTCTTTTTCATTAAAAAGAACATGAAAATGGACAGACATCTTTGTGATGCAAGCAATAATAATTGATGTAACTCATTGTTAAAACACTGATCCTTTTGCAGTAAAGGATCTATTGACAGTACTATCAAATGTTTGGATAGCGTCTGTAAATAGTTAATAAGTTGGTTGTTTTTTTTTTTTGCTTCTTTAGGGTTGGATGTAGTTGGTGATATTAGTCTAATACCTAAGTTGCTGAAAAATGTTTGTACACATAATTGTATTTATGACAATCAGAGAATGTCTCACAAATACATTGACAAAAAGTTTCTATTTATTTTGCTGTGTTATATTGCTTGAGTATGGGAAATGCATAATATTTTGGGTTGTGTGACTCTGCTGTACAGCTGTTTTCATATCATAATTTAAAATTTACTTTAATATAACAATAGTTTTTGGAATGATGTACTATTGAAATTGCAAAAATAGTCTGTTCTCTTTGCTCTGAACTTAAATGGATATTGCTACCAAATTACTACTGACTAAACATATTCAAAGTTTATTGAAAATGTCACTGTTCTGCAATCTGAAAGAGATAAATTATCACCTGTCAGTTTGATTATCACAGGTTCATGTTGGTTTTAAATGTTTGCTGACTTGTTGAAGAGAATAATCCTTGAAACTTTTTTGAGATATTTAATTATTTCGTTGTGGCATGCCATTGAATGGGGGCAGACATAAACATCCTCTATTGACTAACTCTACTTTGTGAGTATAATGTAGGGACCAACGATGACCACAGAAGTGTAGATTTGACTTGATACTGTGTATTGTATTGCATCTTTCAAAAACATATGTATGCCTGGGCTTATACAATGATGTTTTCTGACAGCCACAAATATATGTTCTTGTAAAGCACTTCTTATTTTTCCCTGTATGTGTTATGATTGGAGAGGATGTGAAAAATTCTGTAAGCATTGAAGCAGAGCTGATTTCATAATTATTGAGGAGCTAATATCATATTATGATCCTTAAATATCACATTCCTCAAAACTCTGTTTTCCTGCAATGATGGTTACGTTATTGTAATTAAGATACATATATAGATGGACATCTTTAATAAAACTGGCAGCTGTTCAATGCACCCAAAATAAAAGAAACTTGCACTTTACTACCTCAGTAGGCTTATTTGGAAAAACTAACTTAGCCTATGACACAGTTTTGTACCAGTGCTGATGGAGCTTGAGTAATTAACTGGGCTATCAGACTCTTCCGGTGCAATGTCTTGTCATCAATGTATTTTCTGTTCAGAATTCAAATTGCTTTTGTATTTTTATTGTTTGTAACTTTTTTCATTTGATTTTTTTTTTTACCTTAGGATTACGTAGTTAATTTGTAAGGATTAACCTTTAAAGGGACATTTTAAGCAAAAAAGAAATAAAGAAAAACAATGTCCATGCTATCATTTATTATGTTGTTATTGTTTAGCTGTTTTTACATATCTTATTGTGTTACTTTTAATCATGTTTGTGTAATTCTAATGTTATCCATAACTCATTTATTTTCACCTTTCATAATACAGTTGCCTGTTATTTGTTTGCTGTTATTTAATTTTCACATGTGTATTCACGTGTTGTTAATTATAAAAAAATTGTTATGAGGGCCATTTAACTAAATACATTTTGAATACCAGTTTTAGAGGAAATTAACTGGGAGCAGGTGAAGTGAGCTTAGGACAATTTTTCAGTGGATTTATGAGGAGTGAGTCTTTTATGACCTCTTCATGGTGTAAATGACATAAAAGAGAAAGCCCAGCAAAGTTTTGCACATACCCCGTGAAGAAGATGAAAGAAGACTGTGCTTTTCTTCTTACTTTTAACACATTATGTGCCAGATAGGCACACGGTGAAGTCGTCCTGGGTTTTGAGGGCACCGAATCCATCTTGGAATTGGAAGTGAAGCGATTCACAAGTCAAAAAACCAATAAAAACACAAAGCCAGTTAATCCTATAAGGATAACTAGCATTCCTGAAACCGTGCACCATCTGTTTAACTAGCAATCTACCGCCAGCCAGATTTTTAAACTTTTTTGGGGGGGCATGCCAAGCTGTTGAGGAAAGGCCTAAATGCTTTTTGTGATTCACACACATTTTAAACTGAATATTATAAAGGCAATTAATTTTAAAATGAATTTGGGAATAACATGATTTTTTGAAAATCCCGAATTGATCCTCCTGATCTGCGTGTGATGTCACCAGTTCCTGCTCACGTAGACGCAAACTCCTCCCAGTCGCGGAGCGCGCACATTCCTATTGTCCAAGATGGCGGCCTGGATACAGGCTCACTGATGCTTACATGATTTAAATGTTTTTTCTCCAGATTTCAAGTTTTAAAACGTCTGGTGGCACGAATGCATGTTTCGTTTTGGTTACTGCTATCGTTTGGGTGCAGCGATATCAAAAACCGAGGGACTTGCAAACGGTAAGGGATCATTTGTGCAGGCGCAAGAAAAAAAGTTTGAGCATCATTAAAAAAAGAAAAAAACATGAAGAGACAGGCCGAGCGGGACTCGAGTCCTGCGAGAGCAATAGCCAAACGAATAAGGGACAGGGATCGGGACCGGGATGGAAGTCGCAGGGACGACGGTCCGCCCGCACCCCTCGCTGCACTCCTCGCCGAGAGTCGAAATTATCACAAACACCAGGGTCGCAGTCGCAGCAGAGAGCGTGAGAAGCCCCGGCTTAGGGAGGAACGCGGCGCGGTTGGGGACCCGCATCACCGGCAACACCATCACGACCTTGGTGTGATCAGCCGCCCCCCACTGCGGACTACATCTGTGTTACCCAAAACGAGCAAGGCGGCAGCCGAGCTCCTTAGCACCCGAGGAGTTGGCAGCTTGGAATACAAGACTCTGCTCATTAGCAACCTGGGTTCCCAGCTACCTGATGAGCATGTGGAGGACGGACTGTTTCACGAGTTTAAAAAGTTTGGAGACGTCAGCGTTAAGCTCTCCCACACTCCCGAACTGGGTCGGGTCGCCTACGTCAATTTCAGGCATCCAGATGACGCCAAGGAAGCCCGGCACTCCAAAGCCAGGTTAGTGCTATATGATCGCCCCCTTAAAGTGGAACCCTTGTACCTAAGACGCCGCAGCTGCACGCCGCCTGATGTGGGCTACGTGCCTTTGCATGCTGCTTACCCTTACAGGCAAAGGTCCTTGTCTCCGGGCGCAGGAGCCAGTAACATCAGAGACGCCAGGGCCAGGCACTATGCTGTAGAGGGCCTGGGGTTAAGCAGGGAACGGGAGAGGGTATTAGACTATTATGGTATGTTAGATGAAAGGGGGCGGTCCTATCCCTACCAGCTAGCAGAGGAGGATTTAAAGCCAGAGGATGACCAGAGAGCCACAAGGAACTTGTTTATTGGTAACCTCGATCACAACGTGTCAGAGGGAGAGCTCAGAAGAGGCTTTGACAAGTATGGGATTATCGAAGAGGTGGTTATTAAGCGACCGGCGCGAGGCCAGGGCGGAGCCTACGCCTTCCTCAAGTTCCAGAACCTGGACATGGCGCACAGGGCCAAAGTGGCGATGCAGGGACGGGTGATCGGGGGCAACCCGGTGAAGATCGGCTATGGGAAGGCCAACCCCACCACGCGGCTGTGGGTGGGCGGCCTCGGGCCCAGCACCTCCCTCGCCGCCCTGGCCCGGGAGTTCGACCGCTTCGGCAGCATCCGCACCATCGACTACGTGAAGGGGGACAGCTTCGCCTACATCCAGTACGAGAGCCTGGACGCTGCGCAGGCCGCCTGCGCGCAGATGCGGGGCTTCCCCCTGGGGGGCCCCGAGCGGCGGCTGCGCGTCGACTTCGCCAAGGCCGAGGAGGCGCGCGCCTACCCGCAGCAGTACCAGCCGCCTGTCGCCCTGCCGGCCCACTATGACCTGCTGGCCGACGGGTACAGCCGGCACCGCAGCCTGGAGAGGGAGCTGAGGGCCCGCGACCGCACCCCCACGCGCCCGCTGTTCTCTGAGCGGGAGAGGGAGAGGGGCCTATTGGACAGGGACTGGACCAGCCCCCCCAAGAGCCTGGAGCGGCGGAACAACGCGGAGGCGTCGGGGCGGGGCCGGGCCCGCAGCCGGAGCCGGGAGCGCTGGGCGAAGGAGCGGGAGGCGGAGCGCGGGCAGGGCAAGCCCTGGGAGGAGCGGCGAAAGCGCAGGAGCCCGTCCAGCGAGCGGCAGTTTGAGGACAGGGGCCGGCAGAAAGCGCGGGGGGCGGCGCTGGGGTCGCCAGACCACAGCCCTGACAGGCCCCGAGGGAGGCCCTCAGACCCGTCCCTGGAGCCCCGGGACTACACCCCCGACGGCAGCCGGCACTCGAGTGAGGACCGGCCAGTGCAGGATGGGCACGACTCTTCAGCACCCCATAGGAAAGAGCATGAACCGGAGCGGAACCACCGGACCAGCGATGGCGAGGCAGAAGCGCAGGCCAATGAGTCCAAACCTGACAGCAAGAAGCCGAGCACGCTGTCGGAGTACGCGCAGACCCTGACCCAGGTGTGGCAGGGAGCCCTGGTCCTGAAGAACAGCTGCTTCCCCACCAACGTGCACATGTTAGAGGGAGGCCCCGTCTTCCTCCACTCCCTCATGAGGGACAATCAGGCCCAGGGGGGCAAGATCGCCCAGCTAAAGATTGCACAGCGGCTGCGCCTGGACCAGCCCAAACTGGACGAGGTGACCCGCCGGGTCAAGCTGGGCGGTCCGGACGGGTACGCCGTGCTGCTGGCGGTACAGGGGACAGTTGACAGGGCGGCCCCCCCGCCTGAGCCGGGGCTGCAGCGGCGGCTGCTGCGTAACCTGGTCACCTACCTCAGAAACAAGCAGGCGGCGGGCGTGATCGGCCTCCCCCTGGGGGGCCCAAAGGAGGGCGAGGCGGGCGGCATGCTCTACGCCTTCCCCCCTTGCGAATTCTCCCAGCAGTACCTGCAGGCTGCTCTCAGGACTTTGGGCAAGCTTGAGGAGGATCACCTGGTGATCGTGATTGTTAAAGATTCAGTCTGAGAAACAGTTGTTAACAGTCGTTGTGTCTTCTTCCTGTTGTGCCAGCAGGTTTAGAGGATTGATATGCTCTTGGGGTTTAAAGGGCAGGAAAAAGAAACATAAAGCTGGTGTTCCTGTTACAAGGGGAGGGCCACAGCAATGCTGCTACATTTTGTGTAACAGAAAGAAGAAAATGAAAGGCGTGCTTGAAATTGGATTTAAAACATTGACCAAGTAGATTTAATTCCAGAGGTAGTAAATTTCAATGAACATTTTGTCTTTTTAATGTTTTTTTTTTTTTTTTAAATAATGCCATTGTATTGAGTTAGTGCTGTTTGCACCAGTACAATCTTACAGTAACTTTTCAAGTGTTTCATGCAGGGGGGTGCAATTGTGGGTAATTCCTGCTTTACCCCCCTTCCTGTTGATCCAGTTTAATGGATGCCTGTTTGACTGAGGAGTGCAAGCGGAAATTGTTTTGGGGGGTCATGTTTTTTTAAAGGTATTTTTCTGTAATTCTTAAGAGCTCTCTATTTTGCCTCACTGTTCCGTTTCACCTGCTGTGCTCTGTGTTTGGGACTGAATGGTTTTGAGTGTCCTTTTTGTATCGTCATGGCAAATGGAATGTAAGCATTCTGTTATGAATCCAGGTCTGACATCTGGGAAGTAGCGTTTTAAAAACCTAACTTAGTGTCATTATATTTCTGTTGTATGTAAGCAGGAGGGCCATAGTGTGAGGAATACGTTTGAACAGACCGTAACTACCTCAGCACTGCTTATACCCACCAGATACACTCATTATTACAAGCATCAAACAATGCAGTTGACTAGATTATTCTTAGACAATGCTGATGACCAAGTGTTGGGTGAATTCAGTTACATGATACCTCTAAGGAACACTAAGTAATAAAAAAGTAAATCTGTATAAATGGTACTATTATACTGTCAGACATCTGGCAACCTGTCAGCTTGGGAATGTTGTGAACCAAAAAGGTAAACACTAATATGTCATCCTTACCACTACAGTCAAAATTACTGTAACAGAGCATTGACTGGTAAAAGTTGATTGTAACAGTAACCCTAATGTTCTCTTCCAGACCAGCTTCCATTGATAAAGTTATTACCCATTGTAAACGATGCCTTTGCTTCACTTGGTGATATGCATTTTGTAACTACACTGATCTTTTGAGTAGCAGCATTACTGACATATTGAGGGAGGGAGAAGGGTTAATTAACTGACAGATACTGGGCTATGGACACAAATGTCCAAATATAAAATTTCTTTCACTACATTTTTACGATTTTACAAATGATAAAGCCAGCAGTTAAGCTGGTACCTGCGGGTTGCGAAGGGTTATTTTTAAACTGACGGCAAACACCATTGCCCTTTGCTAATTGCACAAAATGGGACCTGCTCCCTTGTTACATGTGAACTGAATTATGATTTACCTTCTGAGAGAATTAATACTCTCCTAGTACATTCCATTTTTTATACTATGCTTAAGCCTAAGCTTTTTTCCTTTGTATTTTAACTATGCTGTATGAAACATCAGTAAAACATTTCATATTTTGTTTTTAAACATTGTCACGCTTATTTTGTCTTTCATGTGTCTTGTCTCAGTGGATGATTTGATTTCAAGACAATACTTCACTATGGGTATGGCAATGATGGCACCTTTGAAATTACCTTGGAGAGCGCTTGTCATCCAATGAGGAATGATTTATTTCTACTGACATTAGACCTGTCTCCATAGATACCTGAGAACTCTGCTTTCCAAACAATGTGTGAAGGTTAAAATAGTAACCAAGCAACTAGACTCTGCAAGTGTTGGTACCAAAAAGGGAAGCAGAGAATGTGGGGAGTGCCTGTTGTAATCACTAGGGGTCAGTATAGCCAAAGATTCTGAATAACCTTTGGTATATAAGATGGCTAGCTGTTTATCCCTGCTGGTTTCAGTGGGAAGTGTCTTAGAACAAAGGCCTTATCTGAAGCAACACTCAGTAAGAATTAAACAGCAAACTAAACGCTCTGCATATGTCTCTTTAGTTTGTTAAACATAAAAGGAGAAGATGAACTTGAACAGATTGAGAGCTGTTGCACAAGCTGATAAACCCAGCCGAACTGACTGGAGGGGTTGTTCAGGAATGAGACTTGAATTTTCATAATACCTTATTTTGGTAATTTCATGAGCGTTTGCTCTGTTGAATCCATTTCCTGCATTTGCACATGAAGCAACATGAAAGATAAGTTAAACTGTCAGGGTTGTAAGCAGATATAAATTTACCAAGATCTGCTACACCGTTCACTGTGTAATTTGAAGCGATCAGGCTGAGATTTTTGTAGTTTTACTTCAAGCAGGTGGTCCTGACACATCCCTGCAGACGCTCCAAAGCCATGCGGCCCACTTGACTGCGGGATAAAGCCATCCCTCTTCTTCACTGACAAGACTTCTTCCTGCGCTCAGAGTGGCACACCACTTAATTGATTTGGCTGTTTGCTTGTAAGAAGACAGCGGAATCTGCAGGAGCTTGTCTTGTAGTGTTTATAAGGTTTGTGTGCATCTGTCCTGCGGGGGTTTGTTCCATCTCTGCGGAGGGAAAACGACTGCAGCATTGTGTGTGCGCTTTGGCCGTGTGGCATCAAAGCATTAATTGAAACTTAAGCACTCCCACACAGAGAGCCTCGCCTCCTGGTGCAGTTCCCGTCGAGCTCCATGTCACCATTGGTATTATTATGGTGTACTCAACGTGGTTGTTTATTATTATTGCCATCGTAACAATTTGATAACCGCTTTGTCTCTTCAAAATCCAGACACTTCAGGCTTACAAGAATGTGGTATGCAAAACAGTGAACTTGCAGTGAGATCCACAGTCACACTAATTTTCTTGATATGCAAATGAAAGCACACTATCATTGCCAGTATAGTGTGTGCTAGTGATGGCTATCTATTAAGATACTATGGCTTAATAGGCACTAGTGTAATGGAAGATATGTGAAAATGTTTTACTGTGCTAGTAATTTGGTATGTGAAATCCTGTTCACAGTCTTCTGCAATTTGCAGTAGGAGAAACGACTAAGGTTATCATAGTAACGTGTCTGTTCTTTATCAGAAGGGCTTTACACGCAATTCCTTTGGCAGTAGCTTGGCCAAATAATATGTAATTGAATCAGAACTACAGTAGTTGAATTATATCTCTGCCAGACCTCACTATAGCTTTTCCAAAGGCAAAAGTGTCTGTGTTGTGTTCTAATTTAATAGGAACCATGTAAATGTTATGATTAGTCATAAGGCTAATTGTAGGCGGCATTGTAGTGATCGAAGATGGAGACAATGATGTTATTGCCAGCGACTGTGGAGTCACTATGGAAAGGTTCTCAAAATAAAAAGGAAGGTGAGACGAGGTGGGTGAGTTTTCACATCATAACCCGCCGGCTGCAAGTGTGTGTGCTGGCAACATTCAAAGACACATACAAACATACAAAGAGCACTGTTTGGCCATTACGTCTCTGTACTTTCCTATGCCTGTCAATTCTGTAGTTGCTTTGCATTGTATGTGCTGGGCAGTGCCGGGTGCCCTTCTCTGTGCTGAAGGCGGGAAGCAAATGTTGCACCTGCCAGATTGCCAACCAATTAGCATTAAAAAGGTAACAAGAAAGTGTTGACTGATTAATTGCATCATTCAACCAATGTTTCTTTTGTGGTTTGATTAAAATGGCACTGCTACAGTTTATACATGGAAGTAAGTTAGTGAATGTAACAAAATACATTATCTTTTCCATTAAAACAATTTTGTTTAATAATGGAGGCCAAGTGAACAATCATTATATGCACTTTGCAAATCATGACAGTGGATATACCAATGAATAATGTGTAGACGCTTCTAACCAATACTGGGTGAAATGCACAAGTATTTAAATGTGTTGGTATTTTCATATTTGCATGTGAAATAACATTTTAGTGCACTCGTCAGTATTTCTGAAAACAATGTTGAGAAGTGTTATAAATAACTAAATGCTTTCTCAAAGTACTTTTAAAAGTATATTTCAGTAAATGTTTTTGCAAAATAACAGTTAAGTTTTCAAAGCTAATTTAGAATTTAAAAACAACTAATTACAATTTCTCCTCAGTTTCTGATAATCTCTTTGAAGCCCCGAGGGTTTAAAGTGCTTACCTGGCTTTGCAAGGACTCAGAGGGTGGGAAAGTTATATTATGTAGCCATGGATGTGCAAACACTGAAGTTGTATTTATTCAACAGAAAGCTGTCAAATGAATAGTTTCTGTTTAAATCCCTGAAATAAAATGGATTTTAAAACACTTTATGTCAAATACTGAAGATGTATTTGAAATTTATTCTCAGATTCTCCCTTCAGCAGTCATGTTCATTGTATTTTCAAATGCATTTCTGAATTCAAATTAAACTCTGTTTGAAAGCACTGTATATACATAGTTTACCCAGTTCTGCTAATACCCTTGTAAAATGCTATGATAAAAACAGGCTGTGGAAGAATACAGGAAGTACACTGACATAATAGGTGATTAAGATACCTTCATATTTTCATTGGAAAATGTGATTATTGTGAAATTTAAAAAAATCACTTAAATATTTCTGAACCTGTTCAAGGGTCTGTATAGTTGACCCATTTACGGATTTTGTGTCAAGCTCAATGAAATGTGACCTCAGACCTAAGACCTAAATGGTCACTGTGTTTTCAGTACAATTAATTGTATACACAATAGTAGGTTAATACAATTCTTTTATAGAGCAAAGTATTTTGAAATGGATACTTCCTGAAACACGCTTGGTGTCCTATCCTATTGCTTTCATGGGCGGTCAAGTTTTCTGTCTAAAGAATTGTAAACAGAGACATAGGCTTCCTGCAGAATGACTTAAGTTGCTTAATTTCTGCTCTCTTTGCATGATTAATGATGAAGTGAAAATTAGTCCCGTGGGTGGGGTGTATGCCAGTACGTCTCTGGGCTTTGTTGATGCGGTTACTGGTATCTACATCGACCGACCCTACTAACTGTAAGCCAGCACCAGCTCTTAAAGCCCAGGAAATGGAAAAAAGTAATGAAATATTAATGCGGAATCATCAAGACTCCAATAAAATCCATTAAAGGGAAAATCAATGGAACCTCCTCCAACCCCTCCCCAATCGACCCAAACAGTGAACTGGGTCTGCAACAATCTGTTGTTACACTACAGCACTGACTTCTAGTGTGGGGTACGTGAATTACTAAATATGTGTAAAATACCTCCTCATGAAAGAGTGTATAGTCACTTGCAGGAATGACTGAAGAGAGATGATTAAATAATGATGACTAAAAAAACAAGGACATGATGTCAGTGCAAAGGCTTTAGTCTCTAAGCTTTTTGTTTCAGGGTAACAGCTGTGTGACCTGTGTTTGTGTGTAACATACTGCCTTGCCTGCTGTCTGCGGTGTATAAAACTATGGATGAGCCTCATAACAACCTTTTTGCCCAACTACATTCCTTTGTACATAAAAGCACACTATCCGCCTGATCAGAGTCAGCCCTTCCAACAATCGGAGTCTTTCTTAGAGAGAGAGATTGTGGGGTGTATTTTTAAACCGTGAAGAAGTCCATTGGTGCTGCCAGTAAAACTTTGGAAGGCAGGGCTTTTAAAATAGATACCCACCTCACGGATGGCTCTTTTTGCCACAGTGTAGCAATTCTCACTTTGTTTTCAAGACCATTGTATGGAGCAGGAAACACTCAAGGCCTGGATGAAAAGCTATAATTTCCATTACAAAACAACCAGTTCTGTTCTCAAGCTGAAACAGAAGAAAAAGAAACACACACACCAAGCAGAGATGCTAAATGGGCTTATTATTAAGAAATGTCTTATTCGCAGTTTTTAGGAGTCATATGAGAGGAGAGATGTGAAAGTAATTGATAACTAGTGGTTGCTTAATAGTACATTGTACTACAAAAAGGAGGATAGTTGGATGATGACCCTGTGACTGCCAGTCTGTTGTTTTTTTTTTGGTGCCCAACCCCTGATCCTGCCCCATCCCATACACATGTCACTGGGTAGCCCGCCCTATATTCACATTACTGCATTTTACAACTAGCAGATGGTTGCTGAGAATGGAGACTTGCATTGTTCTACGCCTCTCCCCTTTGGCTACTGGTCCCCGAGAGCCTGAAATCTGACATCACTGAGATGTACCGTGTAACAGCAGGGACTAAACTGGATTGGATTAAGGAATGCATTTGAGCAGAAAAGCTAGCAGTAGTGGTACAGAAGTGTCAGTCATTTTTATTAATGTTGCCCCAGAGATCCAAATCACACATTCGATGATAATGAAAAATGGGGAATGGTGAAACCTTAAATTACTTTATCCTAGTCACTTGATAGAGTTAACTAAACACAGCGAGTTAGACAAAAGGTTGCACAGACAACATGGCAATAGATGTAAAAATGGCATCAAAGTGGATAATTTGACTGGATTGCAAAACTTTAGATTGTAAAGGCCTAATGATAAACAGATGATTGTGTAATGACCATAATTCCTCACAGCCCAACATCATATTAATTAGTACAAGTCCAAGATGGAACTGAGCACAGAAGTTGTCAAAGGATTATCCATTTTGTCACTGTTTAAATCCTTCGAAGGACATGTGGTGATACGGCCTGCTCAGAGCTATTTTCATCATAAAGATGGTGGAACAAGGCAAAATCTGGATTATATATGCATACAGGTAATTCATTTTAATCCTGTTTTGTGCGTGGAAGATCTAGAGAATATTAACCCCCTTTCCCCGTTAATTGGATGATTTTGAAATAAACACATCCAAGCGAATGAAGTGTGGAGGCTTGAGAAGATTCTGACTTGTTTGCCTGTGTAAAGGCTGGGCCCGGATTTGCCCGGGCTGGATTTGCCATTTTGTATCTGCATATCCTGCTCTGTCCATCTGTTTTCCCTTCCCTAAAGGCTCTGGCTTTGTTTGCTAGCAGTCGCCAGGAGAGTGAAGTGTGTGAGAGGCCGCACGATACCAGTCGATTGGATGCCAACCTGTAAAGTGCAGAAAATTCATATTCACTGTAATCACCCTGTACTGGTGAATTTATTTTGTACTGAGCGTGTCTGTTCTCTGCGCTCTGCCTGTATGGTGTTTGCACCGTGAAATGATAGGACCCTGGGTCAGTGTACAGCAGATTACAACCTCACATCTTTCCCCGTATTGTCAAAAAATCTTAAATGAAAGATTTGTCATGAAAATTTTAAATGTTATCTTCTGCAGCAATTACACTGCAATTTTGTGCATCGCATGAACAGTATTGCAAGTACTGTTTGACACCTCCACTGAATTAAGCAGGAAGTTGGGTGTATTGCAACATTTAATATGAAATGCTTTCTATTTTTGAAGACTGTTTTGAGGATCCCATTTTTGTACTTCAAGGTCCCCTTGGATGAAGACCCCAAAAATAACTGTGCGTGGAGGAGCTGCAGATACAGATTTGGTGTGAAACGAAAATGTTTGGTTTCCCATATATGTCAGAAAAAAAGTAATGTGTACTACCCTGGAAATGGATGTAATCATTTGTTTCCCACTGGCAGGCTTATTTTACAGGTGGCAGCACACTGCTACAATGCACACCCCTTTCCCTTATTTATATGCTGGTTAGTGTTGGCTGACTTGCACATATTTAAGATTTCCACTCAAATTCAATCCATGCAAAACAGACACCTGTGAAAATGTATTCCTTTAGATTTAGCTGGGTAACACAATTTGTATTGCCTCTATCCCCAATTGACCAGCACCTTGCTTTTTTTCCCCATCTGCCTCTATAAACATGGCCACGCATCACAAATGCTGGAAATAGCATTTTCACTTCCTTGGTATTCACTTGTAAGCCTCCATAGCCGATGTGCCAGCGCAACTTTGATCTTTTATGCTTTGCTCGTATCATCTTTATGTATTCTTTTAATCTCACATTGAATTGCAAAGCACATAGGCCTGCATAGCACAGCACCGCATTACACGGGGATATGTGCTGTAACGCATACTGCAGTTAGATGGAATTTTTGTTAATTAATTTTAATTGTTATATATATAATAATTGTTAATTGTTATAATAGACAAAGTTTACGTATTAGAATATCAAAGTTCACTGTGATGCCTCTTTGTATCTCCTGTCAGCAGTTTTGATCTCTTCCCCTCTTTGTTGAGTTCTCAACAACAAAGTGGCGATTACTGATGTAATTACTTCCTTCCGTTTCTGTCTTACTTTGTGTCCGGATTGTCTTTTAATTGTTGATAAATTGTAATTACTATTCTAAATATTGCCTGGAGAGGCTATCACTAGTGTAATTACTTGCTGTCTTTGATTTTTTCCCTTCTTTGTGTCTGTTCTTTAATTTGGAACAGTAAGAGTGACAGTGATGCGATTCAAGTTTGTATTTTCTCAAGTACACTCAGAGTGATGTTTCCGTCTGTGTGCTTGCTGAGGGCACACCAGTATCTGTGCTTTGTATATTTCTAACATAGGTCTGCTGCAATAGTTGCTATGACACCCCGCTCCCCAAACCCAACCCTGACGCCTGCAAGAATTTGTTTGTGTTTGGCCAGCTGTTGAAGACTTAGCTTATTCATAGAAAGCTTTCATCTCCGTGTTGTAGTCTTTGTGTTTTGGTAGGTGATGGCAGGGAGCCAGAGGGGGATAGTGCTTTGGGGCTGTGAAATTACTGTTGGGGATCTGTCATTAAGGCCAGCAGGTGGGTGGATTTTCTACCTGGCTCACCTGCCCCCTTGTACATCACCGCGTCTCTCTGTTATGACTGAATAACCACACCACCCTGCTGGGTGGGTGCTGTGTCTTCACTGATACCCCTCCTTTGTAGGATATGTTTTTTTTTCATGCCCTCACCTGCAAATCATATCTGATTAGAGATGGTTAAACTTAAAAGCTGACACAAAAGATGGAGTACTCCCCCAAAAGGTTGAGGGTCAAGCTGTTGTAAGCCACAGTAATTACAGTTTAGCGTCTACCCATTGACAAAGATGAGACACATTTGAGCACTGGATTCAGGTTAATACAGCATTGATTTTATTTATTTGAATGGTATTAATGAATGGAAAGAAATAAAAAGAATCACAAAAAATGTAAGTTAGACACAAATGACAAACCTCTGTGCGCAAAACAAACTATGAGTCTGGGGAAATTATTAATTGTACATTTTTTTAAAGTAGTTTTTGGCCTTCACTTAAAAATACAGTTTTCAAGTGCAAAGTTTATGTGTAATAAACATATTAGTGGTGTTTAATTTTGTGTGTACGTTTGTGCCAAAAGTGCATGACTTGAAAGCATGAATATTTCATCACTCTTTTGGTTCACAAAGCAGGGAGCAGCACTGTCTATGCCTGAAATCCACATTTAATACTATTCTGAATAGCCCTTCCTCATCAGTAGACTCATACATCTACCAATGGTGCAGAACACAAAATACTTGGCCGAGCCATAGACAGATGCTTTGCATAGACGTTCAGTCAGGTTGTATTCATGCAAATAAATCAAAGTGCAGAAGATGAAAACAACCGGTCAAGGTCTTAATACCATGGATGAATGTGTTCCTGATGAATCTGTGTTCATAATAGTGGCCACACTCAATTGAAAAGATCTGGTTTTATAAAAATAATTGAGCTCATATAAAAACCTGAACAAAGGAAGCCTACATAGAATCTCCTGGTGGATGATACCGTACAGTAATAACTACAGCTACAACTAATTTTTTATTTTTTTTGCCTGAACTTCATTTCCACTCTTTTTATGCTGTGTGTTCTCAAGACTGTTTCAATTAAGTGTCTCTCTTCAGTAGCACAGATTGCTGTTATGACGTCTGTTGGTACAGTGGTTCCACTGTGTGTACATTTGAGTCTGTGCGTGTGGACAACATGCAGCATAAGTTTGTTATACTAGACTGGCGGTTACCATGCATTGCATTTCCTGCTAGGGGGGACAACGTGGGCATGAAGTGCTCCTTATAAACTCAGCCAGTTTCTGTTGTCACATGGTTTGCTGCTGTAGTCCTGTCCCCTGGCATTTAGAAATAAGAAAAGGACCTGGCTTTAGCATGTTGTTTCAGCGCGTTTAATTATAATCACATTTCAGAAGTGGCAACACACTTTTCCTAGTTAACAAAAAGAAAAAAAGATAAAAGGTAATTCATTTTCAAACCTTGCTCGGTTAGGAAGTACCGCATCTGTGGTCAATCAGAGGCAAAAACCTTTCATTGTTGAGTCAATCCAGGGCAGGACGGAAAAAAATAAAATAGTGTGAAAATTCCTGCCATCGTTTCAGAAAATGAACGTTAACAATAAAAGAAATAGTCATAATAAATAAAATAAATTAAACAACACATTTGAAATAAATGTGACAAAAACCACATAAAAAACATAGCACAAAGAGAGATTTCAATCTGTTGTCTTTTTAAAAACATTTGATCTTTTTTGTACATCGTTCATATATTTAAAAAAAAAACCTTCAGGAAGTTGTATACAGGAGCATACACAGACATAATTGTATAAAAGCTGATACATGTAGTGGAGCATCAGTCACCAGTGTTTAATTTATAAACTCTTTGAGGGAATATTTTTTTTTATCTTCAATAAATAATTGCGGACAGTAGATAGAGGGATGGGCAGGGGAGAGATCAGGGAAGAGGGAACAGTCTATGGCTTAAAGAGGCTATCTTGGCAAATAACATAAATATAACTATCTATATAAGCCAACGTCCTCCTGGTTTCTTCGTGGTTAAAGGACAAGCTACAAAACAAAAATGTATACAGTCTCTTTACTATACGGCTACATCAGGCAAGAGGGGAGAACACAAGAAGATGCCCTTCCCTTGTCTTGTCTCGGGAGAGAAGAGGGAGCTGGGAGGTGGGACATCAGTAAGGTGCAAACTTCTGTCTCTCGGGTTTCTTGATCCCATTGGTGGAGGAGATTTTTGCGGTGTAGGAGGCCAGGGTCCCATGGGCGGGGGCGGCTGCAGCAGCTGCGGCTGTGGCAGCGGGGGTGGAGAGCGCCAGGAAGGGGACGGATTTCATTCCCAGGAGGCTGGAGAGGGGGAGGGCATAGGGAGCACCCAGCATGGGAGCATGGGGCAGGCCGCCCATCGCTGCCAGGGCTGCGGCGGAGGACGAGGCGGGGGAGGCGGGCTGGGTGAAGCTCATGTTGAGGTCAACAGGGGTCGACATGGAGGAGGACTGGGCAGTGGATTTGGCGGTCTCTAAACTGCACAGGCGGAAGGGAAAGGAAGAGGAGGAGGAAGAGGAGGAGGAGGAGGAGGAAGTGGAGGGAGGGAAGGTGGGTGGAGGAAGAGGGAAAGGGAGGGAAAGAGGTCCGGATGGAAAAGGGTTAGAAGGTTAAATAAAAGACATGTTAAAGAAAGAAATTGAGAGAAATTAAATAACAAAAATAAAATAAATAAATAAAAATAAAAATAAATCATAAGAGAGGTGTGTTTTGCTGGAGGTTGCAACAGATTATTTGAGGGGGGGCCTTGGCACTCATGGGGGAGGTGCTGTTTAATTCAGGGAGATGGCTTGGGTGAGGGCTTGGGGAGGGGAAACAAAATCATTTTAAATTGTCATTAGGATTTTCTTATTTTTGAAACGTCTGAGAAAACACTGAGAAATTGCAAACACATGCGAACACTTTGCGTGTTCTCACATTTAGAAGAGTCCATGTGTTTGCAAGTCAGCGGAGGCACGTGACATCTCCACAGAGAACTGCCAGATTGGTCATGTAGAACTCT
The DNA here is from genome assembly GCF_013368585.1 of Megalops cyprinoides. Taxonomy (NCBI): domain Eukaryota; kingdom Metazoa; phylum Chordata; class Actinopteri; order Elopiformes; family Megalopidae; genus Megalops; species Megalops cyprinoides. The sequence goes on along the minus strand of NC_050588.1, from coordinate 29,659,483 downwards.
GGGGTGCGTTCACCAGGCAAAACATTTCTGATGGAACATTTTGAGACAGAAGCTTGGTTCCGTCGAACAGAACGTCTTGATTTTGTTGCAATCCTGATGGGAAGCAATGTCCACAGAACAGGATTGTTGATTCAATCTGTGTTTTAATGAAACACTCCCACATCAGAGGGTTGCTTTTAACATAGTGCTGTTTGAGTATTGCTCCTCTTTTTATTGACATTTGGCTACCTTTGCATTGTGGTAACTTTCCACAAAACATTATTGACAGAGGTAACATTTTATTAAAGTGAAGCATGCAGATAAATTCAAATAGCACAGCTCCTGGCAGTGACTTCTCAGAAATACATGTGGTGTATTTTTGTGTGCTCTGGGGTCCTTAAATGAAGCAGTGCTCTTTGCGAGTGTGTGTTCTACCAACTGAACGCACACCAGGGTGTAGCATGAGTAGAATGATACCCAGCTGAGGACCTGACAGAAAGATGCACAGAACTTTACATTCTCAGTGTCAATACAGCACACAACTTAGAGACACAGGTAAAATTATCAGTACTGATGACAGCACCTTCCAAATATCAGCTATACCCATTACAGAGTTGTGGAAATGGTTAGAATTACATTCACACATAGTAAACTGTGGTATGACAGTTGAGTGTTGTAAAAGTTGTTTCCATTAATAAGAATAAAGGCCGATCCATTGTGTTTTTTTTTCTGCTCTCATTACGTTTTCTAAGTGTGACATATTAAGTGCCGTACAGGGTATAATTGGACAGCAATTAATTGTATCCACTACAAAATGACAACTTGTAATTGCCATCAGATCCAGCACATGCTGTTTGCTCTCTCTCCTTCTTGCTCATGAGATGGAATCACACAGCAAATCCTGGAAAATGAAATTCTTGATCTGCTGGCTTTTGGGGAGACACGCTGTCATCATTGTCCTTTTCTTCTGGGAACGCACTGTGTACATTATGCCTTTATGTTTTCTATTCACGTCTCCTTATCCATTTTTTTCTGAATTACTATTAATCCCTTCATTGGTATTTCAACAGCAGCATCTTACCAAAATGGATACAAGTATTTACTTGAAATGGACATGGTTTTGTTTAATCACTGTGGCCTTGTAGTTTGATTTGTACTTTTTAGTGATACATTTCCACATGAATATAATAAATACTATCCTGGGTGCAACATGAAATATCAATTTTATTTCAATACCATGTTGTATGTCCACACTGGCCAGGAGGGCCTTGTGCATAAATCTTCAAGCCTCTGACAGCATTGAATTCCACTCTTAACCACTGAATGGTTTCCCTATTAGACATTGGATGAATTGACAAAAATGTTGATTTGAAACAATTAAAATTTTCTCACCAATGTATGTTTTTGAACAATATTCTGCTGGTCTGGGATTCTCCGACTTCAAAGCTGTGGTGTCCTCAACTTTTCCCGCTAATGAGCTTTCCTCTACCCACTCAGCTAATTACTGTCTCAGCAGAGATGGCTTAGCCACTCCTCCTACTTCACTGTAGTGGCTTTGAGAGCTGTTAAAACCTGCTGGACTGCTGTCCCCTGCATGGACGGTGCTGGGAGCCTGGTCCAAATGACTCTGGGTGCTGGAGCTTACCAGGAGGTGATGAGGTACTGGGCGAGGTTGATGCTGATGGGAGAGCCAGTGATGGTGACGTGCCGGTCACTAGTACTGTCCAGCTGACTGCCGATCTTGATCTGTGCCCCAGAAACCTGGCGAATCTCATTGATCTTGGTGCCCTGCCTGCCGATGATTGAGCCAATCAGCTATAAAGGACAAAGAGAGCGGAAAAAAAACATGGGTGCTCATGAAAAGAAAATACGGCTGACAACACGATGTTGCATTTCTTTCCTGAAGCTATCGAAAGAGGATAAAGAGCATTACTGTATGTATTGCCAGCAACATCGGATCAAACCGGTCATTTCAAAGGAGTTTCAAAGTAATGAATGTGTATACTGTACATTGCATTTTTTTGTTGACTACTGGTATGCATTGTCTGAATGTAAATGCCGGCTTTATGGCAGATGATAAAGCTAGCTTTGTGTGTGGAGCCAGGGTGTGCCTGTGAGAGAGGGGGGGGTATACATTCACATCTCATTGTTTGTCTCCCTGCTGCACAACACGGGTCACTCCATCTATCAGGGCAAGCTAATACTCTCTTCCCAATCCCCTCGTCAATTTCAATCCCTTCAGCTTCTGTAAAATGAGACAAGCAAGTGTGCATTTGCTTCGCGTCAATCTGTGTGGCTAAGTGGCTATTGATTTTCGGAGCCAGGCAAGTTCGGAAAAGTATCCCTTCCTGAACGAGCGTCTCAGAGATGCTTCTTTTCGCTGGTTAGCAGAAAGAAGCAGGCGTAAACAAATCTACACATACGCCATTCACTGTCTTAGCCATGTCTTTATAATCTTCTCAAATGTCAATGATACATATATATATATATATATATATATATATATATATATATATATATATATAGTTACCAGAAATCAGCTTCTGATGAAGAAGCTGAAGATATCAACTTTTTCATCAGTGAAATGTATCAATGTATCAAAATGTATCAATAATTTAATGACCTGGATCAAAAAGGAAATTCTGCAGCAACAAAGGGGAATTATTTATGCCATTCCTCTTCATTGATGGCACTGTTACACTTATACCCCCTACCCGGTTAAGTGCTAACCCCTGACAGGTGCTGAGCCCTGTCTCCTCTGCCCGCTGTTTGGGTTGTTTTGGCCCCCAAGGGGGCCTTGTGTGGATCTAGACCAGACTGATCTGGCAGCACCTTCCCCAAATCAGATGTGCAGTGACCGTCGCTCAGGCTCTAACCGGGGGTTAGCTGCAGGGTTCTTACGTCAGGACCTTGATCCCAGGGCCCTGGTGTCACGACCTTGATACACGGGGCCTATAGCGTGGGCCTGGACAATGATGAAGCGACACCAACATGAATGTGTTGGCAGCTCGGCATGTGGCTGACGGACAGATCCCCTTTTGTTCCTCTTCCCCGCCCCCCGCCCGCCGCCCCCCGCCCGCCGCCCCCCCCCCCCCCAGGGCCCTCTTCTGTCCCCCCCTCCCTGTCCCTGCGTTTCACCGGCAGAGAATTCCTTTCCTCAGAAGTCACCCGCCCGCACAGCGCCTGATTCGTCACACCACCCGCTCTGGTTTTGCGGGCTATTAATGGCACTGCTGATTATTTAAGGACTAAGTGCTCTCAGACAAGCGACAGGCCAGGGAGACACAGTCAAGCAGTGGGGAGACTCACCCTCCCCCCCCCCCCCTTCCCTACTGCCACCATGCCCTTTATTGTGTGGGTCAGCTCCACACTGCTTTCATTTGCTAATATGTCAAATGTCATCAATATTTCTAAAATACCTGCTTGATGTTTTTTTTTTTTTGGTGTAAAAAGCAACAGATCTGGGATTAAAACTTTTACTTAGTAAGGTTGTCTTGTCATCATCCTTTTTTGCTGCAGAAAAAAGCTGCACTGTGCTGAAATGGTAACTGGTCTATTTTTGGTGATTCCCTGCTGCAGTTGTAATTTGAAAAGGCTTGCAGGCTGTGGACGTCACCATTTCTCCCAGATAAAGCTTCTCCAGGCATAAATGCTTGCTGACTCTCTGTCTGCCTTCCGGGCGGTCTTCTCGCTTAGCCCTTCGATTGTTTCGGCTGTGCGGTTTGCTGCACAGCCCTATTCCCCAAGTTCTGGACTGCCAGGGAGACGCGGCTGAAGTACAACGATACGCTCATCACTGGAACTGAGGCGGATGTGTTCCTTGTGTGATGGCACGCCAATAATCCTACGTTTCATGTCCGTTAGCGATACTCTGTATTTTTCATATCAGGTTTTTCCCAAAGAGAACCTTGAACCTTGTGGCATTTCAGTATTGCACTTTGGGAAACGGTAGTGAATTATGTGACTGTTGATTTTGACTCCTTTTCATCTTGACCCCAGAAGTATCAGACAGGGAGCTTTGTTTGCTGTGTGACAAAGACCTTCCTGAAATCCATCTTAAAAGGCCCCTTCTCTTGTTGTGCATGCTAAGCTGCACACGCTGTAGTTGTGCCTTCAACTGTCAGTTACACAGACTCCCCAGTAATTTGGTTAAAGTGTTGCTCATCCACCTACAAAATAACTGCTCTCTTGTTTATTTTTATCTGAACGAGAACATCTGACTCTGTGTCAGGTTTAACCACTCTCTTCGTTTTTTTATACTCTAGAAAAAGAACTTCTGTTTTTTTTTTCTTTTGACCTGTGGATATTTTGGAGTTTTTCAAGATGATCACACACAAGTGCTGTGAGAATCCTTACCAAAATCACGTTCTTATAATGTGAATTTATTCTTGTAAGGGGTTGTTCCTCATAAGAAAAGATTTTTACACAAGTCTATATTGGCTCATTCCTGATTTGGCCATAGATCATTATAAGCAACTCATTGTTATAATGAGGATCCTTTGTGGCTCTTTAAAGCTAAGTGCACTGTTTTATCTCAATAGATTGCAGACAGAGACTGCTTTGCATAACTGGCCAGATGAAGAAAGGAGACTGAAATAACACATGGAGTCACATGGACATACGGAGAATGACTGAAACTGGTGCCTAGGCCAAAAGCCAGCAGATTAAAGTATTCTCCAAAAGCGTTAGTGATTTCAGCGACCGGGGGAATTTGGGTAGCCCCATTTTAAAAGCATCTGTGGCATGCTAAGCCAGACTCCCAGCATCGGGGTGCATTGTGTGGAGAGGGCACGCTGAATGGCTCTTGGTCTGTTTATTTACTGCACTGTTTTGACAGCAGAGAAGCACCAAGTATGCCAGACATCATGAAGGGATTTTGTGGAGACTGCAGGATAAGGAGAGAGAGAAAGAGAGAGAAAATGAAAGAGACAGAAGGAGTGAGAGGGGCAAAGGTAGAGAGAGAGAGAAAAATAGAGGAAAGCAGCGGGAGAGAGAGGGAGTGAGAGTTCAATCGAAAGATCCCTTGTGCCTTCGGGTGAATCCTGGCTCTAACTGTGACTCAACAGTTCTCAGAGCATGTTGATTACTTCCATCATGAGGTCCACTGCAACTGTCACCAGGTCACCTACTTCACCTGTGTCTTACCCTGCAAACCCATAATTCCATGCCATTGCAGCTTTTACAATTCATGTACAAAAGTGAGGAAATGCTTTAAGTGGTTGCTTACGTCATTTGGAATGAGGAGCTCCTGGGATGTGGTCTGGGAGTTGGTCTCTATTCCTGCTGAGAGAACAGAGGCAGAGAAATAAGGAAATCCAACAGAACAGAGAATCAGAATCTCAGTTTGCTCATCACACCTACTCCCATTACCTCCCTATGGCTATCATACATCTGGACAGGCTGTCACGTCTCCCCTTTTATGGGATTTCACATTTAATTTATTCTCATGCTCGTGTTTGAAAATCCATTTGTTAAAAGAGGAGGCACTGTTGTTGTCTGTGTGCGCGTAGTGAAAGTGATGCGACTCGTGATGTCTTCTTCCGTGCTCCGGATTTGTCTCCGCTTGAAGTTCATTTTTCATCATTTCTGTCAATGCCACCTGGATGCCATCACCTGCTCTCCTAATGATGTGGACGCCGGCTGGCGGCGTCTCCTGTTTCACACTTCCGCTCATATTAGGGGTTCTGCTCGGCTTTGCGCATAGGCAGGGAGGGGTTTTTAAAAGGACTGAGACACAGCCATGACTAATGAGCTTTTACCCGGAACATAATCTAATTCCCTATCCATATCATGATGGATATGCCATCTCTGCCTTAGCTGTGGTAGAATTATTGTCCCACTATTATGCGTTGATGCTTACACCCGTGTAAGGGTATTTATTTACAGACATACAGGCATAACTACTACTGCTTTTACAAGCAGTTTTCATTCAGTGTTGACTTCCAGCTTCAGCCAACAAAACTTGCAAATAAACATTTGGGGCATGTTTGGAAATCGGGACATGTCTGGAAAAAATCTCAGATGACTAAGGGACAATATTACACATCTACTAGGGAAAAAAGTCCCCTCCTTGGCTTCCTGTAAAGTTCTAAATTGACTTTAAAAGCCTTCCTGCTTACTGTGAAATCCCTATAAGGACTGGCCCCATTTCACCCGGCTAATCTACCCTCACCATATGCTCAAGGCAGGGCAGGTGCATTACTCAGGCCCTGTGCTGATGCAGGATTGCTGGGAAGCCCTACAGCCCATCTTGAACATATTCATATGTCCATGGTTCTAGTATTTGAAATATTTTATAAAAAGGATCCACCATTCTGAAAGTACTGAATAGAACAGTATATATGTTACATGATATTTTCAAGAAGGGAAGGGATCAGTTAAAAAGGTCCTATAGATGTGGGTCTTATATCCAGCCATGTCAAAGGAGTCCTTAATCATGGAGCGGTCCTTAATGGACATTCTTGACCCTGCCAGTTCCACAGGACATAGGTAGGGAGGAAAATAAAAGTAATCAGTCAATCAATCAGCTTTTTACTTGACCCTTTACAATTAGATTGTCACTGTGCACTTCATAGAGTGCTATTTCCAGGGGGGAATAACAAGAGAGGAAAAAAATGCCTTTGGAAGTCCAACAATGTTGTTTAAAAGTGGAGCTGAAGTGCTCACCCAGAGCAGCTTGATGACAGGCTGTCTGTCCCCCCCCACCCCCCCCCACCCCATGTGGCTTCACTTTACTGGTGTATCCATGACCCCCTCTCCCCCAGCCACCCCCCCCCCCCCCCCAAATCCACCCCCCAGAGCCTGCCTTTCCCCTGAGGCCTTGAGCCAAGCAGATACATACCAGGCAGGACAGGGGTGGCTGGCTGAGCCATGGGAGCTAGGCCCTGCTGCATGGACAACTGGTGAAGCTTGGCCAACTAAAAAAAAAAGGAACAGAAATAAAGGTAAGGGGATGCAGGAGAGAGCAGGGAATGGGAAAAGAACACAGTAAGGATTCATAACAGAGAATGGCACTGAACTCTGGCACATTGTTTAAGTTAGTATATTTTAATAAAAGGCCAAATTTCAATTTACAGCCCCTTACCTCTGAATGTGGAATGCCATATTGGTTCTGTACAGTGTAGGCCTGGAACAGATAAAAAAATGAATAATCAACACAGCTATGTACACATCAAATAAAAGCCTAAAGACAGTGTGTATTGTGCCAGCTTTAAACTAGCTTTAAATAGGTAAATTCATTTTTAAATAAGCAATACCAAACATGGGTGCAAAATAAAGCATACAACCAAAAGCTCTCAACAGAGTAAGGTTTCCATATAGCACCCAGTGGCCATAAAACTACATACAAAAGTTTAAAAACGCTGCAGAAAGCACTGACACAGATGCACAAATTACAGCCAATACAACCAAATCCTGTTGTAGTTGTAGTTTGGGTCACTGAAGGCAATTGGTCACAGGTTTTATTGATGCTCTTGTCGACATGGAGGCAGCTCATCCCCTGAGGTGGGCTAAAGACTCCTCGGACTGTTTGCCTCGCTGTGCTTCTGCCAGCCCCCCAACACCCCCCCCCGCCAAACCCCAATCCCCCCAACCCACTAAGCCTTCATTTCACTGCATCATCCAGAGCAGCAGGGGGTGGCACCATCCCAACGATTTTATTTATTTACTTTCTTATTTTCATTTCCTTCCTCCTCCTGTCTGTACTCCGTGCACTCGTAAATAATGTATAAAAGCATTAATCGCCTTGCAGAACCACTTAACGCTGCGTAATCTTTCCCCCCTCTCCCTCACACAGGGCCTTCATTAGCGAGAGCGGCTCTGATGCTGACAGTCCCCAGGCCCCTGCCAGACAGCACTTATCTAAACTCAATTCTGAGGATGCCAGCAGTTGCTACCCACAGTCCAGCGCCTGCCTGACATCACGTGCACTCTCTGTTTCGGCGCCGGTGTCACATGCCTTTCCCGTTTGGCCCGCGGTGTGATGAGACCGACACAACACAGGGACACAATGCAGGGAAGGAGCACGCACGAGGAAATCAGTCATTAACCCATCATTGGATTACTGGACCAGAGAGAGACTTTTCTTTTTGTTGTAGCTGGTCATTCTTTCTTTTTTCAACCTCAGTCCTCTCTAGTGGAAAACCACAGACTGGGCAAGGTTTGACTTTATTTCCTTTCCGTATCCATTAAGCTCAAAGCATTAAGCTCCAGGCTGGCAACCTCAGGATGCTGTGCTGTGAATAAAGCGCATCCATGCACTAGCGGTTCTCCACTGACCTTCTCTGTTACATTACCTCACATCTCCACCCGCTCTCCCATTACAAAAATACTAGCTTTTTCCCTGGCTCAGGGCGTCTGGTTGCAACATGCGAATATAAACAAGGCTGAATAAAATCTCCACACCCCTGCTTCTCCTTTGCTGTAGGTGAGGCAGAGGTAGGCAGACTACAATTAAGAAGCACCGGGAGGGAGTCCTCTACTAAAAATATACTCACTTGTTGCAGATCCAGACCTCCCTGAGCCACTGAGAAAAGAGGGTGTGACCCAAACTCAGAGGCCTCGAAAACCTTAAATGCACACAGGAAACAGAGACAAAACAGACCATGGCTTCATTTTTATCATGATCCTTTATCATTGTCATTATACTGTTTTTCTTTTTTTCTGCATTCCACAATTATTTGAGTCCCTTAAGAGCTTTGGTGCACCTATAAATCAAGGATTTGTATTTTTGTTTATCAAAATTTAGATAATGACTGTAACTTTTTTCCCCAGTTGTGCTGCTCTATGAAACAAAGTTAAATGTAAAACATTACCTCAAACAACCAATACCGTTTCCAATTCCAATTAACCTCCTCCCTTGAAATTACTGAAACTAATTTGATGATGATGAATATTCATGAAGGTGATTGATCTTAGTTGCTTCAACAATGTGCTTAACCCTGTCACTAATGAATAGTTATATAGCAATGAAAAAGGTGGGAGGGGCAACCCCCCCCTTTGGTCTCCTAGATGAGAAGCACTGATCCACAGCACATGGCAAATGAAATGGATGCTCTTGCGGCGTGATCTCTCGTGCCCTGTGGAGGATGCGGGGCTCTGACGAGGCTCTGCCCTGTGCTCTCACCTGATTCCCAGAGAGAAGGACGGCTCCGGGGGACGGGCTGGGACGATATGGAATAGTGGCACCCTTTGGAGGAGACTGGGGAGTAGATAACAAGAACAGGCATCAGTGGTGTGTAGATAGTAAAAAAGACAGCTCCCTCAGAAAAAAAAAAAGCCACAATTCCACACAACCAAAGGGCTGAGGATGGCTTGACTTATGGTGAGTGTGTTGTCTATGATAACAAAGTAATAGTATCATAAGAATCAGGATTTTTCGCACGTTAAAGCAACTGGGTCTGCTAGAATTCACCTCCTGTTCCCCACTCGCCACCAAAGCCAATGATAAAGCCAGACCGTTGGTTTCCTTCTTCCTTCCTATGCCTCCAGCAGTTAAATATTTACGCACACACTTGCGTGCTTGCATCTCTCTCTCACACACACACACACACACACACACACACGCGCACACACTTTAATAAAAAATAACCTCGAGGCTGGTGGTGGAGGCTATATACATTGATAAAACAATAATAAAACGGGAAAGAGGAGACGCAATATTGATCTGGAAAGAGCTTATTTATCAAGGTGGCGCAGCTTTACTTCAGTTTCCACAAATGAGGAGCATGTTTTAAAGCCGCTTCATTGTATTACTTTGCATAATCTGCATCCTCAAGTAGGTGACAAGGCCCCGGTGGTGAGGAATCCTACTGAAATCTCACCGCCTTTGTTAAAAGACTGGATCAGACTGGCAATTCCACCGTCTGCTCCAACAACGGTGTGGAAAAAAAAAAAACAAACAGGGCTACGAATCACCAAGTGGTTAAATAAACATCATAAAAAAAAATCTCTTAACAGAACATGTTTTTTTTTTTCTGAGGAAGTGTTGAAAAAGGACTTCCTTCTTGTTTAGTTTTTTTGATTATCTTTTTTCAAACGAATAACCACCTTTTTTTTGCAATGTTAATGACTGTGATGTCTTTAGCTATGCAGTGACCTTGCATACAATCTACATTTGTGTAGTGTTAGCTGATGGGGGTTGTAGTAATGGTGTTATGGTACCTCCAGGATGACAGTGCAGATAAGCTTGACACATTGGATAATGGCGTCTTGAGTCCCAGATATCGTCACCCCTCGCTCAGTGGAGTTGGGCAGCAAGTCCCCTGCTACTTGTACTTGTGCCCCTGTGCTCTGTCAGTGGTAAAAGTCTATGGTTAATTTTCGAATGAAGCTCATTAAAAACAACGCATTCCAGTTGGATGATTAGATGATTTGCCACCTAAAATCCTTTACAGTTACAAAACTACAGTAAGTATGACATGTGCCAATAAATGCCAAATAATGCCAATAAAAATGCCAATAATGTGCAGCAGAGCATGAGACTACAAAATGGAAGCCATTTGCAGGACGACGGAAGAAACCACACTTGTGTTCACTTGCACCCCTCACCTCTCTGATCTCCTTGATTTTGGAGCCCCCTTTGCCGATGAGAGAGCCACATTGGCTAGCAGGAATGACCAGCCGCAGGGTGACCGGGGGTTTAGTGGTGACCGTGCCATTGGCTACCAGGGTTGTGAGATCCTGGGGGATGCAGGGAGGTAGCAGAAACGTGTTAGAGAGCTGTTTACGCAGAACACAGCACTTCGCTGGCCAAAGGGGATTTGGTCTGAATCTTTGGGATTGTAGATTCTAGTTGCACAATGCTATTTATACAGCGCTGTTTAATCAATTATGTTTTTTCAGAGGGTCGGTCGATGATTCTGCTTGGTAAAGGTTACAGTTGATTGAACCGAGTTAAGACAAGCTTTTGACTGCCATTCCATTGATTTCCACACAAACACTCTTGACAGTATTTATTCCCTTTCTTTGATTCCATTGCCTGGACCTTTAAGAGTTTATCGCTGACTGAATCCCGCACAATTACCAAACACAGCCTTCTGCGTCTAGTCTTAACCAGCTGCGATTCTGCTAAAAGTAGAGCTACCGGCAGTCCTGCTACTTAGCCTGAAAGAAACCTGGCATGGTGCCCATTAGTCAGGTGAAGGCCACAATTTCAGTGCGGCTTTTCCTTTAATTAAGCAAGGTAATAAATATCGGTTTCAATCGTGGCCGGTGATGGGTGCAATCAATTAGTGAAAGCTGGACTCTTGCTGTGTTTGAAATGTAAATAGCATGTGCTGCCTCACTGCCCATCAGCACAGATCTCGATACGTGGGCTGAATGATTTTGTCTCCACACTTGTAAGTAGGATACTACACACGCATATCATTTTTTTTTCCAAACAGAGTGCCTTTCAGTTTGCTGAGGTTTTTGGCATTATTTTAGTGACACATTTTAGTGACACATTTGACCTGCTCTTCCAAAACCTCTTGATCACAGTTCTGAAGAAACGGACAGTTCTTTTGAGCACAGTTTCACAGGAAATAAAGTCAAAATAAATATACAAATCTGTGCTTGAGTAAGAAAATTAGTTTTTGCCCTTTTTTTGTGGGCTCTAGCTGGATTTACACTTTATGACTTTTTCTCCCATTCCAAGGGAGACCATCTCTCTTCATCAGGATCAGAAAGCTTTGAACGTCACCTTCTAGATTTAATTTAAAAATATGCATTACGTCTTAATAGCTGTGAACAGAATAATCCTTTCCAACCAATCCTCTATGTAATTCTCCGAGCAAATCTGTAGAAATGCTTCCCAGGGTTTGGAGCCGTACTCATACAGAAAGACATCTTCGTTTTCTTAATCTATATTCTCTCAGCAGAGGCTCATAAAACATCAATAGTAATTGACTTGCAACTTAAAATGAATTATGTCCCCTTCAGTGACCTATAAGAAAAGCCAAACGCTTATGTTTTGAGAATTTTGCAAGCTTAAGAGGATGGCAGCACAGATTTATTTCTGGACATAAGTAATGGAAGTGATTTGAGGGTTAACTGTCATTGGCTTTGGTCTGTCCTCTCTTAATTAGAGTGCACATAATAACCGAGCAGAGCCTGTTTGCGCCAAAGCTCACATTCTCACTGCAGTGTTTTGTTTGTGCTCTGAGTTCTCCCAAATCCCGTCAGGATGGAGGATTGTTTAAGTACAGCTGGCCAAGACCTGAATAGACCTCCTTATTAATTTAAGCAGTTAGACACATGCACGTGCTCGGTTCAAGCCGAGCTGCAGGGTGCCCCTAGGGTTACTATGACAACTGTCTTCATGAGTAAAGAAAAGAGTAGGGTTTGGAGGGGGCGGAGGCCGGAGAATCCAACAGATGTTTAATGAATACCATTCTGGGTGTTTGTGCAGTCAGGAGGAAACAGCGGCATTATAACTTACTTTACTTCACAGCGATCAAAAAAACCTTTAATGAAACAGTATAAAAAAGCTGATTACCGGTGTAGGTTTTCCAGCAGGTGAGGGAGTTAATTTAAACCGTAAGGACTGACACCTTTGGCTTTGAAAATTGCAATAAAACACCTGCGCAGTGAAGGGCACCTGTAAATGCTTTGATCGTTGTACACCCTGAAGTGTCTCAGTCTGAGCGCATGACTCTGTGGTTCTGCGAGTCTGTGTGTGTGTGTGTGTGTGTGTGTGTGGGTGCATCCATTACCTCTTCCAGTTTTAGTGTGATCATAGTGAAGGCTCGGAAGACGCAGTCTGTTGGGCCAGTGATGGTGATGATTCTCTCGGGACAGGATCCCTCTGAGATGTTGATGCGCGCGCTGCTCTGTGGGGGGACAGAAGGCAGACAACGCGATAACTCCCACCCACCCGCTGCACGCCACGCGTCTGCGGCCGGTTGGCACAGCAAAAGCGAGACAGCGTCAGTCTTTCAAAGGGCGGGCATGTTAATCATTCACTTTGGTGAAACGCCGTCTTCTGTCCCGCGCTTGTTTTTGTTGTCTAAGCAGAGCTAGATAATCTCTTTAATGCTGAAATGTGCGTGCAAAAAGCAGGGATGTAATCATTGTGTACTTCCTCATCGCACTGAGTCATTCAGTATCTCGGCAAGGAGAGCATCTGACGATGAGTGAAGCAGAGAGCACTCACACAGAGAGGAACTGAGCCTGGACTGGCTGTCTGATTCATTGTCCTGCAGGGCTCATCCTGTCTCCTTTACTTACATGTGATCTCTCTATCACTCAGTACTATCCCCTTTCCGTGAGGGATATTGCTGCTTCCCATATGAAGCTTTCGCTCCAGTCAATAAGGAGAGAATGGTTTCACAATTATTTTGTTATCGTTATTTTCTACACAGAGTGACAGGACGCCTTTTGCAATTCGTCCCTGACAGACAGATGCAAGGGGGAGAGATTTCATTATGTATTCTATTTTTGCTGTGGCAAAAAGGCGCCTTCAATATCCTTGATGAGGAGGACATAAAAAAGTATATGGCTTTGGTTAGCTCAGCTCCACTTGTCTCTTTGATGTTGCAGGTAACCCCTCCATGACCCTGCGTCAGCTCATGCTGACAAATTAATGGCCACACTCAAGTCCCTGATGTGGATTGCAAGTCGATCCTTCTCAGATCTTAATTAGAAAAATAGGGGCTATTTTCGTGTTTCATGTATGGAGGGGAAAAAAAAAATCATTACTCTTTATTTCATGGGAGAAATACAGGATGTCTATCAAATACACTGGACTGTTGACAGTGTTACAGCACAGAGGAGCTATGGCTTTGTTGGAGTGATCAATTATGCAGAGACACAGCCTCATATCAACACCTTTACAGATGAAATAAAAAAAGCAGTTTTCCAGTGTGCTTTGCTCCATCCTTCCCTTGGTTCCAAAATGCTTCACTTCATCTCAGCTTGTTGGCATTGTTCTTAAGGTAACGGCCTTGAAGGACTACAATCTTGTTTTGTGTGTGTGCGCGTGTGCACGCGCAAGCGCATACGTGCGTGTGTGTGTGTGTGTGTGTGTGTGTGTGTGTGCGTGTGCATGTTGCCCTTGAGGTGGAAAAATATTCATTTAAATATTCATGTATCCCCTTTTGAAGCACTCTCACCAGTGTAAGAAGCTGTCTTTTTATATATAGTGAGGGGAGAGTGGTCATTTGTTTCTGATATGACTTATTCGGGATGACAGCATGAGCATCTACCAGCATGGCAATAGCTTCGCTGTCATCCATCCGTGTAGAAAAATAGGGAGGAACCAGGGATTGATATTAATTTTTCCCTCCTCACAGGAAACAGCCTTACGAAACTTAACAATTTGGATATATGGTTAAAACTATATATCTTAACAACACTTGGCACCCAGTTCCACTGTGTACACACTGTGCACAATTCCAAAAGCATGGGGGGTGATAAATAATAGTCAGACAGCTTACCTCCTCTCGTATTCTCTTCACAGTTTCTCCTTTCTGGGGAAAACAAACAAAACATAAAAACTCAGAATCTGACTTGGTAGCTCTGTGAAAAACAAATGGCCTTTCACTATGCCCCTTATAATTAAATGGGCTTGATTAGGCTCAGACATGCTCCAAATGAATATCAATTCGGCCCCACTAAACAGTGATGTGGCTTTTGCATGAATGGATCCCCCAGGAACTAGTTTTCCGATAGAGGAGCTAGAGATTGATGTGACTGGGGAATAGGCCTTCAATCACTTGAGCGGGTAGCCCTCTTGATACCAAAGACATGGTCGTGCCTGTGCTCTTGGAGCCACAGTGGACACGACTAGCCCTGGTTGCTCAAGTCTTGCTGGGTTCTGAGGTTTAGTTTGGACGAGACACATTCTTCATGTAATGCGAGGAACCAAAAAAAAAAAAACCTCGTCTGACCGACTTGTAGCATTGTCAGTCAGACTTCTCTGTCATATCCTCTCTCCTCTATGTCACTCCCCTCCCTTCCTTTCCCTTCTCTTCTTTCTGTCTTTGTTCGTTCTCTCTACGTCTGTCAGTGACAAGTGGAGACTGAGGTAGGTACAGGGGAAGAGAGGATACTGCGGAGAAGCATCCGTAACATTACCCCTGTGCTTTCCCCTGCTTAACCCCTCGTTGCCAGGCTGAACACACAGACAATCAGACATGCGGCAACCCAAACCGATCCTGAGTATTTCATCATTCACCTATCACAAAAAAAAAATGCAATCAAGGGCTGCCATTATTCCTTTATTAATACCTTTTCCTCACCAAAAGTTTGTGGGGTTAATTTAGAGGTGGGGCACTGCTGCTGTACCCTTGAGCATTGTACTTAACCTGATTTGCTAGCGGAAATATCCAGCAGTATAAATGGATAATATGCTTTAAGTCATCCTGAATAAGGCTGTCTGCTCAGCAAATAAATAATGTCATATAACAAGTCCTTAGTTATTACATTTGGCAATGCAGCCTTACAGACGGAGGAGAGGAATTTAGTCATCACACAGCCCAGATGCACTGTAATGCTTTAATCACATACCTGAGGAAAGTGCGTTCTTATTTCACTGTTCTTTACAGGTTATTTAAGCAATGTGCTTCTGATTCATATCACACACACAATGATAAATTACAAGTGTAGAATATAATAAGCAATTATTAGTAAGGCTGACTAAAAATGGTAACACATTGTGTGTATGATTATGAAACATTATATTGCTTAACTAATGCATACATGTTGCCTTTGTAATGCTTTGTAATGTCTGACATATGTCCTTGCATCATGGCCTATGATAACCCATATAATACATAATTAAAATCCACATAATGTGTTTGGGAAAGAATACATAACACATTATGTACACTACAGACACAGTACATAGAGAATATTTCACAATGTGTGGGGTGTTGACAAAGTAATGGAATTCTATGAATATCATGTTGGAGTGCACAGGAGCGCTTATGAGATTTTGTAACCAGTTCATAAAGGGTTAGCATAACTGTAAACAATATGGATGAATAACACATATTAAACCATACATTCAATACCAATATACTGTTTCAATACCAAAATTGTACCTTTAGGAAACCCCTTAGTATTTTGACAAACAAGATTATGTCTTTGGATTCACATTCACACTGTTTTGTACAAAAAGATGTGAAAAATGTGGGCATCATTTAACAGCTGTCCCTGGATTTAAACACATATTTCACACATTCTAGGCCCCTTTCCATTCTATTCTGTCTAGCGGAGAACAGAATCCAATACAATGATGTCCCTGTGAAGATACAGAAGCTGTGCACGTTCAGTGTCAAAGGCACAGACATAAGGTGATACACTGTCACTTCTGACAGGATTTTCCTATGAATGCAAGACATAATACCTTACACAAGTCATTCTATAATATGCTGCTTGGAGATTTATAATATACTGCAACCTTTCAAAGTGCATTGTGTCATTCATGGCACAGCCTTTTCATATGAGTAAATGTCACATTATATTTATAGCACGCACAATGCATTCTATATTCTTGCCTGAACACTTTATGCAAATTGCCACTTTGTGGGTTATATAAGTCGTCATGGATATATGCAAATACTTATGTCAAACAGTACAAAGCATTATGAATATCATAAGGTATATGATATATAAGCTTTATAACGCCTTATGATAGTGGGATAAATGCATTAATTAAGCTACACAATGATTTATAATCATATACCAAAAAAAAAAAAAAAAAAAAAAGCAGATACAAAAAAAAAAAAAAAACAAATTAGCATGCCATAGTTCCACTGTGGCTCTAACTGACATTGCTAAAGCTGACGACTTTATTCTTATTATCAGTACTTATTTGCTTAGCAGATACCCTCATCCAAGGCAAATGATATTTTAAACCCTATCCATTCACACATCTTTATATGCACCAGTCCAGGTACAACAGCATTTCAAGATTCAGCCAAGATCCATTCCTGCCGCCACTGTGTTCAGAAGCCCTGGCTCCCTAACCACTATTCCACACTGCTGCCCTTTCTTGCGCAGGACTTGCGCTGGTGTGTGCTGCGCGTCCGGAAGCATTCTCGAGAAAGATGAAATGGAAAGGCTGGCAGTGACCCAGGGTCTTATTAGCAGGATTTCCCAGGAGAGACGGCCCGGTGTCGGGGAGCGTTTCAGGCCCTGCCAAGCCAACGCTAACTCCGCTGCCGCAGAGCAGGCGTGGGCCAGAGAGACCGAGTGGAGAGCAGAGAGCAGCCCACACCCTGTGCTTAGGGCCTACTGTTAGTGGGAGGCCACGCTTAGTTACACCCCTCGGGCTAAACGAGTAAAGGATTGTCCTCTCCCCTGTCAACTTTTTGATGCTTATACTTTGCTCTATTTGTACAGACAAATTGTTTGACTTGCCATTGCCATGTTTTTAAAAGATTTCTTTAATCGCTTGTATCATAACATTAGAGGTAATTAGAAGTAATTCTATCTTGGGGGAAAAAATGCAAAGGCTGGCTTTAAGACATTAAGTTTTCATATAATTATACCAGCTTTCACTCTACAGAAATCAGTTGAATCTGCATTACTAACTGAGTTGAATCAATGACAGCTACCAGCAGATGATAAATACAGCCATCACACTATGGCATACAAACAAACATGGATGTTAATGGAATTTAAAAAATAAAATAATAAAAAACAGCTCACCTTCCCAATGATGCTGCCAACCTCCTGCAAAAGAAACACAGGAAATGTCATTATATTGATCGCTGCTGTCTCCAAACGCTCCATGTGGCCTGTAAATCCAGTTGTGGTGCTTTGTGCATTCTGCTCCAGCCAGAGAGAGTGGTCTGTGACTACAATCAGCTTGGAGATTGGGTATAAGCTTTCCTCCAAACAGACGACAAACAGACATCTCCCTTACGGAGCTGACAGCTGGAGCAGTAGCCCTTACTCCCTTACTGCCTTACATCCTCACCCGGGTAGAACTACCCCCCAACACCTCTTACTGCAGGTACAGTACCAGTCAAAGGTTTAGACACACCTGGCTAATATAATGGGAACCATGCGTTCAAAGACATTTTGAACTAAAGACTTATGCTTAAATGTTTGAAATTTGTTTCTTACACAAATATAAATATTGTTGCCGATGTTGATGCCTATGTATGAATTTCTTTCCAAAAAAATTTTTTTTTTTTAAATTATTTTTGAAGAATCTAAAATAGTTAGTAGATAGATAGTTATGATAGTTTGGATTTGTTTAACACTTTTTTGGTGACTGCATAATTCCATTTGTGTAATTTCATAGTTTTGATGTCTTTACTTTTATTCTAAAATGTGGAAAATAGTAAAGAAAAAAAAAGAAAAAACTACTGACTGGTACTGTAGCTCTGTCTTCCCTAATACCTCCTCCCCCAATTTTCCCTACACCCCAGTACCACCCACCCTGGTTAGCCCCATCCCTCAACACTTCATGCCCCAGTTACCCCTAACCCCCAACACCTGGTACCCCGGGAAGGAAGCCCCACCTTTCCGTGCATGAGCAGTCTCAGTGTGAGCGTCACGTTCATGCCCCCTTCTCCGAAGTCCTGCTCACAGTTCATTCTGATGTGGGAGTCCGGCACAGGGAGACGCATGAAAGAGGCTCGTCAGCAGGTGAAGCTCGGCACAAAGAGGCTGTTTTCTTTCCCTTTCACAGTGCTGTGGAAGCAAGGGAACAGCGCTGTCAGGCTGGACACCGCGGAGGAAAAGCACGACCAACAGCGTAGCCATTGTGTTGTTGTTTTTTGCGAGATCTGATAACGACGTACTTCTGACATGAAATAATGCAACCATTTCCACATCCATATTAAAGAGAGGAATGGTCATGGCAGCTTCCCCAGTTAACTTGCTTTGTGTCTTGTTGTTGAGCTGTCATCTGTCTGAACTCGAAATAGCAACATGGTGGCAGAAAACACAGTTTAGGGAATTGCTTTCTGCCTTCTTGCAATGAAGTAATTGCAAGTGTGTTGCATGTGCCATTGTTTGTTTCAAAGACATCTTGCACACCGAGCACCGCTTCCTTTGATGTTGTGCGAGCAGGAGGCTGGTGGAGTCTGTCACAGAAAACGTTAGTTGTGATTTGGTATTTATCACACACATGACACCATATGTATGCATGTATCATACAAGGGCTAAAAAGACATTTATATTTCACAGGTTTACTTATATATTCCTGTGTTTTGATGTCAAGGTTATGCAAAGTGCACATCCATATCAGATTGCACACATTGATGTAATTTGCAGGCGTCAAGAGTATGCGAAACAAGACCATGCGATAATTTAAAAATTAATTGGCAAGTCAGTTAAAAGCTTAAGGGTGAATTAAATAAGCTTTCAGTGCGAAAGCACCACTTACATGGAATGCTTAAGAAAAATCCAGCAGACATCACTCAGTGCAAAAAAAAGCAACATCTCTGCACGTAGATGAAATGAAACTATTTGCTCAACCTGTCTTTCAAGTAACTGGAGGCAAACATTTAGACATCTGTCTTGGCGTAACACGACCCAGATTCTGACTCATTTGTTTCACTGCTACTGAAACCGCCGACAGGTTAATTAAGGATCCGATTGTCATGCCTGTGTAATTGCAGGTGTGGGTGTGTGTTTACTGTGAACCAGCAGCCAGCTGATATTCGCCTCTGTGACATTTCTCACAAGACTTCCGGACCAAAAGTAGGTCGCAAATCTGACCGGGCATGTAAAATAAATCTGCGTCACATGATCCGCATTTGTAACGGATCCAGTTTTTACCGTTTTGGGACTTTGCGACAATGTCATGCAGTTAACTGCGCTGGGGCAGATTGTGCTATTAGCCCTCGGCCAAAGTGACAGCCGTCACTTCCCGCTGCAGCTCGTCGTCCTGTTAATTTGTGGGGAGTCCAAGTGCAGGAACGAGCTCCCGGTGGTTACACCTGGACGAGTCTGGCAGCGTTTGGACCAGTGATGACACGTCTGTGTGCGTCCCTGCCCATCTCTAATTGATGACAATGCCCGCTCTCCGCCCTGTAAGAGATAAAACATTCTCGCTAATGAAGAACAATTGGCAGAGGGTAAATTACTTTTCTGTGTCCTGTGGTGACAGAGCGCGTATGCTGTCAGCCTCGGTGTAATGGATGACAGCCTTGCTCCCAGCGCCCTGGTGATTCTCTTCCCATACACGGGGGGGGGGGGGGGGGGTAGCCAAGAAGACAGTCTACAATGCCTAATTCATTCATTGACACCCTTCCTGTCACTACAGAATTCAGGCTAAGCTGAGCACTATGTACCGTCTGTGAGCTAACACGGACAAAAAAATTTAAATCAAATGTTCAACCTTCCCTCCTTGCAACTGAGAAAAAAAACAGTCACGGACCAGTCAATGGAGCATATAGTTGTGAAATAGTTTCAATCACATATGTAAACATTCAAATTAAGCCACACATCAAGCACAAAAGATCAGCGTGTGTTATAAATGGTAAACAGGGAGAACATAACGCTTCCCATCGTTTTGGAGTACCCATTGTGGTAAATCCATGCTGGACATGCACAGACCTCTTAATATAGTCATGAGTGAAACTGCAGATCGGGATGCTTGTGCACATTCTGCACGCTCCTTACGTATAAGCAGCCTCATCAGGCCTCGTGGACTGCTCCTGGCAATCTGCATGCATGCAGCACACAAGGCCAGCTCCACAGCGCCGGAGCTGACTGCGCGGGGCTTCATGGTGCACTTGTCCCTGAAGCATGGCTCACATATCATGCCCCTGTCTGTCAAGGCCATTCAATCTAATATGGCAGGCCTCTGCATGTCCCAGAGCCAATAAACTGACCCACCGCGCTGCTATGGTCAGGAAAGGCAGCAACAGGGAGAAAGTGGATATGCCAAACAGGTGCCTGGACATTTATTACAATTAGTGTTTTATTCTATTTGCCAGAATGCGGTAGGAGGTATTCAGGAGGTGGATTTGCATTTGTGCGTGTGCCTGTGCGTGTGTGTGTGCGCGTATGTGTGTGTGTATGTGTGTGCGTCTGCGTGTGTGTGTGTGTGTGTGTGTATGTGTGTGTGTGTGTGTGTGTGTGTGTGCATGCACGTCGGAGATGGACTAAATCAGACACGTTCAGATGCAATGGAAAGTGATTGAGATGTTTGTCGAGGCGCTATTCCTTCAGGGTTTCTTTTTCAGCACGGGATTAATTTCTTTGCTTTGAGAAGCGGGGCTGGTCCATGTGTCCTTCAGTGCACGCTGTGGAATTTTTATCACCCACACTACTTTGTCACGGAGGCAATGAATAATTGAAGCTCTCCATAATGCTTTTCCTAGATGGGGTTAAAATTTCCTTTAGCCCTCCCAGCTCCAAGCTCCTCCCGTGTACTGACCCCACGCATGACTGATTCATGGCAAATCTCTGGGGGCCACCTCCTGGAGAACACGGCAATGCAAGCATCATTCCCATTAATGGCACAGACTCCAGGACAGAGGTGTTTCTGTTCAAACACGGGCAGTAAAAGGGCTTGGATCCTTTAATGCAGAAATTATTTCAATTTTAATAACATCTCCAGTATCTAACTGATCTTCACATGTTCATATTCAGCTCCCTAACTACCAGTCAGGGTTCAAAGACAAATGCCAAATATCCAAGAGCAGATAAAATACAGTATAACTCCAATTGTTACAAATGTTCTCATTGCTCTTGGTGTTGTTGGTGGTCATATAGGAATAGTGATATCATCCATGCATTTACATGTGGGGTGAGATGTTGGGATCCTTGCAGAAAGTAATATTAATATTATTGTATCATGCAGTACTATGGATGGTAAATATGTAACAGAATTAATGAGGACAGTGTGTTTGCTCCGTACCGAAAGCTCCGGCACTCCGTGATTAGAACCGACTCGGTGCTGCAGTGCACACTGGGCTCTGGGGCGCATGTGGTGCTCCTGGGCGGTGATGTCACTCTGTAATGCATCCGCCCAGGAGCCGGGGGGGGTGGGCACGTGTCTGTCCGTGGGTGACGCCACCCTCTGTTTAAAGCCGGAGCAGCCGAGCGGCAACGCGCCCCTCATGTGATGGAGCCCTGACAGACAGAATTGGTCCATGAAGAGATGCCTCCCCTGCCTCTTTCTGCCTGACTCATGGTGACAGTGAAGATGATCACTATAATTATGTTGATTGTAATAGTAGTATGCTCTAGCAGACATTGACTGTTTCTATATATAAATAGGGTGTCCTTGCTTAAGTTTATAAGGAAACAGCATCGCAGTTAAGCTCCTGCCGGAATGAGCAAGATGCAGGCTATTTGGTAGAGATCACGACCCACTGCTGAGTATTTCCTGCTTGTTAATGTTTCAGAAGTGCAGTAATACATAATTTAAACTGCTTACACGTGACATTATGAATTATCTGTATAATTTTAATAAGAGCCTGTGTCTTGTAGCTCCTGTAATGGATCAAGCTACTTGAATACAGCAAGCAGGGACCTTCCCATCCCTAAATATTATAAATTTAAAATGTGTTTCGGTGCTATAGACTATTCTAATGCATCTGCATGAACCAAAACTGTTGTACTGTATGTGAAAAGGCAATGACAACACAACAAGAGGTGACAAAATATAAGTGGAAAATCTGGCTCTTTGGTGGGGTATCAGAGCTGTGCTATAACTGGTATTTAGTGTTAAGCTAAATTTATACTTCTAGTTATTTTCAGGTAAATTGGCACTGTGTGCAATTTTGTCATGATTTTAAAGAGCAACGTTCCTTGCCAAATACAGGGGAGGTTAAGGTAAAGGCAGAAGCTGGGTGGCCACGCCTTGGCCTCTGCGCGATGACGCCGAATACTGAGGACAGGATGGTCTGTGTCAAGAGGTGCGTGCGCGGTGACCGGCAGCTCAGATACACGGAGATAAATAGCCCGGGTGACCTTGACCACCGGAGGGCCTCATGACCGGCGGGGATTTACTCCTAGGTCTGTTGATAAGCCATGGGGCCGGACAAAGAACCTTCTAGCCATTGACCGAGCTGAGACAGGGATGGCTCCGACCGAAAGCGTCTGCTCCAGACACAGCATCTCCGTACTACATGCTGGCCTGCCAATATCACAGCGCACAATCGTACTAACACAGCCATACATTGGCTGCATTACAAATCACACAATTGCTTGTTTTGAGGATATTTCATCATTTCAATATTCCCCCATCAGAGCACGTATTGGTCAGTTCAGCCAGGATTATAACATTTGTCATCTGACTGCTAACAAGACCAAACACCCTAAACAAGAGACTAAACATCCATTTTAGGGAGCATGAGAACTCTTGTGTGCTAGCTGATGAATATATTAAAATATACTTATTGTAAACCAAAAATGTGTGAACAGAGTGTGAATACAGATTCCACTAATGAGTAATTATTTAGAGACCAAGAACTTCTCTGCAGTGTTTAGGAATTATTTGAATATTTGGATGTGTATTTACTACAAATTAGCATTACATACAAAATAGCATTACAGCATAAACAAATGCAAACATAAAATTAACGACAGCCATCTACCAATCTGGCTGTTATACATTCGTAGCATCACCATCCATCCTAGGCTTAAATCAGACCTCTGAAAATATTGCAGTTAGTGCTTTAATTATGCTGTTATTCCAGTTATTATTTATTATTATTATTATTACTATTATTTGTATTATTTTATTTATCAGCTTGGCAGACGCCCTTATCCTCATCACTTACACGGCTGCATATTTATTGAAGCAATTCGGAGTAAGTGCCTTGCTTAATGGCACAACGGCAGTGCACGACAATTGAATGTGTAACCTTATAGTACAAGTCTAGCTATCTCACACGTGCCCACTTAGTCCTTATAATAGTTTTTGTTCCATTCTGAACCATGAGAGGCAGGGTCAAAAATGTTCTACACCCTACAATGAGGTATTATGCAGTTTTTGACTCTTTTCATACATGGGGTGATGAGGGCTAAGGTGGGGCAGAGATATTAAGAGTGAAGGAAGGACACTAGATTTAAGCCACACAAGAAATATGAATTAACAAAAAAAGGCAAAAATAATGTACTGTAATGTGAAACTGAATTGAGTATATAATATAATATGTCAGCATTCCACAGTAACAAGAAAAAGGTGGATTGAGGGATGTTATTGCATGGCGCTTTGTGTTTATTACATGATCTTCTGTACTGTGCTGAGAACTCGTGTGCTGGGGCAATGTCCTCTCGGATCTCTCCTGCCCACAATTAAAAGCACGAGAACCCCATAGACGAACAGACACCCTCTTTGTGCTGCTGCTGCTTAAATTAGCATTCAGACCGCAGGCTTAGGAATTACAGGGTTACTAGTGACCTGGTTCAAGCTGTGACTCAATCAGCTTGAAGAGGGATTAACAGTGGAGTGAAAAAGAGGTAAAGGTACAGTGTATCTCCGGTAGCCTCCTTGAACCCAGATAGCATCAATAACAGCCATTGTCTGACTACCCAATTAACATATGGCTTAGTTTACTGGATGAAAGCATCAAGCTCTTACTACTCTGCCTGCCTCTGAAGTATAAAAATCTTTTCTAAAATGCATACATGTGAATTTATATTTTAACCTTACAAATGTCAAGCCTTCAGTTCCTCTCACAAGTATGCCTGAGCGCGCCCTGAGCTCCTTCTGAATTGAATATGTTCACTGATATACACGGGGACTGAGTGGCTATTAACTGAGGGGAAGTAATAACCTGGAGCTGGCCCTTTTATTTAATTAGATGCTCCACAAAACCAGCGCAGTTATTATACTTCCTGGGCCTGGCAATGTGTGCGGTGTGCACAGCAGGGAAACTCGATTTTCACTCTCCTGCTCCGGGGTCTTACCTCCCCCCCCCCGCAGGCACGGCTCGGACTGCCTCACCTGCAGGCTGAGAAGGTCATCCTGCAAAGTACCTGACGGAAAAAAGTAACTCCCCCTTGTTTTTTTTTTTTTTTTTAGATTTGCTTCCCTGATCCACTGCTCTGTCACTGGGTATCGCCTGTTTCCTGCCCTGGGGAAGGCTTGGGCTGACAAAATAAAGAATACATCAAGAATTAAAAATGTTTGCTTTCAATGTTCAATCCATAGCCTGTTTTTGGTTAGATTTGGTATTTCAAGTGATAGCGCGCTATTTTCTACACTGTCCACGAAGCTAATTTATCAAGTGAAAATAAGCCATGACGTGTCGTGTTACATGAACCAGAGATTTCCCTGACTGAGTAAGTCTTCTAAGGCCACCATTTCAAATGCATTTAAAATCAGAGGGGAGTAGACTAGGTGCAACATCTATAAACTTGTGCGTTTCAGAAAGTAATCTACAGCATGTCGCGCTGAGACGTTTTGAATGGTTTCCTGAGAGAATTCTGTCTTCCACAACATAAAGGTTGAGTGTAGCATAAATCTGATAGGGCTTTGGTTGATATGGTGCAGAATGACCTAAATACATATAAGATATCTATACTTAAAGACACTTTCTTCTTTTAAATTTGGTGGGGGGGGGGGGACTTTGACGTTTTACTTTTGAAAATTTAATGGAATGGAAAAGAGAGCTTTGGATATCACAGTTAGGAGTCACTGTATTTTTCTGGAAGACCGTGGTGAGGCAGGCTCTGATAGAAATGTCTGCCACGCTCGACTTGGGCGCTTGACGCCTGTGTCCAGCCTTCCGTGGCGCTAAAACAACAGCACATGCCACCCACCCCAGAGGGCTGGATTCCTCCGCCCTGGGGCCTGGGGAGAGCTCAGAAAGGCTCGGGCACAGAGCAGAGTGCCGGGGAGCGGGGCTGGAACAGGGATGTCAGCTGCACAAGCAGAGCGGTGCCGGGCGTGTGCCCTGGAAATCTGGGAAGCCCTCAGCTGTTGGGGTGGGGGAGACAGCTGGACTGACAGAGGAGGGAGGGTGTTCCAGACAGCCTGTTGTGGTCTTTGGCACAACAGCATTCCATGCCCCCTTTAAAAACCGCTCTGCCAATGATCCTCTATTCTGCGCAAAAGCCTGCGATAATTCTCGCCAATTAATTCTGTAATTTTTTTCAATCATTTTTTTTTTATTTCCAGAGGTTGTGATTGAATTTTAATTGGATTCTTAATCTAAATTGCATTTTTTTACCTGGTTTTTGCATGATTGCTTTGACAGACATCATGTCTCCTCTACACGTGCCCCTTCCTTTTATGTTTTTCTTATGAGATATTTACTGTCTTTCTCCAAAATCAGAAATGTTGTGTGTCTGTTTTACAGGTTCAAGCTCTGTTGCTTACAGCTCGGCTGAATCGAACAGCAGCGGTCAGGCGCACATCTCTTCCCCTTCCAGATCTAATGAGGTCTACAGGGAATGTCACTTCCATTTCCAGACCTTAGACTCTGTAAAGGGCCTGACCTCTGCTCCTAGCAGTGTACTGCAAAGCTGAGGGTAGGGTGCAATTACAAGTGAAAAAGAAAATAATTACATATCAAGAATACGCAGACTTCGGGTTAATCACACATTACGTTTGGTTTAAACCGAGCGCCAAGGGATGGAACGCCATTCGGCCGCAGATAAAGGTACGCAAACTGCTCTGACAGAATCACTTGACTCAGTCTCTGTGGCTTTCTGGAATAAGTCAGCTTATTTTATTATTTCATGTAATGACCTCTTATAAGATGTTACCTCAGTTCCTAAGTATTTTCCCTTTGCTCCTCTGTGCGTTTGTATTTGCTTCTGTTAGGCTCCAACAGAAAAAAAAAACAAGCAACATTTAATCATTTAACATGTGTGAGCATGTTTCAAGACATCCCCTTCCAATCCATTTGGGTATTATTCCACCTTACTTTCCCCCATTCACTAGCTTCTGCCAGGAAACACCCCGTTCTTGTCAGCAGATGAACTGGTGCCAGACTGACACCTTTAAGCCTTGGTGATAGAGCAACCTCATAAAAAATCAACTCCTTTAATGGAAGAGTGTGTTTAAGAGTGCAGCACTGCATAAATGTGTGTGTGCGTGAGTGTGTGTGAGTGTGTGTGTGTGCATATGTGCACAAACAAGAGAGCATGCACATGTTCCTGGCAGGCAATGACGAAATGTAGGTAATTAACTGAAGGTGACCCCCTGATTTATTTACATTACAAAATAAGCAGCCATACAATATACTGTAATCAATCTTACCAGGTAATTCAATTCGCGAAACAAAGGGTACATCACTCATTTAAATTATGTTATGAGAAAAATGCCAGCTTTTCTTCTGCCCTCTCCCTTCTTCACTCATTGAGCAGTATTTACGGCTACAGTGGGCACGCAAGCTTGGTTTCTCCACATTGCTGAAGTGGCCGAGGGGGAACTGGATTGGAAACAAGTCAGTCCCCTCCTCCCCTCCCAGACAGTATGGGTGTTTCCACAGATGATTAAAACAATTCTGACAACTATTTCATATTAAAAGCAGAGAGCGACAACAATTGACCAACAACGGAAGAATGATTTAATGAATGGGAGCAACATCTCACAAGATATTACATTAAAAGGATTTGAATTCTTGGCATTATTGGTGAAATCACTGACTGGAATACAATGCTAGGGTAACTAGGCTTGCTGTGCAGCGTCTCTGCAACTGTGATTTGATGCCGTTTAAAACTCCTGGAGAGTACAAGGGATGGCATCCTCTGACAGGCTGAGAGGCCTGGCCTCATTAGTTCACAATCAGCATCCTTCATACATAAAGCCTAGCCTTGTTACGTGACAGTTAGTGTCATCTAGATGTAACCATTCACCGGGGCGTGAGTTGAAGCCATTGACTCGATTTGTTTTCCTTCATCACCTGAGATAGCCGCTGGTGGAGGCGGCCGCAGTCACCGAGCGGAAAGATGTCAGCTCCGCTGTTGACTCAGAGGGGTAGGAGCGGGGAACGCGCCCACGCGGACACGCCAGGCACCGCAGGCGTGCTCCCTCAAGAGGACTTGTGACTACAGAACTGCATTTTACCCTGCTGTCTCTGTCACTGGCTCTGTCAAATTTTAGTCCAAGGGCTCAGGGTGCGGAGAGAGGGGGGTGGGCTGTCACCCTGGTGTTCACATGGTGTTAAGCCAAACAGAGTCAGACCCCACTCCACACACCCCTCTCCAGGGGGTTGTCGTTCCCCCCCCCCCACCCCCCAGCCCCCACATCACCACCCTTTAGACTGCAGCCTGCCACTACAGCCAGCTTACTGCTGCAGTAAATTCTATGAGCCCAGCTGTCAAGTCTGCCAGTCCTCTGCTCCATTCTTCTCCCCATTAACCCTCTCAGCACATATTGATTTCTTGTTCAGCTTTAAGCATCTTATATGTGTTGTACATCAGCAGAGTTAATTCCCTGGTCCTGCAGCCAATAAAACACGGCCATTCTGTCCCTTGTACCTAACGTTCAAACTGTTGCTAAAATGAGACTGATCTGGCTTTCAAGTACCGTTTGACATCTCTGTTAAAAATACACAAAAATAACAGTAACTTACAAAACGAACAAAGGCGAAGTGATTACAATCCAACTCTCCAAGAAGGCTAGAGTGAAAGATTATTCCAGAGATTTGCTGGTTGCTCTAGAGGAAGATGCCCTGGGTTATCTGTAATGATATTCTGATATGGTAATTTCACAACTGCAGAGACTTACCAGAGACTCCCTATACATATTCTTATTTCATTTTCCCAATTATAATCACATCAAACTAAACTCCCCTTGTAACAACAGCAATTTATCAGAAAATGACAGGAATACCGTAATTCAAGTGAAGCAATAAAAAATGGTATGAAAACAGCAGAAGTACAAGGAGTCATTCAGAGGACATCACCCTGGTTGGTAACAAACTGATAAAGATATTTAAAAAATGCCAGAAGGTGCTAT
Source organism: Megalops cyprinoides (assembly GCF_013368585.1). Taxonomy (NCBI): domain Eukaryota; kingdom Metazoa; phylum Chordata; class Actinopteri; order Elopiformes; family Megalopidae; genus Megalops; species Megalops cyprinoides. Next base: position 29,630,691 of record NC_050588.1, on the reverse strand, counting down.
TAAAGAGTAGCAAACAGAATTTTCAGCTATTCATCTGAAAGGTATATGAACACTGTGTTAAAAACAGCTTATTCTGCACGTTGGAAAAACATCCAGATGCCATTAAATAGAGACCACGCAATAAAATACGTGACCGGACAGAAGTGGATCAAAGCTTCTAAGCTCGGTGGATGAGCTATTACTCTCCCAGAAGAAAGGGCCGATCGCCACTCTCCATAATAACTCCATCCACTCGAACAAACACTAGAGGGGACTCGGCTTGTTGCTGCAGTGGAATTTTGATATTTGTTTAAAAAGTATGACCGGTGGTCAAGCATGTGCTTTGGCTTGACTTCACAAATAACTCTGAGCACTAATTACAGAGTAGAAGTGTGTGTGTGTGTGGGGGGGGGGGGGGGGGGGTGAGATCTCGTTGCAAAAGGACCTGCAGATTTGATGGAGGGGAGACCACATTAACACATAGCAGTAAGAGTGCGATCCTGTTACCACCTCAAACCGTGAATAATTCTCCTCGCCTTGGCTCTTCGCCCCCGGTTCCCGGCCGTCTCCTCTCTCTCTCTCTCTCTCTCTCTCTCTCTCGAGGGCACTCGCTTCGTCTGCTGTCCACGCTCACAATTAACGAGAGGGACATCTGGCCAGCGTTCACTTCTAATCTTTTTCTCCCCCCCCCCCTTCCTTGAAAACCTCCCGGCCATAAACGGTTTCTGCTGCACTAGTAGTGTGCTTTGAGGTTAATTAAGCACAATTTGCACGCTCAATTCTGAAATGCAGGTGTGTGCTGTTTCCCTTCCTCTCCCCTGCAAGGTTGACACAAACAGAGAGCTGACGCCTCGCAGGGTCAACAGCCGGCTCAAAGCAACGGCAGGCGGAAAACATTCCAACAGCACCGCACAAACAATAGTCCTTTTAAATACCCCTTTATACATTTTTCCGCTTCAGAGTTAGGGGCAACATAAAAAAAAAACAAAAAAAAAGTAACATACCAGAGAGAAGCCATGCCATACATTAAAATGTATACTTTTTTGAAAGGTAGGCCATGAAATATTAATTGCACTTTCATCCAAAGCTTTCACACACAGGAGACATTTCCCTGCCAGGAAATTGATGAAAGTAGAGTGTGAGCTTCCATATGTTGTGCCTGCGAAGGGCAGAAACCAAGCAAGCTGCCGTTCAGCATATTGAGACTTGGCATGAGCTAACGCTTCCGAGAAGTGCTGGGAGCTCCGTTAATGCGAGGGGCAGAGGCGCTCTGTGAACGGCAGCATCCTGTTTCTCAGACACGCCCTGTCCACCTAGCATGCAGCGCCAGAAGTGCAAAGGGGCACTTGGCAAAGGACACCGCAAACTGCGCTCACAGAGCTCCTTGGACAACAGTAGCCACTGGGTTTCAAGTGGCGGGCCCCACCCCTGTCCCCGCCTCACCCATCCCCACCCCTCCTCTCAGATTAAGTGATTAGGTGATAAAAGCTGCTACCCTTGAGAAGCAAGCATTCTGCTGTACTTAGACCCGCGATGGTACTTAGGCTGCACCAGGCCCCTTTTGTTGCTGGGAAGCCTGCAGTATCCTCCACAGATGTTCCTCTTCACACTCCTAGCAGCACATCCGTCCTTATTGACCACAGTGTGGAGATGCGTGTCTCTGCGCATGTGTGTGTTCTTCTGTGTGTGTGTGTGTGTGTGTGCGCGCACATTCACTGAACAGACTGTTACAGCCCTCTGACCTCTGTCTGGGTGAAGGTCACTCCTCCCTGTCTGCTGTATTATCCCCCCCCCCCTCTCTTTTTCCACTGAACAATGAGTCAGAGAACCTGAGACCCCACCAGAGAGGAGCCGGGGGGAGGGTGCTGGGGACTGATCGATAGCTCTTAACTGCGAAGCAGCCCCGGGTATGGTGTTATGTGCTCCTACTCCTCTTACAGGAACCCTTCCTCATTCATAAACAGCCACAGACTTCTATAATCCCTGTGTACATGCTCATTAATGTCATCGCTGTGAGCATTCAAATACTGCACACCATGGTAAAATATATCATGTATTAAAACAACAGTGCTGAAAACTACTTCTGCACAAGGCAATCTTGTTAGAATAACAAAACAAATGCCATGTTTTTTCCCCTCTGTGAAACCAGATGTGGAGCCTATGAAAAGCTGTTAAAAGGTCAACAAAAGAACAAACTAGTACAAAATACTCTTGTTAGCACCTTCAGGTTGCAAAGACTCCAATACATCACGCTGTTCTTTCTTAAACCCCATAATCTACAAATTAGCACACAGCCATGGTTTGATATGGCATGTTTTATAACTCTGTCATTATTCTCTCTGTGTCCGCTGCCTTTAGTGTGGGGCAGCCCAAAGGAGGTGATAGGTTAAGAGTAGGATAAGCAAGTATAAAGAACTTTAAGGGATAAGGATAAGAGTTTGAGGGCAACATCCGCTTTCATAAGCCAACGAAAAAAAAAAATATTGATGCTCTTTGAAAAGATACTGCAAATTTTCCAGATCTCTCTTCTGGTTTCAGTTTTCCTCTCCTCATTTCTGACGTTGTTTCCTGGGGAGATTGTCAGACTCTGACCAAGTAGGTCAAGCTTAATTCAACTCTTTTTTTATCTCAATACAGCTGAGATTATTTTAATGTGTGAAAGCAGAGCTATCTTTGATTTGAGCAAATCACTGCTAATATCTCTCTAGGAGACAGAAATAAGTTGTTTGAAGAATTCATCCACACATAAAGAAATGCAGGTGTATAGCTTCAAAACATATATTCATTTAGATAAGCCTTCACATACAGAAAATTAGAACTAATTCCAAATAGCTTTCTAAAGATTTTCCAATGTAATTTTTTGATGTGCAGATAAGTGCAAAAGAATGTAATTATACACATATATATGGTATGAATGCATATCATGCATACATAACACAGTACATAATTTAACATTATACTGTACATAATATGATATAATATAATGGAACAAGAAGCTCATTTTCACTGGTACGTGTGTGTTTTTGCTTTCATTTTAACATGAGCCTTCACCTTTGGGCTAGTTCATTTAGTTTTTTTGATTTGTGAGTAATTCCTGTTTTTTGGGTGTTCTTTGGTATTTCAAACTGTTTAAAATTCCTTTTATGCCATTCAGTGGTCTCACTGAATGATTTTACACATATTATTGTGATGACAGTCAGAGCTCCATTCTCTTTTGTAATATTCCAGCGGTCCACTCTGCAGACAACTTTATGATGGCAAAGTAGGACATTTTGGGCAAATCCATTTTCTTCATAATGCTAAATACAGATTTTTTAATTTAATGTCTGGCTAACAGGAGATCTCCAGCAGGTTTGATTGATCTCAGATGAAGGCAGCAGACCCACTTCTGGCGCCAGAGCACAGATTAAAAATTCAGACGCGATGCAAAAACCATGTACTGCTGCCTCTCGTCTTGACTGCATGGAGGGGAAAAGAGGAGGGGCATGATGCCTCATTAGATGGGTGACTTTTGGTGAAATTAATACAGCCAAGTAATACCAAAGCATTGTAGCCAATAATAAATGTCCCCATCTTTCTCCTATAAAATAATTCTGATCACAATTTCAATTTAGTACTCAAGGAATCATCTTTTGCTTTTTTTTTTAAGGTACATAATACCGTATTCATGGGCTGGCTAGGTCGATGATCTCTCTGTTAAATTAACCAGGACAATCTCTGTGCTTTGAGCACAAACATATTGTAGGCTACTGTAGATAATGTTAGAATCAGAAGTATGGAGCTGAGTACAGGAGGTACCTTGCCTGGAATGTTTCAGTAAATAACAGGCTCTAAAAATGGGCCCTATGATTTGTAAGTCACTCTGGATAGGGGTGTCAGCCAAATAAGTAAATAAAAATAATTTAAATGCATCTTTCAATCACAGCGGGCAAGTATATGTGTGACCTTCACAACCATCCCAAGCCTGCTGTAAAAATCCATCTGTTCTACATTCGCCGTCAATAATGCTTTCCTTCTCAAAATGCAGCAATTTATTAATCCCATTATTTCAAAGGAAACACTGGGTGGCCAATCCGTATCCCCCCCTAGAAGGTTACACGCCTGGGACTGGTCCACATGATTTTCAATATCATTGACAAGACATAGCAGCACCACAGCCACAACCAATCACACACACACACACACACACGCACACACACACACACACACACACACACACACGCACACACACACACACACACACACACACACACACACACACACACAGAGTCAATGAATCTTTCATACACACAAATGCAAAAATTATAACTGGGACCCTCTTTCACTCACTGTGTCATCCAGTAATCCAGGACATTAAGGGTTGTATAATCCAAATCATGTCTAGACCACATTTATGATAAGCCTGTATGGCTGTAGTCCTGGCAAGAAATGCTCATAACACCAACTGCCTACAAAAACAGCTCAGAGAGCCCAGTAATCACGCTTCCCCTAAAAAAAAACAACTTCTAGAAAGCTGATCAATAACAAAGAGGTCTCTAGAGTCTCTAATGAGGAACCGGCTGAATAAAATTCACAAATGCTGAGGTGTGTTTGTCGCAGTGTCAACGCATGAATGTCTATAAAATATGAATTCAAAGGCAAGTATATATTTAGCAACCGCTGCTGTTTGTACATGCGAGGATCAAACAGAAAGCAACTGTCAGTGCAGTTACTGAGATCCATCGATCAAACCAGGCCCCCTTTTTTCCACATTCATTCCCGCTTTATTGGGAGGTCCAAGGTTTCACCGCTCTCCATTTGTATTTAATACCAAGCAAGGTGTTTCCGAAGGTACATCTGTGCACCTGGACCACACACCCGTGCCTCGCTGTGTTTAAACAGGGATGTGTCTGAGAAAACAGTGGATTTCAGGCGAGCTTTCCTGTTCCAGAAGCCAGCTGTCTGTCACATTGACAGACAGGTGCACAGCAGCATGAGAAAAAAAAATGTTTGGGGAAAAAAAAAAAAAAAAAAGAGAGAAAGATCTACGATGCAACGAGACTGATTAACATGCACACCGCCAGGCTCGGAGCCTGTCTGTGGACCGAGCGTCTAAAGCCGCCCTATTTGCATACATCCTCGAATCCCTTGTGATAGAAAACAAACACTGAACTATGAGGAGGACCGGCCCCTCGCAAGGAAGCCAGCCTTCCGTCTGAGTGGCTGTCCGTTTGGTTCTGGTGGACACACCAATAAATTGTGCCGGGGCTGTGATACCAAGAGCTATTGCATCATAAGCTGAAAAAAAAAGAAACTGCGCACAATTCCAAAAATAGCGCAAGCCTTGTTAAATATTTTAGGCACTCGGCAGCAGAAGGGAGAGAGAGACTTCCCTAACCACAAACAAAAACACACTGATGCAGAACGATTCAGCCAACCTGCATTTATCGCATAAATACATTTATTATCCTCATCTTGACGCCTTATGAACGGCTTGGCTTTTGCCCCCGTGACAAACAGCGCGGACCCACAACCCCTTGTTAGCTGTGGCCAGGTCATATCTGTAGCAGAGCCAGCAAGGTTATTTCAGCACTGGCTTTGTTGAAGTGGTGCAGGGCTAAAAGACAGAGATAATCCCGTGCTAGGAAAGCAGGCTGGTTTTAGAATGGTAAAACTGTCCCGTGTCATGCCAGCAATGCTCAGTCACAAACACAGGTTTAGAAGGACCCCGGGGGACATTAAACCCTTTCCCTTCCCTATCAAAATGCAGATACACCAAAACAGGGCAGGACGGTTACAGCAGCTCTCTCTCTAAGCTTCTCCGGTAAGCAACACCAGATTTTGGCTGCAACGTGATGTAACATGGCTTGCTCAGGGAGCCCAAGCATACGCTTACATTAAAACCACTGTTGCTAGCCAGTAAAGGGACGAACCGTGTCCCTGCGTCAGTATGCACTCACAGCCACTCAAACTCACAAGTGCATGCGCACAGAGCCATGCGGGTGAAATCATCCATGTGATCAAACAAACTGACAAAGAAAAGCATGCATGCTCTCAGAAGAACATTCTGATGTTCTCCTCAGCTCTGCAACCCAGCCCGGTTCTCTTCACAAGCTGGGACTTGTGCCCTTCTCCACCGTCAGGCCAGAATCAGGCTCATTAAATTTGCTATATCACTTCTCTGTTTTCCAAGGCAAGGAGGTTAGCTGGGTTAACATAGCTGCATAATGACGTGGCGTCAGCAAACACCAACGCTTTCAAGAAGGAATGTTCCAGTAGGTATTAGTCAATATGCTGTGAGGTGTACCTAGCAATTTAACCTTCAAATGACTGCATGTAAGAATTACCTAGTGAATTTCTTTGATTTGGTAAAGATGAATTATTGTTCATAAGCAAAGCATGTGTATGACAGCTGTTGTTATTGACAGCTTTGCTAATTTTACATTCAGGTTGCTATTAAACATGCGCAGATAAAGCCAACAGAGGACTATTTGGACCATTATGAGGTATTTCCACGCTGTACTCTCATACATCTGTAATAATATAGCATTCTGGTGCTTAGATGCCCAGACCCCATGGGCTCTTTTCTTTCAGTCAGATTTTTCACTAAGACATGAATGGGAAATCAGTTCACTGAAGACTGTCAGCTAAAGAAGCTGGAATGTAGAAGGTCGAGTAACATCTGTCCAGTGCCAATTTGTTGTTTGCATTTGTATCTGTATGTATATGCGTCTGTGTGTATGGGATCAAAAGTAGGCCAATTTAATCAATTATTTTCAGAGACCCTATGATCTGTTAATAGAAGCGTTTCATTGAAAATCAGAGAAAAACAGCCATGAGCACTAAAAGGAAACATGATTATATCTTCAAATGAGAGATTCTGTCAGCTCCGGGCCCATTCTTTTTCCTAATTAACATTGACATGATATCCTCAATGCTTCATAACAAAGAGATCAGCTGTGCGATCATTGTTATGGACGGGAACATGGACAGCTAGAGGCCGCTGTGAAATCAGACTTGAAAAATCATTGATGTTTCTTCTCCACTGCAAAGAAGAAGCTACTCAGCAGTCCGTCAGCCCTTCGACCGAAAGCCTTTCGCCTCAGACCGCTACTGAGGCATCTTTGCAGTGTAAATGAGGGGGGGCTGCTGCCGTCTCCCAGTCTTTGGTGATGAGAGTGTCAGTCCTTCAGTAATTTATGGGAGCCTTCATCCCTCCTGACCTGCTACCATCGCCCTGCTTCCAGCCTTGGAGATGCAGGGCTAGTTTTCATTATCGAAAGGGCCCTTCTCCCTCTTATTAGATCTGCGATTCCAAGAGTGCATTAGGAAATTAAATAGGGGACGTGAGTCACTGCTGCTGTTGCCTCGGCAGACACTGTGCTGATCTTTCTCTCTCTCTCTCTCTCTCTCCCTTCTTGGACCCTCATGATCCGCGGGGCAGAGGCATGGGAGAGCTGACATTTCGCGCTCTCCGTCTCCCTCTGGCTTGGCCCACGCTGTGTGTCATTCGGGTTTTGTCCACTGTGCCCAGTGACAGAGACACAAAGCTGCCCCTTGTGCGCTGGGAAAAGGACTGTCGAGGCAAACACAGTAACACTCTGTGAGCGCTTGCATTCCACAAATGCATTAATGAATAAACATGCGCAAGCCCCCACAAATAACCTCATATAATCACCAGGCCAAGGGAACATTCTTCATTTCCAAGGCATATGAGCAACTTTTGTTATTTTGTATGCTTTGGTGTTTACAGTGTCTGTGTTTTCATTGCCATTTCTTATAACCATCAGGCAATGGGATATTCTACAAATAATAGATATGAAATAATGTTCCACAATGTCATGAATTCCAGCACATCTATTCCATGAAATGTAACACACAATACAGACAAACATAAAACATTAAAATAAAACCATAGTGAATAATTATATTTAAAAAAACATCAACTAGTCACTGTATCACTACTAATGGAATCATTATTAATATGCAAACATTTAACCTTGGGAAGAATTATTTCTAGTGGAAAACATTACAGATATCACGATTACAAAGAAACCACGGGTGATTTCAAAGAAAAATGTGATTCAGAAATATGCAAGCTGCAAGTACAATGAAGGTAGTGACAGAGGTGTGAACAGTAGAAAAACTGGTGAGCACAAAAGCAGAGCTATTATGCAATGGTGTAGTTATTATGGAACAGGATTTGACTTGGGTAGGACACTGCTGTTATACCCTTAAGCAGGGTACTTAATCTAAATTTCTTCAGTAAAAGACCTAGCTCTATAAATGGTGAATACATGCTACTATGACATGTTACTACTGAGAGTCATCTTTGATAAGTGTCTCTGTAGAGCATATGTATAATAATAATAATAATAAGAATAAGAAGAAGAAGAAAAAGAAGAAGAAAAAGAAGCCACAAGTATTTCATGAGACAGCTAAGGCACTAAGACTGCACATTTCAGCCGCCACTGGGGGAAGTGCAGAGGCAAAAAGATGCAGAGAGACAGATATTAGAAAATGGAAGAACAAAGAGATGGAGGAGATAGTCTGTAAGCAGATGATCATCTTAGCAGACGGTAGAGAGTGTAGGAAAAAAAATTATAGCTTGAAGAGCAGCAGTTTAAAAGCCAATTCAGCCAGCAACATTTGAGGAACTCAGGATGTGGAAAATCAGAAAATCCTAGCAATTTTGTATGCTCTGACAATCCCCTGCTCCGTGCTCTGCTGATGTTCGGGTTCTCATACCAACCATTGTACATCAGAACAGCCTTTAATTAATAGAGGGAATCAATGAGTGTGTTTTTTTTCCGTTGATGCTGGAGCGGTGTGACCTCATTTGCTGTTGTGTCACCCCTCCTGACACAGGACATTTATCTGTGTCACCTGAACTCCCAAGATTGGAGAGGGAGATGGATGGCAACGACTGTGGCCGCGTGTCATTCTTGGGGCTGACCGCGCCTAAAACTCCGCATTGATCCAACTTTATTTCGTTTTTCGTCGGGCCGACAGCTCGGACGTGTCGTGCCGAAACGTTTCCTCTACAAAACCGCACTCCCTTCAAATGTAAACATTCGATGACGCGGTGAGACATTTAAACCGTGTTCGACGTGGACTGGCATTTCTGCCCAAGCCCTTAACCCTTCATGCTAGCCATGTGTCAGAGGGGGACAGAACTTCCTCCAATCTGTCATGGCTGCGCTTGAAGTAATTGTGCAGTCGTGCAAGAATGGGGAAAACTGGATATGGGGACAAACTCGCTTTTGTTCTTTGTCAGCCGCTAACCCACTTTTGTGGGGGCCCAACGATGATGCTTTTCTCCCACTTAACGAGACAAGCCATTTGACCTAGATCCTCTGCGAAGTCGTACATTAGAGACGAGAGAACCCTGCTTGTGTTAAACTCGATTACGCGGATGAGCGGAGGCCTGCTGGTCTGTGGGCTGCAATGCTGGATTTTGGCGGCCATCTTTATTCTACTTTGTACTCTCTTCCTCCATGTAAAATGGGTGGTGGCCATGCATCTTTCAAACTTCTCCCCCAGAGGTAAAACAGGACAGAAAATTGAGCGCATTTGAATTTATTTGAGATAAATTCACCAGGTAGCTGTACCCTCCAATTTAACTTAGGAGTACACAGTATTACTTTTTTTATCAGTATTATCATTGATGGTGATTTCTATGGACATTAAAGTAATACAGAAAATAAACATATATATTCTAAATGAAAAGAAGGTATTTATAACACTCTTCCACCTGAAAAAATGCGGTATTTTCTAAAACACATGCTACCATATCTAGAAATATGAGCCAAGTAGCTCTACTTCATTGTTTTGGTAAATAGAAAGGATTACTGAGGCATTAAGTGTGATGATTAGCATTATTTTTGTCAAATTATATTCAAATGATTACATTTAATGGAAACGCAATTAGTTAACTGCAAAGAGAAAAGCTAATTCATTCTGGGGATTTCAACTGCCACTCTTTTAAAGTCTCTCATGTTGTCAGATACACCTTTCAACCTTCAAGAGCTTCAAAAAGCAGGAAAGAGTGATAATTAAGTAACTGCACTTAATTGTTTTGACAAGTGTATCAGGCACCTGTTTCACAAAGATTGCTTTTCATTCCCAATTAAAAAAAAACTGCAAGTTGTCGTTTCATTCTGAAAATATTACCCATACCTTGCGTTATCTTGAATAAAATCCTTCCCAGACTGCCTCCATCTGCAGAAAGACTGTTTTGAAAATGTGAGCTCTAAGCGACATCCTTCTTTTCACTCAAACAGCGATGCAGCAGCGTATTGTTGCATTGTGGTTGCAAAATAAGAAATGCAGTCTTCAGATCTGCCACTCTCCACTCCCAAATTTATGCAGGCTTTGATTTATCTGGGCAAGTAAAAAAGGATTAAAAAGATGTGATTGTTGAGTGTTGTTTATCAGAATATGCCACGACACAGTGCTTTCACAGCGACCAAGCACCGTCAGCAGTCCTCCATGTTAGTGAGACGGTGTAAGCGAGGGAAGGTGGATAGCAGGGACCCCTGGGCTCTGCTGAATCGGTGGAGAAGTATCACTGGTATTAAAACAGAAAAGAGAGCACTCATTTCAAAGCACTCAAAACTCTCTGAGGAATAACGCGGTGCAATGAAAGAGGGACGAAATCCAGCGCTGGATTGGAAGGTTACAGGTTAATAACTTACCTCGGGGAACCAAAGGAAAAAGGCCTTGGTCATGCGGCACGTAAAAGTGTTTTAACATATGAAGTTTGAAGAAAACTAGGTACGCATTACTTTGGCAGGCTCCGTTACGCAGACTAACTTGGGGGAGGTGCAATGATCGGCTTCTTTTCCTCTTGAAGAAAGAGATTGTCTCTCTCAATTAAAGTAATGACATCAGAAATAAATCTTTGGCACATTAATGCTGCGCATCACTTAATGATCATCTTTGCAGTCTGGCTTTGATTTCAGCTGAGCAGCAGAACGGTAGAAGGTCTGGAACATGACGATCTACATACTGATTAAAAGGAGGCTGGTATTAATTTAGTGACATTCAGTGAAAAAATAAAACATCGCTTTCTCTAATTAACAGGTGCCTGCATTTCAATTAAGTGTGACCTAAATCTCTCACAAAGCAGAGGAATGACGAGAGCTAGTACAATGTGTCTGGTTGCCTTCTCCATTGATCTTGCTCCTCCTCCAAAAACACAGTTGTATATCTGCAATATACCATGCCTTTTCTTGAAAGCAAGGAGCAAACTCTTCCTTTCCTCTCTGATGGTTAGCTGCATAACTACACATCACATGCATCTTTGAATGAACTAATATGCTGATTTTTTTTTTTTGCTAGCACCAGACATCTTCTACTAAGCGAGTTACTTCCTCTGACAATTATGTTGTTGCACAGCTTTTTTGCCTTACAAATCAAGACATGGTCTCCATACAAATGACATGCTGTTTGCGTTTTAGAAGGAACGGTAGTCTTTCAGCCTCCACCCATCCAGCTGGATTGATACAGGATTTACAAAACAGGTGAAGAGGGGACTCAGAACCTCAGTGGAAAACAATATCACACAGAAAACCTAAAAATCAGAAAATTGTAACACCTCCGTAACCGTCTGAAAAAACTTCAGAAATAACTGAAGTAAAGGTGGCAACACTGACAAGTGGGCGAGAGGAGAGTGGAGAGGGAGGGAGAATTTAGACAGTGATGGGTCTTGAATTCCCACTGAAGTAGAAGCAAAAGTAGCAAAAACCAGGCAGACAGACATCGGCTCCATGTTTAGACCACAATCAAAACAACAATAACAGCTCTTCTATTAAGGGATATGTGCTGATAACCTTGAAGAGGAGGGAGTCACAAGCACTTGAGAATGCGATAGCTGTTTCAGCATAACTAGCGGTATATCCGGTGGTGTTTCTCCAACGCTGACATTTTTCATGCTTTCTGTTTGGGAAAAGTGTATTGCGTTGGTATGGGCAGTGCATTCATGAGCTAATTTTCAACAATTTGAATTCATGAAGATAAACTTTATTTACTGCCACAAGGCCCCAAAAATGGGAAATCAACTGGATTTCCCCATATGGTAGACTGCAGTAGGCTTGTACATCCAGTCCACATTGACTGATAAAGAAACTAATAGAAGGGTCTCTGAAAATCAGATACCAAAATATTTCCTCATCAGGGAAAAGCCCTATGGTTATTTTACGAGAGGGAAAAAAACCTGGGAAGAGTCGCACATAACAAGCACTTATCACTCTCCCTTACAAAGGCTGTGTATTTGTTGTGTGCGCAATACATGTTTTCCTCGGGTTCTTTCTCATATATGGTTATGATTTTTCCACGAGACTTTAATGCCAACCATTATTTAGGTCTACATAATAGGTACTTACTGCAAGGGTAAACTATCCATAATAGTTAAGGGAACAGGTATTGGTGCTCTGTCACAAAAATCAACATCATTCTTCCTCAGTTCAAGGGCCCCCTTGTTTCCCTTACCCTGCAGCAATACAGAAATGAACAAAAACTAAAGGGGAAAAAAAAAAAAAACTTCAAGCAATCCTGTAAACAGCATCAAGCTGAAACTACTTCTGTGACCACAGTACACTTAGACCTTCAAATTTGTGGCTACAGAATGTTTTTTTTTTTTTTTTTTGCGAAGCACACATATGAATTTCACTGCTGAATTCATATGAAAGCGTGCAAAGAGTCAAGACTGAATATGGATCTACAAAAAGAGACTGAGGAGTTGTGGAAGTGGGGACACATTTCTTTGTTGTTTTAGTGATCAAAGTAGCTGGAACATTGCAGGTTACACAGGCATTCTGTAAGAAGAAGATTACAAGAGGTTCCAGCCCATTGTAATAATTTAATAGAGAAATTCTCTTTAATAATTAAAAGGAGACTCTATTATAATGTGAGTGCACTTTCAAACAGTCTGTCCTGGACAGTTTACAATCCCAGAAGTTACAAACCCTGAAGCGTGTTTACTGGTGCCACTGTACAAGGAAATGATCAATATCTCTTTCAAAATCTTTTATTGCATACTGCCTGCTGATGATCAGCTTCACCAGTGAACCGCTGCAGGGGCTATGGGCCTCAACTGCCTTTGAACTGCGAGATGGTATTTAAAAAATAAAAATGAAAATAAAAAAAACAACAACAAACAACAGAAATTAACATTAATCATATGCATGTGCGTTATGCTTATAAACTTAAAACACATGCTCATTCTGTGTAGAAAGTGCATCCTTATCAGAACGAGTCGTGCATTCCTCAAAGCTGACTGCAACCCAGCAGCATTTTCTGTTTTGCTATGCTGCGCTAAAAATAGTGCAGCACTTTGAAATGTAAGTATGCAAAAAAAAAAGAAAAAAAAAACAGATTAAACTTTCATCTTAATCCCTATTCTGACATTGTGAGTGTAGGCTGTCTGTTTGATGCTTTTGTCTGATAGGTGGCACACAAATTTTCACACAGACAAAAAGGGAAAGATTTAAGAGCTGAATCACAGATGATGAGTGTTGCACTCAGCCTTGCTTTTTGTTTACTGGTAAATATGCAATTCTTTAGTGTTTGGAGATATTTTACTCAGAATCTCTCTTTCAGAGTCTCTCAGTCTCTCTTACAAACATACATGTTTGCATGTAGGCAAACACATTCTGAACTTCATATGCAGATCTTACACTGACTTTACATCTTTCTCTCTAACCCGAGTTTGAGAGAACCTAATTTAAAAAGGACATTTTAGAGAAAACAGTGGTTCTTAGCCATAGCATGCTGATGCCAGACAGGCATCAGGCATTAACTGGACAATTAATTAATGTCACGGTTACAGATGACTGAAAGTGTTATCGCAGAGGCATAATCATCAAACTGTTGTTACTCAAATCCCAAAACTGAATAGTTGTTGACATACAAAAAAAAAGAAATATGTGCATGTTTGAATTGTGGAAGTTTGAATAAGTGGCTACACTCCCCACCACTATATCACCACTCTAGATATACCTCTCCTAGAATTTGCTCTTGCATGCAACCATCTACCCTTTCTCCAGACCTTGTGTTCTGACACACAAAATACATCACTGATAACCATACTATAACCTTCAATGGAAACCATGACAGTGGCTTCCCACTCATGCAGACTTCCACATTTTGTCACTGTTGATCAGCACTGACGGGTGATGCCCAAGGCACTGGATGATGTTGGCTGTATTATCCAGCACTGAGTCTATGCATGAACCATATTTCATCCATACTTTATAAAAATATTATTTTAAAAATATTCGGAGAACTACTGATTAAACAGTTCCTTTAGCACATGCTAAATGTATTCAGCACACAAATATGATCCAGCTAGAATTTGAGCTACATGCTCAAATACCATAATTTCATCAAAGAATCAGACAATGATCACATGCTAATACTGATCTAAATGTCATTAGGCCTGTGTGTAATACAATTCATACGATGCAATTGTTAATTAATTTAAATATCATCCTCTTCCCCACCAACACTTTACACTCTTTTATAGCACACACTTAAATAGTTTGCTGTAACTTCCCGAGGCCAGTTTGCTTGACAGGACAAAACATAAAAATATTGCTGCCCGTTCTGGTGGAAATATTGTAATTTTCTCGAAGACGCAGGATGGAAACCAATTATTAAACTAAGATAATTTTCTTTGATTACTTGTTCTCCTTTCCGGAGTTCATGCAATGGTCAAAGCTATCTATCATGGATTTCGGTCAGCATAATGCAATTAAATGAATAATGCGCCTGTCACACAAGGAGCCCACACAAGACCCTTTAAATGACATATTTGAACGATTCAGCGTCTTGTCGGTGAAGCTGAATTTTCTTGTATGATCATTAACAGTCCCAAAAACAGACAATGAGAACGTTCAATCCCGTAAACTGTTGTTGTTCTAAAGTACATCTGTCGAGGTCGTAACCATATGCCAACTAAACCCAAGGACGAGAATCACGGCACGGCTTAGTTCCGATGTAGGCTACTTTGCATTAGCTTAACAAATTCTTACGGCTGAAGTAGCCAATGCACGCAGCCAGCCAACACTACACCCCGTGATACAGTAATTTCATTCAGGTTACCACAGTAGATTTCTATGAGAAAACAAATGCTGCCACACAGGCTTTCAGAACCCCAAAAGACACGCGAAAATGTCTCGCTCGCTCCCCATAAAGCTGTCACGGTCGCCGTTTGACCACGATTTAAGCATGGCACTATAGATAAACAGTAATACATGTTAGCTTCCCCAGGTCAAAGCGATACAAGTCTATAGCTAGTTCTTCAAAGTTCAGTGTTAATACCTCAACTGGACACCGCTAATGGCATTTGGGGAGCAAAGAGTGAAGTAGGATGACAGCTCGACGTTGTTTTGTGTATGTAACAATCCGTACACGATAATGTTTTAGGAGTTGCAGAATAAGCAAAGCAAAATTAAGACCACCAGCATTAAAGCCAACACTATCAAGAACAATTAATACATTAATGAACCGTCCTTACCTGTTTTCATACGGGTAGAAAAGGCCGAAAATATATATTATATATTCCCAGCTGATGTCCACATTGTCAGTAAGAAGCTTTAACTGTAGCAAATAATCCTGATGTCACAGTGTAACAATAAACCCGAGAGAGAGAGAGAGAGGGAGGGAGAGAGAGCGAGGGGGAGAGCGATATAGAGAGTGGAGTCTGACACTGAGAGAGCGAGAGCGAGAGAGAGAGAGAGAGAGAGAGAGAGAGAGAGAGAGAGAGAGAGAGAGAGATGCAAGCAGCGGCCGTGGGACTACCCTATCCAATTACAATAGACAAATGAGAAGCTAAAAGCAAACAATGCACTCTGGGTAAGACCATCTGCCAAAGTACCATGTTAGCTACTCCCCTCTTGTTTGACCGTATCACCCCCCATGATATAAAGTCTAACAGAAAATAATTTTGTAAAACGGACCATGTCTTAAAATGGTTTTCAGTTCAGTGTTAAAGGACACAAGCGATATTCAAGAAGCAGCTCTCCAACCCTCCCTGCTCGCGTCGCATTAAGAAATTAACTAATTTTAATTGACACTTGAATTGACATGGAACGATGTTAGAAGTTCTGCCACCATATCGACTTTTTTCCTTGTGCGGGTCTTTTCACCTATAAAGGAATTTGAATTTTTTTTATATTAGTTTCGACTCCATGCATGGGCCTGTATGGTGTTGTAAGGAGCTGTCACGGCTATTGGCCATCCAATGCCGTCATCGCAGTGTTACAGCGTAACAGTTTAAGCAGTCAACAGAGGTGAAATACTCACAAATTAGTTTGAAAACTGCTAAGATAGCAAACACCCGAATGAAGCATCCCCAAGCCCTAGAGGAATGCACTCCAGTGTCCGAGGAAAACTACGTTATAGCAGCACTGAACTGATGAGCAGCAGTACTGAAACAGATGGGACATAATACGTACGTGGGTACGTATTTTGCACCATTTTAATTGTCTAGTGAAAGCAAGTATCACAGAAATCAAACAAATACAAAACGACATAATTACGGATTCCGTTTAGTGTTTAAAGATAGGGAGTTCACATATTATATGAGTACATTTTCACACGTGCAAATTGTACAAAGGAACTAGAATATTTCCAGTTGTATGTACCACCATGTTCCAAAGCATGAGGGAGCATAATGTGCTTTCCTGACACCGGCTCTGACGCTACCAATCACAGAACATCTTGTTACGCGCGGTCGCCTGACTGGGAAAGGAACCCGTCGATCGGATACAATAAAGATTGTAAGTCGATTAAAAAAAAAACTGCCACGATGATACGGCAACCTGTCCGTATAGGTAAAGCTTGTTAAGTGCGCAGCGTCAAACCACAAATAACGGTTCGGTGTATTATGGTGTAGTCTGCACTCCACAGATCAACCATGAGCTCTGGGACTGCGCGTGTAAGGAAGGAATTTTAAATCTGTATTTTAAGACAGTGCTCTGACATTATCCATTGCTGTGTACTGCCATCTAGTGTAAGCCTTTCGAGTGTACCTGTCAGCCTGCTCAGAGCTGGCATTCTTTCCAAATTCATGAAAACACAGCAGGGGCTTTTTCCATCAGCATCATAATCCATAATTGTTGTGTTTATTGTGGTTATAATTTATACCTTCCCTGGACCACAACTGTCAGAAGAGATAAAGGGGATGTCAGAAGCTGTACAATCCAATTTCCCAAAATCATTTAGCATAACAAGTGGGGGCTGAGCAAGACTAAGAAGTCCAAGTATGGGTGCCATTGAGCAATTAACAGGGGATAGGGGTTTCCCTTCAACTGTCATGTAATAGTCTACACAGTCAGAGTTTAGCCATTCAGCAGCAAACAGGATCCTTATAACATCCTGCCCATATGTCAGTCATCAACTTGACTGACAACAGACAGGACAAGAGAAATCTCCCATGAGAGAAATTTGTTTGCCAACAACAAAAATGCCTATGCAAAAGTCAAGAGTAAGGCTTTTCATTCTGTGTGTGTGTGTGTGTGTGTGTGTGTGGTGTGGTGTTGTAAAGCTGGGTGAAATGTTCCAGGCGTTCTCTGAATCATTTTAGCTCTGTGAACAAAGATGTAAGATGTGAGAGTGACAGACTTTAGGAAGTCAGTGTAGGATTTCTCTTTGCATGGTATGTGCTTGGCATATTGACAGTGTTTTTATGTTTGCCCCCATTGGTTCCTAAGTGATTAGCTTCTACTGACAGGTGTATTAAACATTTGAGGCGTCCTCCAGAAAGGTGTGCATTCCCACCACTCTTCGTAAGATCAGGCCATGGCAGGTGCAGGCCAGTATGTGTGAACTGCGTCATGGCGGGCATTGTGAAACTGGCACTCTTATGCTGGGTCTCCTCTTTGCCCTGGGCACGGTATCAGTGGAAGCCTGAAGACGCATTGTGTTACAGAGGGGTGTTCTGACCTTTGCCAGGGAGCAATAAAGCGGGCTGAGAGTCCGCTTGTTATAAGCGGTCAGCTCTGTCGCTTGAATGGGGCTTGTATAACTCTTGAGAGACCGCAGGAGAGGGGGCAGTGACAGACTGGGCAACAGCTGGCTTATGTGAGGACAGGCCCCTTGGCAGACGCAGAATATCATTTTAGCCCTGGGGAAGGATTATCAGTGAAGAAAATGCAAAGGAAACTCTATAACACCCTTCATCTCCCCCCTCTACTCTCCCCTCCAGCATTTCAACAACGCTCTATAAACATAATCGAGTGAGAAGTGGTGCGCTACAGTGAGAGGTCCAGACAAAGTGAGAGAGAGGCTTGAAAGCAGGTGCTACGTCATAATAGAGCACTACACACATAGGGTGAGAGGCATCTGAAGACTTCAAACATAGAAATAACAATTATGGTAAGAACAACAGTTGAAGAACACTTGACAATGTGTGGCAATGGCATGAACCCATTGTTGAGGTCTTAGAAGGGAAATGCTGCCCCCCGTTGGGTTGCAGAAGAATGGCACCCTTCATCTGGATTTAGTTTGATTCATTGCTCATTTGCTCACTGGAGCAAATTCTGCTACTGGTGTCATATTACTCCAATTTACAGCTGAAATTACAGTTCACCAGTCACAATTGTGCTATTTCCAAATGCTTTTCATGTACTTAATTATTTGAATTGATCTGTGTGGATTTGTGAATTTCAGCCTCCAGCCATAGGACCAGAACATAATTCTTGCTTTTCAGGGTATGTAAAATGATTAAAATCTGCATTAAATGTATTATGGTTGTGTTCAGAGAGATGAGATTATCGGTGCCTTAATGTGAAGGGAGCAGGAGATGGAGACTCTGGAGAAACTCTAGTCAGTAGAACATAAGATCATGACATTTGAAAGAGTACACTGCTGTCATACAACTAGCAGAGTAGTTTATAACTAAATATTTCTTGCAGCAACTGAGGCTACTCCATTTATTGACCAGACTAAAAGACATATATCATCCACTAAAAGGTACTGTAAAATGCAGCCTGCAACAGAAGAGATTCCTGTTTGTGATTTTCTGTGGACATCACGTCTCTTTCTAGAGCTTGGGGAGCCAGACCAGAGGCTTGCAGTGATTAGGTTACCAATCACTCTCACTTGCTCAGACTGGACAATCAGTACTGTGGACAGCAAACAGGGACTACCGGAAAGTTTAAGAGGCAGCTACTCTGAGCTTTCATTTCAAATCATTTCAGAACCATGAGACTGACTGAGACTATGATTTCTACTGCTCAAAAAGAGCCTTAAAAGAGCCTCAAGAAACATCTGCTATTTGGTTGCAGTAAAATTTGTGCACAGTGGCATCTACCCATGGTCCCTTAACCATTCAATGGTCTATGAGTACATCTCTGCCAAAAACCACTACAATAGGAGAGGAAAATGCATTATTGTTCACTCAAAAGTAACACTGTATTTTAGATTAAATACAATGTTATGAGTCTATAACAAACAGGCAATTCTGATGAAGATCTTTGTGCTTTCATGAGCCTTTGAGATTTAAAAAAGCAACGCAAAGTCAGACATACACTGATGAGCCAAAACATTACTACTCACAGATGAACCAAACAACACTGATCATCTCCAAACAAGGGTGCATGTCAAGGTCTGGGTAGACTAGATGGTAAGCGAACAATCAGTTCTGTCAATGTGTTGGATGCAGGAGAAATGGGTAGGAGTAAAGACCTGAGCGACTTTGACAAGGGCCAAATCATTATAGCCAGACGACTGGGTCAGAGCATCTCTGAAACAGCAGGGCTTGTGGGGTGCTCCCGGTCAGCAGTGGTGAGTACCTACTGACAGTGGTCCAAGGAGGGACAAACCACAAACCGGCAACAAGGTGTTGGGTGCCCAAGGCTCATCGATGTGCGAGGGCAACGGAGGCTATCCTGTCTAGTCCGAACCGACAGAAGGTCTACTGTGGCACAAGTCACAGAAAATTTTAATGATGGTGACAGGAGGAATGTGTCACAACACACATTGCATCGCACCCTGCTGCATATGGGGCTGCGTAACTGGAGACCAGTCAGAGTGCCCATGATGACCCCTGTCCACCATCGAAAGTGCCTAAAATGGGCACGTGAGCGTTGGAACTGGACCTCGGAGCAGTGGAAGAAGGTCACCTGGTCCTATGAGCCCTGTTTTCTTTTAGATCACGTGGATGGCCATGTACATGTGCGCCGTTTACCTGGGGAACTGATGCATTGTGGGAAGACAAGCTGGTGGAGGGAGTGTGATGCTCTGGGCAATGGACCCTTAATATGAGTCTTTCCAGAAAAGACCACGCTACTCTTTTGGACCTTCAAGATACATTTTGTGGTGTGCTAGCCTTGAGAGACCTCACCTTCAATGTATCAGGCATCAACCAATCATCGCTGAGGTTCAGGTTTGTTGAACCCTGCTGCTCTCTGCAAGAGCTTTCATGCGGCACTAGGGTGGACCAGCCTACAGCACTTTGGTCTAAACACAAGCTAGAAACTGAATAATTCAAGGCCAGCTGAGTGCTGGTGCTGGTGACCACTGCAGCTGAAGCACAAAGAATACTGCAGCGTAACGGCAGGGGGCAGGTTCTACTGTAGAAAGCAATGCAGCATTTTAAGCTGTAATGGAACAGAGCATTGCATTATTGATGCAGTCTGACTTCCCTAGCTTAGATTTTACATACACCCATTTATACAGCAGGATACTAAGCAATTCAAGCTAAGTACCTTGCTCAAGGGTACATGAGCAAACAACAGGGAAGCTGAAAACCGAGCACAATCCATCTCTGCCTTCTACCAAGTGAGGAGCACAGGAAGAAGTGAGTCAGGTGAGGGCAGGCCCAAGGCTCCAAGGCCCAAGGGCCTGTAACAAGAGCCCACCCTCTAAGAAGTGCTGTCCCTGCAACACAATTCCCTGCTCCCACACCCAGGGGCCCTCTTACATCCACAAAAAAATGCATGCCCACAGAATGTAAGGATGGGAGACAATGTCAGTTTTTCCACAAAGAGAACAAGGCAAACAGTTACAAAGTGGACAGCAAGCTGAACAAACAAGCATAAACACCAGGCAAAAAGGCACAGACACACAAACAAACAGGTTTTTACTTGGACGTGAAAGCAGGAGAGCAGGCTGCGGGGTATATCAGCATACATATCCAGCAGATATTGCTGTTGCATTAAACATACAGACGCATGTAACTGCCCATAACCACATCAGTGCCTCATGGCTTCATGTAAAGCAATATCCCACAGCAGCACACGCTGCTCAGCTACTGTCTCCATCAAACAAAAAAATTTGGCAATGGACTGAAACAAAGGGTCTGCGTTTATTGAACAAAATAATTTCCCACACTTTTCTACTTTTTCCACATCTTTGGTGAACAAAACTGTATTGATTTTCCACTCCGTTAGAGCAATATTTACACTCAGGAGTCTACCAAACTCTGTGGGTTAGGACAGGGAAAAGGTATAATAACAAGAGCAGACTTCCTGGAAATAATACACAATAACTCTCAAACCACTTCAGTCATTTTAGAGCAAGATCAAATCGTCTGAAATGGTTTTGTTCCATGTAACTCTAGAAACAGTGTAGACAGCAGGTATATACAGTGTGACATAACAAGTGGTGAAGAGTGAAGCAAGTTTGCAATAATTCTAGTAAGACCTGTCAGTCAAAGTGTACAGTCAGTAAAAAAAAATCATTTTGTCTGATTTCTGTATTTAGCAGAAACAGAGTATGGGAGAATGTGGATTTGACGACAGAAGCAATTTTTTCCACTGTTACACTGTCACATTCCAAGAGTTTTTGTTCCAGATCCATTATTGTGTTAAGAAAATTAGTAACACCAACTTTCCTTTATTTTTGCATTTAGTCATTTAGCAGACGCTCTTACAATAGTGCAAAGGCTAAGAGCAGAACCTCTCAACCCAACAAAAGGATCCAATACACATAAAAGGTGAAGAGTGGTATAAGGATTAGAAACTTCAGTCTTTTTAATTCATCTTATGTTTTACCTTGCAAATACAAGGAAAAGAATAAAAGTCAAATGTAATTGCTTTAGAAAGTGTTTACAGAGTCATACATTTTAATGTGTTTTGAAGTAGTGACATGAAAATGTAGTGAAATGTAAAACTATTTATTTATTACAGTTACTATTTATGATAAATAGTTATCATTCATTTTTCATTAAAAAAAACTGGGTGGTGAAGAAACATTTATATTTACTATGTGCATATACAGCACAAATGAATGTCCAGCTGTTAAATGCAAAAGACAAGACTTTTTAGTCTGGGTCCCCATGGTGGAAGCACTTGGGGTTTACATGTGAAGACATCTTTATTCACATTTTTCATATTCTTTGAATACCTCTAGATCCTCTGTATGGATTAATAAATGTCATAGAAAATGTACTGTCTCTTACCTGTTGTCTGACATGGCTTCCATTTGAAAATCCATAATTTAACAGAGTCAGATTTTCCACAGTTGGTAAAGTGCCGTGATAGCAGAAAACAGTATGTGCATATGCACATGCATGAATACACATGTGTGTTTGTGTGTTTATATGAGTCTACTTTGCTTTTTCCTCTGCCTGCTGGTTAAGTCCAGGTTGTTTGAACAATAGAAATACTTGGATTGGGAAATGGAGGCCTGTCCTACCACTGTGCCATGCTTACACTTAATGAACAGCAGGGGGAGCCATTAGCTTTTTGATTATTGCCAGACTCATGACTAATGTAACATTACAAGCAAATTCATTTATTTTTAATTTGGTTGGAACTGTAATAAATATGTAATTACTGGTATGCCATCAGTTGCTTTTGGATTTGTATACGGGTTTGAAATCTCTAGTGAACATTGTGCATGTAATAATGGTATTCCCCGAATCAGTAAATACAGAAATTATTCCTTTGATGAAAACCTGAAATGTAAGGATGATAAGAGTAAGAAAAAAAATTGTGTGCATTCCTTTTTCTTTGAAGATAGTTCAGAGGTTCATAGGTTTGTAAGATGTACTTTGATGTGAATGCGTGATGCTGTGAGAGATTAAATGTAAGAGATAGGGCTTTCACTAAAAAGCGCCTTTTTTCAGGGCTATTATTATCCACTATAATAATATAACAAATAATGAAATGGATGCATTTAGTCACAGGACTAAAAGTTTCTTGAGCGGATGCTAAAAGTCTTTCTCATGTATGTACTGAAATTGAGTGGTTGACTGGTGTAAAAGTTCTACTGAAACGGCCTGTAATCGGATGGTTGTAGATTCAATATCGGAACCTGGGGAGCTGGGGTAGTGCCATTGAGGTAAACTCACAAATATACTGGAATAGCCTCAGCAAATATCCAGCTATGCAAATGGTAGTAGGTAAACTATAAGATATGCAAGTTGTCTTGCATATCAGACAAGCAAATAAATATAGCATAGTCTGAAATCCCTGTGCTGTCAAGGCTGTTTATTTGGTTGGTAAAGACAGTTACAATGCTTAGTATTTTTACAAGGTCATTTTCTGGGATGCAGACTTGCCATGCACAGTGGTAAAAATTGCACGACATCATTTTACCATATGACAGCCCTGCATTGGAAGCTCGCTGCTTGAATTCTTGTATTTCTGCAGTGTTCTGATACATATTTTATGTCAGTACTTCATTATATTCATTGTACATCATAACTGAATATTTCTAACACCTTGACATGAAAGTCAGTACTTCTGAAAAATACATGTATTGTTTCAAATGCTTGTTCGGCGTTCGAGTTCTCACTCATGATTCCATTTGTATCATTAGTTGTACCAATTGTTCTGTTGAGAACTAGTTAACGGTGGGAGGACTCTACAGTATCCAAGGACACTCTGAAGTCTCTGAAGTTCAGTTTACTCTTGACTTATTCTAACATAATAAAATCAGTATATACACATATGCACATAATTAGAAGCATTACTGTGCCTTCTGAAAAAGCAAAAGATCAGCCACAACTCTCCCACCATTCCAATCAGCTTTAATCAAGGGGTCTGAAAGAATGATTTATTTTGCATTTATAATTACCTTAAAATTTATTAGTCCGGGACTAGAGTGAATTCTGGTCTGTAGAACTACCACTAACAGCCTATCAGAATCAGAATTTCTTTATTGTCATTGTAACATGTACAACGAAATTTGAGTGCAATCCTCAACAGTGCAAACATCAATAAAAAAAAACTAGTAAAATATACGAATGTTAACGTAACAAGACCTGCCATTTTCTTTTCAGTCCTTATTCTGCCATTCTCACCTGGTGCCTTTTGTACCATGGGTCAGCAAATCCACTTGACTACCATGGCAAGTGGCGGCATCTCTGGGAATGCCCCCTCTTGGTTTGCATCATGTCGCTCTCTGAATGTGCCTAGTAGGTGATTCAGGGAGGTTCAGTTCTCACCATGCACCTTCACTACAGGGGTTCCACAGGGCTCTGTGCTGGGCCCCTTGCTATTCTTGCTCTAGTTTAGACCACTAGCATCTGTCATTTCCTCTCATGATTATTATTACTACTGTTATGTCAATGACACTCATTTCTTTTCTCATTTTCTCCCACTGGCTAACAAGCGGGCCTTTAAGAAATTGTGGTCCTGCAAATTCTTCCTCCACAACATCCAATGCATTTACACTCCTGTGAATGTGTCACTTCCTTATTCCTGTTTTTATTGTTGATGTTTATACTCCTCATGATATGCATTGAATGTTCTCTAAATTGGAATTGGCTCTGGATGATATAGTTGGCAAAATGAGTAAAGTCAAATGAACGTTCACAAATACGCTGGATTTCACTAAAGAAAACTGTTTAAAACCTCCCCAACAAAATGACATAAAACTAAACACCTACAAAGTACTCACTACCCAGTAGGCATTTCAGGGAAAGTTTTATCATCTTTTCCGTGGAGAGAGATTAAAAGTTTCCCTGGATTCACAGTTGGACACTTAAGAGGAGCATTGAGCGTGCTCTCTTATGCCGCTTTGGAACAGCGCCATCGCTGCGCTGCAATAAAAACCATCCCTGAGCCTACTCCGGGAGTCGGGGCATGTCAGCTTACCTCGGAGCCACAGGAGCGCCTTCTCCGCCGAGCGGGTCTCGGCCGGCTCAGCCCGGAGACGCAGGGTCCCTGGCTGTCACAGGCCATTAGAGCGCGGCAGGTACGGGGTGGCGGGAGGGACCGGTGATCGGGGCAGTCCCCGCTGACTCCCACCAGAGCAGCTTTAATCACATCATTAAAACTGCAGGTCGGGACACGCTCTCCCTGGCACAGGAGCAGGCGTGCTGGGAATCCAGCTCCGCGACGCGAGCTCCTTTAAAGCGGGAGCGGGTTACTTCATTGTGGGACTCCGTCTGGGCCTGTTGCCTCTCCACTCATCTGGATTATAAAGCAGAGGGTGGTCACACCAAGGTTGCCTGCTTTCAGCTTTTGGACCGGCTAAACTGTGACTGTAAGGTCACTGAAAATAAATAAGACAAGTCAAAATGACTGAAGTATTCAACAATACTTATTGATGTATGGATGCTGTAGTTTAACTGGAACTCAGTGTATTTCTGTAAATACATTAACGTGTATTAATAAATATGTTAAGATGCAGGCACGGACTCAGACGCAGACCAGGCTGGGCAGGTTCGAGGTGGCAGTACAGGCAGAGTCAAAACCGGCAAGACAGTCCAAAGCAGGCACAAACCGGGAGCATGGATCAGGGACGGGAACAGGCTGGGTCAGAACCGGGTAGGCAGTCAGATCAGGCGACCAAGGCAGGAGCAGCAGGCAGAGACAAGGTACAAAGTCAGGCAGGAGTCAACACAGATTCAGCAGCACGATTAACAGGCGGGTACGCAACAGAGAAAATGCTGGAACAAACTAGCAAAAAGACAAAGACAAGCAGGATATAAATAGGGCTGGGCTGATGAGGCGATGGGGTGCAGGTGAGCAGGCAGGCAGGTGGAGGCGATCAGGAAATCAGGTGGGCGGGGACAGGGCGGAGAGTGGGGCAGGGCTGGAACACATGGGAACAGTAAACAATAGCAATTGGACCACATTGACAGACAGGGAGAACACAGAAACAGCTAGGGGGCTGAAGTACTGACAAAATACCTGTTCATATTTGCCTCATTCATTCCATATGTATTCCATGTATGTGTCCTGTACTACTGTTACTGGTTGTCATATCACTACTGTTGTTTGGTATTTGTGTTGTCACTTGACATTGTATGCAAGTACTACGGAGAGGCACTGGAACCGGAGTCAAATTCCTTGTATGTGTAGAAGCATGCTCAGCCAATAAAGTCTGATTCTAGTTCTGATTCTGAAAAAATAGCTTTCAGAATATTTGCAGCTGGTATGCAGTCTGCGAAATGGAGGTACGTTGCATACATTGGCATTCTTTAAGGCTCAGGTGAGCTTGATCAGTTGGTCAGAGGAGAGGAACGCTGCACAGTCTCAGAGCAGTAATTCTAGCCTTTGCTCCTGGCGCGTAACGCACAAAGTGCATTTCCTGCAGATGAGAATTGGTTCTGACAGCTGAGAGGCCAGCTTGATTTGTACACACATTAATGTATACATTGGAGGCTTGCCATTAAAAGTAGAGGCGCTGCCTGCAAATGCAAAGCACATACTTATGCAGACACCGACATTTACAATGTGTTTAATTATTTAATTAACTGATATTAGCAGCCAGTTTGCGTCAGAGTGAAAAGGGGAGTGAGTGGACCATCCATAGCAATGTTCCCAACGCATGCGACATGCAAAAACAGACGCCGGATTAAATTTAACCCGTTGTTCGGCTTTTACATGTGTTACAGGCTCAACAAAACCATGGCGCAGGGAGCAGTGAATACGTGGATTCTTCTGAAAGTGGATGAGAGTGGAATCGGCCAGGGTAAGGCAGTGGCTGGCAGCTGGCCATGTGTAGAGGAAAACAACGGTACTCTCCTGATGCTCGGAGGTCAGTTTTAATACTCTTCACAGCTAATGCAGCATCCATTCCTGTCTGTCTGAAAGGCCTGGAGTGGCAGAGGGGAAAACTGTCAGATTAGGTATACAGACGGGAGAGGGGCGATTCTTACAGATTGACTTGGAGCAATTTCAGTGCGGAGCAGCTTGGACACTGAGCATCAGCTCGGTTTTGAGTGGCTTTATGCGGTGTAGGGTCAAATCCATGTGTCAGTGTTAGTGTGTACATTTCAAGAGTCACACTCTGAAGTCTATCCAGATGCTTTTGATGATAAAGACACAGAGAACAGACTGTCCGTTCATTCTGTATCAGATGAAATTCTCTTGCAAATCACGTGACTCAGTCACACATTCAGCGTCAAACAGGGGGTGAAACGAGAATGGAGAAAAGTTTGGATATTAAGTATCTGTAATGAGACAATGCTGGAAAATACTTTAAAGTTAAAATTAAATATTTTGCTCAAGTTTCAGGATAGTTTCTTCAAAGCGATCATGAAGAAATCATTGGTGATAGAAGATTTTAAATGAAGCAATAATAAATTATGAATCTTGAAAGAATACTAAGCTATATTTCTGTTTTTGCTATATCAAAATAATTAACAAAACACATAATGACACATAATTAATTAGAAAGAATGGATAATGTAAGGATAACGAATTTAAGGATAACGTAATAAACTCAAACGAAGGCTACGAAAAATATCACCTAACAAAAAATGGGTTCAGATGACTTATTCTGTGTTGTAATAAAAGGCAATCCTGCTAAACTATTTGACAGTTCATTGTTATACAATTTCCATGTATCCAAATCATACATACCATTACAACATTAATGCGCTTTGATAATGTTGTGTACATTGCACTGCCCCTCAGAGCACAGCCTTTTAAAAGCATCCCCTAATGTGGTGTTAGAGGAGTGTCAATGACTACTCATTCATCCTTCCATCCTGCTGTGATTCCTGCCTGGGCCCCTGTGTTTGGGGACTTGGGTCTGGAGAAGCAGGATTCAACACTGCATCATTTCAGAGGGCGTTAAGAACATAAACAGTGCCTTTATCGTTCATGTCCAAGCATTCCCCATGAGCTCTGGGTGAGAATGGGGGGATGCCGGATATTCACATGTAAAGCGAGACAAGGAAAGAACATCACAATGGGCATGCGGTGATTAGCAAGAGAACAACAGAATTCCCAAGTAGACCGGTCTTTTGTTCGCGGTTTCATTTTCTTTCTTTTTTTTTCCTGTAGCCTTGATGAGATTTGGTGTGAAGGATTATTTATACTGTAGCCATTTGTCTCAAAGGTAAATTCCAAATCACTGTGTATTACAACTTCACGAGGGTGGAAGGTGTGCTTATCACTGATAAATCCCTCTCTGAACCAGTATCTCCCAGTAAACCTTACATTGTTTGATTGCGGCAGTGTTTGTGTTTTATCCTATGGCGAATTGCTCAAGCCGCCACTAAGCCAGGTTTCCATATCTCCCCGTTGCCTTGTTGTTTCTCCTGGTATTGATTGCCAGGTGTTTAAAGCAGTTATCTGGAGTGCGAATGGCCTACTTTTGTGTAAACCTGCATGCAGGTCACTCTGAAATGAAGCGATTGAACTTCATTATTCATTCACATTCAAACACTTCTAATGCATCTAATGTGCCACTTCATACCGAGGCTGCTTTGAGTGACAATTAGTGAAGTAGGTTTTAGTATATTTTAGTATATTTATTTAGTGTATTGTAAACATAAACCGTACCATGACCAACACGTCCTCTTTTTTAAAGGGACCGTCCAATGTTTTATGAGCCGCTCTTAAAGCCATTTAAAACATCATTACAATGTTGTCTAATTGGACTGTTGTTTCAGCTCTGCTCAGTGAGTGGTGGTATTCAGAACTCAAATTCATTTACACATGTAAATCATTCTAGTCATGGTAGCACCCGCGTATACATTTGTAACATCAAACGGCCCCATGGTGAGTTGTTTGCATCTTGCGCAGGCTGAGTGAAGGGGGGCAGCTGAATGGTATCCCTCCGCACCATCATTACTCTACATTCCTAAAACTTCCCCTATACAATAACAACCCAGACAGCACCTGTTTTTAAAAAAGGCAGCTAATTTGCAATAGCGATCTTGCTGTAATTTTAGAAGCCTTCATAAAATTGCAGCTTCTGTTTTGTTCAGTGAGAATGGTTGACATTTTTCCTGTAGTTGCAGCTGACTGCATTGGAACTCCTTCAGGTCTGCGCATCTGATTATTTTTATTCACATTAAATCAATTGAGATGTGACTGCTGTCAAAACAGAAGATTATATGATTTCAGACCTTACAATACAGTCATATTTTTTCAAGGGTAGCTAATGCAACCTCTGCTTTAATACCAGCTCATGTTATTTATTAAGACAGCATAATATATAACTTGGCTGGCTATCTGCAATTATTTTTATTTCATAATGGCTTTGGCAGTGTAAAAAAATTAAATTCCCTTTGTAGCTTATTTTGCAACCTGTAATGTATACCTGTTCCTACCCATTCAACTACTGCCTCTCTTTCTGAGATACTCTCTGTCTGGGTTATGTGCTGGTTTGCTCCAACTGCTAAAAATTCCCTGAGATTTAATCTAAATCCTCTTTCTGAATGAATGAATGAATGAATGAATAAATAAATAAATAAAAGGTAGTGTGATCTACTGCATTTTGACAGTCATTTTGACAATACATCACTAATGTCATACAATATCATTGCCATCTGGGGATGAAATCATTAAATCAAACATGGATCAAATTCATCTCCATAATGGAATCAGGGTGAGTGGTTTTGCATTAAGGTCATTGAAATTACATTTACATTTAGATTTATGACAACAGAAAGGCCTGAAAGTCTGAACCTCAATGGTACTATCTAGTACTCTACCTGGTAGCTGTAGTCTACTAATGAAGCAATTAGTGAATTGAAATTCAGAATAAACATACTCAAATCCAATGACAAAATACTACCAGTTTCATGTGCCACAAAGTCATATCTTGATAATTGTCCTTGTAGGTGAGGGTGATGAGGAATGTTAAATTATAACTCTTCACACTGCACTGCTGTGACTATTACAACGATGAAAACCATTCCTGGAGAGCCAGTATAATGGTATGTAATCTTGACAAGCAAACCAATGCAGTGTTTTAAAGCTGCAGAGCATTTTTTTGTCCAGAGTGGTAAAAAATTTGAACAAACAATTTTGCAATAAATTACGTTTTCCAGGTCTTCCTGTATGCAGCATGCAAAGAAAATGCATTTTATCTCCTTCTATGGCTGCACATGGATAGACCCAGTGGATACATACTTGATAACTCGAGCTGTTGCTTGGAGCATATAAAGCCTAATCAAGATAATAAATTACGCCTCAGAGTGCTGCGGTTGCATCATCCGCCGTATGTCCCATTTACTGCATGTGGCTGTAAGAGGCCCATTTGAAACCGCTCCCAGTCGCTTTCACACATATCTCTGTCATTTTGTGGGACCCAGCGGTGCTGATTTTTACATTTTGATGGTGTGTCATTCAGCTCTCAAAGGATTTGTTTAGGGCCTATTAACCCCCCCCCCCCCACACACACACACACACACACATGCACTCTTACAAATGCACACACACAAATACATGTGCGTACCACCCACCCTACAAACACACAGGCACAGACAGTCAGGCAGACAGACATATATACATACATCCAGAGAATGACATATATTATCATGTTCACAGCATATAGCCCTTTCTTCTTGTAAAAGTGTTCCTCTTGAGCTTAATTAACAAATAATAGTTTTGACTGTGAATCCTTGCCAGGCCAGGCAGGTTTAGCCTAGACTGGGAAAGGCTGGTGTTTTGGTAATTTCCTACCTCCCCTCCTCCATGACTTCTCCTTCAGAGGGGTGATTATTCTGATATTGACCCATTTAGCACAATGGATCTCCTCCCTGGGAACTGTGGACCCATCGCCTCTGTTCCTGCAGGGAAGAAGCGCTCAGCACTGTCCTTACTGCGGCTTGGAGTGGATGCAAAAAGGGAACAGCCCCCTTTTCTTCCTGCATTTCATAAAATGGGATATTTCTCTTTATTTGTCCAGGTTTCCAGACATGAAAGAGCAGATATCATCATTGCTGTTCCCCTGAGGCAAACAGACTGCTCTCAGTTAAGTGCATCTTTGTGGCTCGTTTCAAAATTGTGTAATACACGACTTTGGCATTTTGGGGATAACAATTGAACAAGATTTCCTCTCTGAGGAGCAACAACTTGTCATGTAGTACCTATCTAGTAGGTGACATTGGCAGCAGTGCATTAAGTCAGCAGAGATTACCATGAGTACAGAAAAAGGAATAAGATATGCTGAACTAAACACTTTTTGGTCTGACAGTCATATTTTAGGACATTGTAGGGGGTAATCTAGACTAGTTTTCTCTGCCAAACATTGATTTAATAGTCTTCCCACTTTACAGACTTGACTTTTTTATGGTTGTCTCAATGATCAAATTCTTTGTCTCTTAAGGGTTTATTGCCCATATATATCATATCTTATATTCATGAGGAAATAATAACATTTTCAACATTTTTAAAACTCCTTTGGTTTTTTCTCCTTGCAGACCTTGGCGCTGCTGTGATGTGTCTTGCTTTACATAAAGTGCACATTTCAATAATTCAGTTTTTTTTTTGTTTGTTCAAGATGCTAAATAGTTCATAAGCAGCTGAGTCGCCCCTGTGTGCATCCTGGCTTATTGCCTGAGAGGGCTGTCTGACAGGCCTGAAAAACATCCAGAACACCTGACATTTCCCAAGCATTTGAACAGAAAGCCTCCACTGGAACTAACAGCGCTGCTGCCCGGTGACCTACTTTAGCTTTGGAGCAAAGACACAGGTTTTTAAGGCCCAGACGGGCCATTTCACAGGTGAGGGGTTATAGCGAACACATTTGCCCTGTGGCAACAATTTAGGACTGGGAAAATTCTCGGGTCTTGTTTTGTTTGTACTACAGGAGCTGGATCAACTCCATCCTACTGGCTTTCTCAAAACTTTTGTTTCCTTTTACAGGGGGAGGTTTACAACAAATTGTTCAAATGCAAAATATACAGAAGCACAGTTCTCTGACACACTGTCAGGTCTCTGCACTCTTTCAGTGTGGTTCAAGCAGTCATGTAAAGGTCTGCCTTCATAATGCAAACGCTGAAGTGAAAGAATTTTGCGATTATGCCCGGGGCCCATGGGAGAGTCTCCATTTTGGCTCCGTGCATCACTGCCATTGTTTGTATGGCCACAGAAGCCTGTGAAAGCGTAATGGAATCTCTGATTTGCTCCCTCCCCATAAGTAATTCAAGGGCATGCTTTGTTGGATGGCTGTGTGTTGTGGTGTGCGTGGACGCTTTTCTCGGTCTGTCTGTTTAGCATGCCTGCCTGGCGCCGTCTTCAGGTTCAATGCACCGGGGCTCCCATTCTGATGGGGGCCTCAGGTGCTGTGCAGATTTTCTCTGAATCGGCATCACCGCTTGGCTTTAGAGGAGTGCCACAGGACATTTTGTACACACATATTTTCCCAACACTTTTTTTTTTTTCGTTTTATCAAATGCGCAGACATATCTACAGTGCTACTGCTTCTCTTTAGCTGAGGGAAACTGAAGATCCCAGCATGCTTTTAAAAATCCTTGAGGAGCTTGAGAAAAATCATTGTATAAAAATAGTGGAGAGGCCGGGAGGAGTAAAGGAATCCTCAAATCTATTACATACAGTGTGGTAACTGAACTATGTGGTCCCAAAGTGAGCCTGCAAAGGGTTTAATGGAATGGATGTCTCACTGGCACTTGAACACGTTTGTCTGCATGACTACCACAGCACTGTAAATGGGGGTTTGGGCAGTTCCCTCTGCACAGCAGAGCAGTGTCTCTCCCTCTTGCCTTTTAACTGTGAAATAACATGTAAACTAGATACAAAATTCCTTAAACAAATCCAGGACAATACCTGCACTGACAATGACTCTCAGACTTACTTTGCTGGGGAACTCTGTGTAATTCTTCGATGAACCCCCAGGGGGAGCTCTGTAATTGCAGAATGCTCATACGTGATACCTCCATCCCCAAAGCCCCTCCCCATTTCAACAAGAAGAAAGCTGGAGACACAGAGCTCTCTCTTGTTGTGAATCCATTAAACAACGGTGTTGACTGTGAGGTGCCATTTTTGTAAATAAAACACTGTGAAGGACACACACTGCTGTGTTAATAATAACACAAAAAACCCCAAAGAGCTTAAGGACCTCAGTTTTTATCCAGTGCTTGTTCCTGTGACATAAAAACCCTGGAATCCCGGGGGCAGAGACCAGCAGACAATGGTCTGGAATCGGGACTGGGCTGGGGAGCCTGCTATTCGGTAGCGAAAAGGTCTAGACCTCTTAATGAGGCACTAGACGGCCACAATGAGGGGCTCAGTCACAGTGACTCACCTGTCACTATGTTGGCAGGAGCGGTACAGTATTGCCATCATTCTGCCTGACTGTCCACACCAGAATCAGAGCATTTTCTGTTGTCTTGTGGGGTGTGTAGTCTGAGGTTCACATTGCAGTGTAATGCAACAATCCTCAAAAAGAATACCCATGACTGCACTGCCGTCATATGACTAAAAGAACATACATCATGTAGAACACTGAAATGTAAATTTCCATATTTCCTTTTTTTTGCATATGGGAGACTAAATGGATAAATGTTCTTAGCTGAGTCGGTCTTGTTTCAGTGTATGGGGTGGGGAACCTTAATCTCAATGACTGGGAAAGGAAACTCCCTGATAGCCATCAGCAGAAGCTCTGCCTTTCCATTCCACAGTGTCTTGTTAGTGTACAAATCTTAAAACACTGACCTGATGGCTTTCTCAAGCCCTACCTTTGCCGCTCCAAAGCAGAGAATCACTCTGCTGCAATAATTTAACTGTTTGTCTGCTTAGTCGTTTTATATATTTTATGGATCCCCTGCATGGCTGGGATGTACTTACAACATGCTCAGTACTGCAAAGACTGCAATTGTAGTGGATGTGTTCAGACTAACTTAGTCCTCTGAACACCCTCATGTGGTTGGGGGTATAACAGGTTAATGATGGGAGCAACTACTATCTCTCTTCCTAAAAGCACAGGATTTTTCCCCTAAAACAGAGCTTGCTGCGCTGCTTGAGAACCCCACATTTATCAGTAGGCTGATTTGTTCTTTAGATTTTATTCTTCTTTAGATTCCTTTTATTAAATTTATTTGAGGGGCTGTGGTTGGTGGGGTGGTGGTGGCGTGGGGTGGGGTCGAAAAAGGAGAAAAGTGCCTTGCGCTTCATGTACAAACAGCAGATGGAATAAAAAAAGATGTGCAATTATACTTCCTGCTTTCTTTTAATGAAATGCAATAGTAATTCCCCCATGAAAGGAGCAGTAATTGCCCAAACAGTGTTATTATGTGACAATCGTGGTAGAACAAAGTATGAAATTGCTAGGGATGTTAATCATGGATAATTCTCCCAAGAAGCTTGACAAGTTAAAATAATTAAAAAACATATTTTGGAAAAGAGGGTTTTTGTTGGCTTGTCAGAGTAATGCATTGTTCCTGTTCCCCTACCTCATCACAGTACTGTTAGGTTGCTAAATTTAACCACAGATTTACAGCAATGTATTCAACCTGACATTAACCATTTTGCACTTCAGCAACACCAGCGTCTACACCATCTGTGCACCAGTGGTGTCTGGTAAGCTACCAATAGGGGAGGCAGAGAACTTGTAAAGTGATAATGGTCCTAAACCTGTTCTTTTTGATTAACAAGCCCACACATCTGAGAAATTATCACCCATCTGCAACTGATTCCTTTATACTTTATTGTGTGTAATGTGCTTGCATTAAAAGAGATTGGAGATTATTTTAAAAATCAATGCTACTTATTTTTTCTATTTAAATTTATCTCATATAAAGTACACAAAAGCAGAGCTATTACTTTTTATGCAATCAAGCAAAAAAGATTTCAGCTGCTTATGGTAGATCCTTATTTAAACTGGAATGCTTGTTAATTGTGCAAAACAATCAAAAACAGGTCATGAATAGTTATGCTGTAGACATAAAGAGCATGCAGGATGCAGATGTAAGCAGTAATATGTCCTAAACCACCACAGCTGAGACTTAACCTACCAAGACAGTGACCATCCCATTCTGGCATAATAGAACACATGACAATCATTTTGACACAGTTCTCATTCCAGGTCTGCAGAATACACACCCGAAAATTAGATCATTTGCACTGTTTAAAGGAATCAGTTTTTTCTGAAAGGAAATCTAGATTTTCCCCAATCTACATTCTGTTGATTATGGTCCCCAGACTCCCCCCACCACCACCACCACCCGGTAATAGACATCTAGAAATACCTGAAGGTTGTGAACCTCCAAGGTTTCCATTGAGTGACAGGCTATGAGAGCTCACAGTCCATGGGGTGATCAGCATCCTATTTGTGAATGGGACTCCTTGGATCCCAAAGGGGTAACGAGTCCTTGTCGAATAGGGATGAGATCAAAAGAGTTTGAGGAGACCGTTTCCATGTAGAACGAAGGGCTGTTTTTAATCAGCATAACCAAGGGGGATAACCACTGGCCCAGCTAAACCCCCCTGATCAAACAGCAAAGCTTAAGCTTTGTCAAGGGCTTTACCTCGGAAAACGAGATAACGTTATCTCCATCAACAAATCTCCTTGGAATTTCGGAGAGCCATGAACCAGCCAATTTTGTCCGGATGTGACTTTCCTCCATCTCCCCCAATCCCCTTTCCCTGACAGTGTATCTCAGCATTATTATTTTTCTCAAAAATTAGCATTAATTATTCATCGAGAGATCAGGTGGTGCAGCTGTCTTTCATCCTTGAGCGCACTGAGATCAAATTAGAGATGACTTGAACCTTTGGAGTACAGTGTCCCTGGAGCCTTGTATGGAGTGACTTCTGGGTTAATGCTGCTGTCTTACACTGGAACTGAAGCTAAAATATAGATTCTTCTTTGTCTGGGTAAACAAGGCTGGGAAGACGCAGGCGATTATTCAGCCTTTGGTGCCTTATGGAG
The DNA here is from genome assembly GCF_013368585.1 of Megalops cyprinoides. Lineage (NCBI taxonomy): Eukaryota > Metazoa > Chordata > Actinopteri > Elopiformes > Megalopidae > Megalops > Megalops cyprinoides. Next base: position 29,594,697 of record NC_050588.1, on the reverse strand, counting down.
TTACAGATCTTTTTTTCTTTCCTGAGGTTGTGTTTTGTTCTAAATATCTCCAGCACTGACCTTGCCACAAGCTTGGTCAAAGAACACATCAGACTCTATGTCCTCACAAAGTAAAGCAAACATCAAAATATTTTACACATTAAAAAAAAAAAACCTCTTGATTCTTTGAGAAAACTGCTGCTAAATTCTAATAGAAACTTTGAGAAACTCTCATACAAAGCCTTTTGTGTTACTGTTTATAGCAATGCTCGGAATGGCAAAAAACAAATTACATCAAGGCCTAGTTCTGCAGAAGACTGGACTGAAAGGCAGACCAGTATCAGTGGCGGTGGTGTCATGTGGAAAAAAGTTCATTTCTATATTTGCACACACACACAGGGGTCTACAAAGCATGTTCAGGCTGAAGGTAGAATAATTGGCTAGCCAGTGGAAGATCTGTTATACACAGAGAGGACTGCTGACACCAACATGCTAGGGACAACAGATTGGACGTTGATTCACCATGAGACTGATTGCTCATCTGCTTTCTGACCCTTCCACCTCCTCTGAGTCCAGTTATATTGTTCTTTTCTTTCTTATAACTGCTTGTCTTTAAAGTCCCCCCTTTTCCCCCTGTGCCCCTGTGAGTGTTGCCACTGTCTCCGGAGTGCCTGGTATCATGGTTATTTATCGACCCACTTCCGTCTGTCGGTCCTCAGCTGGGGGAGCAGTGCAGGCAATCTGAGACAGCCTACAACAACACCATCACACTGCAAAGATATGTCACTGCTGGGGTAGAGGGAAAATGCCGGCTCACAGCTAAACCCACCCTCCCCGCTCCTTATCTCGCTTTGCCTGTTCTTTCTCTTCTCTTTCTCTCTCTCCTTCCTGTTTTTCCTGGTCTCTTCCCCCTCTCCATCCCTCTCTCCCATTCTCTCTTGCTTTCTCATTCTGTGTCTCTCTCTCACTCTTTGTCTAGTTTGGGTTTGAGGCAAGATCACCCAACATCCATCACAGAGGTAATACCAGGAACTGTATTACAGGTCAGTCCTCAGGTGCTAAGGTGTCTGTTGTTGCCAGGGTTCGAGTGATGAGGAGCACCGGGTCGCCTCAAGGGGTATTTCATCATCTGCCACAAAAACTGCACTGTTCCCCCCCCCCCATTTGAGAGATTCACCACTGAGCTGGAGGTACATCTGCTTTTAGACATGTGAACATCATACACGCAAAGTGTCTCCGTATTAACGCTTCATTATGCAGTTGCAACGTGCTGAAGTGTGGTGATGCAGGGGAGTGATATTTGGATGTGGGAGTGGGTGGGGGGAGAACCCAAGTGGAGAGCTGCACTTAAACACTCCACAGCTGCATCACTCAAAGCCAGTGCATCGGGCGTTTTTATTAACATGTCACTCTGATGAAATGGAATTTGCTGTGAATCCAGCCTGCAGGGTGCTCGCACAGCACATTCTCTAGGACAAATATGTAAAAAATATAAATATGTAAAAAAGAATATATATATATATATATATATATATATATATATATACACACACACACACACCGCTCTAAAACAAATGAAAAAAAGATCCCGGGCCTACCCATGTCCTAATTAAAAGTGAGAGGTGGTAGACAGTCTTGTTAATCCTCCCAGACAAGCCAAAGCCCTCCTCTTTTGAAAGGCTTGTATGTGTGCATGCTCGCCTCTCTGGCTCCCAGCCCATCTCGTCTGTCCCTAGGAGTGATGTGTTTAAAGCTCCCCATCTTTCTCACAGGGCATTGTGCTCTTCACTCCAGCCTCCATCACCTTTATTTTAAGGGAGGCTCACTGGCTGAGTGTAATACAATGGGTTGTAATGGTTTATGGGGACTTGTTGTAGTTTAACAGTTGTAAATTTAATGCCAGCTTCCTATGGCAGGATCCCTGTCTCAGTAGCCAAGTTTAATGGCCTGCCAGCTGCATCAACCAAAGAAATCGATCTCGGTTTCCCTGCCCCGGCCTTCTTTAACCCAGTCATTCATAAGTCATATGACTTTTATGTCTTAAAGGCACATAGACCCCTCTATCTCTGTTTCCCCACCCTCAGTTGAGAACCACCTGAATGTGGAGGAAGTGTAGTCTGTTCTCCTCCAGAGTGTCACTTTAAAAAAAAAAAAAAACATAATTAGAGGCCTTAATGTATTCCATCACCATACATAACCAGGGCCGCCAAATGAATAAGCGTTTCCACCAAAATAATGCTGCCATCATTAACTGTGCAGGAAGGTGTGCATTAGAAGTGTTGAAGTTTGTGTTTGTATTTTCCGGGTAACGTTCTGGTCCAAGCTGAGCCTTGGGAACTCACTGCAGCCATTCGGTGTTTGGTTAAAAAAAACAACAAAAAAAGGAGCCACAAAGCTTGGCTGCCTCTGCCATTCACAGGCTGGCTTCTGAGGACAAGCGGGAGCCGCAAGCCCCAGCAGGTCCTCCTCCTGCCGATGACGGCATGCAGTTGACCCCTGTGACCTCCAGGGGAGCCCTTGCTGTCAGCTTGGTAAGAGCGCGTCCCGTGGAGGGCCACTGGCTGCTGGTAGCGGGCCGCCTGCCGTGTTTGCTCTCTCATAAAGCCTGCCGCGATTGTGGGAGGCAGTGACATTTAAACTGGAGACTTCATAAAGGGGGCCTGTGTTTTCTTATTCTGCTGTCTCCTACAGAAGAATCCAGAAGGGGGAAAGAGAAAGGAAACACCAGGGAAATTAACTTGTCGTCTTGCACTGTAGTTCATTTCCCTCTTTGCCTTGGCAACAGGGAATGCGCACACTCTGTAGTGAGGAAAATAACACAATGGTATTAATACCAACAACAGAGGTGTCAACAATGCTCTTTATAGTGTGGACCCAGAGATATGTACTGTATGCAGCTAATCGAAAATGTACAGTATCTTTTACTGCACGACTGAAACTTTTCCTTCTCTTAATTTAGGGCACAATAGTATTTCTCCTTGTCAACAAGGGCACCTTAAACAAGAATTACATTTAAACACAAGGGCGATCTGTCTTTGCTTCTGACAGTTATCACTGATCACTAGCTTTCTAGTGCATTGAAGATTGAGCTGTTAAAACAGGTTTGGGATCAAAGTTATTCTGAGTAAAAGTGACAGCCTCTGGAAACCTGTTACACAAAACATCTTAAGCAGATTAAGCCTTTATGTAGTGGTATGTGCAAGACCAGTGATCTTGTGGATTAAGGGGTTACAGTGCTACACTGTACAAGGATGACTCGGGTATTGGTGGTACTACACAGGTAAGCACTCACTGCTGGATATTTCCTTCTTCTGTCTGTTATGACTCCAAAATCACAACGGATTTCATTTTGCTGAACACCAGTTGACAATGTTTCAACCATGGTGGTCTTTCCATATTGTCAGTGTGGCTTGTTATGGTAGATAGATCTTTCTTTTAATAATGTTGCAACAGATTTGTTTCCTGGAAAAGCAACGATGTTATATGTGTTATGTTTGAAAATATAGTGCCTTTGAATCATGCCGTTCCAGTCTGAAGGCTTAATTGTTAGTGAAATCCTGGGATGGAATTAAATTAATTCACATAACTGGAATTAAAGTGTATAAGCAGCAGATGCTATGGTCATGCAAATATAAACACATATGTGGAGATTTGACAAATTGGCAGTTTCTCATCCATCTGTTTATCTTCAGTTTTTTTTCCCAGTAATACAAATACAAGGAAAATTGTAATTAGCCTCTGTGGAAAATGTGTGAATATGTCAAGACAATGACTCATTTTGATTTCTTTTTTTCTGATTCCAGTTGTGTGGATGTTAGTAACCCATTGGTAGGCTTGTGTCCATGCAGCAATCCATTAGCTTAACTGTCTGTATCATCACCTCAGATGGAAAGCTATGCCAATGCATGTAGATGCCGCAGGTAAAAATCATAAAACATAGATTTTTCACAAGAACAGTAGTGTATTTTTAAATTGACCCATAGCATAACGTGTTAGACAAAACGGACAGGCAAAAGCTTTGAAATTCTCCATTACGAGAAAGGCCTTTGTGCTTTTGTGGAGGCAATTGACCATGGGACAGAGACAAGTTTCCTTTGTGCACAGTAATGAATAGTTGCACATTCAGAAATAAGACAGAAATAATGGTGACAAGAAAACGCAATTTGGTATAATTGGACTCAAGGTGAAGTGAAATGGGATAATTGGGGTAGAATAAGGAGAGTTCCACGTGTAATTACTTGTCAGATCCCGTTTTTTAAATACGTCTCATCAGTGGCTTCACCTGCTGGAATCTTCTATGCAGGTAAAAGGCAGTACTATCCGCTACGCTTGAGAACATTTGACAGAGAGAGAGAGAGAGAGAGAGAGAGAGAGAGTGTGAAAGAGAGAGGGGGAGAGAGAGTTCCATCACCATAATGTTCCTCCAAAAGTGATGATGGCAGAGGCATGACACCACCATCATGTGCTCTCACAACCATCCCGTACAGGGTCATGTGCTTTGGAAGACGAAGTAATCCGAGCGAGGAATCTGAATGGAGGTGTGGAAGGAGAGATATCAGACTGTCACTGCGGGATGACCAATAGCCAGCGAGGTGTGAGCTAGATCTGCCACGATATCTACTGCTTCGAGCATTTCAACACCCAGCTTATGATGTAGACTTCTCCTTCAGCAAGCCCAGTCAGATAGATGCTGTTTTTTCCCCCCTCTAATGTGGTGTGCCACTTTGCTTGGCGGCTGTTTTTATTGTTACATTAAATAGTCTTTTGAACAGTTTGGCACACTTCCAGGAGGCTTTCATGCCTCTCCTCTGTCGTAATTAGATGCTCTTATGATAACAACAGCTGCTAATTAAAACTAAAAGAAACATATCCTGGTTTATGGATTATCGCAGAAGCAATCTGATTACCCTGTTTCTGTCTCTCGCTTCCTCAACAAAACAGTTTTTCATGGAAGTGCACGCGTGCAAAGCAAACTGAATGAACGAGTGTTGATTTTCCCAATTTTTTATTTTTTTGCTAAGCATCGCCAATCCATGTTACTTGTCCATTTCCACGTGTCTATTCAAAAAGGGTAATTTTCCTCCAGGAGGAAAACTGCACTTGCAGAGTGCCAGCTCCACAACTGTAATTATAAACTGTCACTGACTCATTAAGTACACCTTCTCCTGCTCTCATGAATGGAAACAATTGTTTTTGTACATGACAGTGACTTCCAATTAGTGTACAAGAGAGCATATTAGCAATGAAGCAGGCTTAAGCGATTATGTAAAAGTAATGTGATATCACAGTGTCCCCTGTTTTTCTATTATTTTGTAACAGTAACAGCTTCATGAAAAGTAGAGGTCCTCTAATTAAACAAGGTTTCGCGTCATCCTGTTTCTTTGTTTGAATTAATCTGCAGCCCTGCAGTCCTCTGCATTGGGACATATTTTATTTGACCTGGGGGGACAGTTAACCCTGCGAGGGTTTTGTGTCCGAATACTTGGTTGCTATAGGCTGGTTGTGTGGCGCAGTGGAACTTGACCTTTAACAAGCAGGTTATAAGTCAGATCTCAGAAGGGCAATAGTGTTGTACTCTTTTGTAAAGTACTTCCATAAATTCATCTGAATGGACTCTCTAAATATCCAGATGTTTAAACTATTAAAAGTGTAAGCTACGTAAGCCACTCTCCTTGAAAGGGTCTTCAAACAAAATACATAATTTCCACACTCCATAAAATGCCTGGATTGGTCAGACATCAAGAATTAATGTTGCACTTTGTAAGCTCTTTCATTTTCATTTGGTTGTTATTTTCTCTTTTTTTTCAAATAATGTTATTTATATGGTTCTCTGCTGAAGTTCACAGGCAAAGATCACTCTTATAGCCCTGATAGAAGTCGTCCACATGGATGTGAGGTTGATGTGCTTTTGAGGCCAGGATGGATGCTACACAATATTCAATATGCTGGAATAGCATGAGAATAAGACCCACCTGACTCAGTAGGTGTTTTCCTGATTTGAATGTTATCCAGATATGCTAGATTTCAGTGGGCTGATGAGTAGGATGTTTTCATATCGCATATAGTTTGAGGTTTAACACAAGAAATCAAGGAGGTGGGGGATATGGCTTAGAAATGTGGTTTAATGGTTTAGAAAGTAATGCCTGGCAATTCGTTTTTTTTATTCACTATTTGCCACATAATGTTAAATGAGTCATACATGCATTAACAATGCATAATATATTTTGAACTCCCCATAAATCTGAGGCTGATGTTTTTAATATTTTGGCCTTTGACTTGAGTTATTACTGAATTCTCTTGCTTGTAGGTCTCTGATAATGTGCCATTTGTCAATGAGGGTAACAGCTAAATTAAACATTTCTTACCCATCAGTTTAAACAGGCCCGGCTGTCCCACAGGATCTTCTTAAATCCTAATCATTTTATCTCATGTAAGCACATCAATACCTGGATAAACAGAGGCAGAGTAGACTGCAGAATGTGACAGATATATATCCAATTGTACATTAGCGTAGTAATGATTTGCTTGATGGTTGAATTTACAAGGTCACATTTCATTACTCACCAGACTCCGCTTGTATTTGTATACATCTGTTAGAAAGACTGCATAAACGGTTTTGCACTCGATTAGATATATGAGAGCATTTGTATTCCTTGTATCTAAGCAATTGCAATCTCCCATTGATTTTTGGAGTGATTTAATGATCCCTCTCAACAAGCATGGAAAATTACCCCATAGGTACCTAAATTAAGGTTTACTTAAAGGGCAATCAAAGCCCACTTGAAAGAGATACAGTTCACAGAGATGAAATGGTAAGTTTATCTTCTCCATGGGGGCATATTCTGAGATCTAATAGAAGGTGTCCTGATGAACAACAGGGGTAAATTAATTTGTCAAAACATCCACAATCTCCGTTTCTGCTTTCTTGTATTTCTGCCCTGAAACATTTCTTAGCTTGACCTTTGAAATCAGAAAGAAATAGAAACTAGTAACACGGCTGAACAGAGTACTGTGGTCAACTCCTGCTTATTTGCACTAACAGAGGGGAGCTGTGTCATGGGCAATTAAAACACGGTTTATCTACAAAATATAATTCTTGCATTGTTTATTGATCTTTTAAATGACCAAACAATGTTTATCCACAAGTAACATAAAAAATAAAGCTTGCTAGCTGAAAAACTATGAACCTTTTCAACTAAATAGTCTATGTACAGAACATCATTTGCTCTCTGGAAAGATAAATAGCAAGACACATGATACAAGATAGTAGTAGACTAGTAGCAGCAAACTAATGATGGCATATATCTTTACAGGTAGCTAGTTAGCTAGCTGGCTTTTGCAAATATCTGCAAAATAAATAAATAAATAACAGCTGTTTTATTTTGCCATATTTTAGCTTACCATTTTTATAGTAACATCACTACCGTTCCTTTCCATTCTCTGTCCATTTAAAGGTAAGAAACTGAATTTTTTAAAAAAACAATTGCTTGCTGCACATACTTCTGTTTTCAGTTACTATGGAAGAAGGATATTCTGCAGCCTGTAGTATTCCAGCATTTTTGTATGTTATGCTATACTTGTGTTTTATTTCCCCAATTTTGCCTGCCTACTAAAAAATCCCAACAGACTCATGTTTGATCATCACGTAGAGTTGGCTACAGGCCAGCTGTGGGGTTTGATCTTCGGGTTTACCATGTGCCAAGAGGCCTAGAGCTTCATAGATCACTACACCGAACCCATCGTCTGCCCTCCACTCCCAGTTTCTCAAACGCACCGCTCGCTGGCAGGCGTTAATTTAGAATGCGGGGGTGATCCTGTTGTTCCGTTTCCATTTTGCTTCCCCCCAAGTTCATCTCGTGTTTTACGGTATGATCAGAGACAGCTGTCTGTTTTTAAGTGCACCGCCGAGGCCCTTGCTGCTCCTCCTGGCTGATTTCACATAATATATCTAGCCAGTTTTCCACAAACACTCTCCCAGGGTGGACATTGCCAGCCTTCTGTTCAACTCCATCATAACCCCGGTTCCATCCACTCCCACTTTTTATCCACGTCCCTGGTGTTAACCTCACCCTAAAATTTGCAAGCTTTTTCCCCACAGAGCTGTGTATCAAGTTCCGCCACAGGACGCGATTGTGGACCTGAATCTAAAATAGGTCTGAAATGGACAGATTGACAGACAGAACTCCTCAGCGTCCTCCAGCTTTAGGCAGGGGTAGTAGTTCTGTTCCCCCACTCTTGATGCCCTGTCCAACCTGATCACCTTTTCTAAGGTCAGAGGATCGAGCCTTTAGCACAGGAAACACCGGCGCTCCTGCGGCGAGACACAGACCAGGGTTCAATTACAATGAAAAATGACACCTGCAGCCATGATTCCAGCTTGAATTGCTGTGCTCAGTCACTTTCCTCAATGGTAATTAAACTGGAGTGATTTAAGATACAGAGAGTGTACAGCTCACAGAAATAGCAAGGTGAATATCACTATTGTCCTCGCCAGTAAACAGGCTATGTCCCTTGTGTTCTCAAATTTAAATGAGCAAAAAATGCTTAGCCAAAAATAGACAAAGAAAGTGTTTTCTATAAGATTGAGGTGACAGACTTATTATTAATCCTGCAAGAAAACGTAGTTTTCATATCTACAGTATATATTTAACTAAGAACAGTTCTAAACTGCATTTTTGTGTAGCATAGTTAAATCTCTACAACAGCTGATAATGCAGTATTAGCAAGTAGAAAAAAGGAACAGCTTTAATCATGTAAAGGTCATAAAAATGTGACAATGTAGACTTGACACTGCAGCACAGGAAAGCTAATTGTAAGACACTTATATGAATGCTGTTTTACTTTCGACACACTAATGAGTGTAACACTGAGAGTTCATTCATTTTTCCACAGGTTTTTTTTTTAAATTATGGCAGTTTTATGACAGACTCAGTTGACCACGTGTAAACATGAACTCATTTCCGTTTACTCAACGTGCGCATTAGCACATAAATGCACACATAAATGCATACTCGCACAGACACACATATGCAATATTCTATATTATACATAAAAGAAGAATAAACAATGAAATGAAATTCATTAATATAATTCATTAATATACGTAATGGTGAGCTTAGTTGGGCCGAATGGCCTGTTCTAATCATAATATGTTCTTATGTTCTTATGAAATAAATGAAAGGAATCAGAGTTGGAAAGAGGAAGAAGGTCACTGATAATGTATCATCAACAAATCACTACCTTGTCTTAAACAAGGGACATAATAAAAGCACTTGTTTGTTGCAATTGTGAACAATAATGGGAGCAGGTTGTTAGGAACTAAAGGATTTAAAACTATGTCACTTTTTATGACGTTCAGTACAATAAACAATTCAGATGTGACCTGGTGTTGCACCATACCAGGCGTGCCCCTAGAAGGCCATAATGTTTACAGAATATTGTTCTAAGTATTTCTTGATGCAGTGGGTGTGGTCGTAGGCAGACTCTTTTTTACTGTTGGGACATGAAGCATTAATTCATATTTGAAGTAATTAAGAACGAGATCAACTCATTGGCAGGAAAATAAAAATGTTTGAAGAGCAATACAAAAGTTATAGGGAGTTCTCAAGTGACTCAGTCAAGAAGGGGCTCATCCTGAGTGCAGACTGAGTCCCACAGCTTGGGTTCAAAGCCTGCAGACCAGGAGCCCACAGTGGTAGAACAAATTGGCTTCGTTCCACCGAGAGTAGAAGTGGGTGGGTTGGTTAGGATCCCCTCATCGCACCACTCTCTCGGCACCCTGCATCTCATCGGATGCCAACGAGTTGCTCCGATGATGTCAGTGGAGTATGACCTTTCCTCCTGTCAGCTCCCAACTGTAGTGTACAATGGGAATTGTAGTGTGAAATAAGTCACTTTGGCATGCATTTGTATTAGAGGATTGCACTCACCTCTCTCTGCTCTCTCGTGCATGAGATGAGCCTAAAGCAGTATAACTAGTGATCACAAAAAACTGAGTGAAAAAATAACAAAAATACCAAAAAAAAAAAAGTCAAACAAAATTATCAGGGAATGAAATATGTGACAACAAATTATATTTTATAGCACAAATTCCCACTCATTTGCTCCTTCATCTCTCCCCGGTGAAATGCACAGTCTTGGCAGTTTATCTATTTTTCAGCTCTTAGCACTGCCTGTAATCTCCATCATTTAGTACTGCTCTACTGTTAACTTGTACTTTGACCTCTGATAGCCTTTCCTTTACTATAAACATGAGCCGTACAGCCTCTAGCGGAGCGTGCAGTGTCGTATCCTTGTGGGCATGGCAAATTGCATTTTAGAATGGAGGTAAAACCTATTTGTACTAGAAGTCAAGCGGTGGGAGCCACACACTTCTGAAATTAGTTGATGGATTGGATGCCCATAAGCCTTGTTCTGGCACAGGACAAGTTAAAGAGACACGCACGGAACTACTGCAATGAGGTGCGCAAAGACCGAAGATGTGAATTGCTGGCCCTGGATTCTACATCCTCCCAAGGGTTGAGGTTGTGTGTTTTTTAATGCCTGCTCAGTCATCACCATGGCATCACACTGTATGGGCAATTGACCTAAGGCAACTCTAAATTCTTCCAGATTGTTGTCTTCTGAGAATGGGTATGAGGACAGGCAATAAAAATAACATTTACTTTTGAATTGTAGTTGTTTCCATAGTGTATGTAGAGCATGTAATACGTTTCAGCCAGCACCTGTCAGTATCAGGCTATGTTGATTGTGTCAATACACATTTAGTTTGATCTATTACAAACATACAGGCATGCTCAGACTCACACAAACACACACACACACACACACACACACACACACACACACACACACACACACACACACACGCACACACGCACCTGCATATACATGCATGCACAGACACTTACACAGACACATGCAGGCACACTGACCCAGAAAGAGGTCTGACACGTTGACTGAGTCAGTACACATTTCATTTGATGACACTTATCTGCATTTACATGCACTCTCAGAAGCTCACCCAGACACACATACAGGATTCATAGACACACAGAGACAGGATCATACACGCACATTTGCGTACATGTGCATTCAAATGCACGCACGCACGCACACACACACACACACGCAAATGAACAAACATACATAAATACGCACATAGAGAATGACCATACATGCAGGTGTACACATTTATACACACAAATGGGCATGCATGCACCAATAAGCATATGCACACACACACACACACACACACGCGCGCAAAGTCACCTGCCTACACATGCATGCTCAGACACACAGAGACACGCCCGCGCACACACTGCCGCCCCTCATGTTCAGCCCTGCTCTGTGTGCTGCTGTTGTCAGAGTGGAGGTGCAGCCTTTGATTCGACGTGGTCACAGACGGAGGAGTAGGTGAGGGGACACAAAGCCTCCGTGTGCAGGATTGCTTACGCGCCTCTCCAAAAGGCCATCCATTGTGTACTTCAAGTCACAAATAGAATTTGTTTAGCCTCTGTATTGAACATAAGCTTTTAAAAAATCTTTAAGCACAGGCAGTTAAAGAAAAGAATCTTTCAGCTAGACCCTGCATTGTTGTGAAAATAGATTCTGAAGGTCCGGTAGCTGACTAACACTTTTGACTTCTGCTACCTGTGAGAAGGACACAGTGACCCTTAGGTCTTTATTGATGGTGTTATGTACAAACACGCAAAACAGTAAAAAAGAATGAAAATATAAATACAAGAAGATTGCTGTCTCCTTCAAATTCCATGACCTAGCTTTGCAGCTGATGTCCATAGGGGCTCCTTTTGCCTCTTTTTGCTGCCTTCTCTTGTCCCCAGCCCCTCTCCTCTCCTCTCCTCTTTTATCCCCCTGCCCCATCTCTCTCTATTTCTTTTAATCTTTCCATCCTCTCTCCCTCCTCCTTCTCTCTTGTGCCCATCCTTCTCCTCTCTCTAATCTCCCTTTCCCATCACCACCCTCCATTTTCTCTAATCTTTTCATCCTCCCTCCCTTCTCTCTTCTCCCCATCCACTCCTCTCTAATCTCCCTATGCCCACCTCCCTTGATTGTCACTTCCCTCCCCACCTCCTCTCCACCCTTCTCTTGCCTCCCCCCTCCCCCCACCTCCCCCCCTCCCTCTCTCTTCTCCTCGCCTCTCCTTTCCCCATCCCCCTCCCTACTCTCTCTACGGCTCGTCATCTCCACTTGAAATCCGCGTGTTCTGGGAGACTGTAGATAGCCTCTAGGCAGTGTGGGGCTGAGTGAATCCTTGGATGGCATCTCCCTACACTTAGAAATACAACCGTGCATGCATAACCTCCTTTTCCTGACTCTGAACAAAATCATTACATAAATAACTGAATCATGGCTCCTGACATTAAAGCATGTTGTATAAGATTATATTAATAGCCATATTAGTTCGTGTCCACCCATAGTTCTGTAAAATATTACAAAAACCTCTCTCTTACAGTGATGTGTTTTGCTTTGGTTTCCAGTCCTGGTTATAATTGATCTGCTATATAATTTTTATTGTTGTTGTGTTCAGTGCTGTCTTGCATGTAAAATTAGTTTAGTGCAATATTTTTGGTGAATACTGTGGGGGGTAGAATGAAAAGATAACAAAATCATAGTGAATCGATTTTAATCCAGGAGGGAAATAAAAAGCAAAGGTATGGAATGAATATTAAATTGTTGCAGTTTAATGTAAATCGGTGTGAACAAGCATGCTGGTTTATTTGTCAATTACAAGCTTGTTGAAGTCAATTCAGGAGTTTTCTGTCAGAGGCTTTACAGAAATTGAATTGACAGGAGTGTTTGTAAATGTGCGCTCTGAAATTTGTTCTTGAAAATCAGGCCAAAATAAATCTTTTCTTTTCTTTTCCTTACTTGTGACATTCATTTCATATAAGTCTTTGGAAAACCTAAACCATTTTTACAGCAGTTGATCCATGATGGACCTGGCATTGTTCACAACATGTGCACACACTTCAGATGAGAATGTTTTAGATAATGTTTTAACAATCTTTCCATATAATTTCAATCAGGGCTATTAAAATATGGCTATTACAAAGTATTGCATATCCACATATTGGTGCCAAACTGGAAATAAAGAGTTACATGGATCAAATTTAGTTCTGTTTTGGCATCAATGAGTGGATACATCACAGTCTGGCTTAGCCTTACTTCTAAAACCCTGGTCTCAATGAAATGGTTCTTATCTGCCATCTCTAGGTCAGTTATACCAGAGGCTTACAGTAAAAAAAAAAATATTCCAGCAACGTGGTCTCTTGGTACGGTGGATTTTTCTTCCCTTTTAAGGATGTCTGGAAGTAAACCGAAGGATGTTCATGTCAAAGCTGTGATTACACTGATTATGCATGCACAATTACAGTACTTGATCTATGTGTCTGTTTGGTCATTTAATAGATCATTTGAAAATCCATTAATCTCACAAAAAAAAAAAAACACTGTCACCTGATAACAGCACGTCTGTCTGTGTGCTCATCATAAACGTCACCCTGCAAAGCCATATTATTTCTGAGGACACTGACCTGAACACAAATCACATTTATCCAAATATTCTGCCATGGACAATGAGTTATTTTTGGTCTTTTTAGTCAGGTGCAATTGGAATATGTGATCTTTGGTCGGCTCTTACAAGTTGTGTGCAGTTAGAATATGTTGTAAGGTACAGCAAAAAAAGTACTTCATGTTCTGTTGGAGTCTTATCCCCTCCTTTCCCTGTGGTAACAGAAACAATTACCATAGCATAATTCCACACTCCACTCTGTTACAGCAGGGTGCTAATTGCCTAAACAAAAAAACTACAACCTGAGCAATGTTAGGAAAACCAGTCTAGAAACACAGAGTAAACTGACATACTATGTTAATCACAGTGGAAGTAATTAAAATTAAGTTGATAAGGTATTGTGATTCTCATTCATAGGCAGAAAATTACAGTTTGTCTTAAATAAAAAAATAAATTATAATTAGTTTCAAGTTCAGGCATGACCAAGTTATTCAGCTGCCTCCAAAGTAATTTAATGGATGACTATACCAAACCAAATAATCAGAATTGTTTTGATTCAGCCTCAAATTCAAACTTAATGAACATATTGTGGCAATCAAGCATGGTGGTCCATGAGAGCAAAAATTACATCACAAAGACAGAGAATGGTGGTGGGCAGTTACAGCTTTGAATTTCAGTATTTCGGACTGCCAGGATTTGGTCATTATAATACTGTGCACCCTATTGAATTTGTTTTTTTCCAAATACAATGCACAAACCTCAGTATGGTGGGTTTCTGGCATTGGAAGGACATCATGAGCTGTTTCATGGCCTTTCCAAGCTCACAGACTTGAACGTCATACTCAGGCCAAACCTTCTGCCAGAAGCACAGGAGTTTTAACCTTCTTAATCGTTTGTTTGGAGAATCTTTTCATGGCATTTTTTCTCCCAAGCAGCTCAGACATACCCCCCCGGAACCAATGGTGTATGGTGCTTGCGGCAATGAACAGTCAAAGGATAATTTCGTTCCTCAAGGGTGATAAATGTAGAAAACAACCAGCACTATATATGTCAGAAGGGATGTGATTCTGAACTGATGATTTTTCTTTTTATATTGAAACAGGACTGCAGGAAAGCTTTTACAGCAGGTGGCTGCTGATGTTAAAGGGGATTGTTTTAACCAAAGAGGGTGAAAATTTATTCTTACTTTTTCAGTAACTTATGGCTTCTAATGAAGTCTTGTGCCAAGCAGTGACACTTCACCAAGGACTCTTCTCAGGTTGTGCTGTGTGCATTTGCAAGTTGTCTCAGCTGTCAGTACCACCTCTGATGGTGAGGAATGTCTTAAAGTGTCTAGCATCTCTGATGATAGGGTCAATGGCACATTCCAGGCATAAAAAAAGTCTTTGAGATATTAGGGTTTTTTGCCTGTCACATGAAGACAAGTAGATGTAGTTCTGTGTTTATTTGTTTTTATTTTGGAGTATGGAGGATTATTAAGAGGATGGAAGGGAAAAATACCCAGAAAATGTATTCCTCCCAAGAGGAATTTATGTTTAGGGTGAAACCATGGAGATGACAAGTGGTTTAAACTGCAGTCTCACCCGCATTGCCCCCACATCATCTTTCTGCAGGAGAAATTAGATTTAATGATACGTTTGGCTTGTCTTTTAAAATAAAATCCCATAAATCATTTATAGGAAAATAAATAAGCAGCGCAAAAAATGGAAATCCTAACTGGGATTCGATTCCATTGACATCTTATTAAATTTTAAAATAGTTCTGTGACACCGGGCTATTCTATTAACCTGTCTTGCTGTGTTCTTTATTACCCTTTTACAGAAACGGCCGAGGTCTAGCTGGATAATCGAGGCCCGTTTTGCGTGTTTTATGTTCGTTTTCTGGGTCTGCATACATTTGAGGTGTAAATGAGCCTGTTAGGGCCGTGTTGTGGATGAATCATCTCACGCCCTGGCTCCACCGTGCCGAATACCTGAACACCTCCGGAGAGGCGTAAAGAGCCGGCGCGGTGGAGCGCGTGTGCGGATGGCCCCGGGGGAGTGCTTTTTAGGAGGCCGTGTGCCAGTGGTGCCTGGTGGGCTGGCAGAGTGGGGAACGGCTTTAGCGCCTCGCTGTCTCGCGTCACCTCGGTTATTAATCAAGGGCAGGAAAGCAGAGGAGAAAACGGCAAAGGAACGCGGGGAGATTTACGGCTCCCCAGGCTTTGATGCTGTGATGGGTGATGGGGACAGGTGCTTATGAAGATGAACAATGCTGGTTCTGTTTCGCTCCCCGGGACACTGTTAAGTCCTAGACATGCCCAGGCATTGATGTGACAGAGCGGCGTGCGCCTGTATCTGTGTGTGTGTGTGTGTGTGTGTATGCATGAGTACGTGTGTGTGTTCATGCATACCTGTATGTGTGTGTTTTGGCTTCTTCCTGCTGGACTGCTGTTCTAGAGATGTACTTAACCTTTGACATAAGGCATCTGGCAGCCACATTCTCTGCCCATGCTCTCTTTTACAGCAAGGCTAATGCAGGAATCAGTCTGTATACATATGCCCATCACTTACTATTAGTATTATCCATTCATTTGGCAAGTGCTTCTGTACCTACCAGTCCAATTTGGCACAGTACAGTAAATACATGTCATAGAAGCAACACGGACAACAATAGCAAACAGTGGGCACAGAACTGGTAAGTCAACAGGTAAAAATACAAAAAATGGTGGTAAAATAAAATTCTGAAAATATATTCAGCAGTAAAAACATAGTGCCTAACAATTTTCCTTTAGAATAATACTTATGATCCTTGAACAATTATTCATTTCATTTTAACACAATAACACTGTTCAAATAAAGAGTTACCTTTGACAAGCTAATCATTGGTTTCAATGAAATGGAATTTCTGCATAACTGTTTCTTTATTTTAATTCCACATATCATATGACTGCAATGTGGATCCTAGAGGTTTGGAGAGCAAGTACCTCAAAATCGACAGAGTGCCTTGGGGTAGAGAGGAACGTGTTGTCTTTGAGGGATGGGGAGATGGTCATCCAGCAATAAGAGATGTCCCCTCTGAATAATATTTCAGAGACTGATATAGCTCTCACCGACCAGACACTAGCCTGAAAATTTACCTAACATCAGTGTTCATAGTCAGTAGACATAAATACTCTTACCCAAGCCAGCATAGGATTGGGGGATGATATAGTTAATGTTATCTTCATGCATATTAATTTTCTAATGTGTGTACAATGATATTAATGCCCAATGGAGCACAGAATTGGTCACTGGAGCATCTTGGAGAGAGAAAGTTGTAAAGGCTGTGTTAAAAACAAAATTATTGCCAACACCAGATTCATAACCTTGAATAGGTGTCATACTATATTCTTTGTGTGTGTAAGTGACCAAAAACTTTTGATCTGAGAAAATTTTGAAGAGAAGTCTGAGTGAGTGCACTGATCTGGCGGTGACACTGCAGCTCAGACACACTAATGAATCTCAGACAATGTTTCCCTCAATAGAGGCACAAGTTCATACACATCCATACATATTGCCAAACATACCTAATTATTCATTTTGATTGGAGTTCATCTTTAAGACTGAATGCATTATTTACCATGTACCATGATTCATGGGCTTCACATAACAGCTTATTATTTTCGTATATACAACTTCAGCCACTTCATTATACTTCCTCTTTCAGTGATTTTTTTTTTTTTTTTTTTTGCTGATCTGTTATTTTTTGGTCCCTTTTGGACCAGAGATATTTTATAGCCCTACACATAAGTAACCAATTTAGCCTAAGACAATTATCAAGGTGCTGCAATGGTTAACCCAACATCATCCTATATATTATGTTTTTGCCATCTTCTTGAAGGCAGAGAAAAGAAAATAACCTTTGCACCATAGAACATGGGTGAGAATTTATAATCCAACAACTTGAAAGGACTTTTTCTGAGCCTGGAGTATACTACTATCCCATGAAGGTCAGAAGATATTAAATATCAGCTTTGAAATACGTCACTTTGTCATCCCTTTGGGCTGTACACCTGCCTTTTGAAATTTAAGCATAAATTACATCCTAGGGTCGTAATTTGTCATTCTTTTTTTGGGTGAAATTTTTTTCTCCTCTTGGGTAAGTTGACAGAAAACACAAAGAGAAATGGAAGTGTCAATTTGCACAATGAACAATTACAAGCAGATCTGTCAGATATCTGACTTCACAGAGCACCTTGCTTTAGGGGTAATACTAATACCATTTGTGGACTTGAAGTCGATTATGTAAACTGTGAGCCTTGCAAATTTCTCAGACAGAAAAGACAGACACTGGCTCAGCTTCAGTTAAATTGCAATGTGCTTTCTCTTTAACTGGGAAGCAAATTTAAGCACAGATTACTTTTTGCCGTCTATTACTTAATCGTTTCGGAAATTGATGAAAGATGCTGTGCAAGAAACAAAAAACAGTTGTTTAAACACGAGCCTGAAAAGTTAAGCACAAAGCATATTGTGAGGAAACTGAATCTGTGCCACTGTCTGCATTTTGTCTCACTGTTAGGAGTCATTATGCCCACAGTCAAATTACCAGAATCCCTGCAAGATCTGCACCAGCTAGCACACATGGACAGCAGGCTCCTCATTAGGTTTTATGTAATTAGGAATGGGATGCTACGCACTTGAGCAATGGGTTTCCCATGGAAGCACCTCAGGGTGACCCATTTGATGACGTAATGTGTGCTGTCCTCACAGTTCTGCGGCTTCTGTTCTGCGCAGAGGACATCCTCTGCTGCTACTTTATGTGCATGTGCTGGCATACCTTCGTGCGCTTGCGCATGTTTGTATTTGTACACAGAGTGTGTCTGCTACTGCTTTGTATTGCAATTGTCATTTACGATTATTTACACAGACTTTAAAATGTGATGGAATTAAAAAAAATCCAAAAAAATATGAATGTGGGCATTTTCCGAATAAACTGTCAAAAACAGCTTGGAATGTCAAAACATCTCCAGTAAAGGATCTATAATTTGATTGTTGCAGTTAAAGATTTAAATAAAAGCTGAGGAGATTATCAAAACTGTGATCATCCATGTTCTTTATTCAATTTGGCACTTTTAAGCTGCAATATAAGGTGAACTCTCTGATTTTTCACCACTCATGTCACTTTTGGACTTGTCTTAAAATTGGATGCAATGGTTTAGTTGCACGCTTGATCCCTCTGTATTATCAAATAGTGACTGTCTTAGCTTCAGATTCCAGGAAGAGCTGGAATACTTTCTGAGGCCTTTATCAATTCCTCTATCAGTTCTTAGAAAAAAATATTGGATCTAAAGTTAATGGCTTAAGAGCTATTGAACTGCTTCACAGATGTTTCAGTTTGCTGGTATTGTGAGCAACGACACTCATCTGGAAGTTGTCAGTAATCCTCCTCTGACTTCTGGCTGGGTTGCACCTTCCCCTGTTTGCCTGCTATAGGTCCACTGGCAGTAGATACAGGGAGAGGCAGGTATTAGGGGACAGTGACTTTGGCTACGTCAGCCATCACTCTGTGCGTATGTACTTTACTGGCAGATGGTGAGATGCAGAGTGACACCCAAGGCATTTAGCTTCCTTCTCCCACTGTCCCCGACACAGCACTCATGCTCCAGTGAAAGGCAGAGTCCAAAGCACTCCGGGTCACAGTACGTTCACATGTGACAACTATTGTAAGCAGATATATTAGCCCATTGTGTTTTTTCTTATCGGTTGCACAGATGTTTTATAGGCCGCTAACAGATCAAAGCGCAGTTAATAGCATGGCACAGCATGTGGGTTCAATACTGTTTTCATGAAACTGGTCATGCGAGGCCTTAATTCATTGACATATTTATTTTCAGATCTATCTATGCAATTACAGCTGTGTCATGCAGTGGCACCTCATATCCATGTGCAATGTTCTTAAACTGTTCTTTTTTTTTTCTCCTGCATGAGATGTGAAGGACAACAACCGTTCTTGGGGTTGCGCTTCACTGACCAGCTGTTGGGATTCATCTCATATTGTATCAGTGTCAGTCAAACAGTGATAGAGGGCGTGTGCTTGTGTATGTGGGTCTGTGTGTGTCTGTGTGTATGTGCTGGGGGGTAGTGACTTTTGTCAGCTGTTGACAACCAAGAAAGATATAGGAGGTAAAGGCACAGGGCTGAATAAGGTCAGATTTGGCCACTCATTCATCAGAGGACTCATCTTATGACGCACTGCATGCTGGGAACTTTTCCCTATCAGGAGCACAGTGCAATATTCCCAAAGACATGGATGGAGTTTACAAGATGTACCTGGGTCCAGCCTACCCTTCAAACAAACCAGATGTATATACATTTCTTTCCACCAGTTCACAGTAGACAATTTGAAACAAAATAAAACTGTCTAAAATGTCTACAGAGCCTCATTGCAATGGTTGCTCCAGATGGGAAGTCAACATCCTTAAACCTCTCCTGAGATATGTCTATGATGACAGCATAGTAGTTCCAAAATCCAGCGGCCTCAAGTTTGACTCTTCATGTGTGTGATATTAAAATAAAACACTGTGTGATCAGACTATAAATGACAATAATGCACAGCACCAGTCAAAAGTTTGGACACACCTGAATGGTAAGGTAATAGGAAACGTGCATTCAAAGACAAATTTCAAGCATTTAAGAATAAGTCTTTAGATTAAAATGTCTTTGAATGCATGTTTCCTATTACCTTATGCAGGGGTGTCCAAACTTTTGACTGGTACTGTATATTTCATCACTTTATTTTGGGGTTACTCAACAACTTTTTCATGGGGACCAAGCTGTTAATATTGTTTTATTTTTGGTGTAGGCAAACCAAACAATTTCCACTCCCTAGTGATAAAACAATGTACTAATAAGTAGTATGTACATGTGTACAATAAGGCAGACACATTCATAAAATTTCCAATTTCATTGCTTTTATTTATCAACTTCAGAGAAAAGCATAATCCCACCTAATTTTTAGGCTATCCCTTATTTTAATCCACTGTCAGACCCTGTACATTGGCCAGGTCAATATGTTCTGCAACTTCTGGATGCCTGGCCGGTCCTCCCCTTTGTAGCCAGATGTCCTTATTGAATCCTCTGTCTGTTCTGGTCCCCATGTGGAGTGTGCTTTTCATAAGAAGCAGAACAGAAGAGTTACTATCTTACACTGAAGGCAAACGTCTTCAGGATGTATCTTAACCCCCCAACTCTTGCATAACTCATGGTTGCCTTATTTATGTAATGATGTTGTACCGTATGATGTATTGCACTTGTGTGCTTACTGAAGCATATATGTGCTAGTTATCACCATCTAATGGACTGATGCATGTTTGGATGTCAGCAGCTATGTCCTGTATGCACTGACTTTCATGCTTTATTAGATGCACTTGGTACTTGTTTGTTGTAAATCATTTTGGCTAAGACTGACTGCCCAAAGACAAAATATAAATTCCTAAGCTTCCTCAACTTTGCGTCAATATCGTGGCAGTAGTGAAGGCTCCCTAGCTAACAAAAGACTATCACACTATTCACTCCTGTTTCATATACATTGTCACAACATTGTTTTTTTCAGTCCTCAGAAATTTCTCCAGTTATTATCAATATTATTATTTAAAAGGGCGCTTAAGTTCCTAATGTCATGGTCAGGGTTGCTGATGACATTTTCAATTAGACATTTCAGTTCTAAAGAAAATTATACATGGCATATGCAGATAGCTATGACAAATCCTGATTAGTTTGCTTAAAACTGAGGGGAGGCCAAAACATCCAAATATAGAGCAGATTACCTAGGGTTAATGACAAACCATGATTCAACAGAGAGGTATATCTGCAATGTTTTGGTTTTTAAAAATGTAGAATCCACCTCTTCCTTAATACACCTTACCTTCTCTCTAACTTACTTCTTTCATATAATAGGGAAAAAAAAACATCCTGGGAAATTTTGGAAACTAATTTCTCTCTTCTCCCTGCAGCACATTTCACAACATTGTAATTTATTACTGTTGGAGATATCTTTTATATTTACTTTGTAAAGCTGTTTCTTCCTCCTAAAAGAATGTGTGCATGCTGCATGCTGATAATGTTCCTTTTACTGTTACACCTCCTCTCACTCACAGTTCCACTGACTAAAAGCTGGCTCCAGTTGATACCGCCTAAGTTCTCTTTCATCTTAATGAATCAATTAGTCTATCTAAAACTGAAACCCTTGTGTTAAAAAGAGGTATGCCTGAATTGCCAATTGGCATCTCATAGTAGTTTCCCCCTACCCATTAATGAATAAACATTATGTTAAAAAAATGTAATTAATATATTGCACAGAGGTAAACATTACTCATACTCAGGGGAGTAGCTGTCATATAAAAAGTGTGTGTGTGTGTGTGTGTGTGTGTGTTTGGGGAGGGGGCATATTGTGCAACATCTATGCAGGGTTTTTTGCTCTGACATCTTTCCTTGCACTTCAGTCATACTAGAAATACAATTCTAAATCCGTTGCCTTTTTAAAGCTTGCTAACTAAGAGCAACACCAAAAAGATATGTGTCTGAAACATCCCTCACCACCTCAAGTGCTATAATTTGAGCATTAAAGGGAAACCATTACAATATGCCATACAACTTTATGTACATTATCATTACAATTGTGTTATGCATCCACAACAGTTTGGACACAATTTGTACAACAGTACATGACAGTGACAACAGCTTAATGTTCTCATGTCATGCACTGATTTGATCATTTAAATGCACCATGACCAAATTAATCCCCTAGGCATGATTGCATCTAATACGTATTCACAATGAAAATCTAACTAAATAATATTTAGTCAAAGTAAATATTAAAAATTGACAATTGTTGCTTTGCACCATGTAACCATCAATGAAACTCTTGTAAGTAAACCGTAATAATAATAAAAAGCTTTTCTTTTTTTGTTTTGTTGCTTCCCAGACCAACTCATGTTTTGTACTGGATTTGAAATAAAATCACACTCTGATATAGTCCACAGTTCCTCAATAACTGCTCCTAGTGTTTCCATAAGACCTTTTCCATTCTGTGTAATAGCCTCCAATTTATGTCTACATTTTCTACTCTACCATTGCAGGAGTTCATCGATAGCCTCATCCACAGCTATACCCCAAAAGTGCATGTGCTATGCAATATGGTATGGTTTGGTATGGAAACACAATGCTGGCTATCACGACTCAATTGTCGCAAATTACTGAACTTCGGTTTGGGAGCTCAGTGTTCCATAAAAGCTCAGAAGTGATGCAGCCAGG
The DNA here is from genome assembly GCF_013368585.1 of Megalops cyprinoides. NCBI lineage: Eukaryota > Metazoa > Chordata > Actinopteri > Elopiformes > Megalopidae > Megalops > Megalops cyprinoides. Next base: position 29,571,912 of record NC_050588.1, on the reverse strand, counting down.
AAAATATTTTCAGTTTATTGATCTGTTGTATTTTTGAGAGGACATTTGAGGATATCAGGATCCAGGTATGGTGTGATTGACCACAATTTGACAAGTACTGCTTGATTGACAGAAATTTAATCTATTTGCTGTCCCAGATTCTGGAGTTTTTAACTGGATCAGTAGGTATTTTGAAAGTGAAGTTATAACCTCTCCTTTTCATTTTTCCCAGAACACATACATTAAACAGAATTATACAGAAATAATAATAACAATAAACGTGTAATGACATATGTTGCAATAAGACAAAGACTATTTGATTTGAATGACTATTGCTGTTATCTTATTAAATTTTTCCAATAGTGTCTTCCTGAGGCAGGTGATAGAGAGGTATAGTAGTTCAAATGTTCTAAACATGTTATAGCACATTCCATTAACATTTTATTATACAATATCTTCAGGCAAGGACCATCAGCAGTGTATTTTCCAGCAGAGTCATTCAAGGACAAATAAGAGTTCATCACACGTGTTAAAATGTATCAATTTCTTAAAATATTGTAATATTTTCTTGCCTCTCAAACTACTACCCTGTAATGATGCCTGTTTATTATTACAACTATAAAATGTTTCTGTCCGCAGGGAGTATATTTTTGTGTTGCACAGTTCGGGTAAGACAAAAATATGAACCATTCCTATGAAAACTGACCTGCTGAACACATGAAGATAAGTCAGCTCCTCATACAGTGCCTGTCACAGTAGTTGCACACAGGACGGCCACACAAATATATATCTGATACTTAATGATAAAATTTCCAATAATGCCTTCATAATTTTCATTGACAGGTGTATACATCATGTTTTAGAGAGGGTTCTGTAAAGGACAAGTTAAACAGAATATTTGAAAAAGGAGAAAAAAGAGAACAAAAAGGTCAACTACACAAACACACCATCTTAAATGAAGCAGAATAAGACACAAAAGGTAAAATCAACAAAATATATTCTCATTCCAACAAACTTGAAGATTGAAAAAAAAAAAGTTTGCTGGTAATTTTGAATGGGTTGGAGTGAATCTGTTTTGCATTTTTCAGTTTGTGTTTTCAGACCAAGCAATATCAAAAGCAGTGTGCCAGGCAATGGTGTAAGAATGTTAGTTCACCTCTGGCTGAAGTATAACAGGGAGTATAAACCCAATGTGTTGTAAATCTAGTATTTTATAAAATTGGCCTTTGTAAAATGAATGTCTTTTTCTGTTGGGCTTATTCTTGCATCAAGAAAGTCTTCCTGGAAAAGTGTCCTTTCCTTTTGTTGACTGCAGCCGTTCCTTTCTTTCAATCGTCTGTAAGATGGAAAGTTAGACACCCACGTAAGCCCGAGTAAAAGTCCCCAGACAGTGATGTAACTAATGACCTTTCCGTGTGTACACATTTATTTGTACGGGTGTATAAATTAATTATCGTCATCAGAAAGGAGCAGATTATTCTCTGTTGTTGTCTAAAATGGCAAGAGGAGGTAATATCAGAGGCTATGGCTGCTCTTTCTCTGTGAGGTTGATCAATGGGCATGTGTCACGGTGCGGCCTGAGGCTTCCGACTGAGAGGATATTACTGTGAGTTTCTCAGCTCCTGTGAAGGGTGAATCGAGCAAACAGGACCGCTCCTCTGATACTAAGCTAACAATATTATTCCATTCTCGGCACATGGGACAATAACACTTAAGTGTTAAAAAAAGAAAATTCTTGTGGGCCAAAAACACCCAGCTACTACTGGATCAATGCTTAGACAGGAAACATTTTCCTATAGACTGTCTAGCTCCTGTTCAGAGAGAAAGAAGCTAGGCTACAACAACTATCTGTAGGGTTCACTGAGAGTTTTCCCACAGTCTTATTATGATATGAGACCGTATCATTAAAAAGGACCATTGTTCTCATCTTCTCTTAAATATTAATGAAAAAAAAATGGCAGGCGAGTGTCTATTACTCCTCAAGTCATATCCCAACTACTGGACCCAACTCCTCTTTTTACACTAAGTTTTACATTGTCAACGATCCCCATATCTGTGTCCAACATGCCACAATTGAACTGATGTGCTCTGACTGTAATTGTAATACTCGCATGAAATAAACTGTCCTTAAACAACATGGACTGTCCTTGTGGGGGCAGTCTTCACGTCACAAGTCAATATGAGTTAACTTGGAATACAATCAGGTGTTCACAACCTGCACTCTTAAACAAAACAACAACTGCTTTCATCAAGGGTTTAGTGACTACAATGCAATGCTGCATCATTGCCTTTATCATTTAAATATGGTACATAGAAGTGAAGGTCGAATAAGGCTTGCAAATTCACAATACACAGTCCTCACCATAAAACAAGAGTAAAAAAACAAATAAATAACCATATCCAAGCAGCAATGATAGGAACTAATCCATGACATGAATTCTGAGAAAGACAGCCATAGCACAAATAATTGTCATATGGTAAATCTACAGATGAATTTACCATTAAAACTAATTAAGGTATAAACATTATACATTATTATTATTATTACATTATAAATATTATGCATTTTTTCTGGTAAACGCAGCCACAAAAAATGATATTAGCATCTATTTGTAAACAGCTTTAATGTTTAAAGTAAAAAGGTTTAATATTGGGTGTGTCAGGCTTAATGCATTGTATTGTATGAATCTTGTGACATTGAATTGGGTAGAGAGGTATCTGAACTTAAGGCAACTGAACTTAACGCAGGATAGGACTGGATTAATTAACAGGGTTTGCATTCAGTTTATAAATATCCAGTGCTTATGATGATAATAATTCTCATCTGATCAAGTAGTTGCTTGTATATAATTACATTTTAATCTTTCTACCTGGTGTTTCTGTCTGTGTTGAAATCGCTTTCAGTTTTGGTTTTGGACATTATGAACTTTCATTCTCTATCCAATTTCTTAGCTGAAGTAATTAAGTAAAAAAATAATGGCTTAAACCAACTTCCTCAGGGGTCATAGATCATTTTTGCACTGACAAATGACCTCTAAAACAATTAACTGGTAAACAAATGGACAAAACTCCCACCCATATTTAAATTCCTTTCATGTATACCTCTTACACTGTGTTAACAGTTTAATTGTCCTTAAATGTTAATAGGTTTACAATGAAAAATGAACTAAGGACAATATAACAGTTCTCACAGTTTTAGAGAATGCAATCTTACTGCTACTTACAACTCAATATATCTATTACAGCTAAAGCATTTCTGGGACTGGTTGCCCACACTGGTTGCCGGATGTGTCCCATATGTTTTGGAAGAATTTGTTTCTGTTATAGAACATATAATGGTGGTGCTATATGATTTTACATTATTGGTCTGGAGGGTCTTTAGCTTTGTAATAGCAAAGTTTGCTCTTTCCCCAACCACATCTCCACCATATCAGCCATTTGTTAGTGTGAGTGTATGTGTGTGTACTTGTTCATGTGTAATAACCTCTAACAGCTTTATTGGGAGAAGTAGGATGAAATACTTGCAATTCATGTTGAGTCAACCCACTACAGATTCTGAGATGGCCAGTGATTGTTTTTTATGAACACAGTGGGGATGGTTTTCCTTTTTGCTGGGATGGGAGTTTGTGAAAATGGTGATTATGCCAGGATTTGCAGTGAAGGCTTGTAAGGTGGGAGAGAGGAAACAGGAGGTAAAGTCTGGAGATAAAACAGGAGAGAGGGAGAGTGCAGGTATTTGCTGTAATGAGTCGGCTCCATGGAGGACAGGGCACAGGGCCTGAGCGATCAATAGAGTCGAAGAGACGATCTGGCTCCACTGGCTCAACGAGGTTAAGATCATTCACTTCTATTTGATTTAATTCTGTTTTTATTCCTTTGCTTACTGATCTACAGCACGGAACACATAAAACACCATACAACATACTTTTTACCTTTGATACTGTTACTCTCTTGTGGAGAAACATTCACTGCCTATGTTTAACTATTAGTGGACAATGCTTGATTTTAACGGGTTCATGATGTATCACACAATTAACTTTAAGTCGTGTACTATATAATAAACTTTCAGAATATTTTAATGTCAGTGATAATTGTGCGTGTATGCAGTTAATTAGCATGCTTAATCTGATGCATAACAAATAACATATTTAGCTGTTTAAGGCCGAATTTGAAAAGGGCAACAAATTAAAATATTTATGATGTAAATAAAAACTAATGCTTATGATTTTCTTTGAAAACATCAGTGCTGTATAGACAGCGAAATGGTATGTGCATTTATTACTCATTTATTTATGTTTTGCAGAGATCTAACCCCATGACCAGCCACAAACTTACCATCGCTCAGGTTATTTCAAGGTAAGATTTTTTTTTAAATGAAATTTTCAAGTCTTTTGTGTAGTGAAGTAAGCAGCGAAATATCAATTCCAAAGCAAAATGATTTGGCAAAAAGGCATGTTCCAGGATCTCTGGATCTTTGTGTTGATGTTGTAGGGCTGATGCGGTGGATACAGCTCCACACAGGAAGTGAACACTTTTGCTGTACCGCTCCCTGTATCATTCCAAACCCTGCAGGGCATGCATCTGGCTGTCCATAACAACTACACCCAAGAGTGCTCTAGTTTATGTGCATGCCACTAGAGGCCTGAATTAGTTTCCTTTTAGGTAATTGGATTTTTTCTACCTGCTTCATTGCATTTAGTTCCCAATTTCAATTCGGTTTTGTTGGCTGCCCATCCTGCTACGGCTTCCTCCATTTCTTTAGCTTTGAGTCTTTCCTAACTGGGATCTTTTTTGCTCCTTATATATTTAAATACAAAAATATGGAAAGTTGGAAATCCAAAAAACCATTCACATACTCGTGAGCGTACCATATTCACGAGAGACCAGCTTAAAGAAACTGCAAGCTGTGCTGAGCTGTGGAGTGCTCCAGAGGAGCATAGTGGAAGCACAGTGTCTGTGGAAGTTGGAAAAGACACACACATTTGGAGCTGGGAGCTGAAAGCGAACAAATGAGTAGTTTCATACCCTGTGCTCTCTAAGACTGATAATCTCAACGCTGCTCCCAGGACAGTGTATCCTGCTCAGTCAATAATCTGTCTGCCAGGCTGGGCCTCCTTCTGCTGTTAGGATTCCAAGCACGCTGGTGCTACAATGTGGAGAAATAGCTTCTCTCTGACACGTTTTTCCTGCCCACATCGATTTACCATTGATGTACAGAAAGACAGAACCCAGCATGGAAGCCATGCATGGGACTGTCTCCATTAAGTGATTTTTGTCCTGTTCAAATGATAGTCTCTGTACTCAGTTCTCTCAACACCTATAATCCCTCTGCTTTCAATTTTTGAAAATCAGTATGCCTGCCATATCTGGATAGCACTCTCCAAATTCCTTTTCATGTCAAAAACCTTGACCATGCTGTTACAACTAGTGACATAAAGTAATAAGAATAGCTGGGCTGCAAGGGAGAGAGACTGGGAGGAGTTAGTATGTTTGATCTACCTGAATTCCTGATATAGGGTTCTAAGCCTTGTGTTGAATCAATAAAAATATGTAAATCAGTTTGCATTTGATGTTATTTCCTGGACAGAGTCAGAGAGAGACGAAAACCTCATTGGGGGAAGTCTAGGAGCATAAAATAATGTTACACACACGTGCGTAAGGGATGAAGCCCATCAAACCAAATCTCAATGAAGTACACAGACATTGTGTAAGACTTTTAGAGCATACAGGAGTAAGAGCACATTCCATTATTGTAATAATGATAATGGATAAAGTAATAAACAAACCCTCGCATTTATAATCGCTACAGTGATAAGGACATGTGCAAAACTGCAGGCTGTCAGTGATTTGGGGGACAAGGGAATTCCTGCTTAATTAAATGAAGGCAACTTGTCAATGCTGTGAAACTTATCTTTTTTCACAGGGAATCACAGAGACTTCTGAAACCTGTCTAAATTCACATGAACCAGACATCGGTGAGGTTTGAACTCTGCAGCAGCAATCCCTTACTAATGATTAAGAAAACTTTCTTGACTGCTCTTAACAACAGAGGTTTCTGTAAAGTGGAGTGAAGCATGGATTTCAAAGGGCTGCTGGCTGCAATAACAACAAGGAGAAAACTAAGTTATTACCTTTTACTGTTGTAAGTGAATTAAAAGATGTATCGGCTATGGTATTCTAGCTAGAAATTGCCTTCGGTTACCATGATCATTATTATGTGTTTATTTTGATGTCTAACAAGAAATAAAAGTAGAGGAGGGTAATTACTGGAAAATAAACATTGCAGCCTCTCCCCCCATTGTTAGAACATTTTCTTTTATTTACTCATTTAAGTCTAATTTGTATTGCGAACAACACCACCACCACCACCACCACCAACAACAACAACAACAAAAAAAGCAAGTTCTGCAATACGAACCAGTGGAATTGTGAATTCATTTGAACATTTGGTGCGAAGATTTTCCAGCTTTCTCGCCTCCTTTCAAGATTACGGACAGAATCAATCATCTGCGTGACACTGCGTTTGATGAGGGAGTGCGCTCTCCTGTTTGGGAATGTGAGGGGGACCGTGGCTGTGACTCAGGGTACTAACACTTTAGTCACAGGAGCCTAATTAAGCTCGGTTACTTGCTGCCACCTTCCTCGACACAAGGAACTCTCAGTTGCAAAATAACGCGAGACACTGCAATTTGCTTCACGATGGCGACCGCCAACCGACTACAGCTGCAACGTTTTTCTCCTTGATGTACTGTAACTAAATAATGCAACGCACTTGTCGCCCGTGACACTGGAGGATGCAGGAAGTGTGGCGAAACGGGGGTGGTACTGGAATAATAGCACTCATGCATTATTATCTCTGTCTAGTTTGCGTTCGGCTTTATTTTGTTTTGGTTGGCATCCTATCCCATTAACTGTGACAAAGCCCACCATGCCGGCGGGGAAGGGGATGCTGTGGAGTCTAACACTATTAACATAATGGAGGAGTTGTACTGCATTTTCTATTTACTGTTCGCCCGCATATCTTTACGCCTGCCTCCGCAATATAATGAGTTCTGATTAGTGATATTGACTTCCCAGATAAGGGATGCCTTTTGAAGTGGCGCCGGCACTGTCTTTGTTCTCGGCTGGGGTGTTATTTCATGTTTGGAATGTAGCCGCTTGATCATCTTTTTTTTTTTCCTCCTCATGGATCATGCAGATTAATTCCTTACTCGTTTTTTCATATGTTAGTGTCATTTTGGTTTCTCATTTAATCCTGACTGTTTTTATGATCAGTTACAAAAAGAGGAACCACTGCCTCCACTTCTGCTTCTGTCAAAAAACTTTGCTATCTTGGTTTAACATCAGTTTCAGTTCTAAAACAGCTTTGATTTGAACTTTGGTATGTACACAAATATGTGCGTACAGTATGTGGTATATGTGCTTATATGCATAGATGTGTGTATTTGTGTGATGTGTCTGCACACTGTATGTATGTAATTATGTGCATACATATATGGTGTGATTGTACACATGCATAGATGTATGCGTAGATGTATGCATGCTTGCATTGTGATGTTTTGTGTATGTTTATAGATGTGTACTTGCAGGTAAGCCATTAAGCATACCTGTGTAAATGTGTGCATTCCTGTCGGGTAGGTATTCATGTGCGCAGATGTTTGCATGTGGCCATGCTCCGTGTGTGCATGTGTGTATATGCTCCTGTGCGTGTGGTGGCGCAAAGCGTGCATGCCTGTGTGGGTGTTTCTGATGACCGTGACACAGGCTTCCTCATGTCCACTCTCTGTATGGAGTTACAGCTGGCACTGGAGTGCAGGCCTGGTGCTGTCTGTCAGGCGGGGGCGAAGCCGGCAGTACCTCCGGCCAGGGTGAGGTCTCCTTCTTCTGCCTAGAGCTACAGCAGGATTGTTTTGTGCGGGGACAGCTGTTGCAGCCCGTCAGCTGGCGGGCCAAAAGGCCACGGCTGTGTCAGGCTGGCAGGACTGTGGCCCCCTGGGAGCAGTAACGTGACACTGTCCGGGGCGCAAGGGGGGGAAATTACAGGCTTCCTGTATCACTGTCGCCAGGAGGAGGAGAAAAGCCCTCTACCCTTCCCTCCCTTGGAACTCCAGGAATGCCTTCTGGCACCTTGAGTCCGCATGAATGATTAACAGTCCAGCAGAAATTTAACATTTCTGACACAGTGGACACGGCTTTCTGTGTTGTCTCCAAGGGTACAGAAGCTTGCATCCAAAAGCCAGGAAATATAGGCAGTTTCAGAACAGAGATATTTTCTTGTGCCCTCTGTGCAAATTGTTACCTTCAAAATTGAGGCAAAGATACAGGCATTTTAGCCATGATTTGCGTAATCCTCCCACAAAATTGAGGCGGTCATCCATGTATATGTTAGCACGCTCAAGGTTGTGCACATGCCAATGAAGACAATCAGAGCAGTAATTTGAATAAAATACATGGACAACTACCAACATTAATCACAACAAATAACACAAAAGGAGCGTGAAATCACTTTGGACTGACTGCGAGGGATTTGAAGAGTGCTGATTGTGTCCTGCCCGGTCTCACAGAATCGCTGCGCTCGGCCTGTGTGATGTTGTTTCTAAATGGGTTTGCATGCCCTTTATTTTCTCAGTCAGGCTTCCCCGCGCCCGCCCATGAACTGAGGTCGCAGCTGTGTGCGTGTGTGTTCATCTCTGCGGCAGTGCTTACATATGATTGATTCAGCCAGGCACAAACAATTAAGGGAAAAATAAGGGTTTCGCATTTATGGCGTGGCATTAATGGCGTGGCATAAAGTGTCCCTTCCTGGAAATGACGGCGCTTATTCAACATTACTCCCGTGAATGACAACCTCTGATTATTCTAATGGTGTCATTGAGCTTAATAAGGAAACTGACACCTCGCCCCTCTGATGTCATTGCCGACTGTTTCATATGAAAGTCTAGTCTATGTGCAAACACATAATAGGTGAAGATTATCCATGGATTACTCGAGCTCTTTGCCAGTGGTGGAACAGGGCCGCTTAGGACCAGTGCTGAGTAGCACTGAACTGAGGTTTACAGGGTGTCTATGCTAACAGGCCGCTCTGATAGCAGCTCTTAAAAATAGACCTCAGTGTCCTCGTCCCAATCCCTGTCATCTAGTGTATTAGGATCATCCAGGTGTTTGGGCTTTATTGGATTGTGTGGCCTTTAAAAACACCCTTTATGGCCTCAGGAGCGCAGTAAAATTTCCAGGAGGCACTTATAAAAGAAATAAGCCATCATGACTAACAATATTTGCTATGCAGTGTTCCTCATGCACATCCTCTGGTCTGCTTGGCTTTGTATCCTGCGTGTAAATTAGTGTGAGAATGACTTGTGCTGTTATCAACACCTCGGGCCTCAGAGGGAATAAGATCTGTCTCCTGTCACCCAGCGTTTGTGTGCCCCCCCCCCACCCCTCTTTATCACTGGACGCTAATGTTTCTTATTAAAAGGCACTTAAATCAGAATGAGATTATTTAAAGACACTCTTCACAGCTCCAACAGGACATTTGGCACTTCCATTTTTTAATTTAATTTAAAGCTTTTTATTGTTTTAATTTGCATTTGTTAGTGTTATTATTTTGCTTCTGGCAGGCATACTTACTTAATTAAAGACTTGTGTTGCAGAAGGCTTATCAGAGCAGTGTTGCATCTCCTCATATAATACAGCCCAATATTTAATTTCCTAGACTGACAAAACCTGGAGCCAGCAAAGAGAGGGAATTCTGGATTTTGAAAAGGACTTGCGCATATGCCAGTGTGCTATGCTGGAGCTGGAAACTCATTATTTCTTAACTGCGAAGGAGTGAGATTCTGTTACTGTACATTGCAGGGACAATATGGCAGCTGTGGTTGGCACACTTTGTTATTTTAAATAAATTTCCTCTTCATGCCTCATCTCTGTGGTAAATTGCGTGGGTTGATCCTGTTCACGGTCTGCTGCTTGCCAGGATATTGGTATTAATTGTGAAACAAGTTCCTCTCGTTACTTATCCATTCATAAAGGCAAGCTCCTTTATTCTATTTCTCAGGCCACTGTGTAATACTCTGTGGCAAATGTTATCATTAGTATCATCATGACTGTTGATTTTTGTAAAGGTCACTGCATCTGCCTTATCGTGGTTTGAGAAGAGTGCTCTGTGTGAACGTATGGAGGCAGAGACAGGATGTCAGCTGTGACAGAGGAAAAGCATGGGTGATTGTCCATTTGCACACGCGGTTAATCTTTTATGCCTTTGAAAAGTAAGTAATTAAATTATTTAACAGTGTTTACACATTGCTATCCAAATTGCGTTTAAGAAGTGATAGTATAAAAAATACCTTAGGGCACTGAGGCATATACTTTTATGCCTCAGTGAATCTGCCTTGGTGTCTCTTCTCCTCGTCTTCCTTGGCATTTCAACATTTACATGCTCTGAAAAGACTCCACCCCTGCTGATATGACATGGTTCTAAATCAGAAAGCTTTTAACAATGTCTAAAAGCTTTCCATTTTAAACTAGGGCAGACCAAAGCCCTACATTTTAGCTAATTCCTGTGTCCGCTGTCCTTTAATGCATAAACACTGAACAGAGTTCAAAGAATCCATCACTGACATTATCTTTGGAGTGCCATGTACAAAAGGAAATCATAGTCCACTCACATTATTAACATGTCAACTTTTGCTGGGAAGAAAACTCACAATGTATTCACAAACCCTCTAATTTCTTTTTTTGTTGAGCATGTAAGTCAGTAACTGAGACACTTCCTCTCATAGCCCTGCTTCTATAATGTAGCCTGTTTCTGTCCTTGTCTGGTGTATCCACTTTTGCACTTTCGTAAATAACTTTCCATAACACGAACATCGAATTGACTGACCACAGAGGAGCATCTTGAATGTGAATGAGATATGCAACAACAAACTTCCAATTGTCAGGCACTTTTCATTTCAAAATGCAATTACTCATCAAACTCTGTCACTGATTGCTTTGCTTAGGATTTTTGTTTGGGCTTGGTAAATTACGTTTGCGCCCAGCAAATTAAAATGTATTATGCATTGAACGGAAGACTCCGGATTTCCATTGCCCTTGTTTGATTTACAGTTTGTTTTGATTAAGAATGTGTAGCTCTTCACTCTGCATTGAGTTATCATTACGAAGACACACCAGCGTTGAAGATTCTCCTAAACTGAACACTTTGGCAGTGTGGTTGGTCAAAGAATACCACTATTTTTATTACTAATTTAGTATTCATAGATCAGAATTCTCTGTATTGTTAGGAGCCCTTATGGCCCTTTTGAACCAAATGCATTGTTTCCATTGTCACCATCACTGGCTTAACAAGAATTTTCTTGCATCATACAATATTTTTAACCCATTGATACCAGCTTTGTTATTTTCTTTTGAGGGACAGATACAGTTGTGTGGGTCAAATTTGTTACTATTCACTATGGATACAGTCTCTGCATGGAGTAATTGTGGCACTGATGGTTCTTCTGTATTTCTGTAGATACCTGTGTTACGCTTAGCGTCATGCAGTTTGCCACGTGCTCCTTTCCATCCTTGAAGGTGCCAGCGAGCGGCGTGATGACTGTGTGCTTGAGCGAGAGGAGGTCCATGACCGACACCCCAACCCATGCGTGGCGCTCTGGTCTGGGATGTCCGTCTTTCCGCCAGTCTGCAATAATGTCAGTCTGTGTAGTGTGTGTGTATGTGTGTGTGTGTGTGTGTGTGCGTGTGTGTGTGCATGGCAATGCGCAATGGAAACGGGGGGCTCGGGCATAACTGCTTGCGCTACTGCCACTGCTGTCAGACTCCCTCGCAGTGCTGTATGTCATCGGGACGGAGGCTGGCGTGAAGTGGCCGCGATATGGATCGGGAAAAAGGAGCGGGCCATCAATAAGAATGAAGCATGGCTTCTTGGCTGACACGCGACTGCTGTTGTGACTGGAGCCGGCGTGATCTGCATGGCAGCGCGGAATGGGCACTCCATCAACACGCGACCCCCTGTTCCGCAGATGGATGCCTTCCGTCCCGGGCCCGCCCCGCTAGCAGGCATGTTGCGGCACATTCCGGAAACACAGCTGAGGGAGGCTGTTTTCAGGCTGCGGGGGTTCTCCGCTATTGTCTGTCATCCCCCACCCGACGTCTGACTATGCGCATGTATTTTTCTCTTGATTCTGGAAGGGGGCGTAATTTGATGGATTGTACGGCAGAGGTATTTCATCGATTGATTGAGTACAAACCTTTTTCATATCTGACAGGCAAATTTAGTCTTGCTTGCTCTTTTGAATATTTTGCCTTATAGAAGTAGGGGTGATTGGCAGGTAGCTGTATAGCTCCTTATTGCAGCTCTCGGCGGTTGGATATTTCGTTATTGCTTTGATCCTCTCTCACTCATTCACAGGGTTTAGTATGCCGTGAGTTGCACTTTATTTGAGGACAGCCTGAAAACACAGAACTTAGACTGAAAAAAGGAAAACAAACAAAAAATCATTGCTCTGATAATGAAAGACAACAAAAACTAATGTGGCCATAACACCCAACAAAATGTAGAAAGTAGAAAAAATATGAATTCTCTTTCAACCTGCGGCAGTCCCATATTTCATATTCACAACTATATTGAAGCCCTACTTCATTTCCTTCTTCTTACATATGATATACCATACGTTACAGGAATCCATAAGGAAACTAAGGGTTTGTGGTTGCATGTCTCTGTTAACACCATGAATTTGTTTTAAGAATGTGGGCTACTTAAATCAAATAATTGCACTTTTGTCATTTGTCACATTTCGTGTCAGATTTAAGCAGACCTGGAGAATACTTTCCATCTGTAAATAGCCATACAAGCAAACATGAGTGTAAAAATCAACAAGCAGAAGAAAGCAAAGCAAAAAGAAAAACAAAATGTCTGACTCTCTCTCCTTTGTCTCATTTCTCCTGACAGTCAAGCACAAATTTGGTCAAGCTTCCTCATCCTTTGTTTCTCATCTTGTTTAGACTTCTCTGTGTCTCTGTGACAAATATTTGCATGAGAGAAAGGAGAGGAGAGGCATGAGAGAAAGAGAGAGAGGGAGAGAGAGAGGGATGTGCTAACAAAGTTTCTCTTTATTCCTCGGCCCCTTGTGGGTTGGCTCTGTGTTGTCTGGGCAAGTTTGGGATTCCAATCACATTCCCCCCTCTTTGGAAGGTCAGAGAGAAGAATGGGAGACATGTTGGCATTGCTCTTTTGAAAGAGAATGAAAAAAGAGAAGGGTCAGCAAGGGTTGGATGCTTGGAGGGGGGGCTGAATTGGGGGGTGGGGCAGAACGAACTAGAAGAGTGGAAAGTAATCAGGAAAAAGTTTCCATTCAAAACAGCTCTGAAGGATTTCTCTTGAGGTGGTCTTAATCATCTTCATCCCAAGGCCCACCAACAGCACTCAGAGTCCCCTGACCTGGCCTGATGTGTCTAAAGATGAGTGGCATGTAAAGAGCTTTGCTGTGATAACCCACCAGTTCTTCCTTTACTTATATCACTGTGTTTCAAAGTTTCCTCACAAAGGCAATGACAAGCTAATGAAGAAGCTGATCCATTGATCAGTTTGAAATGTACTTAGGCATGGGTTTGTATCTGCTAAATTTGAAGCAGATACGAGTCCGAAGGTTGTCATGTTGCTGTGGGCCTATGGCTTTGCTCTGGGGAAAATCAAGATATGAAAACACATTTAATCTTTCTGTTGTGCCCATTTCTTCTACTTTTTGTTTTCTGGTTGCAGTCACCTTTACTTCTGAATATTTAGAAGTCACCTTTATTTTATCAATAGAAAATAATACATACAGATAAAAAAAGACTAATGGTGATCTCTAAACCCACTCCACTACATCACTTCTTGCAGTATGCTACATGTTGTGACCATGCCCACCTATTGTAGAAGGCCACATTTCAAACTGTAAAGCAAAAACAAAAACAAAACAATTATCTACACTCCTCCCCATTCCTGAACACCCAAAAGAGTAGTGGAAATCTGCAAGTCTATTTTAATACATAGGACACATATTCTATCCTTGCAATTTGTTTCTATTTGTTAGCTGTTTTGAGATTGCAGCCAGAGTAGAAGGCAGAAATAGTAGACATAGAAAGCAAGACAAAGCAAGAGAAGAGTGTGGAAGTTTCTGTTGAATTTCATGAGGGTTTTTTTGTTTGTTTTATTTATTGTTCAGAGCACATATACAATGAGGAGCGAACAAATTGTCAAACGGGAGTGAACTCAGTGTTGAACGAGATAGCAGGGCTGTCACATCAATTGGACACAGCAGAGTTCAGTGCATACAGATCCGGTTATTGTGGTTGCAGCGGTCCATGGAAAAGAGGAAAGTCTCATGGAGCAAGCTGCGGAATGTTGCTCTGGTCACGTGAAGCCTAGGCAGCTTGGAGATACTCATTCACTCATGTTGTGTTTCTCTCCACTTTGCCTCATTCCTATCCATTGCTGTGCAAGACTGTATCTCAAGGAGGACAAAGACCAAAGAGGAATCTGCCATTTGTGTGTGGACCCCCCCCAAATCTGCTCAGTGCCAGCTCCGCTCCACCAGAGAGGTCAAGGATGATAAGAATGAACATCAAAGACTTGTGACTTCACAGGGTTGATCTGTCCAAGACCGAAAACCAAATGTCTTCCATGACTTAAGTATTCATATGCAAGTGAAATGGAAATGACCTTCACATCAAGGTTATTCAAATGCATTGACATTCTGAGCAGGTGTAAATTAATGGAGATGTGCTGAACAGCAGAGGTATTGGGGGTACTGAAGGATCCTCACTGATGTAGAAAAACTGATTATTGAGCTAATATGACTGGATGACTTTCATGTAACTTTGTCAGATGCTGTCTTGGTGTCCTATTAGAAAAGAAGAAAAGAAATAAAAGATATTTGCTAACTATGTGTTTTCAGAAGAACAATTTTCTACCTCACTTATTGCATTATAAAATGAAACACAGGTTTAACTAAAGTGTGTGTGTTTTTTTACTCCTAGTTTTTCCCACACAGAGAAGATGCTTAAGAGTACACTATTCAAAAGACATACGATATTTTATCAGACTTAAAAAAAGCAATGATGTCATTTGTCTGGCATATTGATTTTGTTTCATTTGACCAGTGAGGTTCAATAGATTGGTGCACTGTAAGTAATGTTAAAAATCCAGAAGGTGCATGCTAGTTCCTATTGTGCTTATAAAAACAGCCTACAGAGAGATTCTTTGGATCCGACAGTGTTAACTTTCCTGTCAAAAAACATTCCATTCCTTCTAGGTAAACTTCAACAGGAGTCAAGGTACAGTTACCGTATCTGAAAGACCAAACAACCTCTCAGCAAAATCATAGCTTAGGCACAATGAAAAAAAAAAGGTTCAAATAGAACTGCACCTCGCACACAAAGCAAAGCGTAATTTAAATTCCTTGCTGAAACGTAGAGGGGTGTTATGGCTGTGTAATTTCCATTGTGGCCTCTCCCTCATTTTTCTCTCAGCCTTCTGCTGTGCCCATCTGAGCACAGCCCAAAGTGCAGCAGGCAGGTTATCGCATTACTCGGCAGCACACTGTTCACGGCATACATCAACACAAATAAATAAAGTACCTTAAGTGCTTGCAGTTCAAAGAGGTTTTAACCACACAAACCGAAGCTGCTCCTACTGTAATTAAGAAAAGCGTTGGCGGAATTACCATTTTTATTTTTGCAAGGCAGCACATAGTGGAGGGGAATGAATAAACAGGTCAGGCTTTTTTAAAGGGCAAACCATTAACTCTTAATCATTCAGTCATTCATGCTCACGATCCTCTCACCAGTGACCCTGCACGGGGGCTGCTCTTTTGACCTGCTGGTGGCATGAGTGACGGGCCCAGGGTCTGGGGAAAGGCGGCGGGCGGGGTAAGGGCCTTGAGGTAGCCACCCTCACAGTTGTATCTTGTTCCTTCACTCCCAACAGCGTCGATAATAAGCTTGTTGTGACCGCAAGCCTTCAGCATTTCCATAGCGATATCACAGCTTTCCCACAGCCTCTCCCACTCTCTCAGAAAGTCAGTTTCTTCTTCAGCTCAGGGGAAACAGGAGTGGTTTGGTGCGATGAATCTCTTGCTGATGATGTTAGTCCTAGGTTTGCTGGCAAAGGTGTAGGTGTTATTTTATTTTTTTTAGCAGTATGCACAAGTGATAGAGCCATCTTATGAAAAAATCTTTGTTGGTAAGCATTGCCTCTCACTTGTCCTTTACTTGGCTGATTGCGTTGGTGAAGCATAAGGCCTGAAATTCTCAGCACTTTTTGGTGCGGTTGCTATGAATGGCAGCCACATCCACACTTTCGGGCTCTTTGTTCCAGAACGCCTCCCAGTCCAGGCATGTGGCCCGTTTCCTTTGTTTTCAAAGAGCACAATGTGATCATTGACTGCCTCACTGAATCTTGATTGCAAGCATATTAAAACCACTAGAGACTGAGACGAGTATAGGCGACCAGACAGTTGGCTATGGAAATCCATCCACTCTGCCATGCCAGTTGGACTTAAATGGATGCAGTCCAGAGCTCTCTCCCCAGCTTCTACATGTAAAATCTTGGTCAGCCATTGGTAGTCAGCTTTTGAGCGTATCAACATCGTTGCACGCTACATAATTCCAAACCACCATGCTGTGAAACATTGCCACCATCTTATTGGAACTATAACCAGAACAATGTAGCAATTTGAAATAGTTTGGAACAACGAGCTAGCTAGTTGCTGCAGCTGAAAGTTATGTGATGTCTCGCTGAACTTTTGCATTGTTCATTCTCTACCTGCCAGGCATTCTTCTATTGATTTTTCAAATTTGAATACAAACGCAACATGCAGTTCTCAAATCACTTCCGATTCATTATCTATAAAACGATGAATACCCTATATTCTAACTGTATATGTCACTAACTAATGTATGTATAATCATACATGTAGAAAGTGTAGTGTGTGAGATTTGGATTTAATTTCTTGATTTTCAAGATAGAACTGCTAAACATGAGATTAGCATAAGGTTGAACTGTTACGCTTCACCACCTTCCCAATATTTAGCTTGTTTTGCCCAGATTCAAAACCTTTAAGGAAAAGACTGATGGACTGTCCTCTGGGACAGGTTTTGCTGTAATTAATTCCAATTACTGCCCCAGTATGGCTAGCGGAGGACCTTTGGGTTGATATGCAGTGGACTTTCCAGCTCTAAAAACAAATTCTAAACCTGGTGGTAGCTAACAGGGAACAAACTTAAACCTGCCACTTCAATTCCCTGCCTGTGGTGTGGTGTTGGGGTTATGCACACAGGAGAGAACATGCCCGTACAGATTGAAGTAGCTGCAGTGTTGTTTGCATCCTATTATGACTGGTTTTACTTTGGAATTTATGACTGAGGAGGTTGTACAGTGAGCAGAGGAATGCAAGCAGTTGTTTTCAGCCAGTGGAACTTGCATTAACCTTGAGGTTCAGTGGCACAGGCTGCTCTGTTTGTGTAAAAGGCAAATAGCTGAGATTTTTGCAGTGAAAGCCGATGTTCCTCAGAGGGCGCTGACAAACTCACTGGTGGACTGAGGGGATTTGGTCATTCTAAACCACAGTGAAAAAAGGAAATAGACAGAGAGAGAGATAGAGAGAGATGAGGAGAGAAGACACATGGAGCTTTTGTCAGGAGTTTGTATGAAAACATCGCGCTGCTTTTGAGGTTCAAGGAAAGCAAAATGAGAATGGTGACACGCAAACTGGGTCCTTATCAGAAATTTCTGAAGACAGAGCTCACACATGTATGCTTACTTAGCTGGAGGATGAAGTCTTCACAAG
Source organism: Megalops cyprinoides (assembly GCF_013368585.1). NCBI lineage: Eukaryota > Metazoa > Chordata > Actinopteri > Elopiformes > Megalopidae > Megalops > Megalops cyprinoides. The sequence continues at coordinate 29,554,108 of NC_050588.1, read as the reverse complement.
GCCAGATGAAGACTATTATATAGAAGGCACACCATATTGACTGTAAGCCTCTCACTGAGGGAGGGGGCGTTACCATATGGATTTAAAAATAGATGACTGTCAAAGATGTGAAAGGCAGGGATGGTAACAAAAAATAATTTCGGTACCAGAAAATAAGCTCAATTTCAAACATATCCCAGATGCTGTATGTTTGAAATGTATGACTACTACCAGAGATGGAAAACCCCAGCTTCAGAGAGTAAAAGCCCTACCATGTATTTGTTCTAGCCATTCACCAAACAAGATGATTTAACTAATTAGCTCCTCTACCTGGCCGAAGAGCTGTGCTAATTAAATTCAGCTGGTGTAGTGCATAGGTGGAACAAATATGTGGCAGGACTTTTATTTTCTGACGCCGGGGTTTTCCGCCTCTGACTACTACCATGTATTAAATAACATAGCAAATGGACTTGGCACGAGGAAAACAATTTGGTTGATGTTGCACATATGGAACAGGAAGCTATCTGGAAGCTGTGTGCAGGAGCCTCCCTTAAGGATATGAAGTACAGGAGGAAGGCAATTTGATGTGGCCCTTACTACAATCTGAGTTATAGGTAAAGAGAAAAGGAATTCTGAGAGCTGCTCAGGTCAAAATCAAATTCTTTACTGCACTTCAATGTAAACGGCTCTCAATCCTACATGTTTAACAAGATGGAGGGGAAAAATTTTAAAGAGATGAACTTGGCTGTAGCGGTACAGTGCCTTTAGAAAAATACATTCCTTTCATTTTTGAGGAATGCAAATCAATCTTGAGACATTTTTTTCGCCTTTGCCACTTTGATATTGACCTGCTGTTGAATTGAAGGGAAAGGCCATTTGGAAATTCAATTTCCTTCCCTCCTGGGGCATTGAGGCGGTCAGCAAAACCCCGCGGGAATCTGTTCACCATTTTTCTTTTTCTTCAAATGCATTCAATAGTAATATGTGCAACGTGAGTAAGAACCACCTCTAAAGCCAGGAAATATTGTACATATGTAATGCTAAGAGGGATTTCAGTTGCGGCACACTTTTCTTCTTTAAAAATGTATGGGTTGAGAAGAGTTATTTTGTGTTCAGTTTGGAAGACCAAGCTACACTAATTATACAGCGACTTCATCCAGCTAAGAATTCTATCCTGTCTTTTGCCTGCTTCCTTTAGTCGGGAGGAAAGACTAAACAGTAAGTGTGTGTGTGTGCGTGTGTGTGTGTGTGTGTGTGTGTGTGCACGTGTGCTTGCATGCAGGCATGCATGCATGTCCATATCTGTGATTATAGGGAGGATTGTCTCACATATCAAGGGTTTCCACTCGTGGAATTGCTTACATGATAGCGAGATTATTCCTCAGGGTAAGACTGCAGATGAATATCACACACAGCAACCCATTTGCTCTGCAAACACCTAGAGTTTTCCCCCATGTTCTGAGGATTCTTGAACATGCACACAATGCAGTTCCGCTTATTTTATTCGTGTCTTTGATATTCACCATTTCCTTTCATCTATATCACCCAGTGTTCTTTAGAGCATCTGGCAGAACATGGACATATATCTTCCCTCTGTGTTCTTTAATAGATCTGCCCACAGACTCAAAGGAAAAGGCAAGGGCAGATTTTATGTGACAAAATTCTCCTTGCCACCTGTATTTTTAGACGCTGATGTATTTTCAGAAAGAGGGGAATGTAATGCACAGTTCCCCTGTTTTTGCTCTCCCTGTAGGGGTGCGGTGGTGTGCTGATCTCTTCATTTGTTGTGTAAACAGTGCATTAGCATCTCCTTGGGGAGCAGGGCTGTGTTCTTCCCACAGTTGACAGTCATATTAAGTGCATAGAAACAGCTTTTGCCTGACGGTCAGTGAATGCTGGGAAGCCTGTCATGTGTATGGCCTTGTTCCAGGTGTTGAGTTCCCCTATCGTACACAGGGGGTGTCTGTCCAGCTGTCTGGGACAAGCCAAGCTATGTACATGAGGCAGAAAGTGAAAGAACGTGTTCATCATGTGTCATTTTAAGGAAACTTTGAACATGTAATGGTTATTTCCTCAGAGAAATGGCTCATAGCCACAACCACCAGGGACAAACAGACAAACATGTGCTCTCCTCCAAAACACATGCTAAGTTTTTTTCACACTACGGTGCCCAATGCAATGCGTGCCCAGACATGAGTCGGTGGTAGACACTTTTTGCATGGCTTAACATAGGAGAACCATGGGTGACGAATGGAACACGGGCTATAGAGCTCAGCTTGCATTTCAAAATGCCAGGATGTGTACCTTTTTTGACAAATAGTGAGACTGACACACTAGAGTAGTAAAGTAGTCTTAATGTAACAGCAGTTACTGTAATTAATGATGATGATAATGATGGTGACAACCATGGTGATGTACATAACTATTACATTACATTACAGTATGGATAATTGTGTGTGTGTGCGTGTGTTTGTGTGTGTGTGTGTGTGTGTGTGTGTGAAGGGTGTGTAGCCTCCCAGACAGACTACGTTTTTGTAATACCTCCTTGCACCGGCATTGCCAACTTCATCAATTACATGGTTTTTACTGTCATACCTCTGCCCTTTGGGCCATATATCTCTTTCAGATAGTTGTTTAACACAGAGAACTGTCCATCTGGCTTGGACATTACAGCTGAATCAGCCCAGTCAAAGACGGCTTGATCAGCTTTTGCATGCATGTGTAAGAGGAAGTCCTCTGGGCTCTGTAGGAGGCTTCTATTCACATGCAGGAAAACAATGATGGCCAGCACTTAAAACAGAGAAATAGACAGGGAGAGAGAGCAAGAAAAGAGAAGATGAGACCATGCTGACCAGCAGAAGCCTGCATACAAATGGAATTGTTTAGGATTAGGAATGTGAATCTTTAAAAAAAAACTTTCCCTGTCTTATCTGGGCTTTTAGGATTAGTGTAACATTGGCCTTATACAATGCTTAACATCACTCAGGGAAGGTCAGTCTCCAACTGTGAAAATGATGAAAATACGGATTTAGGCCTCTTTGTTCCCCCCCCTGGCTGGTGATCGATTTTGCAGAAAGAATTCCCCAAAACAAAGGTTTGAGAAAGGCCAGGTCCTTGAAGGGTGGAGAGGTAGACATGGGAACCCCACTCTGGGTCAAGCAAAGGTTTGAAAAAGGCCAGGCCCTTGAAGGGTAGAGACTCAGACATTGGAAACACCGCTCATGGTCAAGCAGCTGCTGTTACTGAGGCTTAATGCATGACAAACAAAAATTGCTGGATCACCAGATTCAATTCAGCACTTTAAAAATGGCATGAGATTGCCACCACCAAATATTAATAGCCACAAAAACAATAACAAACAAACAGAAAAAAAAACATTGTTGCCAAGATCTTAATTGTGTTTCGGCAAGACTCACCTTGAAAAGCCTAGAATTAAATATTAGAAAAAAATGACATATGCTACAACACTTTTGCTGGCCCAGTTTCCTTTATGCTAATGCAATTAAACACTGAGATGAAAAATTGAAGAGGCATGCTGATGAGTATAATAAGGCACTCCACTATCATGACACTATGAACGAATGACACTGTGAGGAAGGTAGGTAAAATTCTGAAGAAAATGGAGGTGGGCAAGTTAACAAATTTCTCTATCAATAAATCCATTCATTTAATCTATTCAATTCAACATTTGTGTGCTGTGCAAGAAATGATTACAGCACTGTGAGGGAAAACGGAACTGCAGTACAAGAAAATGTAAGAGTGTAGTAGTGTCATAAAGAAGTGCAGGAGTGCATTTCAGGACAGAAATCTGCAATGTTATCCTAAAGCAATTTTCTTCACCAAAAGAACAATGTGATAACAAAAGATGCACTTTTTAGTCATGATGAGTCTCTGTGCCCTGAAGGGAAAAAATCAGTTCTTTTTATGCCCTTCAAATTCTGTGATAATTGTTTCAATCATCGCTGTTTCTTTAAATAATTTTTCTTTTCATGATTATTTCTGTAAGCCGTTCACATGCTGTAAAATACCCTCTTTTGTGCAAACATTATGGTTAACATTTTTGACAATGTCTACCACATGGCATATTTGTCATTCCAAGGGAGTTTTATTGCCCTTTACTCAAGAGCAAGATGGAACTGCTAAACATGGAATTTGCGCAGGGGTGAAATATCAACAGTGTAATTTCCTCTCATAGAAACTGGAGGAAAGAGAAATACCAGCTTTCTTCGAGCTCTAATTCATTGATACCATGGGACACCCTATCTAATCTTTGTAAGGTGAGAGAACATGACAGATGTGGTAGTTTGCGCAGTAATAAAGGTTTTAATGACATTTTAACATTTTTTCAGTTTAACTTTCCCCAGGCATAAACATCTCAATGTAAATGTAGAGCATTTATAGCAACTAAATTAATTTGCCATCTTTCTAATTAAAGAATGAATTCATTTCCCAATGCAGTGTATCACTGTGTCATAATTATATTCCTTAGAACTAAGTGCGGGGACAATTCCTACCATAGATTCCCTTCTGAAAGAATACTGCTGTGATTGAGCTGGTGGTCTGTGTAGTAAATTTTATGGTTCAGGTGACATTCTTTTATTAATCTATTGCCTTGGGCCTTCCGATACATCTCACCGGACTCCCTGCAGATTATGACTGTTATTAATATAAGAGATGCAGGCTAATCTTCTCAATAGTACTCTTGGTTCAAATTGCACAGGATTCTGCTTTGCATGGAGTCAGAACATATGGAGCTAAAATCAACTGCTGCTGCCAGCTCCTCCCATTCTAAGAGGGCTGGGCCTTGTGGATGCTCAGAGCTCAGCAGGGTCCTTGGCTGAATGGTGCCTTATATAAAACTGGTTATTGTTTAACTTAATTGCATCCACCTCCCTGTTCTCCTTCACAGGAAGGAATGGGACACTTGAAAGACTACACCACCCTCCATTTCACCCATTTCCTCATCTTCGCTGCCCCACTGGGCAGACTCCCCCCCCCCCCCCCTTTCAGAAAACTTGCTGCAAAGAGCAACAGGTTCACACAGTTCAGCTGCTGTAATTCCACCAAGCAATCTGTTCAGACCCATATGTTAGCCTATCAGTTCGTCAGTTGTGTGCAGCTGCCAGTCACTGATACTCTGTATGTGTGGCTTTTTTGAGAGATCACCCTCAGAATCCACCCCTCACCTCATTCAACCCTCAAACCCACTTTACGGTCAGAGGAGGACTCTGCTGGGCGGGAGGGGCGGTCCCATGCGAGGACAGGACAGGGTGCAACGGGCCACGGAGGACATTATTTACAATTAATCGGGAGAGATGTGCGGGAATGCGAATGGGGCCTGCCTCACATCATTAGGCCTGCGGGTAGCGCGGCGGCGGCGGGCCGCCTGAGGATGGGTGCCATCAATCTGAGGGGCGGAAGCGAATGACGGTGGGGGGGGGGGGGGTGGGTTAGGGACAGGAGTGGGTGCCGCTGCTCAGCCTGCTGCGAAATGGAGATGGAAATGGTTGGAGGACACTCGAGCAGCAGAGAGGATCCTTCTCAGATGCAAACGACCGGGCTTTTTGAAGTGCCGCCGAAGATGTGAAAGCACTCAGGAATATTAGTTACGGCTCTAGATTTGTGTTTCTCTTCCGTGTTTTTTTTTTTTTTTTCTTTTTCTGTGCTGGAATGCTGCCAATGGGATTGATCATAACCAGTTTTTTTTTCTTTTCTGAGAGTGGTCGTGTCATCTCTCAGTGTTAGACAGAACCCTGTTCTGTATAAGGAAGATTTTAAACATTTTTACCGCTAGCTACTCAGCCACTAATCTTGATTATGCAAGATAGCAACAAACCATAAGGGAGGATACACAAACAGCATAAAGTCAGGAACCTTTGCATTGGTAAACTAAAATATTTGATTATATGAATGTTTAGGTTTCCACATTTTTAATTGACAGAATATTTGTTCAGAGCACATGACATCATGAGAAACATACTGGGCTCTCTTGTGATTTGGCCTAACTGCTGTCTCTGTACCAGGAGCGTGGTGGTAAAGTGTGCTTAGCAGGGAATCTGTTTTGGCCAGAATAAATTCTATGTCCATAGCACCCACAGTTTTCAGCAGATGACCACGTTCTGCCTTCTGTCACTGATAGGGAGTCAAGCCGAATAAACAAACCAAAGCCTTATACAGATGGACAGGAAAATTCCAGCAAACTCTGTTTATGAGCAAAAGATGTAAGTTTGTCTCCCTGGGCAAATGGTGTCTGCTGCATTATTCTAATTAACGCAAGATTGGGTGTGTCACTTTACTAATTTTACTAGCTATGCCTCGTAAATCAATACATAAAAACTATGGCAGCAAATTACCTAAAAAAAAAAGACAGCTGGGCAAAGAATGGGAATTGAATGCCTTGCTGTGGTGTGAAAAAGTCAGAACAAGCCTCCAGCTTGGGTAATTGCCCCTGCTCAGAGCAGAGTTCATGAACTCTGCTTCTGGTGAGAGCTCACTCGATTGTTTCTTAGTTGTCAGCCTAATGCACTATACTAAGGAGCCTGGAATTTTTTTTCTCTGTATGCTTAACTCGTCACACTTGAATTGCTCTTCGCTTTTATTTCAGGCACGCTGCCTTTGCGATTGCCTTTCATACCCTAAAGGAACACACTCATTAGCCACAATGCTTTCAGCAAAGCTGTGCAAATACATTGCAGAGATGCCCGCATTGACCCAGTGATTTGAATATAAATTCTGCAAATCTTTTTGTAAAACACTAAAATCTGAAGCAAATATGTTGGCAAATTACCTTTGCATTAGATCTGAATATACAGAGACCCAGATAAAATAAATCAATACAAAAAACAGAAAAATCCAACACCTGATCATAGGTAACATTTGTGAGGTGGCTGATGTAACATCACCTTTTTTGTGCAAATTCCTCCCAAATAATTGAAATTCCATTTGATGTCTATTTTAAGGGGCGTCTGTTCCTGAATGTTTGGTGCTTTACTAATGTGTACTGTATAATGTCACCGATTTTGATGGTGTTTACATTACCAGGCCAAATCTGTGAACTAGAGTAAATGAGAAATGTTTTCTCTCGCTATCAGCAGAATAAGACGCATTTATTCATAATGTTTTTCTGTCAGTATCCTCTGTTGCTTGCTTTATGCTGAATCTTTTCACTGTACAGACTGCAGCTGAAAGTTTGTTATTCAAATGTAAAACTATCTATCCAAATCCCTGCCTACAGAGTGAGCCTGGGATCTGCAGGTATCAAAATGATACACAGGAGATCAACTGCATTTTGTACATCATGCTTTGCGATCGAGGCTGGATTCAATCTAGTCATTATTGCTGCATTCTGTATGGCTTTCCACATTCAGAAATTATGATCAAAGAAATGAATTTTATGATAGCACAGAGAAGATTTGTCCCATGGTTGGGCTGACAGAATAAACTAAACAAATGCCTTCAATCTCATTCAAACCTATTTTAGTCAGATTTGTACAGTTTTGAAAAATTATGCTTCTAGGGGTAATCTGGCATTTGTATTCCTCATAACTCATGTATTGGGCACTTCTGCAAATCAAAGAGCAGAAATAAGAAACTCTGTAAAGAAAAAAAAAAAAGTCAAACAGTCTCTCTGGCATTAAAATATTTCCCTGTTTGAAGTCCAGGTGTTAAACCAAACATTTCTTAATGGCTGCCCACCTGAAAAATAACATAAATGTGTTAAGAAAGAAAAAAACTGGAATTGTGTCAATTAAATAACATCAAAATGACTTCAATAAAGTCAAATTTTTTGATGAAGAATTGTTTTCAGTGAGCGTCATCTTCAGCTGCAAAAGCATTTGAACTGGAGCCAGTTCTTTTTCTCTTCATCCCATATGTGATGACATCCAAATACCTGAGATTCCACTGAGTGCGTCAAGCAGACCGCGTTCTCTAAGTCCCCAAAGCCTACCTGCTGCAGTCCAGCTCCACACCCCCATAGGGAGGCAGCAATAGACATCTGTGTCCTGTTCTGGATGATTCTCCATGTTAGCATAACACCAGCACCCTTGACGACCCAACAAGTGTTTCATTAAGTTATGTGCATACAAATTTACAACAGTTTAACCATAATGTGGTATTTGTCAGGCCATTACTGTTCATTTGAATGCACGTGTGTAAATAGATAATGAACAAAACAAGAGACAGTTCATCACGTGATAATTAAGTGAGTATGCATGGACTAATTCAAATATTGGTTTCCTGTTCAAAAGGAAATCCTAAAGAAAGGGACAGAATAAATGACAGTTACTATAATATTGAAATTGCAATGGATGATATACAACAGTGTTATGAAAACAGACGATTCTTGGATTGCTTCAAAAAAATCTTCAAACACATTTTAACAGGTAGAATAGTCATTGTCTTTATTATAGCAGTTAATTAAAATATATAATAAGACATATAATTACATTGCATTTTTTCCTACATTTTAAAAAGGAAGAGATATTGATAGTCACAACAAACAGAATGCTTTTAGACCATTAATGCTCTGACTCCAAAGGGACTCAGTGGGGAATTTGATCTGAAACCTTTAAGCTTTTAACACTTATTGCTCTGATGCATCTCCTTTTTAACTACCTTGGTTTAATTGTGTTGCCCATGCTCTTCTGTCATATAAGGTCTCTACAGTGTAGCTTTAAGTGTTTACAGAGAATGCTATTGGGTGTTTTGATAAATCACTATAATTACGACAAAGTGAGTGAGCAGAGAAGGGAGGTATAGATCAGTGAGCAGGTACCTTTTCTTATTTGTATGCTACCAAGTTTGGCATGTACCTGAAAAATAATGGATGTGCGTGTGTTTTTCCAAAAAACGTTCAGATTTGTCAGATGCCTCCATAGCCACTGTCATTATCTGTCCGCCTCCACTGATAAGCTTTTGTTCTTTGACTGGAGATCAGCTGATGAAGCCATAAAATATCAGACAGGCAGAACAGCAGCGTTTCACAGAGGAGGAAACTCTGAACACAGCAGAACCTTTTTTGCTGATAAAGAGAATAAGTCCATCTTCCTAATAATACACTAATATCTGATGGTTTCTCTCCGACACACCCTCCCAGTTCTACACCAGCCTGTTTGTGTGAGCATCCCTGTCTCTGGGTCTTTCTTTTCCCTTTTCATCATCTCTGCCCCATCTCACTGTATTTGCCTTCCTTCTCTCCACCCTGTCTGTCTGTCTCCCTCTCTCTCTGTTCCTTCCCTGGTTCTGTGAAGTTGAGCTGGGGAGCAGGGCTGCCAACAGCGCAGTGCCTCTAACCCCTGAAGTATTACATGGAGGACCAAATGCAGATGGATTTGTCAGCTATTTTCGCCCCGATGGGGGAAAACGCTGGGAATTGCTTATTTGATATGTCACCTTAATGACATCTTGGCTGTGCCACACTGGTGTTGTTTTTTCTCTCCCTCTCTATCAGCAGACTGCTCTCTTGACGCCTGCATCAGCGCACCACAGCGAGAGATGACGATACACACACACACACCCTCACAGTCACAGAGGCACACATGTACTGACACACAGACACTCAAACACCCAGTGCATATTTATAGAGCTATCCTGCACCATTCATCACCCAGAACAAGTGCCCTTGGGTGCAAGAGCATTGCTACCTCTACTTGTTTCTCCATGGTCTCAGAGGCAGCTCACACGCAATGTGTGTGATAACCGTATGGGGCGGAGGGGAAAATTCCTCCCATGCGGGGAGTCCAGGAGCATTCCTGGCTGTTCTCCAGAGATACAAGTGGATTTATGGAGCGGGAGTTGTGGCAATGAAAGGCAGAATTGCGGCAGGATTTGGAGAAGCTTTAAAAGGCAGCGAGGCATGGCTCCCCCCCCCGTATCCATGGCCTCTCTCTTCACAAGGTTCCCTTCACTGCACCTCATGAATGCCGTGATGAACAGGACAGTGACTAATCCTTTAGAAATGGAATCAAAAGATGTGCTCACAATATAATGCAGCATATAACAAGAAAAAAAAGAAATCTATGAGGAATGTTGAGGAGGCAACAATGGGGTGATGTAACAGTTAAGAACTAAACAAGCCTTGGATTCTCACAAATAATAATACCAATGATACTGCAAATCACAATAATAATACAGCTGAGGTGCAGACCTTTTTGTAATGCTTTTCGAAGGAAGAGGAAAAATCAACCCAACCACATCTGTACCCTCCTCAATGGTCTGCGGCAACCATTTTTCATCACAACACCTCACCACTCCACCAATGGGATGGAAAGGCAAGGATTAACTTCACTTATTACTTTGTCAGGTGGCTCTTGGAGGAACTAGCAGGGTGTCCAGTGTGTCCCATCCCCCCGAGGGATTTACACAAGGTGGGATTACTGAATCGGAAAATACCTTAACCCTCTTATCAATCATGACCCATGGAATCTGTGCTAGCCAATGAGAAGGAGTCTTGAATACAAGGCAAGACAGAAGGGAGAGAAAAGTTGTGAAATATGCACTCAGAGTAGTTACAGATTATTAGAGCAGGGCCTTTTTTGTTTTGAAAAGGAATAGCTTCTTTAATGCAATTTCCTTTAAAGAGAAATACTTGCCAATAAGTGACTGAAGGCGATGAGGTGTAAATTCCATTCTCATTACGACCCAGAGCCTCTGAATTTGAAGTTAGGTGTGTCACTTCAGTATGGTAGAGTATTGGCTGGAATCCCCTGCCCACAATGCACCAGGTGGAAGAGGGTGCTTCTGTCTAATGTGCAGCTTTAAGTCATCTCTTTTGTGCCGGCTTCATATCAGTAAAGCTGTTGGGCTTTCTTTTGAAGAAAAAAAAAAAAGAACAAAAATCTGGAACACCGAGGGCAGGGCTCCGCATGCGAACAGCCCATGGCACCCGGTGTTTCAAGCGACATATTGCACAAAGCAGCAGCATATTGAAGGTCACTCTTAATAAAACTCAAACCGAGCCCTTCTGCTGTGCCGGCTAGCCACACTGTACAGCTCAAGGATGTCTGAATTTAAGGCTGGATGAGGGAGGAGGGAGAAAAAAAAAAAACAGAAATGGATCATGACACCAGCATGCTTAAAGGATTTTCCAAAGAACTTAAAAGGGCAGAGTTTAGTCACCAGGGGCTTGTAACCTGGTGTGGAAAAACGAGCGGGAGTAATCCAGGACAGGTGAGGCAGGGGGAGAGAAAGGTTGCTCCCTGCAGTACAGCATTGTAGTGGACAAAGGTTACTGAGAGCCCTGGAATATTGCTGCAGGGGCCAGCAGCATGCGCCGTCCCTGTGTGAGCAGTATTCTGTGCTGATAATCTCCTCAGAGGCCACTGGGGGTAGAACACTGATTGTGCATTAGGGTGATCATAGCTGGGATCCAGGGACAGAATACATTACTGGGTGTGTGCATGACATTACAAAGGGATTCATTGTGTTTTCTCAGGTATGACTGCTTTTGCTTTTTTCGCGTTTTGCAGTTTATTGTCCTAAACTATTTTATATGCTTTTTTTTTTCTTTTAAATTTCATTATTTTTTATTTCACTTCTTGTTTCCTACCCGAAATGGCTATTGCAATCCAACTGCAATAATTTTAAATATTTTAAAAGGTCATAATGAATTATTCATGCGTCCATGACGAGTTTTTTAAGCAGAATGTGCTAATTCTCTGGTTAGCGGGAAAGATGGCTTCTTGGACAGCGATATTCCACTTGCTGCTAAAGACCCCATGTCTAAGAATTATGCTTGCCTCAGTGAAGATAAAAGCACTAGTAATGCATCTCCATGGCTACTGCTGGTTGATTGCACTCATTACCAATGCAGTGTTAATAAACGCATATTGGTAGATGTTGGGACTTGTGGTTAGTGCCATCAGACATCAGATTTCAAGGAGTGGCAGTTCAGATGATTGTTAGGTAAGACTAAAGCTTTTCTGGCTGTTCCCTCTGTAATTCTTATACAGATTCAAGGCTTGTGCACAGTAGGCCAAAGGTTGACTGTGAAACAGTAATATCATTTGAAGATGCAAATGTAGGTCAGAATCACCCACATTCTACCATTCACTGTCATTCTGTCACTAGCTAACGGCTGGAATGCGAACACACACACGCACGCACACACACACACACAAACACACACACACACACACAAACACACACACACACACACACACACATTCTCTCATTCACATACACATACATGCACAACCTTTTGTTACTTCCAGCAGTTAGATGATGGAAAAAGACTACATAGGCATCCAATTGCCCTATGGGTTTTCAGATCTTTTACAGAACACACACAAACACAAGCATATACACACACTCTGTATTCATTACATTAGCTCATGTTCTCAGCAAAGCTGATTTAACTGAAAACATTATGTCTTTTTACCTGAAGCAGCAGCTAGTAGGGGATATAAAGCCACTTGCCCTTTCAGAGGGCACAGTTGAACAGTGAATCAGCCCTCTACAGTTCACAAGCATCCAGCCCCAGTACCCGAGAGACATATAGGAGAGATGAGACTTCCTTATTTGCGTGTTTTTGCGTGTGTTATTTCGTCTCTGAAATTAAAAATCTCCTCTAGTCAGTAATTTTTATATCAGAGGAAATCTTCCTGTACAGTCCCAAGTGACTAATGTTTTTTTAGAGCATGGAAAATTATGGAAGGTATGCAGATAATGATGGATGTTTTATGGATATTTCAGCATTCAGCAGATGACCAACCCATTTCATTAGCATGGTAATGATGTAAATGAAGCTGTCCTTGTTACCTAGTCAGCTATCTTACTTCATAAACTTGACGCAGATTGCTCATGTTTGTTATTCTTCATGAATCTTCATTATTAACATAAGAAGATATGCGGGGCATGTAGGGATATTCACATAACAACTTTAGAGCTTGGGGATAGGAATGGGCTTTGACTGAATAATGCTTGCTTACTTGACAGAGAGTGAAACGTGTCAGAAAAACAGGGCTAGTGAGTCTTGTTCATCTCTGAAATTCTAAATTAAAAAAAAAAAAACAAACAAACTGAAAATTGGCTCACTCTGCCCTTCTGGCATTTCTGGAATGTGAGCCCAGTGCATCTTCAGAAGGACTAATATCTTGTTAACTTGTGTGCCGGCCAGCTTACTCCCTAAAATAGTGCAGCAAACATTCAGTCATAAAAAAATTACAAAGCACGATTCACTAGGTACTAGCTGCTCTAACATATTTAGATCCCTACGTAATATTAATAATGATTTTTCTAGCCTGTTAAAATGCAAATACAGGAGCCCTACTTAACTAGCCCAGCTGAGGCTGGGGCAGATGTTGGTGATACAAGGCTGTTTCAACCCATCTACTCTACAAGCTGCCAATCAGTGCTGACAGGATGAGGGTCAATTATGCACAGGATCTTCTCATAAAGACCTTTTTTCAGTCTGGAAAAATGTCATGTGATATTCCTGTGATGCATTTTTTTGCCTTTACTTTTCAACAAAAAGGCATGAAATAAAATATCAGAAAATGCATTATACCATAATAATTCCATAATAACATAAAACAGCACTCATGAAGCCTGGCTGAGAGGTTGCAGTCAACCATACTTGCCATTTCCCCCCTCTCTTGAATACTGGCCACCAGCGATCAAAGGGAATGCCGTGCCAGCATTATCTCTGGCCTGTGAATGAGAATGGGCTTAGCCGAAAGTCTCAGAAGGACCGTTAAGATCTCATGCGTGGCTTTGTCCAAGCCATGGGTGTTAACCTCTGCTCCCCAGTGGATTGTCTTCTGTACTTCCTGGACACATAGAGTAGCTTCTCCCTTTTACTTTGTGTAGTTCTTAATCTCTCCACATGACTCCTAGTGTAGATTTGGCTATCACCCCTGGGGAAACCTATATGGTGCTAGAATGAAAAGAGTCCCATCAGATTTTGTGACACCCTTCACATACACTAATAACCTGATGCATTTCATATGATGGAGGAACAAAAATATATCATAACACACATAGATCAATTATTTATGCATATTTCTGAAAGGCTCATGCTATACTGGATAGATGTTGTTGGAATACAGATTAGTGTTTTATTCAATAAAACATTTAACTTTTTATTTTAGTCAGATTAGTCCGACTGCACAAGTTAACTTGCGGTAGGGTTTGACTGGTGTTATGCTCACACTCATTGGTCTGGGAGTATCGTTAGCCTGCTACGACATTGTTGCTCATTTACATGAACGGATACGCTTATGTTCTATTGCGCTGGAAGTTGTTCTGGATAAGAGCATCTGCTAAATGCATGTAATGTAATATTTTGGCCTTCACCACCATGTATTTGCATTGAAAACCCACTGAAACTCACATTTCTCCCTCTCCAGACAAATGCTGAGGAATGTGTGCCTGGAGATGAGTCCCGCAGCTTTTGGATTCCATGACTTGTGAGCTCATCACCTCTCAATCCACTTAAAGCCTTAACAAGATGAGATTTAATACAGCTCAAAGCTGGGGTGCTATCCCTCTTACTGTGGATTTGAGCAACCTGGGTGATGTCATTGGCGATAAACAAAAATCCGGGGTGTAAAGAGGAATTCCCACCCCACAGAGTTGTGCTGTAACATGTTGGAAGGCAATAGTATGCGGTAAAAACAGGAAACACACGCAATGACTCCTAGTACTGCCCTATGATAGTAATATACAGCTAGCAAAGGAGATACTTTGTCTTTAGTGTGTTACTAAGAAGTGACAGGAATAGCTAATTAATTATTTTCTTTGTAAACTGTAAATAATGATAATGACTGAGTCATTCTAATATTTTTTCTCTCCTTCCCATTTATGCTTGCTGACATTCATCTTGCCTGAAAACACAGAAACAATGCTACTATCTCATCAACCAACAATGTATGCAAAAGGCATCCTATGTTTTCTGAATGATGAACCTAGACTTGCTGCAGCAAACCAGGTGGGAGAGGTGTATTTTGTCCAGGTAAGGAGAGTGACAACCCTCAGGGCAGTGTCTCAGAAGTAGATGATTAGTGATTTCAGGTGTCCGGGTTTAACTGTCTCCAGGCCAAGAGGGTCAGGTCGCTTCAAAGTCAAACACTTCCAGAGAATTCACTGATCCTTCAATGTTTGCCTTGCAGTACAGGTATGACGGACAACAGCAAAGTAATGCCATCCCTGGCAGACAGCAGCAATTTTGTGGTCAGACTGATATGAGATTGACAGTGGAGATGGGGATCTGAAAACCTTGCTAAGAAAAACAAGAAATATTGCTCAATATGAGAGATGCAATAAATGCTTTCTTTTTAGCCTTGTTTTCCAGTAGGGCTTATATTTTTCATCTTATTTCAAATTTATTTGCAAATTGGTAAGATATGATCTTTATATGATTCATTGCTTATTTAGCCTGCTAAAGAACTGTTTTTCAGCAGTGCTGTGCATTGCACTCTCTCCTTCGTGCTGTATAATGAGCTTTTTTCCCACCATGTAATCTGTCTGTTTGCTTGGAGCTGGGCTCAAGCCAGCAAAAGAGTGGATAATCTGCTCGTAATGGCAAGGGAATTGGCACCGAACACCAGACTCTACAGGCTAGCTGTCCATGAGGGTACTCATATGAAATCTTGCGTCAGCACCAATGTGTGTGGCATTGTGGCAGAACAAGATCGGTGTGATTACACAGAAACACAGAAACACAGAAACACACACACACACACCCATATATCTATATATATATCAACATCTTGGGAGTTAGGTAACTTGTATAAATACTGTGCTGAAGGTAAATAGCTTTGACAGCTATTTTATTATATGAAGCCTGAAATGTGTGAGATTAACAGGATATTGCAAGAGCAAAATTGTGTCCTAGAGCTCAGTACTGTAGCATTCAGCAATGACTTTATTGATGCACTGGAAAAGCAAGAGGTCCACCATATATATTTACTACTGCTGACTGAATTAAATGTCAATTTTAGGCAAAATATTTATTTTCTATTTTCCCATTACTCAAAACTATTGTTACAGTGGAATTGTGCTATCTATGTAGGTATCTCTTTGTGCACTGTAATAATTTTGTAAGAAGAAAACATCATTAAAAACGCCAGTTTTTTTCAGCCTAAATGGAAAAAAAGTGAAAGAGAAAAGTGGATGATGTGAGCCTGTGCAAATATTACTGCCTGTGCCCAGGCCATTTCACACAAGAGCTCAGCCTTGCATTGGTTCTAGCTCAGTCTTTATATGGTGTCTTTACTTTGCTCTGTGTCATACATTGCCACCATTGTGTCACAAAAAGCTTTGAGCTGAGACCAATCAATAGCCCATCGGGTGCAAAGAGCGATTGCCTGGTGTTTGTTAACAGTAGAGTAAGCCTTTCACAAGACTGGAGGGCTGTTTTCGCACTGTAATTGTTCCGAGGTGACTGTTCGGCTATCACGCCGCCCCGGGTCAGTGCAGTGAGACTCGAGGCTCAGGACTGCGATAAGCTGCCGAGACAGGATTCTCACTTCTTTTCTAAAGCTAGCTCAACCCCACCCCCCCCCCCCCCACCCCCCGCATGTATCCAATTAACTGCCATAATTAAATCATGCAAAGCCAGTCAACAACACATTGCATGTGTTTTGTAAAGAATCAGATTAAATTTCACCAAGCAATATTGTACTGCGTACAGAGCAGAATGCACGTCTTCTTTCTCTCCATTCACGTGACTGGCCTAGAGAATACATACTCTAACATCAGATGTCTGGATGCAATTCAGTCGAGAACCACCCTCCCACCCTACCGAACCCACCATTGAAGACTGCATGTGGAAATGCTAACGTCAAGTGATGAGAGATGTTGTTTGAATTATCATAGCTGTTTGTGCCGATCAATACATTTTCATTACGTTGGTTTTATTTTGCTAATCAGCCTAAAGCGGGATTTGCAAGAATTTTGAACTTCCCTGGAAATTCAATATGCCTTGGGTGCTTAAATTACCATGAAGTGCAGGATTTAGTATGTATTTATTTATTCATGATGTGGCTCAGAGAGAGCTGAGGGATAAACGAGTCCACTAAACACACCTCTCAACTAAGCCTGGTTAGAGTATCGCCTTGTGTTTTTGTGTACTTATCAATGGATCTTCAACTAGACTGATATGACATTTGTGATGTCCATAGCAGGAGGTTGCCAGTCTGCACAAATTTCTACAGCATAGAAGTCACGGTTTTCATTGTAAAATAACAGTTGCAAGTGACATGGGAATTGCTTTTGCTACCATGAACTCTATGCAGCTGCCATTAATAACAAGCAGTTATTTTCATCCTGATCAGTGTAGCCCTTTAATGATGTCAGCATAAGCGGTTTAACATTACAAGGTGTGGTTGTGAACATTTTTTCTCATAACTCCATTTATAACCACAGAAATTTGAAATTTTATCCCTTTCACTCTTCTCTGAGCTACAAAGTATGATAAAACATATCCAGCTTTAGAACATTTCCAACCATTTCTAATCCATCAAATGCATGCAGGAGCACTCCAAGAAAAAAAAAAAACACAACTAAACTGACTTTTTAATTTGCAAGCATTTATCCTGAACACAATCTTTCAGCAGTAAAGACTACTGGAACATCAACTAAAACCCAGTCATTTACATCCTTGTTTGCAGGTAAGATGATTATGCAACAACAATAAAAATGCTTCTCATTAAATCATTCTGAAATGCAAAATATGGAAATTGGATGGAAAGAGTTGTGTTGTATTATTATGCAGTAAAAGGGTGCATACTGTTTTTGTTCAGATTTTTTTTTCCTGTCTGCCACAGTTCCAATTACACTGTATATGTAAATGGCTTTTGAAAATACAATAATGGCCAAATGGTAGAGATAGTTATGCTTAAGTATTATTATTAGCATTTCTATACACATAGTGTATAGTATTCAGTATGTATATAAACATAGAAAGTATATAAGTATGTGTGTGATTTCAGCTGGATTCTCTGTCCCTCTTGATGTAGAAAGATGAAGATGTTTCTTATGCAAACTGTCAGGAGAGATGAAAGACCGGCACTAAGAGCTTGAGACCTGATGCTCGCCCAGCCAAAAGTGTCAGAGGACAGCTGTTACAGTGCGCCATCTGTAAATGTGTGAGGGCAGCTATGAATACGCACACACACACACACACACACACATACACGCATATTCATGCACACTGACATCATTATAAATTAAACCACTCCTTCTCCCAAAGGACGAAAGCAATGAGATCTCTGCAGTCTGTCTCCAGAACCAATCTGATTTTCGCAGGCTGCTTTGGTCTCTTTGGGTGATGGCGGCATCACAGAATTTGGCCCCCGTCGTGGTGGGAGGGATGGGGGCTGAATAAGCGCAAGGGCTGACCACCAAGTCTCCGCCAGCCCCGGGACATTGTAGAAGAAGGGAGACTAGTCGCCATGGATACCCTGAGAGCTGCGAGGAGCCGCTCTGATTGAGGGTTTGGCAGAGCTATTCCAACGGCAAAAGCCCACACAGCCACGGCGCTCCAGGCCTCACCAGGCTAATTTTTTCTGACATTCTCCACCGCGGTTTCGCTTTGGTCTTTCTCAGATCAATCACGGCATTGGAGAACTGGACAGTGAGCTGTTTTGGGTTTGCTAATTTCAAACTCACAGGGCAAAGGTTAGCACGGGTTCAAGAAATCTCCATTGCTCTCCATGGCTGTGCTGGAGCAGCTAATAAGAATGCCTTGGTGAAAAGGATAGTTCTGCAGAACATCAGGAATACTGTATGCACAGAGAAGAGAGAATAATGAAGCAAACCCAGAGGACCTAGGATTTGTTCTGAATGTGTTTCATCTGAGCAAACATTTCGATTAATCACTGTAGTTGCAGCAGCAGGGTCCGGGCAGTTCAGTACTTTCTTAAGAAAAATAAATTAAATAATATAATAATGCAATAAATTCATATTGCATTTCACCAAACCTCAGACTGTAATAATGAATTGTTTCAAACAGAGAAGACACAAATGGAATAGCGAGTGGAACAGTGAATGACAGGTCTCCTGTTGCCCAAGATTTGTCAAACTTTGAGAGCAACATAAACCTGTGGTGATTTTCTTGTGAACCTATTAGAGTGAAATTATGCTCCCCCCAACACCCAACATCATTGCAACATTCTCTGTAACTGCTTTCTCTCTGTGGCACCAGGAGTGCCACTGAACTCTTTGAATCCAGGAACAAACGTTTTCTTTGTCTTGTTGTTACTTTAAAGCCATTATTTGAAAAGCCGTTTTGGCAAAACCCACAATTTAAACTGGTGTTGTTACCCTCTTATGCTCTGATGAGGTGTGTTGTATTGCATACAATAAAGTTATGCTATACCATACTATAAAGTGTCTGAAACGTGATAAATAACTTTTGAGGTGTAACTTCAAAAATTGCAGGAGAATGTTCATTTGTGTTTTATGATAGTATTGTTATGTATAGTTACTATTATTCTTTCTTTAAATGGTCTCTCAAACATTCGACAGGTCCATACTTTGGAGACTGCAGTGTTGAGTGAGAAATCCAAGAGGAGGTACTGTTGAAATGAAAAACAAGCCTTGAGGAAAAGAATGTAATTTTCACTCCATCTCCTCCATCTTCACTTCTTTTGCAGTATTAGGTTTTTGCTTGGTAGTCCACCGCTTTCCCCCCTAACTCCATACTCCTGCAGTCTTTGTAAGCATTTTGACAGTAGAATGCAAGCAGTCTGTGATATTTCATTATTAGTAACTCAGTTGCAATGCACTGACTGCAGTGTCTTTCACCTTCAGATAAAGGAGTGACAAAAAGAATCTACTGAGAAATTGACAATCCCCACCCATTTTTAACAGTCAGATACCAAGGAATTAAATATAACAGACGTTATATGAGCAAAAGCGTCCTTTTTTCCACTGTTCAATGAAATGTTCAGAGCTGCTTCTTTACTGATCATGCGAAATTATGAAGTGCTTCTTTAATAACTGTCCATCAATTCTTCTTTAGATTCCCCATCTCTGGGTGTATTGACTTAACTCACAGTCAGTATATACTGGTGATACCATGTAGCTCAACTTAAATGATTTGGAAAACCTGGCTCGTAGATGGAATTCAAGGTGATGACCACCATTTGCCAAATGGCAAGCTGAAATGTTCCTTATATAAAGGGGCCAATGCAATGGGAAATGTCACAGGTCTTTTCATTGTTTGTGGATGCTGGAGCCGCCGCGTGGTACGGCTGTCGGAGGGACGAGAACATCTCACCAGCCGTGAACCTCTCTCCTCTCCAGGACGTGCCGGCTGAAAGATGTAGCTGTTTATTAAAGCTGACAGAATTTATTGCCAAGTCTTGGAGCCTGTGTGTTAACAGCATGAAAAAAAGACGAGGAAAAAAAAAACACTCCCACTGACAACACAGCTGGAATTTCTTTGTTCACTCAAACGGTGCAGTTAAAGCCACCAGAATCTGGCTAGAACTAACAAAAGACTGAAAACGGTGCTATTATTTTATCTGAAAACGAAAGAAAAAAGAGGATGCCATGAAAAAGAAAAAGAGTCCTTGATGAATCATTTATGTTTGGATGAATAAGCTCTCTGTGTAACTCTCAAGTTTATATGCCTAATTCTAGTTTTTATTTTTAGAACTCGCCCCCCCCACCCACACACACACACACACACACACACACACACACACACGCACACCCACACCCACACACACACACACACACACACACACGCACACACACACACACACACACACACACACACGCATTGCCTCAGGAAGTGCAGAGTTTATTCCGATGTAACCCTGTCAGTACAGGCAGAGGCAAACGACACACCTGTGTTAGCCTGTCAGCAGCCAGCAGTTTCGTCCCTGCAGGTACAGCTGAGGTGCGTGGGGAAGCTGCCAGATTTTGGAAATGGATCCCTGACCCTTTGCTCTGTATCGAGTTTGTGTGTGTACGTGTTTTTGTGCCTGTGAGGGCCCATCAGATTGAGTGAGAGCTCTGACTAATCAAGGCAGTTTAAAGCACGGTCATTGCACACAAGCAAATACTAAGCTAACCTGGCAATGGAATTCATGCGATGAGGAATTCCTACCACACAGGAAGTTGAAGTTTTGGTTTTTTTTTTTTGTTTTTTTTGCCCATTGCGATGAAAGTAGACAGGTACCTGTGCTTAGAGGCTGGGGAAAAACCACAAGTGTGATGGAACAAACTTCAGCCAGAGCATGTTGAGAACAGTTGGCAGACTCATTCAAATGGTATTTCACATATTCTGATTATATGCCTGCGCACATGCGAGGGCGGGGAACAGGGACCTTCTGGAATAGTCAGAAGGGGACTGACCTCTAAACAATGATAATACATTCAGGTCAAAGGTGCAGTGGTGAAAGGTGAACATATAAAAATGTGGGTTCAATGCAATCGCTGTCTGCTTGAAGTTAACACCCAAATAAATAAAACAAGTTATGTAAAGCAGATAGTTACAAAGTCACTCTTAAGATACTACCAATCTTTGCAGTTAGTGGCACTCACATCACAAAACACAATGAACAGCATGTTATAAAAAGTTTTAACATAAGCTTTATGAGGCATCACTGCTGAAGTATGAAATATGAGAGCATAGCTTGGAAACTGATTAGACATTAAATAAATTTGCTTTGCATTACAAAAAGCACAGCTAAAGAAATGTAAATGACATGACTGATCAGGGGTGTACCAATGTAAAACTGTCTTTTAAGTGGTACACAAAGAAAAAAAAAATACAGGCAACAGCCCACCAGTAGAAATAGCTTTGTCACATCTTGAATAGGCTAAGAGGCACATTCAGAGCTAGTAAGAGGCACCACACATTGCTGAATTAGTAATGTGAAAGCTGATGGAATCTGAAGGTAAGACTCCTTCATTGTTAACACAATTTATGGCAGCTTATAACTTATTTGACAGCAGTATTTTAATATTTTATTCAAAATTCTATCATCTGGAGTAAATCTGAAGAAGCTCAAAACACCATTCATGCAAGTAAAATATTTGCTATTAATGTCAGTTATCTGTCATCTCTTAATGGACAATGCATAAACTGATCTGAATTTACATGGATGAAACAGATCTTAGAAATAAATTGGTAATACCAGCCAGGGCAGAATAAATCCATCAAGTGAGTAAATTGGTATTAGGTTGCACTTATTCCTTGTAATACAGCTATTCAGCAGGAAATATATCCTAAGGCAAGTCATATCTGGGAGTATGATTTTTGTTCTATGCACTGCATGAACAAACATCAAACATCAAATGATTGATCAATTGATCAGTCAATCTGACTATAGTATTATGGCTCCATCCAAAATGTCATTTTCACTCTCTTGCCCTCTGTAATTCCACTCCAAATCAAACTGGAAATTGCGGCATCACCCTTTTTTTTAGGATGTCACAATTCTGAATGCTTTCTTCTAACAAAAATACATACATGTAGACTTAAAACGGTCTTACACTGCAATAGCATGAGAAGTTTAATGATGAGAATACATTGCTTGGCCTAGCTAGGGTCATCATTAATCTGGAGTGTCTGTAGCTTAGTCTAGAGTGTATCTAGGATGTGTCAGGCCTGGCCTTGTACATTCTGTCTCTGCTTCCATTAAACATCCTGGTAATCCTGGCATGTTACTCCATGCATTTGCAACTTCTGAAACAAGTATGTAATTAACCACTCCTGGGACCAGTCTTGTTGCTCTTCTCCGTACTTTTCAAAAGCTCCTATGGTCATCATCAGACACAGCACTCAAAATGTGGTCAGATTAAATAATTTTGTAACATCAACATAAACTCCTTTGATTTGCAATCAATATTTTTTGCTGTGTATCCCAGCATCATATTCGCCTTTTTCATTTAAATCTTCTCGATTCACTTTAGTAGCTTCCAAAATGCTACCTTCACTTCTGAGTTTACTGTCAATGACAAATTTAACTATATTGCTTCTAAAATCTTTATTAAAGTCGTTATGTTAAAAAAAACAACTGTTGAGGTCCTAGCCATAATCTCTGAGGGACTCCATTCCCCACGACCTAGCCAAATTTTAATTTGCTGGAACACAACTCTATTAATTCCAACAGATTAAATACTGATGATGAATGCCTCATGTGTTACTTTAGTAAATGTTTTTTTTAGAAAATCAAGATATATAATATCATAAGCCCAATTTGAGTCAACACAGCAGCTTCCTCGAAAAGGTCCAAAGATTTTAACATGATCTCCCTGACCTGGAAAAGCATGATCTGAACCTATCCCTTATTACAGATTCCAAAAATCGAAGATACAAGTGAAACCTACCTCACCTGTAGTTCCCTGAATTAGTGTGATTCATCTTCTTATATCAGTATTAGTCAGTCTTGTTTCCAACCATCAGGAATTTCTCCAACTACAAGAGATTTGATAAAAATTTTAATTGTAATAGTTTATTAATGATCTCCCAGAGTTCTTTCAGGACCCTTGGGTGTCTACCATGAAGGCTGGCTGATGCATTTGCCTTTGGTTTTTGTAATTTTCGAGAGATTCACAGTCCCTTATTTCGATATTATCTAATGTTTCCTATCAGACCTAACTGTGGGCATACATGTGGTTTCCACACGGTGACTAAACCTATTATTTGAAATGAAGAGTATGAGTCTTTCACTTTGTGTTCTGATTCATTATACTGAGGAGATGAAAAGCAAGATGACTGAATTATTTACTAAAGCACTTCCAAAAAAAAGCAACAATTGAGATTTGTTTTTTTTTTTACTTTGAGGCATCCACAATTTAAATATTATTCTTTTACTTTTAAAGAATGCAATTAAAATTGTGATAAATGACGATATAAATATTAATTTTACCACCCAAGCGCAGACATTCCCTCAGTATGACATATTCACATTGAGGACCTTAAAATGCATTGATCACTTTGATTTGCTGCCTTCATAGAAAGCAAAGAAACAGTTGGTAAACAGCTAAATGAGTAGGCACACACTGACCTGCCCAGACTTTTCAGAGAAAAAGTGAATGGATACTTTCGGAAACCTTTTTCCTCTTGTGGTTACTATGGCAACTCCCCATTCTGAGTGGAAGAGATGAATGTTTAACGGGAACACATCAGTAATTCACAGGAGCATGTGGGCTGAGAATGCTAAATTACTGGGTACGTTTTGTCACCATTGTTTTATCATGGCAAGCACACATATATTTAAACCTCTTTTTTTTTTTGCACGGCAGGACCTTTTGAACCAGCAGGAAAATGTATTAATGTGTCTGTTTGTTTGTTCATTTTTTTTGCTTGTTAATTTCAGCTGAAGACATTCTGTCCAGAGAATTCCAACCCATTGTCAAACCTAAGACAAGATCTGTCTTTCTACGCAGCAATGTGAAATTAGCTGCTATTGTGATGGTCTTTTAAGTCCCACATCATTAGGAGTAAGTTTCTGTCCAGTGTTCACATACGTTATACTGTTGTCGCTATACTCCTTAGCAGTATTATTGTTTAAACTAAATGTTTTTTAATAGTCAAGTAGTTTTTATTTATTTATTCATTTTGCTGCTTTTATATAGGGAGTATCTGTGTATTTAAACTCACACAAATTCTAAAATTTAAGTTGCCTATTGTCTCACAAAAGCTTCTGCATAGATTGAAAAAATATGTAATGAGGTTAAATATTATAACAGTCTGATATGACATGTTGTAGAGGGATCATTTAAGTTGCTGGTTAGCTAAGCAAATATTAGCTTTGTAGATGGCACATTAATTACTTAGCATATCAAGGCATGAAAGGCGACCATTTTAGGCTAACAAAGTCAGAAGGAGACAGTTTTTTTCTTCAGCATCTTGACCTTTGTGATCAGCTCACTTTTGTAAGAGATATAAAATAGATGTGTAATTGGACTGAATAATGTGTTTTGCATAACAGATATGATGTTAAACATATAACATCAGAATATTAGAACAGCACTTCACAGCCCATAGTACTAAAGTTCTGGATTTTGTTCTGACCTCAGAGAAGGTCACTCTATCCCCTGTTGTGAACTGAAGTGGCAAGATCAAGCCATTGCTTATCAAAACAGGCAAGAACTTCCCAATGAAAGGAATGCAAGTTGGGTTCAAGTCCAGAGGGCTGGGCGGATGCTTGTTTTCAGTCCAGGTCTTTGTAGGGCTGTGCAAACACATGTCTCCCCAAAAGCCTGCTGGGCTCACGAATCACTGTCAGGACTTTTGAGACATGTGACAGAGGAAACAGTGTGACAGAGGACTCTGTCAGCTCTCTTCACGAAGCGAGGCAGGACCAGCAGTGCGAACCCACATCGTAATAAACAAATCCACATCTTCATGTCCTGGGTGAAGGGATGGTTTAACATTTCATTTCATCCAAAGAGGTGCCTGTAAGGTGACAACTCTGCAGTTGTATCACAAGTGACAAGTTTCACAGCTGAAAAAGTATTTATATTAAAAATTCATGCTTTTGTCTCTTATTTCACTTTTATGTTGTTTTTTAAAGAGTCGAGAAGTGTTCTGGTTTTTTTTTAACCTAATTAAGAGATAACCTGATTGAAGTACTTTCCTTTTTTGCTTGCCCCACCAGGTTAATATTCATGTTGGTTATGTTTGCCCAAGACATCTTTGATCTCCTCTCTTTCATTTTGAGTTACATCAGGTGAAGCTAATATACATCTGAAGTAGGTTAGCAGCCACAGCGACAGCAATGATGAAACAATGAACAAAAAAAAAAGTACCTGAGGCTCTTGAAACAGTCAGCGGCGGCCTTGCGTGTCTGAACACATCACAGGATTGTAGAGAATGCAGGTCTATGTTAGGGGAGACTTTGTTTTAGCTGAGGACTGTGTGCTCTTAAATCTTATTTAAGTTTAGGTTCTTATCTGTCCTGCGTGCTGTTAAGTATTTGGCTAGGGTGGGGGGAAGGGTTACCAGCCCATTAATCAGCAGGAGAGCTGGAAGGGGAATGTCAGTGTGCTGTGTGCTGTGATTTGAGACATAATTTTTGGAAGGCCCATGCCTTTCTGCTCCCCCTGTGATGGACCGACCTTGTGGGGAAACTATAAGAGCTCTTGCATATAACAGTAAATGAGAGACGATTTACAGCAGATGGAAATGTCCAGGCCCTGAACCAACCTGACCTCAAGGCTGCGGAGAGAGGAGACATGGTACGAGGCACCAAGGGGCTCTGCAGTTTCATATGCAAATAACCCACTCCCTCCTCTCTCCCATCGCTTGCCAGCATTCCATCTGGTAATCTCGCTCAGTGCATCCTGATATCAACCCTCAGAATTCTTCCATACACTCCCAGATGTCTCCGTATTCCTTTGGACTGTCTTAGTCAGAAGCTGGTTTTAAACAGCTTCGAGGAAAAGGATAAATGAAACTGAGTGACTAAGTGAAAATAAAATATGTGCACATATAAAAAGTAGAGATTCAAGCTTGACTTTTTTTGCCCCCTCGTGGAAAGCGTCTCTCTGACTTGTCTTCATTTTACTGCTGCCCTTTTTGAGCCGCGCAGCGCCATTATAATTTTACGAGTTCCATAGTGAAGCGATCGGCCCGTCTGCTTTGGCAGAGGCCCTGAGTTGAGGAATGAGCGATGACTAAGTAGCTTCCTATATTCGCCACGTCTAAAAATATACCTCGTGGTCTGAGCACTTGAGCGGCGAGGTCGGAGCATGTTGTGGATCCGGGCACTGTTTTTTGATCTCTGTCACAGCAGTTAAAGAATCTCTATCCACTGGCAACAACATTCTTGCCCTTTGAGCAAAGATTCACAGAGAGTCATGATAAAAGTGTGGGCAAGGCTGTAAACCTCTAAAGTGTTGATTCCGTGTCTAATGGGGTTAAGGTGCTTCAAGCTGTTGCGGGGAGAAGTGTGAAGCACCAAATACCCTCTTTCCTTTGAACTCCTCAGTGTGTCACTGGTGTATTTCGCTTCTCCTTCAACAGTATGTGTCAAATATGAAAATGAAATAACCATAACGGTAGTGCTTTTTGAATGGCTTAAGGGCAGTGGAAGTACTCGAGAGTCGGGGTGCTCAGGGGTCTTGTGACGTACAGAAAAACTGAGATTTTTTTTTGTTGTTTTCAGCAAATTTTCATGTGGGTATGTATCTGTTTACCTCCTTAAGGTCTGCACCAAGGGGATCTTAAAAGCATTAACGATAATGCAGCCATCGTCGTTAACAGGTCTCTGTACTTGTAATACCTCCCCGATGGAAAGTGGTTTATGCTGTGTGCTTAACTGTTATCGAGTGCTACCCTTTCTTAATACTCCATGGAATCCCCAAGGTCTTTCTGTATGGAGGAATCGGCAGTAGACAGCAGTGGCATGGTGTTCTGAGCCATCTAGGGAGAGGAGCAGACTGCTGGGAAAAGATTACAAACATACTGCCCCTCCTCACAAGGGCCTGCATGCAGCTCTGCTGAAGATCAATCCTTCAAGGAGGAAAAAAAAAAAAAAAACAGGCCTTTCATTGTCTCTCCTTTGTAATTTTTTTTTTACAGGCTCTTGTTATGCATGTAAGCTGGGTTTTTATTGCTGAGTGTAATGTTGTAAATATTCCGTGTTTGGAGAACGTCTGCCTCTGTGTTTAATAAGCTGCGTGGATGAAGTTGACAGGAGCCAGCGGCACAATCCTGTCTCACATCGCTGACCCCTACAAACACATCACAGGCCTTGTGTTTGTTTGCATTTCAGCGAAGTGCCGTACTTCACCTTGTCCTTGATTTAAAAAAGCAAGGCCAGCAGGTGTTATCTAAGCAAAATTGTGTATCTCTTCACCAGCCGCTCTTCCAGAGATAGCTCAAAGCACAGGCTCTATTTCAAGCCCTACTCCATTATTAAAAAGGCCTGGCTAGATTGTTATTGTACTCACCGCAGACATGTATGATCCAATTTCCTATCTACATCTCATCAGACGCTGACCATGTCACCAGCTTGACTGAGACCTGGTTCAAACAAGCTGAGTGTCTTACGAAAGGGCATTGTGTGTTAACCGGTCAGTCGGAATCAATGCTTTTTTTTCTGACATAATGGCTCTTAAAGGTCACAGAGGAAACACCACCAGTGAAATAAAGGTGGGGCCCATTGCCGAAACATGATGGGAGATTTCGATCAACAGAGGTCTGATATGGACACCACCCCACTCAGCTGTACATTGATATTTAGGAACATGTAAGAAGTAGAGGGCCTTTCAAAGAGTGAAGCAGTGAAAAATCCCAGGCAAATATAAATGCCGTGCTGCACAGCACCTGTTTACATTCTGTCCTGTTCGGATTGTGTATTTCCATCACGCAACCAGATACATTAAAAAAAGCATCATGGCTCGCGAGGCCTGTGTTTCTGAAATTGGTCAAAGTGTATCCTGTATATTTTTTTTTCCTCCCATACAAGCAGATATGAATGAAAAGTGTGCTGTGTATTGGCCTTAATGAAGTGTTTACTCATGGGGATATAAAGGTGCAGTGTTGATTTACAGCCTTCTTTTGATCCGGACTGTGTTTGCTGGTGAATGAGAGCAAGATCCTATTCATGCTATGAAAATAAATGATCGTCGCCTCTTGAAAGCAGGGTTGTTAATAATGAGACTTTTTTTTCTTCCCCCGGCTGGCTTTGTTCACAGCACCCTTACGGCGAAGTCTGCTCCAATGTTCGGCATCAGGGTTTATATCATGGGGTTATCTCAAAAGGAGGGAAGAGGTACTGGAGATGAAATACAGTCAATGAGGACATTGAAATTAACAGCCTCTCTCTCAGAAAGAGATGTTTCTGCAGCAGGTTTTGTTTGAAGCGATAGTATGAGTTTGATATTTTTGTCTCTGTATAGAATCCAATGTATGAGGGTCACACATAAAGTAATGCATTGCATTAAAAAAAAAGAATTAATAAGGAAATGACCAACTCTTTGGAGTTGGGTGGTGATTATGTGGAGAATACAAGTAACTTTTCCACATAATCACAATATGTGGTACATAAATCTGCTAAGTCTATGAATGTGGTTAACTTTTCTTCAATGCGTTTTTGCCGATGAAAAGTAGGGTAATATTTGTGATGACCCTCATATATAATTGTATGGAATGAAAGAAGCCAAGAGGCTTGCTCCTCTAGGGGATAAACACATTCACGCTCATCTTGTTATTTACACCGTAGCCCCTTCTGCACATTTGATAATGCTTTGATTGGAATACTGATGGGCAGATGTTTGGTGCCACTGTTACACTTGTTTCTCTCGCTTCAGTCACACTGAATAGGAATTCGATGAACTGCAGAAAGACAAGCTTCGCTTATTGAAAGCAGATGCCACTGTACGCACAATCAACCAGCTTTTTGAACCTGTCAGCAAAGGGAGCAGATTACAGCCCTGACTTCCGTAGGTGATGATCGTAATGTTGATTGGGGGGGGGGGCGTGTGGGGGAGGAGGGGGGGATGGTGGTGGTGGTAATACACTAATGAGCGACCCGATTCATCTGAAATGGCTGTGATAAGAAAGTTATCCCACTCCCCTAAACCCTCTTGAACATCTGTGCTGGGCCTTTCGAGGTAGAGTGTATTTAACAGGGCTTTGTGTAATTAGTGTGCTTTTATTGCCTCACAGAAAGACTGTTCTTTTCCCTGACTCTTCGGAGGGTAACCGGATAAAAAAAAAAACAGATGGCTTGTTTAAAGCAGCCAGGTGTGGATGGCGGCGAGCTGGGCTAGCTAAACAGCAGAGTTTAATTACAGCCACAGAGATTGCACTGTAACTCATTTAGATCAAGAGGGGAGACATAAACAGACAAACCTGCAGCTAAACCCGTTAGCCTTGCACGCACTTGAAAGATAACATTAGAGGGGTTAGGTTTACTAGCTATGCACGATACGGCTTTGAGCAATTGGGAAGTTACCAGTTTCTTGGCGTATATGGAAGGGCATTGGAGTTTTTCATCACATAATAACGTTCTGTAAAGTAGATGTATGTCTTTTTATCTATTGTTGGTTTACATTGGTACGAAGTTGGTGTGTTTATACATGGTTGCACCAAATTTTGCAAAATCTATTGTTTAAAGCATCAAAGTAATAATAAGTCAGGGTCTTGTGCTTTAAATTCTGTACTCATGTTTGTCATTCTTTCTCAACATGCATTTACTAGCTTGCTATACCTGCGAATTGTTGACTTTTCCATGTTCTTATATTCACTGTGTTCCTCCACATAAAATCTGTATAATACTAAGGGAATGGGGCAGGAAGGGGTGACTACATCAGGGCCTTTGTGTGCAAATCTTCTCTCCTCCCACTATAAATAATTTGCCATTATCTTAAAAAATCCAATTGCCACAAACTCCAGTGCTATCACCGAGTGCAGCTCATCCATAACTTGCCTCACCTGTCAGGGTGCTCTGGGCCTCTCCTTGCTGCATCATAAATTCAGTGTCACCTACAGTCTGTCTGCCTCTACACTACGCTCAGCCTCGGCTCAGTGTCTCGCCTTTCAGCCAGGGCTGGCCTAACATGCACAGAATAACATGTGTCACTGGCATACAGAATGCTCACCATTGCATTCAATCAGTCCCATTTCTGGTGTCACTGTCTATTGCGAGGAAAATAGGAATAAATAGAGGGACAGATATTAAAATAAATCAAGAAGGGCTTATACAGTTTAGCTCAGAGGTGGTTCTAAAGCAGATCACATTGATCTCCATTGTTAAAATGATGTCAATAAAATGTTTTCTTATTAATTTTGAGAAGAGCTTATTGTGGACACTTATTGAGTCTCACCTGATGCAAATGTATTTATAGAAATGGTGGAAAGTAGCACAATGGAATTCACTACAGTGAAAAACTCAGCAATCAGGGTTGAGACTGCATTTCAGACAATGCACAAATGTCTCACCTTTTAAGTGTCTGACATTTCAACCTATAAAGTACATGTCCATCAAAATGTAAAATATCAGATTTTTGGCTCTTAGGTGACTTTGCTTAGCCTTTAGCCTTAGCATTGGATGTTGTGCTGGGTTTTGCTTTAAATTTATTACTACAAAATGTAGTGTAATGTATGTAATGTAATGTAAAAAAAAAGCATTTTATTAAGTTGGTGGGCTAGGGGGGGCTGTGATTGTGTTTATTTGGAGCATCTTTTCAGAATTGGAAGGAGATCTATTTCAGTGCGGCTATTTGCTTTGTGGATTTACGTTTTGGAAGAGTTCCAAGCAATACTTCAAATGGGTCCCCGGACCCATTGCTGTGGGACGGACAGCGACGGTACACACACACTCAGGACAGCAATGAGCAAATCCTGGGGGGGGGGGGGGGGGGGGGGGGCAGATGCCCTGGCTTTATGTGCGCAGGCGCTGGGGCAGGATTCACACCGGCCGGCTCATTTCGTTGTACGCCGCGGCTCCTCTGTGTTCCAGGTAAGTAATCATCCCTATAAAATGGTTATGGGAGCCGCCGCCGCCGCCGCTGCGGCTCATGATTTCATCCGGCTCTCCCTCTATCCGGCCGGAGCGGAATTGATAAGCAGGGCTTTGCGCGCACCTGCGGTCCCCCACCCAGGCTGCGGCCCGGCCCGCCTGGCGGCTCGCGAGCGGAGCAAGCAGCAGCAGCAGCCGCGCGGCCAGGCCCGAGCAGCCATGAGAGACAGCGCTATTACATTAGGTGTTTCTGATTGAGGAGCTGAAATTGGAACACATTCCCGGGCCCTTACACAAATTCCAAGGACTATAAATCTCTCCCGCTCGTGGGAGGAACAACAGGAGGCAGACATTATATTTACCAGCCATGCGTCCAGCCTCTAACCCCCCCGCCCCACCACCACCCTGGCCAAATGTGCGACACCAGGCTCCAGCCCACCCCAACCCCCCCCTCCCAACACCCACCGCCCTGGCCAACCATGTGCTGGGTCCTGGAATGAGGAGCACTAATGCTGCAGTGATAGTGTGAATGGGATGTGTGCCACACCACCGTGCCGCTGTGTTTTCCTCCTGATGCCGTGCCAGTATTGTAAATAAGCTCTTACTGTCTCAGTAAAAATTAATGCTTCTCATTTCTGACATAATACACACCATGAAATATACTGGTGCATAAGAAGCTGTTGATTCACATGATTGCATATCACTATGCCATACTGAAGATTTTCATTTCACTTTTCTGCTTGATTTCGACATATTAGTGTACAGCGGTGAAATTTTCTCTGTCCTTTATTTTACCAAAAGCAAGAGATGGCATCCTTGCTCTGCTGCATCCCCAAACAAAGCAAAATGCCAATGCAGCTGCTCTCAAATCCCTGTTTTTTTTTTTTTTCTTGTGGATTTAGGGGAAGCCCCCACCCCACCCCTCCCGCCTACTCAAGCCTTGAGTTCCCATGCATTCCACATGCCTTGGAAAATGCTGTGCCGCCTGGTATCCTCAGAAGCATGGCTCCCTTCATGGTAAACCCACTGGCTACACTTTGCTTGAACGGAATGTTAAGCCCCACTTGTGGTCAAATTTGCCCTCTAACTAGCACGAGAAAACGTAGTTGAATTTCAGTCATCTAAACTCCAGGCTGAGCTATCTTGAATTACAGTCACTCGCACACGACCAAAATATTTATTTCACTTATTCATATTAGTAGAGCAATTAGTAAATCATTAAAATATAACAAGAACAACTTCAAGAACATACAAAATCCAGGAGGGAAAAAATGTGCCTGAAATACAAACTGCATGCATTTTATTAAAAAGCAACACACCTCTTAGAGTGTAGACACAGCGCATAGGAGGTTTTTTCATGGCATATTAAACTACCTTTGCATGATTTATTTTGTTTATGGTGGTTTTAATGCAAGATGAAGGCTTTGTGTAAGCATTCAAATCCTCCCAACTTAGCGAGGTATGAAAGTACACATGTAAGCACAAAGAGCACCGCGGCGGGATGAGCTTCCTGCTCACAAGGCCACACTGTGTCTGAGAACAATAAGGCATTATTCCACAGAGAACGTGACCTGAGTCAACTGCAGGTCTCTCAGTGGCACAGGATCTGAATCAGAATGTGAGCAATCAGAGAGAATGTCAACAGGAGCCACCGCAATTTGAAAATAAAATGTTGCGTTTGCAGTTGTTCTTTTTCCCATATATGGTGTGGTCATATATGACAGGCTGGAGTAAAGAAAGCCAAGATAAAACAGGCTGTTAGGGATGGTGGTTGAGGGGTTTGTGGACGCAGGACCACGTTGAATTAAGCATACCTCGGCCAAAAAACAGGGCCATTTTGATTGCTGCAAAGCAATTAGATGTTGCCGGGGTAACTCTGTGTGGACGTGACCTCATCGGGCCAGAATTTGTGAAATGAAAAGCCCACTAGCTTACGTATGCTCTCACAAAGATGAGCACAATCTTGCTAAGCAAGCAAGCTGAGATCTTTCCAGTAAGGGATGAATTTCATGTCAAGCAAGAACCTTGGCAGATAACACTGGATCTTCTTGAAAAGAAGCCTGATTTCAGACATGTTGTCCATTATTTTTGCATTCTAAGGGAAAGAATGTGACCTTGATTTCAAGGCACTACAACAGTTACTTATTTGTCCCCTTTTAAACATGCATAAACATGGAATATGTATTTGTAGACAAGTCACGTTTTCTTGGTTGTAAAGACCATAGGACTGTACATTATGCAGTTTCCAGTGCAGCTTGTACCTTGTCTGGCCAACTATTGAAACTTGGTCATGCAGTGCCTCTAATATTGTTGACTCCTTATATGGCTTTTTGCTTGTGTTGTACTCTGCCTCACTTGTAAGTGGCTTTGGATAAAAGCATCTGCCAAATGAATAAATGTAAATGTAAATTTAGATGGAACTGGTTTAAAGACGTTACCTTTCTTTTGATGTTGGGGAATGTATGCATGCCTGTGTGTTTTCTATTAGAACGTTAAATATGCGTCAACTCACATGCTCAGCTGAAATAACTCCACACTATGGTAAATCAGAAAGTCAATGGATTGTTGAGTCAAATAAGAATAAGATATAAAATGTACCAGATGGATGAGCGGGTGAGTGAAACATATTAAATGAGGCATTATATTTAATCTAAATCCAACACACTTTGATTTTAGTTTTGGTTAAAGAAACTGAACATTGATGACAGAAATTGATCGACAGATCATGGTTCAAATATCTATGAAATTAACAAAATATATACACAAATACAAAAGAAAATGCATGGTAAATTCCCTCACTGTTGATTTTCCTTTAGATTAGAACATTGAAACATGATTGAAACACTTATGTAACAGTCTTTTCGAAGTCGAGGAAAAAACTGCTGTTTTCAGTTTTGTATGTGTCGGAGCTTGGGGTTCCTGTGTGATTGAATGAGAACCCTCAGCTCAAGCTGCAGAAGTCACCTGCTATCACATGACGTTCGAGGTTTAGTTAAAAGAAAAACGCTGCCCAAAGGGAGCCCTCCTCCGCAACAGTGGTGGGGGCTGTGTGAAGTGTTGGTCTTTATCTCTGTTCAGAGTTGATCCCGACTAGGGAAAAGGTGCAGGGCTGTAAAATTGAAAAAAGAAATACATCAAAGAGGGGTAATGAACCTTGTCCAATCCCAGCCCAGCCGAGAGGCGCTCCGGGCCAGGAGACGGGCAGAATTCTGATGAAGTCGTTTCTCTGAAGAGCGACGGGCGGAGCGTGAGAGAAAACAGGGGAAGGCAGGAGGCAGGTGGACAACATTACCTCTGTCGCTCTCCCTTTTTCCTCTTTCTTTCTCTCCCTTTTCTGCAATTTCAGGCACAGAAACTTTGCGATCCGCGACCGAGGCCCTAAACGGGAACAACTGCTCTCGTGATCACTTTGACTTTTCCAGAGGCCTTCCTACAGCTCATTAAACTCGCAGCTCTCTGTACCTGTTGGAGATCAGAGGGCATCCAGCAGGAGCTGGAGTCACAGAGCAGTGGTGCGGCTTCTCCTTTCTGCCCCCCCCCCCCCACTCCCTCACCTGCTGCCAGTGGAAGCAGTTCCACAACATGAGGCACTCCACTCATTTCACACCCCCTCAGAAACCATCTGCACTGATCTTTCTGGGTATATGGGAGAATATAGTTATGACATTTCCCCCTTTCTTTCATTGTTTTAGAATCTGACGTCTTCAGACAGTCAGAGATGAACGCGTGGGAATGGAGTAAACTAAAGACTGGGTGAGAAAGCTTGAGAACTCAATTTTCACAGGAAAAGGGAAAAAAATGTTCTTACTTTCATAAATAACCACTCTTTAACCTGATCAATCACAATTTGTAGACCAAACAGTTTCCCTAACAGAACATTACTGAATCCCTTTCTGTTTTAAATCCCACAATAGCCATTTGCACATAAACGGGAGCAACATCAAATCCAATTGAAAGAGTGGATTTCATTCTTTCAGAAGATGCGGAATCTAAGGTTATTACAGCTCTTTGGAGCCAATCTGCAGCATGGCTCGCCTCGGCAATGAAAGGATGGTTATCCCTCAGGTCTGATTAAATTCTGAGCATGCTTCCCAAGAGCTCTTCGCTTCAGATAATGTCAACATCTGTTGACCAAAAACTGAGTAGTCTTATCAACAACCTTACAAACTGTGGAATGTTTTCAGGTTTCACACCCTGACTGTTGGACAAACTTGTGGAGGAGGAACGCTTACTTGACCTTGGCTTGTGAAGGAACCGGTTCAGTCGCCTTCCACAGAACTGTAGCGGCAAAGAGGTTGTGGGAACCAAATAGAGCACTGCAGTGTGTCTCAGGAATGAGCGAGTAAAGCGACTTCACTGCAAACAAGGAGTCTGATGCTGACCTTGAAAGCTTTTTTTTCCATCAAGGAAAAAGCACATTTTACACTTATGGTGTTTGTGTGTTTTGTCACCCTTTAAATTGCTCTCACTTTTTGCTCCCTTGGTTACAAACCAACAGGCTTCATGACTTTGGAGCAAATTACATTACCAACCCCTGTTTTAAACATCTCATGAAATATTCAGGCAGCCGTGAGTTATGGGTGATATTAAATCAAACTTAGAGATCCTGTCCATAAAAAAGACTTTTTTGTCTTCACTCTGAATGTAGCTTGAAATAAATAGACAGGTTCCATTTTTTCCACATATTAAACACAGTGACATAAATGCTGTGTCAGTATCTATTGATCTGACCATATGCACCATATTGTGCGCCATGAATAACTGTGAAATTATTTTCAAAGGAACCCTTTGCTTGGCTTTGAAAAGGGGTCCGTGGACAGTTGTGTCATTACTCTTCCTCATCGGTACTCTTCGATAATTACACCACGAGCCTTATCACGCAGCAGCTTTTGAACCAAAGCCTTCAAATTATGAATCAAGCTCTCCCCTTTATTCATATCAACCAATTAATGATACTGTCAGGTTTAATTATGGCATGGAAAAGAATGCACACACACTCATGCACGCATACACACACACACACACACACACACACACACATACACAAACTTCCACTGCTTCCACTGTGCTCACATGAAAATCCACACCCCTTGACTTGACAGATTCACATTGATCCCTTGTATTGGGGCATTTTGTTGTGAATGAGCAGTTTATATCTTGTGTAAAGGTGTGCTGTAACTTCTGGTAACACCAAACACAGACTCTTTGTGTTTTTCTTTTTCCTCTGATTTGGAGACCACAGAAAAAGAACACTTAATACATTTATGCAGCAGGAATTCTTTCTGCTTTAAAAACAGTGCACAATTGTTCTGCTGGATTAGATGTTGAGATAGCAAATACTCAGAAATACTCCATTGTCTGATTTGTACAGTTGGACCAATCCCACACAGTAGGTTTCAAGAAAGGCAAAGCACTGGATCAAAGTATAACCTGTTATTTATTTCCCTGGGTCTGTGGGAGGGAATAATAATATCATAATGTCATTTTAGAGGGTTATATTTCATTTTACACAAGCTCTTCTCATGGCCTCTGCCCTGGTGTATCTTATGTCCTCATAACATTGAATGTTTACAGTTCTGTTGGTGTGAAGCCAGATTACGATGCTCTCCCCAGACCTTTAAATTCCCTCATGATAGCAGGCCCACAACAGGTTGAGCTTTGCTATCATTGCTATGGTATTACAATAGGAATGTCCTCGTAAGACAATGTTTATGTTTTTCACACTGAGGCGGTGTGGGGGTTATGAACAAGACCAGACCAGTATTTTTTTAGAGTATATCTGCCTCAGCACAGAGCTTTCCCTGAGGTTAGGTTTGGAAATGATTTATGAATTTAATAAAAAAGAAAGCAGTAATCCAGAACTAATTCCAAATTAGACACGTAACGGCCTTGCGCTCAAGTCTCTATTACTGCGTTCCGAGTGACATTTGCCCTGTGTGACGTAGTGACGTCATGATTGTCTTTGAAGATGATCGAGATCCTTGTTCTTTTTCCGCTATGTCCAATCTCCATTTATTTTTTTTTTCCTTTGAAACTTAAATGAAGTCAATGGCTTATCTGCACTTGGTCTTGGTCTCAAAAAGAAGTAAGTTTCTTTTTCTTCTATATGTATATTTTTTTTTACAATTCATTTGAATGATTGTTCGATGAAACTTTAAGTGCAAAAGTAATAAAAGACAGTCATACAAAGTGGTAACTGCAAAACTCTTAATTGCTGACTTAGTTCTCTAGATAATAGAACAACATTTAAGGTTGGTCAAATGCTTTGTTCAAATGCTAAGTACTAGTTGTGCAGGCTGATCAATAAATGTAACATTATTACAGGAAATATTATACAGGAAATATTATTTTACACAAAGAGTTATCAATACATGGAATAGGTTGCCAGGTCATGTAGTTGAGGCAGAGACCCTTGCTGTGTTCAAGTCTAGACTTGATGCAGTTTTGGATACTCTTTAATTAAGAAATGGCGAGCTTAGTTGGGCCGAATGGCCTGTTCTCATCATCATATGTTCTTATGTTCTTATGTTCTTATGTTCTTAACATATGTTACCACCGTCTCATCACTGATAATGCCCTTGTCCATGAGATGAAGCAAGACAATAAAATTGATATCAGTACACAATTGCAGAAAAGGCTAAGAGGTAGAGCCCAGCAGTTTGTGACAAAATGGTGCTAGTAGATGCAATTGAAATTTGATGTGGACGGGGTCATGGCCAAGGTTGTGGTTATGGTCACGGGTATGGTTGAGAGCACTAAGAAATGTACAGCCATCACAAATGAAATTAGCCCAACAGTAATTGACCATGTCATAAATAGAGGTCTGACACTGCAAGCAGTTGGATTAGTTGTTCACCCATATTTGAATAGATCGGCTAGCCTTTCTAATGAGAGTATTTCAAACTAATAATCAGTAAGACAGGTATACAATATAGGAATTCTATGTGTATTGTATGAAGTGATGACATTTTGTTACAGTAACATAGTTGTTGGTGTGAAATTATTTATTTTTATACAGTCTTGCTCTCCTCTACAGTACTTGAGAATTGAGAGGAAGGAAGCCAGAGGTGGGTATTCTTACTGCAGTGCATTAATCATTTGTCTAAAGGACATCCAGAAAATCATAATTGCAGATAACATCATTTTCGGAAGTGTTAGTGCCATCAACCACAATTGGATAAATTTTCTATGAAGAATCTTTGAAGCAGATCTATTTTGATATATTTTTATAAAAATGAAGAAAGTAAGATGAGTGAAGCACTTGCAATGTGAATATGTAGAGGTTTGAGTACTGCAGTGCTATTATGAAGAGTGAGACGGTTTGTGTATGTGCCTTGTGTGCATGTACTTATAGTAAGGGATGTGTAATGTTGTACTGTACAAAATAGGAGGTTTGTGAACATTGATCTATGAAACCCAGTTACACACATGAATTGCACTGTATCAGCTGTTTCAGACAAAGATACAGTTTCTTGCAAATGCTGACAGCTGTGACTTCCTGTAAGTAGATGAAGCAAGTTTCAATCTGAGGAGATGTCCCTGCTGGTGAAAAGCAATGTGGAGGGAATGTAACAATGTATCTGAAAAGTGTTGTGGCATGAGGCCCTCTGCTAGGACCATATGACTCTGTCTGGTGACCTTTCTGGATGTGCTGCACATTAGACCTTGTACATGCACGTTCTGGGATTCCATTTGCAGTGATCACAGACAATGCAAATTTACAGCATGCCTTGCTTGCGTGTGACAGCTGTTTGCCGCAAAGCCAGAGTTCACTATGATGTTCTTGCCACCCTATTCACCATTTCTTGTTTCGTCATTGTAAAGGTAAAACAGCTGAAGCATTGCGAGAGGCCTGCCAAGACATTTCACACACACCGCACATTTTACTCTTTTACACACATACACACATTTTTTTCCCAAGAAAGAGGGAAGCAGAGACTGCTGGGGCTTATAATGGGCCTCGCAGGCAGGGGGGAGGAGTTCAGATCCAGCTGTGCTGTGGCTCAGAGACATCAGATGAAATGTAGGGTGAAGACAGAAGAAACAGGTGTGCATTCACCATGAAGAGGGGATGACTAGCTGGAGGAGGAGATTTTGAAAAGGCAGACAGGAAAGAAAGAAAAACAGGCACTAAAGCTGCACACATAGACACACACACACATGCACACGCACATGCACACACGCACATGCACACACACACACACACACACACACACACACCTACATTAATCTGCAAGACCAAATGCGAAGCTGGCTCCCGGCATCAAAAAACTATTTTCTACTTAGATGGCTGCGTGAGTACGGACATCTGAAAAGTTCGGAACTGATCAGTTGTCTCCTTAAGATGTTAGACACATTTATTCAGGCCAGTGAAATCATTTGAAATGCATAGCTTTTCCTCAACACTGCTGCTGAGCGCATTAACTACATTTGAAGGAGGATGGGAAAATTTCAGTTTTCATTTAATTAAATGCTACCCTGAAGACAGCAGCCTTTTAAAATCATTTACAGGTTAATGCCTAGGGAACAACACCTTCAAAATGAAGAGGGACCTTTTGTTTGGTTGAATGCTATGTTCTTGTTTTTAACAACAGTGTTGTGACAGTCATAATTATTGAAATGTCATGATGGCCAGAGTAATTGAACACATTTCAGCAATTACGACCATCATGACATTGTTCTAGATGGAGAGATATTTTGCATGGTGGATGATTTGTCGTTTTTGTTACAGTGCCAATGTCAGAACTGGATTCACCCTTTTTCTAGTCATATAACCTAATGTTTGTCTGCTTTACAGTATAACATTAACACAATGTTTTCACCCAAATTGAGACTGTATAGTGATAATCAAATTGAACTGTAAAAGACAGGGTTCTCTACCAAGCAGATTATTATCCTGCTTGCAAGTAATTTGGAATCATTTGAAGGATTGGTCTCAACAGTTATCATTGGAGCTACAAAGGGAAACTCTAGACTTTTATGGTTGAATATGTGGTAACATCATATTAACGCACTAAGGGAACTGGACCTTTTAACCAAATCTTTGCCCAGGTTGGGCATTGTTCTTGCACCCTTGAGCAAAGCACTTAACCGGAATTGTTTCAATGTTCAAAGAATTAAATACAGCTGTACAAGCAAATAAGTATAATGTAACTTTGGCAGGTCCCTCTTCTAGTGGTTTCTTCAAAACAAAAAAATAAAAAACAGAAGCAATATATCATTTGTTTTATTTTTATGTGAATTTTCTCTTTTCATCTCTATTTGTATGGTCCTAACAATGGGTTGATGCAGCCCGGACTTGAGAAACCTCCTCTAAACCATACTTAGCACAGTGAGAATGTGATTCATTGCAGGTCTCCCCTGTTCCACTTGCTGTGCCTCAACCACATCTGACATCATGGCCATGAAGTTATCCCCCAGACCTGGGGATTTGTGTTCATCATAAAATTATCCAATGATCCAGTGAACCACTGGCAACATAAGTAAAAAGAAAAACAAAACAGTGCTTTGCATTTGACTTCCTGTAGACAGCAGAGCCGAAAATGCCACCAACAGTATTCCAAGGATTCAATTACTCTTTCACAACAAAAAACACAATGGTGAGTTATCACATAATACACTCTGCACATTACTTTAAGAAGAATTACTCATAATGTAACATAATGCCATGGGCCAGGCTGTCACATGCATAGTTTGTGCTTTCCCTCTGCTCTCTTCATTAAGATAAGGGGACACTTTTGTCTGTGTATGTTTAGTACTTCAGATATGGCGAATGTATGCATATATACAGGGTAGCTATCTAATGCAGCTTGTTTATCACGCACATTTAGTATCACTTAATGGCTAAATTAGACCAGCTCAAACAGAAAAGCTATTTCACAATTATTAGCTGACCCTGTGCGGTGAAAGATAAAGAAAATAATTATGAACACAGGGTTGTTGAGCAAAGCAATATCCAAAAGAAAAATAAACAAACATTAAGTAAGTTCTGGTCCAGGAGATTGTTCTAGAGCCCAGCTTTACCGGTTGGTGAATTATTCAACCTGCATGTTTTCCTTACATTCTTTTGGAAATCCCACTCGATCCCTCAGAGATAACAGCAGTGGAGGGTTTATTGACATTTTCTCAGGCAATCAATCCAGGTTAAGAATCTGACCCCACTCACTGCTTAGTATTACTTTATGGATGGACAACACTTCTGAATAAGTGAATAGACACATACATAAGTAATACTGTTTTTTTTTAATATAAATCTTACACATTCTGTCTTCCCCATTTGAACTGTAAGAAATAAAGCAAATCAAACTCACAGTCAGGACAGACCTGAAAACTCAACCTATGGAATCATTTTGTTAGTCCTAATGAGTTGCCTGATTTAAAAGCCTTTGAAGCTGATTTAATTTCGTGTTGAATATATGCAGATCATTTTCATTACGGTGAATAAGTTGTTATAGAACAGTGAACGTAAGAAAGGAAGAATTTAATTAAAAAAAGTCTAAATTATAGAAACAGGCAAGGCTCTCAAATGATGCCTATTTCTTTGTTGTCTAAGTAATTAAGCAACCGTTTAGTCATGTTTGGTTGCACAGTGTAATGAAATGAAGACAGCTTACTTATGCAAATACATGGGGAAAGCATAATCTATAATGAATTGTTTGTTTATCATAATGAATGTATCCACTTAATATTGGGTGCTTGGGATGACAAAGGAGTGTGTTTTTTTTTTTTTTAAGTTTATGCCAAAAATAAAGAATACTGCTTTCAGACGGGAAACTATTTTGAATTCAGCAACAGTCCCTGTGACTGTCTGCATACACTGTGTGTGCGCGTCTACGTTACATTAACGTATTTCCGTTTTTCAGATGATGTCCAAAGTGAAACAATTTGGCTGGTAATGTGCAAATGACAGCGTCCAAAGTTGTGACATCGGTGATCAGTTTCGTCTGTGCAGCACATTACAGCCCAGTGCCACAGACCAATCTCTCCGCGGCGAGCACGGGTTCACAGGGTTAAACACACAAAGAATGATTCAAGGAGCTACTTAAGTGCTGCCAGAGCACTAAATTGGACAGCACAAGTGGTGAATAATTACAGAATAGCAAAAGTCTTTGTTTGGCTCATAGGAATAATTGATTTTTTATGGAGTTGGAAGTTTTTACGCACCAGAAGACTCGCAAGGTCTCCTACTGTGGTCAGCATGCGCAGAACTTTCACCAGGTTCTAAAAAATGTAATTAATTGGATCTGATTAAAATTAATGAAGTAATTAAAGAGCTGCCTGGCCTGTTTTCAGGCTCCTGCAATCACTATGCCATGGTGGGACAGGGTGTAGATAGCAGTGCATAGAGAAGGGGGAACCTTGAGTCACTGCACTAGGCTTCTACTGAGTGGCAGCCTGTAGTTTCCCATTATCCCGGCCTTGTGCCCCCTCCCCCACACCCTGTGTA
This sequence comes from Megalops cyprinoides, assembly GCF_013368585.1. Taxonomy (NCBI): domain Eukaryota; kingdom Metazoa; phylum Chordata; class Actinopteri; order Elopiformes; family Megalopidae; genus Megalops; species Megalops cyprinoides. The sequence continues at coordinate 29,511,307 of NC_050588.1, read as the reverse complement.
CAATGCACCACTCCCCCCCCGGATACAGTATTGTATTCATCTACAGAATTGATTTCTAAATGTTTAAAATGTGAGGTGGGAGTCACTGAATGTGGAAGGAGGCCAGCTTTGCAGTGCTGCACGGTTGGCTTGAAAGACAAGTACATAAATGTCAGGGGACTGTGGCAGTAGCAAATGCAGTCTGAACTCTGCCGACACAAACCTGCCTATTCAGAAGAGCCATGCAGCAAAATGACCAGCACTGATTCATCTCTGAGAGAGTTGAGATAAACTTACCAGAGGTCATTTACACACTCCAGGAGCTGAATTAAGATCGGTCATTTTGCTTCGTGTATTTTCTGACCTTAAGGCGTTCTGTGGTAGCTGTAGTGAGATGAAAGGGCAATGGCTGGTTGCATTGTGGTTAGAGGAGGTGAGACCAGCGGATATTTTCCTGGATATATTCCATTCCCACTTCTTCTAATTGAAGCCCACAGTTCCCCACAACACTTTTAGTAATAAAAGTGTGTCCAGTTTAGGAAGCAGACCATATCTTGACAATCTAGAGATAATAATGACTGAATTTCAATTAATCTTCAGGAGACCAACACAGAGGGGAGTGTGAAACTGGGTATGAAAAATCACCTGAAAGTAAGAGTGAACATTCTGATCGATGATTCAGTATATCAAGTGAGGAAAAAAAAAGAAAGAAAGAAGAAAATTTGCAATATGAGGATATGAATCAGTATCAGTGACGGGGCGGAAGGGAGGACCGCATCATTCTGATGGCGGTTTATTTCTTAATGTAATTAAGACCTGAGGAAGAACAGGAAACAGAAAATGGCTGTGGACCTGGAGGGCTCCAGTGACACATCCCTTGTAGCGCTGACATGTTATCAGCAGATGTAATTATTCTCTGGTTGGTCTTTAATGCGCTTTCTGACTTACCGGAGCTCTTAAGTGCAGTAGGAGGGGACCCGCTGCTTCACACTCCATGGATCAGCAATAAAGCCATCCCGCCGCTGCAGCCCACTTCTGCCTGCCCTCACGCTATTTCTCCTGCCCTACCATGCAACACTACCTTGCGCTTGAAGGTGTCACCATATTTCAGGAAGTGCTGCTCTGAAGCCATACTCTGAAAGAAATTCACTGTCCAATCTGGGCTGAGTCTCAGGCATAGGACACATCACTCTCCGTCTCACTCCTAACACTACAAGGTCTGTTGCTGCCTGTCAGTGTTGTAAAACAAAAAAAAGATCATGGACCAGGAATGAGTTAAAAAAAAAACTGAAGGTTAAAAGCTGTTTGAGTATCCTTAACATTATATAATTTTTTGTTATTTTTTTTCCTCTGATTAAAAAAAAAAAAAAAACATCTATTAAGCAATCAAATCAACATACACATATACTGGAAACAAAAAGATTAATGGTCCGCGGGGGCTCAGCTTGAGAGGTATCACAGCACTTTTTAAGCTTGAGTTAATATCAGCTGCAAGACCACTACTCCAAATGAAAGACCTGACTCTGATATTGTGAAAATCAATATGCACTTAAAGGGATGAGCCTTGACTTGCAAAAGTCGGGTTTATTCTTGCATTAATTCCATTAGATGACTTTGCACATTACACACGTTACAAGGCTTACCTTGGAGCTCGTCTTCAAATCACACAGACATAACTAATACTAGAGATTTATTCAATGGTCCTTTCTCTTTGGTTTAAGTCCCCTCCCCCATGCTCTTTTACTAATAATAGACTATTACTAAATTACAGAATTTTCAAGCTTGTTCAAATAAGCACCGGTGTAATGCTTCAGCTCTGAAAACGTTTATCAGAACAGGCAAGCCTAAGTGATAGTAAGCATAATAAGTTAATGACGCAGGAAGCCTGGGATAGGGTTAATGCAAAGCAGTGAGTCCCCTGTGCCTGAGTTCTTGAGAAACGAGTGCTGAAGATTTATTCATGACATTAACTCACAGAACATTTTAATGAATTAATTTATTTTTACTACCCCTTTGCAACAGTGACATTTCCCCAGTGGTTCCTGAGCTGTGATACAAAGTTACCCAGAATGCAGTCTGGCTTCTGAGCCGTGAACAGTGTGCCCTTCTCTGGCATATTCCACTCTATTTTGGCATGCTTGGTTGGGACCCCCCAAAAAAAGTTGACTGTAGATTGTTCACAATTTCATCTTTCATCTCTTACAGATTTCTGCTGACTTGCACAAATTTTAGTGTCAAGCTTCTAATTTGTTTTTTGCCTGCTGTTCTCACTATAACAAAGAATTTGTGACTTCATCACCTTGACGGGAACCCCTAAAATGTGCAGATTAAATATTATGAGACTATATGTCTAAAAACTAGAAGAGATATAGTACAATTCATTTTCTTATCTTAAAAACTATTGCAACTTATTTTTCTGAAAAAAAAAATAGTTCCTTACTTAAACCTTTTAAACTAAGACATGAGCACAAAAATTTAAATAAAGATAACCTTGCTGTGACAATATACATTTTTTACATTATGTAGAATGAGTGCAATAACTGTTTTGACCTGATTGAAAACTCTTCTCCTTTTAGGTACTTGGGAGCATTCTTAAGCGTCTGTACATCAGACTGCTTACACTTCTATTTGCTGTTGCATGTTTTGGAATTTTTGCCTCGTGGACTTGTTGGTTTGGATTAATGAGCCAACAGTTGTGGGGCTGACGCGGTGAAGGAAGGACATGCTTACGGAAGGTGTTAAACACCACCTGCCAAGAATATTAATTAAATCTGATTACTGTGGACTGCCTGCCTGCGTGGGAGGATGTACTGAGCGGCGGCATTTTCCACTCACTTGTACCACATATGTGCGCGGAAACGTTTGGATGGCACGCTTCCATCTACGGGCGGCTGCCGCAAGAGCAAAGGCAGTGTGCAGATCGAGTTTATAAGGCCGCATCATCAGAGGGTCCAGTATTGCCATTCCTTTTTATTTCACGTACACCTTCCATCATAGTAGTCTTTCCAGAAGTACTCAGTACTTTCGTTCTCTCCTCCCTCACCCCCACCATGCATTCCTTTCACCGTTCAGAAAAATGGAACAGCCGTCGGAGCCAAGAAAGATAATTAAAACCCCCCGTCTGGAGCAGTGCTGCTGCCACTGCATCCGCCTCCTACAGGCGGCTCTCCTGGCGCCGGGCTGCTGACGGTGTTCGAGGCGGAGGTTCGAGGGGGTCAGGGTTATCAGAGGGATGAGCCAGGTAAACAAAGCCCCACCGAGCGCGGGGGGGGCGACTATGATCGGCTATCTCCCCCTGATCCTCACAGAGTCCCCCTCTCATCCCCGGCTCGGTATTAACCCACTTGAAAAACGCGCCCTCCGAATCCAAAAGATTGTCTCGCCGTTAGGAGCGGTGTAAAACAGACACTCGTTTTACAGCAGGAACAAAGCCCGCAATCGTCAACACTCAGTACCAATTTGGCGTCGGCTTTGCTGAGGTTTTTTTTTTTTTTTCGCTTCTTTTCTCCCCTCTGGTTCTTCTGGCTTGCCTTCCTCTGAACAAATTGAAGCTTGAGTGTGTGCCAGCCTCAAGAAGTTAGATTCACAGCGTTCTTCTCTGCTTAAATGCACACTAATAAATTGCAACAGCGTAACGCGCAGGTAAGACGGGGGAGGCTCAAGAGAGTGAGCACCGCCTGGATGAAAGATGTTCCCCCAGCTTGTTTTACAGCAGAATATTTCAGACGGATAGCGGGATGCAGCAGAGCAGCTCTGTGTAGCTGTATTACTTTTCTCTCCGTTTTTTGGGTATGGCTCTCGAACTCACTCCCATGCTTTGGTGCAGAGGTGGCTCATTTTTCACATTTACGTAAATCTGAAAAGCAAAGTTTGCAAGTCAGTGTGCAATTATTGTTTTCCTCTTCTTTGTTTATGCTGACCAGTATAAAGCACTATTCCAAGCGCAGATCTTCCACTCCTTGTGGTTGCTAATACATTTTCTATTACAAAGAGCCAAGGCCTGGTTAATGATCTGAACAATGAGCCTAATGAAACAAACAGCTAAGATTCTTTTCAAAGTCTTTTTACAGAGAGTTTGTGCTGAAATAAGGCCAGTGATATTGGAAAAGCAACCTGCTTCTGTAGGAATGAAATATTCACACTAATACTTGTAGCAGAAAGAACTGTACAAGTTGAAAGAAGGATTTTTACTTCTGTTGCACTGATTAATTCCTGGTACTCAGTTAGGGCCTGAGGAAAAAGACATACTCATCAATCTGAATATTGAATTAACAGATTAACAGATCTTAACTAAATTAAGTGAATCAAGCATATACGCACGAACCAGACTGTTTTTCAGCGTTTACGTATAAAAGAACAGGGTATCAACATATCAACAATCTGATACAGTACGTGAGACACACTGACACACTTTGCTTATTGATGAGGGGTGACAAACAGTTGTAATGCAATATGAAGACTGCTGATGATCAGCAAAAAACCAGAGCATATATGTATGGCTACAGTCAGTGGAATTTCATCTTGGTTAACTAACATTTTTTGGGACTTGATTTAAGTTTTTAAAATGCATTAAACACACACTACTGAGCATTTGTTTCTACAATGAGATTAAAGGGATATGAGTGAGGTGAAATTCTCAGAGAGGACGAATACAATGATCTATGATAATCCTGTGATCAAGATGCTGCATGGGACTTTTTTTCCTTGGGGTCATCCAGTGGACAGTCCATTCGCCGAAGAATAATAATGCTCCCGGGCGTATTTTCTGGGGACGCATTTCAGAAGTGTTAAGTGCATTTGTCTGTGAAAGCGCTGAGATTACAAAAACTATTAGCAGAGTTGCAGAGCTCATTAGGTTCTGTGCAGATTTCCATTTACTGTGGCGCCAAACATCACCATGACATGATAGATCTGTTTTGCTTTCATCACAGTGGCTCATATAGATGAGGTTTAATGGGCAAAGGGGTGGCAAGAGTCATAATTAACCCTGCAACAGTAATTGGACTGGGGTATCACAAAGGGGATTTTTTTCATACTCATACACCAGAGGCAACCCCATCCTCAGAAAGGCCAGCATTGTCATTTGCTGTATGCCATGAACAGGCCTGTACAGTTAAATGGAAAACTTTGTGCCACTGAATGGAGCACTAAATGAATTCTTCAAACCAAAAGATCCCAGCACATGGAGATGATCATTTAAATAAGGATTGTGTTTACTAGCTTTGCAACTAAAAGAGTAGGATGTGCTTTACATTGTCAATCCATAAGCACTGTTTGACTACATTTTGTAATTATCAAAATTTCTGTGGTGAGAAAATTTTTAACATGCATACACACTGATACACAGTATACATAATATAAACATTAAGGATGTATTAGATACCTGTGGAAATGAATGAAATTCAATATGCTAATCTAAGAAAAATGTCATTTTTATTTAAATTTGCTTTCCAAAATTCAGTACAAAGTGCATTGGATGGAATCTAGGCCAGGGTGTGAGCTGTTTTCTGCTGTTGGCTTTTTTTGTCAAATCTGAAACTTTTAAATTTATGTGTCATTGCAATGAATTATGGGAAATATTCTAGGATTATAGTAAACCAGAAGATCAAGAATTTTTCAAACCATGTTTTCGGTATGTTTTTTTTTTAAGAAAAAAAAATGTCAGATGTTTCCGTACTTTTGTTCATAAAATAAATGAAGGGCAAGTCTAGTGTCTGACAACCTTAACTTTGAAAGACCTGTCAGAATTATCTGATGCAATTTGAACTGTGCCTTGAAACATTTTTTCTGTATCAATAGGAATTTGATGTGAATGGATAAAAGTAAAAGAGGGAAAACTCTTACCAGATGCAGCTTTAACAAGAAGGTGCAATCCCATGCAAAACTCTTAGGGACGGCGAAAGAACGAATGATGCCGAGCAGTTTGGACTATTAGATGTACCTGCACCTTTTCATGCAGTTGAAGGGCCAAAGGACTGCTGGAGGGCACCGCTGTTGAGGAATAACACCTTTATTCTTGGCTGTTTGCTTCATGATACTAACAAAAACAAATATGCATCACTGTTAAATAACATCATGAATGAAAATCGGACATTTTCTAAGGCTGACATTACACACAGTGAAGGATTCCACACAGCTTTTATGCTTAAGAAAGTTTTACCTTGGTTGTGTTGTGTAACACCCACTGCAACCAGCTAGCAACTCAACTGCAACAACGTTTCCCAAGGTAGACAGCGATCCAACTTCATACAACTCTTTTCATACAACAGCCAATTAACAGACAGTTCATATTGTTCACGTTTCATGTTTCAACTGGTATTTCATTCATAATTCATTTCTGAATGGACTAATGAGCTAGGGCTTTGATTCTGATGATCAAAGTATCTAGAATTACAATAATTCATATTCAGCTGTTTACAGATAGATACACTAGACTTCAGAGAACATAACCATGTTAATTGAGTGTAATGATGGTTTGTACAAATAATCAAGTGATAAAAAAGTATTAAAATGTCAGCACAAAACACCCATGTTAAATTGTATTATCATACTAGCTAACATTAATTGTAATTGAACCAGCTGTTTTACTGCATCTGACAAGTTGTAGCAAGTTAGCTAGCTAAAAAAAAAAAATAAAATAAGCACTATACAATGAGTTTATAATTTATGGACAAAATATTGAATGAAATTACATTAAACATATAAATGTGATTGAACATTGAGGGCAATTTAAATTGCAGCAGTGAAGTTACATTTAATAATGTTGCATGTAGCTAGTGTTTCCAATCATATTATTATATTAGTTGCATGTAAATAATGTCAATACTGAAATGATAATTCTGTTCTTGTATACATTTATTACAGAATTGTGTGAATTTACCCATTTCCACCCTTGAATCTGTTATTGCTAAAGGAGTAGTATGCTTACCTACCATACCTCCTGCAACTGTTCACCATGCCGTAGTTATTAACAGCTATTTTACTCACACCTGTGTACTACATGTAAAATGATATTGATTAGAGATTAAGATCTTTTCTCACTGACAACAACCCAGTAACTCTTGGTTTCCTGACAAGTCACTAGGAGGTGCTGATGCAACAGTGACCCAAGGAACCCTGGCCAACATGAACCCACCCTATTCGAGTGGGACAAGCCGGGTTTGACCTGCAGCTAAGGACTCCCTACGCGTTACTAACAGAGTGGTACCAGCACAGGATTTGTAGTATTTCATTACTGAGAGGGTGAGTTTGATATATAGTGCTCTAATACCTTGTTTGAAAAAGAAAGGTGGACAAGCTGAGAAACAGGCAAACTGTCACCACTCAGCCCCTGGGGTGCGCAGCATGAGAGTAAAGTGACACCAGGTGCTAATAACACCGTGGTCCCTGAACTCACTGTGTGGTCTAAAGGAGGGGCAGCTCGAGGTGCTGCTTACAGGCCACCATGGTGACTCACAGCTTCACCTCCACCCCTTTAAGAGGGTCCGGCTAATTTTAATCAGCCCCATCGTTCAGGCATATTTGGACAGGGTGGCTGCCACTTGCAGCTGTCTGTGGACTCAGGTTACCGCCGTTTGAGACAGAGCATAAAAATAAATGAAGGTGCGAAAGCAGAGTGGGAGGCACTGAGTGGCAGGGATCCTGGCCCAGGCAAATAACAGACAGCATTCGAAGCCCCGATTTATGAAAAGAGAATTCAAAAGGAAACACAAGCAGGGTATGTCTAACCAACAAATATGTAAATTAACAGAGCTGTATTTTGCAGATTTTAGTATCTATTTTCCAATGCGTGCCATCTAGGGTCACAGCACTAATAGCAGAGGATAACATGCTTAAGCCCTTTAACCTTACATTTCCTTAAGGTACAAGCTATCTAATACACCATAGGAAATACAATATTTCAACTGCACTGTCAACTGACTATGGGGCTGATTTAGACCCAGAAGTTCTGAGCTCTTCTTTGCACACCTCACTTGCATTTTTCTCAGTTTTTAGGATTCAGACTGAATTTGTAAACCCGGACATCTCTAAAAATGGACAATAAAAAGTTTTTACATTTTATTTGGTTTCTTAGCATGCATTCTTATCCTGATTACATATGTTGCAATTCTTACACGTTATTCATTGATGCAGCTTGATATTTACTGAGGCAATTCTGGATTGACTACCTAGATTAGATACAACAGTAATTCCCCAGCGAGGAAATGAACCAGCAACCTTTAGGTTGCAAGCCCTGCCATTTGCATTCCTGCCCTCCCTTCCCATTTAGGATCACATCATGAAGATGTCACAAACTCACATCTCCCATGTGGGAATTCAAGCAGCATATGTGAATTCCCTTAGTGGTAACAAAGGTGCAAAACTGTTTGGGGAAGCACTTAAGTAGGATTTATTCACATATCTCAAGTCTGAAATGTTCCCCCATATGAATAAACTGTTCATTTGGTAAAGTGCATTTATAAAGAAGCTATTTCACTGCAAAGTCACCATTTTAATGACCCCACCAAAGACTTCCCTTTCCCTGACCTCTCAACAATCTTCTTCTTTTTCCTCAACTGACATCCACAATTTTTTTTTCTCTTTGTTTGGCAACTTCCTGAAAGGGATGAATAAATGAGGACAATGAACAAAACCTTTACAATCTTCTTCCAAGATGGAAATACCTTGAAAAAAAGAAAATTAACAACCTTTTTGTTTCCAAGTCTTATTACAGATACATCTTCACAGGGAATTCATGTCTGAGTAAGAGAAAATATGGAATTCAATTAGTCTTATTTAAAATGAAATTACAGAAGAGAGTCTGTGTAAATGTTTAAGAGAAGGACACACAGTCATCTAGAGAAACTGAAAGGGTTACACGAGAATGATGTAGGAACAAGAAGAGAGAGGACAAAATCTGGTGATGATTAAGAGGTTGAGACCTCATTAGGAGAACCCAGGAGAAGCACCCAACAGGAATATCAATGCATTTCCATTTTGATTTTCTTTTAAAAATCTCACTTTTTGCATGTTCTATCACAAGAACAATTGTCCTACTGTCTCATTCACTCATTAGTTCAAAAACACAAAATGGCAGAGAATGTGGCTGATTTTGATCAGATGCAGATGTATTTTAAATTAAAGACAGAGTACTCCACATGACAGATGATGTGGTGTGGATGACCCTTGGGACTTAAGTATTCACTTGCAGCCACAAAATCTGGGTTTATAGAGGCAGTGAACAGGTCAGAGAGGATGCCTTTTTATGAGGCACATTAGCAACGCTGTGGTCTGTTTAGACATTAAAGATCCCCTGGGGGTTGGTTGTTCCACGCTGCCCCTGGACACACACAGGCCCAAAGAAAGGAGTCTCAGATGACATTAGAATTCCCTAGATTATGCCAAATGCATAAGACAGAATGTTATCTGTCTAAAGGAATTTAAGGGATTCTTCTTGGCTGAAAATATGCAGAGACTGGGAAGGCAATCGTTGTGATGCTTGCTGCAGACATGTACACGCTCAAACCTGTAAAAGTTGTGTTTTGCAGAGTATTACGGGAAGGCATTTTAGGAAAATAAAAAAAAAATCAATTTGATTTTTTAAAGGACACCCAGGAATGTTCTCTGAAAAATGTGTGAGTTTACCTTGCAGTTATCTTTTAGCTTGTATATCTAATTGGAGCTTGAAATTGATTTGAAGTTTTCTGGAAGAAGTCAATGAATATTTGAAAATGAACCCCAGGGGAGAGTGTTTGATGAACCAAGCGCACACCAAGTAAATGGCTCTTGCAAGGCCAATTTAAAAAAAAAAAAAAAAAAGAAAAAAAGTTCAGTTTGTCCGACCAAACACTTTTCAGGGGTTGTTTCTGATAAAATGGCCCAAGGTACCTTTTAAGAAAGGCTTGCAAGTGGAAAGATTGAAAAGGGGGAAAAGAGAGGAAGAGGCAAACTCATGGTTGCTGTGTTGGTGAAAGCTGAGGAGGCCTTGTCTGTAATAATCTTCTCCAGCGAAAGCATCACGTTGCTTGGGAAAGACAGGCTCCTGTGAGGGGCTTGCTTCCTGTCAAATTAGTCCGCTCTCTGCCCTTCCTTTTGATCGCCGGGAACGAAATGCAGAGAGTCAGCTGATTCCTAATCCGCTCATCTTCCCGCTCTATGCGTGCACATCAAGAGCAGGATTGATTAGCGCACAGGACTATGCAATCACATGAAAGGCCCTCATAGGTGGGTAGCCATGCTCTGCTGTGCTTGATGGATGCCTCTTTGTGTGCGAGATGAAGATTTGTCTTGACTTATTTGGTTCTACCATGGGAGAAAATCATAAAGGAGTGTGACACATCAAGTCCTGTCAACATCAACAGAGGCTTTTTTATTTGAAAATCTTAAGATTACTTCTCAATCTAATGGGGCATAGATGCACCTCATTATGAGCCTCACAGTTACTAAACACAGTCTTAATGTGTGCACGTGTGCATTATGCTTAGTTAACTGTCCTCACCAGCATCCAGCCTTGTCTTATCACTAGACTCTGTGGCATTTAAATGCAGACTGCTCTTTATTTTGAATAAAGACTGTCTGGTCCATGTCTGGTCTGAATAGTTTTGTGTTTCAATGTATATAAGATGGGAAACAAACCCTGGAAATACTCTTTAATAAATGCGCTTAAATGAAAGCAAAATGTTCTAGAATATAGTGATCACGCTAGAAAACAAATGAGTTCTGTGAGTTTTAGTGCCCCTTCCGCAGACCTTTATCAAATGACATATGAAGCTCATAAAGCAAAGCAGAGATTTCACTACCCTACAGGTGAGTTGAATTTTTGATTGGATTTTGGCAATGTGCGGCAGGGTGCGTAAGGTCAGTAAAGCCTGCATCGAGGGGATCCTAATGCACGTTCCAGCAGGGGAGTGCGCTTCTCCTCAACTCCTTATGCAGATGGAAGGAATCGTAAATCACTGTTACGAGGAGATATGAAACCTAATGATCTGATGAAAATAAAGAGTTTAGTAGCTTCTCTTGCCCCTGGTATGCATACGTTCAACAAAAAAAGAGAGACAAAAATACTGCTGAAGTGCTGGAAGTTTTATGGCATTATCCAAAACATAAAATCTTGCAGCATGCTTCTGTGGTTCTCTGTTCATAGACTGTAGAGACCTAAATGATGAAATTAATATATGATATAGAATAAGACAGAAGTAGACTTGTGGAATATATACTTAATCACAGTCAACACATCCTGCTAGCTTTTGACAGTTTGATGGAAAAGCTTTCTCTCAATTGTTAGCTGGCTGTCTAAAGCACCTGAAAATGGAGTGCTATATAATACTTCTGGCAGCTTAATAATCAGCCATTATGTTATGCACTGCAAATTCTCTTTACTATTTTTAGCTTTCAAAGGCTGAATATGTAAATTGAGTTACAATTGTGCTTAATAATACAAACACAAAAAACAGATGGGCATTGCTACAGAAATACCCAATGGCAACTTGTTCTTAAAGTGTAACCTGAAAAGTCAAGCATTTAGTATTGTCTTCCTTGCCTTACAGCTCAGTAGGTAAACATATTGCAAAACAAGAGAACTGATTTGAAGTTGGAGCGATCACAATTTGTTTCACAAGAATGTAAACATTCTGACCTGCTTTTTGACCCTTTAACACATGGACATATTTATCTTGAAAAAGTTATACCATTTTTTTTAAATTTCATTTTTAATATTTCCAAAACATTATTCTTCTTGCCTCCGATCCACAGAATGTACTCTGAAGCTGGTCATGTTACTTGTGCCTATTGGCAAGTAGCTTGCTGATAAAATGGATGTAAGCTCAAATTTCCCACACTATGACACAAACCAGCCTACACAGGGCAGTGATAAAAACCTAGACATAATGACTGACAAGTGGCTCCATTTGAACTGAAATGCCTGCATGTTTGTTTGTTTGTTTTTCTGTGGCTGGGCTGAAGAGTGAATCTTTATTAGGGGTTGGTAGACTATGGACATTAGGTCCTCCCTTCTCCCCTAAGCTTTCCTGCCATGTGGCCAGCAAGCTGCTCCTTCAGATTTTATTTACCCGAGTGTGAGTCAAATCTCAGGATTGGTGGAAGACAGATTTATTGACTAAATTCCCGTGTGCCCACTTTGCATGTTTGATTTTTATTATTGTTATTATTAATTATATAAAACTTATAACAGGCTTATAACCAAGTAGAGATTGAGAGAGGCATTGAAATAAGGGCACTCCCAAAAGACAAGAGGGAGTGTGAAGAATTTGAGGATGGGGGTGAGCAGCTCTGCTAAGCTTATAAATGCAAGTACAAATGGAACAGCCTTTCATTATACTATAAAAGCACCTGTTGAGACTTTTGTCAGAGAGGCAAGGTGCCTGAGAGAGAACAAACCAGCGCAGAGAGCTCTTGATTAATAATGCATCATGTTCCATAAATGTGTTACTCAATTAATCAGTTAATGCTTTCATGGTTTTTTTCTCTTGAAGTGCTCCAAAAATTCTGCTAGCTAAACACATTTTCAGACCTTAAAAATGCTTTCACTGGAATGCTTTACCCAAGTTAGTCTGTGGCTATGAATGCCAAAAATTGTGCCTTCTTTGGCAGCTGTTACTATACACATTTAATGTGTATATATTTTCAACATTTTTTCTTAGATAGTTAGATGAAATGGTACAAGCACACTAAAAATATTGATACTCAAATGTCATTTATTTTATTGCCATCTCATTAAGTATCATGGCTTTATGAAAGGTATGATATCTTAGCTGCTTCATTACTTAATAGTATTTTTGTTGTTGTAACTGTTGCCATGCAATTTTTATGGAATGCTCGGCCTCATTCCTATGTAATTGTTCAAAATATTTTTTCACAATACAAAGACGAAAACACAGAGAGGAATAATGTTATGATCTTAAAAGACTATTGTTCAAAAGCAAGCAGGTCTTTCATCATTTGAATATTTTATTTTAGTGAATGGATATGGAAGTCTCTTAAGGTGAACAGATGGCTGCAGTGTTGCCAAATTGTTATGTCTTATTCCAACCAATATGCAAGTGAGCCAGATAATATTTTCACAATGACAATTTCTGAAAGGTTCAAAGAGTAGGACCTGTCAAAATGATACAAACCCAAGTGATGTAAATTGATGAATGGAGTGGTCAACATTCAAAAGTTTCAAAATACAAAAAATAAAAAAATAAATAACATAAAAAAATCAGTACATGGCATGTCAATGTCAATATGCAGAAATTCAAGTTAAACAGTTGTTTATCAATATGATATTGTTCTATACACATAATACATTTTTAAATTCCCCATTATTTCAAAACCAGCTTGGTGTTTCAGAATGCAACAGGATGCACGTCTTACTCACTCTGGCTGTGGTCAGCTATGTCACCATACACCATGCAACGTATAGCTGTAGTTGCAATTCACTTGTTTTTCTAAACCTGTAGCTGAACTGGGAAATATTCCATCTCAGGGAGGTTAACTGTCCAGGGTAGCATGCCTATAATTTCTGCCATCTCCTTGCTTGTCAGACAAGCATGCTGGTGGAGGATGACGAATGCCTAGCATGCCTTACAATGTAACTGAAAGTGTTCCCATAGATGGCTAGGTACTTATTCTACCATACATACATTTTAGGAAAACCTCTGATGGTGATGACCTACAGTCTCAAATTCTGTGACTACTGCTTATTTATCTGGTTAACAGCTTGCTACACTGCACAAGAACTGTAGAGATTACATAATACATTTTGTTGTTATAATGAAACCTGAAAATGTGCATGTTAGTAAAGCTTGTTGTTCAGCTCAGCACAAATTAATAGAAATGGCCTGAAAATTTAAAATTAAACATGGACACTTATTAGTTAAAATGTGTATTGATATTAAAATTTCAGTCATAACATTATGTTTTAAATGACAACAAGAGCTGAGAAAGCTGCAAAATTGTGGTTATTCATGTAAGAGTGCAACAACATTCTTTCCTAACATATACTTATCAAAATTATACTGTGTGGTGCAAAAAATGCGCCCACGACTTAGCTGGTCAGTGGAATGGGTTGCTGAGGATTCAAGCATTCTCTCAGATAGCCCACTAGATTGTCTTCAGAAACCCATTTGATCCATATACCATGGAGACATCATACCTGTTACATTAAAATTGTTATTCTCAGATGGATTTCACATAGAAGAAGCAAAAGTGCAAAAATCGTGAATATTTTTGTGAGGGCTCAGAAAATCAGGCATTAGGGTAGAAATATGGTCTTATATATGTCGACAACTTCCACATAATTTTGACAACAGCCCTCTGGATGTCCTAACTCCCCAACAACACCAACCAATCAGTTTCACAGATATACTGTGTTAAAAGGATCATGCATAGTACAAGGTCGTTACCACTCTCATTTAGCACACTATGTCTATAGCTAACTAGCAATACTGACATTTTATAATTTTCATAAGCTGTGAGCACATTTTGTCAATGGATATCTCAGTAAAACAACAGTGATTAACACTCCATACTTTACTCAACCTAGGAGGAGATATCACAAAAAAATCTTTGTTCACTATTTCAGTTCTCATAATCTTGGACATGTTATTATCTTGTGAGAAAATCCATGCCTCTCAGTTAGACAGCCAGTGGTCAACATCATCCATTCCATGTGGTGGAAACAATAAAAGTAGAAATAATGTGAACTTTGGTGTACTGCATAATTGTACGCTCTTCCACTTTTGTATTTTTCTCCTCATAGAAAATAATGAAGGCTGTGTCACAACTGCACATTTGTGTCATTTGTTTGAAATGATGAAACTGTTGTAAATGTGATAATGATAGAAAGCTTTTTATATGATGATGATATGCTTTTCCCCTTTATGCAATCTTATTTTGGAATCAACAATTGTATTTTACACTTGTCTCACCATCACAACCTCTGCAGTCATGCAGGAGAATTTTAATAAGACAAATGCAATATGCAACACCATTTTGTTCCATCACTATGAGATCCAAGTCACTGTTGGCAATGGCATGGCCAGTTTTGAATTCGGACTGTGGGATAATGATGAAATTCCTGAATATATAGAAGAAGAAATGTAAATGAAAAATGCAACAATATGTCAAATACCTGGTGTGTGCTTTACAAAATGATAGGACATAACTGAAACAGATCTCCAGGAAATGGTTGAAACAACACAGCATTTGTAGCTTTTTCTGCACAAAAGCATTTAGCCTAACCAAAATACAGAATAGATTATTGTGTCATGACAGACACATAATGATGAAATGACTGCTTAGAAATAAGAGGATGTATGCAACTGAGTAAATTGTGAACACATATTCTCATAGCGGCCATGCAGAAGTGGAGTCAGACCTGATCTAAGGTCTGGTGCAAACAAGGCATAATTTAATGAAAGTGAATCAGGCAGTGATGTTGCTAAATCTATCACAACCGTACTATTTTATCATAAAAATCACCTAAAACCATCCATCCATCCATCCTCCCCTGCCAATATTTTGGGTTACCTCTCAGGGGATGTTAACTCATATGGAACACCCTCCCCTTTGCTCTTGAATGTATACCCAAAGCTGTTGTTGAACACATTGCTCTGGGAGGTACTTTATTTCATTTGCTTGGGCCTCATACTGAGCTGTGCTCCCATGAGACCTAGATAAAGGCCTACACCACCCTGACGTATGTTTGTCTTCCCTTTTTCCTCGTGGAGTTTGTGCTGTGTTTGGAGAGAGAACAGAGAGACTCTGGTTCTGCAGCAACATACCCAAGTTTGCCCCCTGCATGGGTGTGGCAAGCTCATATTTCTCATGTAGGAGTATCCTGTTTTTTTTTAACTTAGTTTTGTTCTCTTTTTTTGTACACACACAACACTGCTTGAGGAAGCAAATCATTGATATTACACGTTACTCATCTTCTCAATAGGGAGCACTGTCACAGTATTGTATAATAGGTGCAGGTACTGCAAAAGGATAACCATTCACTCCAAAAAAGTATAATAAGTGTAATAACCTAAAGGAAAATCATTTCAAAGGAAAAGCATGTGTAGTTTGTACTAGTGTTGGACTCTCAAAGAGATAAGTACAATAAATTGATGTATTTAAAAAAAACACAATGGGCCAGATTCACTATTCATGGTTATGAACAATTTTGCTCATGTAATATAAAATAAAATACACTGCCACTCTATATATGCCTAGGCAGCACGTGAAGATGATTTGTTTTTTCTTCATTCAAATGATTTGTTTCTCTTCTTCCTTCAGACTTTCATTACAGTAGAGGGCCCTGCCATGGACATGTCCTTACTGTGGTTTCTTACGCCATGGGGTGGACCATATTGATTGAAAGCCTGAAAACATAAAAATGTCCCCCATAGCAACAAACATAAGAGCTACATTTTTAGGCATTGTGCCTAAATATAGATGGTATGAACTGGTTGGCTGGCACGCAAGTATCTCAGTTGAAGCAGTCAGGAAGACAAAGCATGTGAGATACTTGGGTGTCGTGGCAATGCGGCATGTATTTGTTTTAATGACATATGTTTCTGAAGTATTCCATCTGCAATGCTGATTCTGTGCGTGTCTAATGTGGCTGCAGTGATCAGATGTATATGGGCTTGTGTGAAATATGAAGTGGACCAAGAAGACGTACACCTGAGTGGGGGGGGGGGGGGGGGGGGGTCAGCAAGTGCTGCCAGCATGTGTGGGGGTGGACTGAGCTGATGTGGGGCTACAACAGTGGTGGCGGGCCAGTCCCTGATTTATCTGACTGACAGCCCCATGTGCTGTTATTAATGTGCGCTGTCTCACGGTTTTAATGTCCCTGCAGCTAGGCGGGAGCTTTATGAAATCGGTACCTTGTCTCTCCCTGGCCTTTAACCCACTCCTGGGCCCAGCCCAGAGCCTCTGCTTCTCTGTAATTCAGCATGGCAGCTCACTGCACAAGCTCCACGCTTACAGAAATGTCAATAGCCAGTGGATTATTGTCTCTCAGGCATTAGGGCTCATTTGTAATTAAATATTTTTAAATGGGAGCAAAAGCTTTATACATAGTTTTATTTTATTTTATTAGTATTTTTATATAGAAATATTATACTGCAAATTATAATTGCATAATAATTACAGTGCCCTCCATATTTGTCTCTGCTGAAATTGGAAAAAAAATCAAAATTTTACAAATCTTATATTTATTCATAATGGCATTGCAGAAAGAAAATTGTGATTATTCACAAATAATGCGTTACAATACAGAAAGTATGAACATCACATTTATTCACAAGTAATAACCAATATGAATTGTTGCCCTATGTTATAAAAGGAGGTAACACAGAAGAGATTCTCCAGTAGCATACACAAGAGATCTCTGAAGACTGCAAGTAAATGATCATTGAACTTCAGAAGCTGAAAGAATAGAGAAATCCACCACATTCCATTGTAGTTTGCAGATTTATTTACATAGTTTAATTGTAGTTTTTGTTGTCTAATTCAAGTAATTTCATGGTAGTTAAGAAATGAAAGGGTACTGGCACAATGGCTACCCTGCTAGGAAGCAGATACATGTTTATCTTGCAACCATGGACTGTGGAGACAAGTTGTTGCAAACTGTCAAAAATATCCATTCAAAACCACAGGCATGAATTTTGCATTCATGGTCAGGATACAAGATGCCTCTTTTAAGACCAGCCACAAGAATTGGCAAGTTGAATTTGCTTCTACATATGAATGACATTTTAGAAGCACGCTTCATGGACAGATGATGTGAAAATTAAGCTTATCCTCATCAGCCATATGGCATAAAAGGGTGTAGCTATTGTTGAAAAAGAACCAATGTCTGCTGTGAAATATAGTGTGGGGTTATGTTTTGGAGATTTGTTTTACATCTGTGAGTCCTGAAGTCCTTGTAGAGATGGAGGCATTATGACTTCCATCACATATCAATCCATGTTGGCCAAAAGCCTGGTTCCCTCTGCAATGAAGCTCAGACTTCATTAAAAAAGGACATGCCAGCATAACAATAACTCAACGTATCAATACAAATCCTGGAAATCTTAAAAGAAAATGTTATCTGAGCACAAAAACGTGTGCAATTGACCATCTCAATCACCAGACCCCAAGCCAGCCATCTATGGTTCAAAATGAAAAAAGGAGTCCACAAATGAAAACCAAAACATCTCAAGGACCTACAGAGTGAATCTGCTGGAGTGAATGGTCAAAAATCCCACTCAAAGTGCCAGAACCACATAAAACATTGCAGGAAACGTCTTGTCAGTGTAATCCGTGCCAGAAGAGGATTTACAAAACATTAATTACAAGCATGTGACCCTTGTGGTTTCTGGAAGAAAATCCATTATTTGAGAATATGAATTTGCTCTGCTCGGTACCATGAAGATTAAATAGCTATGACAGTATATACAGATAAAGTTTTATGGAGATGGTAGCATGTTTTTTGCTCCTATTATGTCAGATGCATGAATACATATGTAGGAAACAATATAATGTAACATAACAAAGATGCTGAAAGATTTACTTATGCAGTCGATATGGTGAAAGTGAAATTATTATGATGTGAGGAGTTAATTGAGTTTGTACTTATGTTTTCCGTATTTCAATTCAGCTACTATCAGTGTCTTATTAATGCTGCCTTTACATTACATTACATTGCATGCATTTAGCAGACGCTCTTATAAAAAGTGACTTCCAGCACAAAAGAACATAAATGTATCCATTCTATTTAAACAAGCAACAGTGTCAGACCAGGCTCACAACACTCCCAGACCAGTGAGTGTGAGCATAACACTGTTAAAGCCCTACCACAAGTTAACTTGTGCACTCTGATGAAAACCAAGTATACTATGATACAATGGGTCCTAGAACACAAATGCATAATACATGGTAATACTACACATCAAATTAACATCAAATGCAAGAAGAAGCAGGTATTGGATAGTAGTGGAACCGAGATGCAGTCTGAAGAGGTGGGTCTTCAGTCTGCGTCGGAAGATGGCCAGTGATTCTGCTGTCCTGACCCCCGTGAGGAGTTCATCCCACCACTGAGGGACCCATACAGACAGGAATTGTGACTGAGAAGAGTGACCCTAGCGACCTGTCTAATGTCTAATAATACATTATGCTGCATATAATGCTGCATATAAAGGAACAGTGACATGAAAAAATTAGAGAAAAAATGACCTTTTCAGACCTTAAAAAAAAAAAAAAATCCTTGTAATATATTGTTGTTTCTCATTAACATTCAGCCTTTGTGCAATACAACACTTGTAATTAGCAAGGAAATCATCTTGAATGTTAAAAAGGTCAATATGCATGACCTGCACCAACAACCAAAGTGCATGGACAAAGGACAGTATGACAAGTTCATTAAAAAATGAAATAAATAAAATAGTTCAAAAAGTGCAAAAAAGTTCAAAAGTGCAAAAATGCAAAAGTGTTTGGAAAAATGTTGACAAATTGTATTGTAATGTAGACATAATTTGATTAATAAGGAAAAAAGGTGTTATAATTGTCAGTGCATCACAGTCCATGCATATGGATAATAATTTGTACCCACTCACCCCCCAATATAAAAGCTACAGATATAAAAATTTATACAGTTTTACACATTATCGTACCTTCTTCTCATTCATAGAAAATAAGGTAATGTTAATACATGGTAATACTGTCTGAGCCCATTTTTAGTGCCCACATGTCAACATTTTTCATTTTACAAAATAACATGACAAGCTAATTGTTCTAAGCTATAGTATTTTATTCACACCTGTGTGCACTCATTAAGACATCACCCTGGATTTAGAGAAAAACTGTAAATAGCATGAATAAACTCAATAAATTACAAAAAAACGTTAAAAATTGGAAAGAGCAATAAAGTTAATCATATAGTAGGTTAGGGATGTCTATTGACTCATATTTGACTGAGGAGTTGCCTTTGGCCAGCCAAAAATAACAAGCTGAGATGTGCATTCTTCAATAATTCAGATTGTCTCATTGTCTCATTTGTCATTCAAGTGCATGACCTCTGTCTTGATTGGATAACATTGTCGTAGTAATGATTTACCTTTTCTTTTATTCATATTTCCAGATGGTAAGATTTTATTTTCAGATAAAAGGATCAAAAATTGTATTCCTCTTTCTTTGTTGTGATAGTTTTTAACCATGATGTGAGAATAATGCCGAGGGATAAGAAGATGTTTTTTTCATTACACTGTGAAACTGTTTTGGTTTTACTTTGAATAAACCACACTGGTTTCACAACAAGAGCTACTGAATTATGTTATTCTGGCACAGAATTGCAAAGCTTTTTCTTCAGCTGTTTATAACCACATTTTCAGTACAGTAAGGTAAAATATGACCTTTGTATTTTGCTTCTGTGTGTGGGAGGAATACATGTTCCTACCCATCTGCAAACTCCAAAATCTCTCGTTCTGCTGGCGAGCTCCCAGAGTCCTACAGCCTATGACAATAACCTGATTTTCCTGTGGTATTTTATTTTTTTCCATGGCCTCAAAACACACGGCATTTAAGAGTATTGGACTAGGTAAATGTTCTTGTAATGGAACCCCAAGTGAGAAAATAAGAGGGCTCCAGAGCTATATTGCATGTTCAAAGGCAAACACCAGACAGAGGCAGGTTTGTGTGAACTATTTATCCTTGGTGGTAGAAATGGTGAGGAAGACAGCACTCTGGCTGTTGGAGAGTTTCACCTGCTCAGGCTCAAAATACCAAAATACCATTTAATACCAATACTGATTTACAGCAGTTCTGTTGATCAAGAGGCACCTGCTCTTTCTATGCATTTCATTTTTTATTGACAAATCAATTCGAATATCCCATAAAAGTGCCCGGTTTTTTTATACAATTAAAAATCCATCCATTTTTTTCATAAAGTTCACATGATAGAATGAACAGATTCATATGACAAGAATAAAGCTCAAGAAACCAGATTTATCCAGAGTGACCTTAGGAATGGAAATGCTGCATATTAGCGTATACTGTATACAATGAGGCCAGAAAATGTCAATACTGCTACCCTTGCCATACTTTGAAGTGTTCATTTATTGTTTGCAAATAGAGGAGCTACTGAGGTAGTTTTTTGTGAATCAAGTCCCATGGGAGTACAGTGGAGCAATACATTGCTAAGACAGCCTGCATAAGATGAACATTAAGTGGGCACTCGTGTATTTTTCATGACTTGAGGGGAGGACTGCTAGATTAATGGCTGAAGACAGGATTGTAGAGTGGCCCATTAAAGATATATACCATGGCCCAATAGGACTGAGTCTGTACCGCTGATGGGAGCAGCATTCAGGCCAAATCCCACGAGGCTGTACATTAGGTCACAGGGTACCTTAAGCAGGGGTCAAGCCTATGGCTTTTTTTTTTTCCAATTTCTTATCCACAAGACCATTTCAGATCATACTCTGTCATTCATGGAAATCTGCTTTGTCAGTCTGGCAGGAGCAATCATGGAAATCTGGTCTGTCAGTCCAGCAGAAGCGATCTAAGAAATGTCATCAAGGGCTGTCAAACTTGTAGAGCCCATTTAAACCAAGGGCACATGTGAAACCAGCTGTTCAGCGATCCCGTCATATCCTCTCGAGATGGAGCCTTCATCCATACGGCTGTCTGAACACCACTCCACCAGACATTTGCGGTTAGCATAAAAACAAAGAAAAACATATACAATTGAAAAATTCATGTCTGAACACAGGACGCTGAATACAGCTAGGGTATAGTGGGACATGTTTCTGAGCTGTTTATTTGCTAAATGTACAGTATTGTACAATTCACCCAGGTGTATGGAATCTGCTTCCACTGTGACATTCTTCTTATACCTTTTTAATGTACATTCAGTTATGTGCAGCAACATTAATGAAGGAAGATGACTATCTGCGTGGTCATTCACACTGGAAAAAACTGCTTCTGGCACAATAAAGAATAAAAAACTGAAGGAAAAAAATCTGAGTAAAAAACATTGCTTCTCCTAAACCATTATGTATTCATTAACATTCATTGTAAAAACATACACACAGTGTATGACTATATGTCAGAATCCTTCAAAGCTCAAGGCCAAAGGGCACTTACTGAAACCTTAACAGAGGGCTGACTTCAAATTAGATAGAAATGTCAACTTTGAGGATGGTTTTGAAATGTCATTCAATTAAATTTTATTTGTCTTAATTTGCTATCATTCATAATCAGAATTGTCACAATATACTGAATATGGAGTATAGAACATTTTCCAGAGGGAATAATAAAAAAAAACAGGCCAACTGGGAAAAATTGAGAAATTATTCCCTAAACCTGGAGAAAGGTGGTCAAGAGAATCCTGAAAGGAGTGGAAATGTGAACAGTGAAATAACATGAAAGAGGCAACAGTTTATTGCATCAGTTCCAGTCTATGGTCAGTCTGGTGGATATGGTGTAGCATGGTGGCCTCAGGCAGCATCTTCTGTTGTCTATTATTGATGTCTTTATCTAACTGTTGTAGAAAAGACGCAGCAAAAATATGTGCTGTTCCAGGAATCAATAGAGACCAGCCAGATTATTCCCTGTTCTTCTGGTTGTTGCAGCCTCAGTTGCATAGTTGCATTACATCAAGGCTAAACTATGCCTTAAATATTCAATGCGACAGAGTACGGGTTGGGATTAGTCATTGGTCGGAAATGTCGGTATTAGAAAAATATGACAAGGTGGTTGAACTTTGGAATCTTGTGTAGTCGGGGGAATGAATCAATATAATGTTACGTCAGCCTTTCACAATATCAAGGAACATATTAATAACAAATATCTCTCTAAGATAGGGAACCACGTAGCAGCTTGCAAGCCAATCCCACTTTCTGCGGCAACATGGCATGAAACTAAAAAAAATGACTGCGGCATGGTAATGATATTGGCCAGTGTGAGAGTGCATAGATAGTAGGGCTCTTCTAAGCTATGTGGAGATCAAGTAGACACATAGCATCATATAATATTCATGAACTCTCTTCATGTTTTTCCTCTAAAAGCCCTTAAAGCGCTTTTCTCTGAAAAAATTAGCTGCAGTTTACCCTGCAATTACCATTTAACATGTATATATAATCTAAGCTTGAAATTAATTTCAGGTTTTCTGGAAGAAGGCAGTTAGTATTTGTAAATGAATCACAGGAAAGGTGCTGAGCTAGACATATCAAGGGGTGTGTGTAAAGTACATTTACAGCAAGTAAATGGCCCTTTCAATGTCCATGTACTGTGTAAGCACTGGTACATCCAGCTGCTTTCCCTGGATTTTATTTTCTCATAGAAGACCCCCATCTTTTAAAAGAAACAACACAGACATAATATATTCATCAATTTCTTGTAAGGATGAATATATTTGTGAAAGTGTATTAATAAACAGCATGAAACACATTAATTTCCTGTTGATTAAAAATGATTTTTTTTTCAAGCTTAGCTGTAGCTATTTTTTACACTGTGCAATATTTTTAAAATATACACATTGTAAACCTTTTACTCTGAGGCAACCGACGATCCACATTTTTAATATATGTGTGCTTAGGGGAGAGGTTGTACTATAAAAGCAGAATTCAAGTGTGTGTGTGTGTGTGTGTGTGTGTGTGTGTGTGTGTGTGTGTGTGTTTGTGCATGCATGAGTACGTACGTGTGTTTTGCCTCGACACTTAAAAGGCAAACATTCGTAATGGCTGATGATTGTGGGAATGGAATCTTTACCTTAGCTCCCCATGTCCTGACAGCTGTTAAACAGCAAAGGGAGAGGTGTGAAGAGATGCTAAGAGGTTACTCCAAAGCATTGCTTTCTCAGTGTTGTGTTAATGTGTGCTTCTTAAAATTCTGGGAGAACACCATCCATTTATTATACAATGTACACTGATAAATGTTTCAGAGCAAACTTTCCAGGAAATAACAATAATTACACTAATGAATGAATCAACAGAAGGTAAAATTTGTTGACTGTAAACTTTCAGTGAACATGCCGGATAGAGAACAAACTATCTGTGTGTGTATTTTGTATTTTTGTGACTCTTACAGTAGCCTGTATATCGCACTCCACTCCTGCAGACAGAATAGACACCTCAAACTTAGTTTTATGTAAAGCATTGTCAGGGCATAGGAGATTTGGGAAAGTAAACAGAAACGACAATGTTAATTATGACTGAGATTGTCTTTATTCCCAGAGTGCTGCACTTGTAACAGGGAGGAGGAAAGTCAGCTCATTTGCGGCACTCTGCCGATCCATCACTGTCCGCGCCGTGACTGCCGATGGATACAGCTTGATGTGAGTTGCACAAAGATGCAGCAAGATGGTGCATCAGGGGGGGTTCAGACAGAGGGCAGCTACCAGTAACATGCCGCGGCAAAAAATCCTCACCCCCTCTGTTCCAGCGCTGCCCCCTTAACTGAACACCTACATTTTGAATAGGACAATTAAAATGGTTGCACAAAAGGAGAAAACATTCCTCACTGGACTGTGAATCATAGAACGAGCAGAAGAATGCATGGACAAAGTTCAGCAGTGAAAGCAGGGTTACGCTCCAGGTCGGCTGGACCAGGAATGCAGCCCCTCCCCGGGGGTGACATTTGGAGGGTTAGTTTACACAGCTCCTGTTAACAACGGCCAGGAGCCCCAAGCCATATGGCGGATCACAGCTCTCCACACACCACAGTTTTTCACGTCCCCCAGCGCTACTGCGGCGGGGTGGATTTACGATCGCTCATTTCCAAGGTGGCTGTGGTGTGCGACACCCTTTCCGAGGTTTGCGGGGAGGAGAGAAAAGTAAATGTGTGCCTGTGTATTTGCATGAAGGAACGCTTATCGCGTCGTCTGAGGTAAACATTGCATTCACCACGGCTTCCCCCAAACTGTGAAAATTAACATGCATGAATCATCACAAAAGACAGTTCTGAGTCCATTACAAAAATTCTTTCCCCATCAGCATATCCTCCATATATGTTTATGACCCTCTGGCTCACTATGTTCACTGCATTCCAGCCTGTTTAGACTGTTCAGGGAGGGATGTATCTCTAGGTATGCTTGTGAAAGCTGTGAGGTGCCTGTCCACTGTTCACCTCCCTTCATCAGAACAATAACAATAACAACAGTATAGTTACATTTGATAGAATGAGTACCACTTCATTTCTATCAGAAAATTGAAGCAAATTTAACCCTATGTAAGCTGTGCACATTATAAACATAAAATAACGGTTTGTTTTGCACAACACGTCTGCAAATATGTGGTGGTAGGGACACGCTTAACCATATTTCAGATCCAACATCAAGGTCTTTCAGTCTTTAAAATGTCAAATGATATTGCCAGTGTTAAGTTATGATTAAATAGAAAATTACTGCAGATATTACTTGTCTTCAACTGGCAAGTTGTGGGCAAGTTCTGTCAGACTGCACAATTCATTTGACAGTTACTGAAATTAAAAATGTGTAAGGTACAGAGAAAAAAACTGTTGACTTCAAGTCTGATTTGCTTCCCAAGTGCTCTTATCAAAAGTGTATATGATACTTTGTCCCACAGATGAACTTCAGTGTTTTATGTTTTTTTTTTACATATTCATAGCAATACTAAAAAAAGTTCCCATTCAAGATCCTGGTCCCATTGGAGTGGTGCACATATCACATGGCGATCACGAAAGGTTTACGTCTTGCCCATGTTCCCTGAAGCGTCATTCAAACCCATTTTCTAATGCTAGGGTCAAGGCTGGTGTGTCCATTTAATACAGCAAACATCTCTATGTCTGATAGCCTGGCAGACAGAAAGAAAAAAATCAGTAATGCTAGTCCTTCATGCATTGCAATTCATTCAAGATACCACAAGTTGCATAGCTTACGTACACTGTAACCCTTTAAAGAGCAAAGAGGATTACAAGTCCAAACAAATCACCTGTTATAGCAAGAGGTGTTCTGTCATGCCCTGCAGCACAGAGGTGTCAACACTACAGCTTCAATTCCAGAAATACCAACTGATTATAACCGCTTTTGTATTTCAAATACTTAATCAATAGGATGAAATTATGGATGTTTGATCCACTAAGGACTTGACAGCCCTTTAATCATATCAGCACATGTTGCAAAGTGATTCATTAGTGTTTGGATACACACTGTAAGCAGATTTGCAGTTAAAAATAATTTATTCAATAATTAGACCTTAGATGTTGATCCCAACCCCTCCCTTATTTCAGTCAATATTATGGCCTGGAGGCACTAAGCTGCCTGCGAAGTGATGGTGGTGGTGGAAATGAAGGGAGGCAGTGGGATCAGTGTGACATTATTGTTGGGTAGTGCATCTCATCAGAAATAGTGTTTAATCAGTGTTTCAGCCTGTCACCATGATTCAGGAGACAATCAATGTAGAAAAGAAGTGCATGGCCATTAGCTGTGAAAATCCTGCCATATTACCTCAATATCATGTAATGTAGCAATGCAATGTGAATCATTTATCAATCATGTAAAATTAGTTTAATATTTATAATTTAAAAAATTATAACCATCACAAAATTCAAGCCATTAGCAGTGGCAATGTTATCATGTTTATATGAAATAATAACATTATCTACCAGACATCAGGCCTGGAGAAACAGTATTATATATTGTGCATTTTAACCAACCTCTGACTCTATTCATGGATGTATGTTTTAAAATGAATAATGAATACAGATTTTGGGCTCTTAAGTGACTATGGCAGAAAAAGCGCTTGCTCTTAGTGCAGGCTGGGCCCTATGGCTGGGGTTTGACATCAGTCGTGTCATCTGAAAATGACCAGCAGCCCACAGTGGCAGAACAAATTGGGTTTGTTCCGCTGGGGATCGCAGTGGGTAGGTCAGCTAGGGTTTGCTTGTCACACCGGACCACCTTACTTCTCATTCAGGCACCTTTAAGTTTATCGGATAACTTCAGGGGGATGTGCTTACTGCCCGTGCTCTGTCTGCCAATGTGTGCGCTGTGGGAGCTGTACTATCCAAAATAGCCTCATTGGCTTGCATATGTAGTGGTAGATTGCATGCACCCTGCTATGCACTCCCTCTTTGGTACAGAAGCTGTCTCTGTTGGGCAAGTTTAATATTTGCTTGGCATTCATGAATAGTATGTAGTAAAGAGGGTGAAATGAAAATAACTAAAGAACACAGATTTTGATATTGCTTAAATGTTTTGGCATCGGTTCATTGGCATGATTAATTGCTACTCTATGGATTGAGTGTGATACACTCACCTCAAGCAATAATGATGACTCAGTCTAGGACACTTGCAGTTTCCCAGATTGTAGTGTATCATTGACAGACTGACTTCAGCTATAATGCCCAGTCAGGTTAGAAATGGCTGGTTTAGCTTTCCAACATACAGTAATAATGCTATTGCATTCATAAGTGGTGCATACTTGTTCCTTTCAGTGCTTTTTTGTCTTTCTTGACCAGGTTTGTTGCTGTGTCACCTCATCTCCTGTGCCCAATCACCTCTGACTAATGAGGTGATGTAGCGCTTATGAAACCGTCAAATTCACCTGAGCGTATCACGGTCAGTCATGAACGATCAATTAATCAAACTGATGCCACAAACATTTAATCAATATTAAGAGTCTGTACAGTGTAACTATGGCTATTCCCGCATCAGTTCCAAGAATGCATTTTGGTATGGCCAGTTCCAGCTCAGCAACTGTATAATCAAATTAATTATCTGCCAGTCAGTCAGTGAGATGGGAGTGCCAAAATAATGCTGCAGGATGAATTGAAAGGTCCAGTAATTGTCTGCCTTAGGCTAGTGTATTACTCTGCTACAACAGTATTGTTAGCTTTATCTTCCAATCAGACATTCCATCCTGAATTCCCTCTGCCATTGCAGTGGTGGCAGCCATCCAAAAAAACAGTGTAACAAGAACAATAAAACTTCAAAGGCTTTGGGTTAAAAAGCAGTAAAATGCAGAATCGTGCCTCGTAACATATGCCATTAGCATAAAACTGCAGCAAGATATATGCCCCACTTCCCCCTTAGGAAAAAAATTCTCTTTAAATTATCTCGCTAGTTACAATTAGTTACACTCCAAAGCCTCAATTTAGGTTTGAAATTGGATTTTTCAAATGTGGAATTTCGATAAAAATGAGATCAAGACCCTCACAATCATAAAAACTAAGAAATTAAAAAGACGATATCGTTGACGTCGATGCATTAATGAAGCTGCACTGGTGTTGGAGAGCGTATGTTGGAAGGTGAAGATGGCCAGATGTACTTCCTCTGTCGTTCGCTATTCCCCTACATTTTATATGGCACTCAGTTGATTTTCCCCACATCCATGTGAGCTCCGATTGTCCCCTGCAAACCCATCTTCACCATACCTTGAAAGGAGAATTCCTCCAACCTTCACTCTTCAACCATCTTGAAATCCAAACAAGAGGCAAAACACTTGACAAAAGTTTACTCCTTTTCCTGTAGTGATAATGGCATGAAAACAACCCACTAGCAGAGATATATATGTTGGAAAAACAGACATAAATCATTTATTTTTCAGGTGCATAGTAAATGTGGAAATATACAAACAACAAAAGGTACCTGCTCATTGATCTATAGCTACTAATTCATGATAGCTTTGACAGCAAGTATACAAAGTGACAATATTTTACCCACTGTATAGTCTCTTTGAAGCCATAGAGAGACCCTGTAACTTAAGGTAATGTGAGGCTGGCACCTCTCAAATATGAAACCTTTGACTTTGAGGTATAACATCATGCTCAAAGTGCAATGTAATTTACCTACTAAAATGCCCATGTGGATTTGTTTATGCTGGAAGGACACAGAGATGCCTTATAACAAAAATGATTGAACCTAGGAGAGGTGTCAAGACAGGACAAATCATACCCAATTTCATTTGAATTTTTTTGGTGGAAATACAACTGTTTTGCCTAATCTTTCTCTTGACTTGCCTTGATCCAGTAATGTTTCAAATGTTCTTCTGTCATGTCATATGCTACATTCTTAAGGAATACCTACCGAACCAGAAACTGATTTTTAGTTATTTTATGTGTAATTGCTTAATTAATTATCAACCAATGGGTTGTCTCTTGGCTTGTTAATCATTGCGTGTTTACACAGGTGCACAATCAGTAAAGATCTGACACAGGCAACACAATAGGGAAAATGTTGTCACTAAATATGCTCAGAGGTAAATAAATCACTCATTGAGGTACATTTGCAGGTACATTTTCTTATTTGTACACTGGCAATGAAACGAGGCGAACTGACAACAAAACAGCTGGTTTGTCTTTCACATCCCAGTCTGATTTAGCTGGTACGCCATGTTTTCTGTTCTACCGATTGTTTCATGGGACTGTCATAACCTTTCAGTCTCCTTTTTCCAATTTTACTGCTGTAGCTCTTATTAGCATAAAATAGCAACTTCATACACATTTCTTTCTAATTTATATTCCATTGCGTCAAAGAAATGCATGTGCTTAGCAGTTGATTTACATAAGTGCTCTTGAACATTATTAAATGTGTATTTTATGTCCACTTTAAGACCAAATAAACAAATCGTAATTAAAATTATTCAGAAAGGAATGTCTTAATAGTAAGTGTCTTTTGTGATTTGACATGCACAGTGGCAGACAGACAGTTCTGGCAATGAAAAGAGAACAATAAGAGGCTCATTTATTTTAAAATATCACTGTATAACACCAAATGCACAAAACATTTGGGGGCTGGAAAGCAGAAGAAAAATGGAAACACAGATGTTTTCTGGAACTATTTTAAGTTTTGAGCAAAACAAATGTGTCAAGTTCCATGTACAATTTTTGACAGTGTTCTCACCCAGCGCTGGTACACATGAGTGTGCTTGGAAATGATCCAATATTCTTGAAAGTTTTAATAAATTGCATTCAACACAATTATTTCAGCTGTGTAAAGCCTACCAAAGTGGTACCACTTTGACTACTGCATTAGTAGTCAAAGTAGTTTGACCCCCACCTTAGGGCGCCACAGATGTGTGCATTGCTCACCTTGCAGCCTATGATGGACTTATTAAAGCCATCAATTATTTCCAAAAATCTACAGTTAACTTATTTTTAAAATAAGTAATTTAAAAAACTTGCCCACAGTGATATAGTGTACATAATTTGTGAAAAATAACATGGGATAAGTGTTCACAGTTATTGCACTGCACTGCATTATGTCTATGTATTAATCCAAATTTAGCATCACAAACACAAATAGAAAGTGTAGATGTTTGTGATGCTAAATGTGATGCTAAATGTGATGCTTTGCAGTCTTCACCAATTACACCACTGCATGAGTTATGCGTGTCAGATGCCCATGTCTTTTTTGCAGGGGTTGATTGGAAACTTGTTGCAATGGCCTTTTTAGCTTGGGAATATTAGACAGCAGTTGCTTCAACAGTGGTGCACAACGAGAAATCAAATGAAAATGACAAACATATTAGATTCATCTAACAATCTGAAACGTGTTATTGGATGGTAGGATAAATGTATGTACATTTGTTTTTGAAAATAAAATACAATGTGTTATTTATGTTGCTTCGATGAACGACTAATTTCTTGTGCTTGTTACTTTTTTAATATGTACAAGAATCTATTACAAGGCCATTGGTTAATTAAGATTGCTAAGATTTCTATGTCCTCTTCATTAAGATGAAGAGGACATAGAAAGGTTTCAGATGAAAGAAGAGTAAAATATTTATGTATTCAGGATGCCTACATGACTTACAGATATGCCTTTTCATATTAATATGAGTCATATAGCCCTATCGCAGGAAGTTTTTCACTTTAAGGCTCCTGTCAGGCCCCAAAATGACAAAGGATGACCCAGATTGTAGAATATTGCCCTCCAGCAGCTTCAGGAATATATCTCCATTAAAATGCATTTATTCATAAAAATATTTCCTTAAAAGGTACTTAGGAAGCACATAAAAATAAATGCTGACTTAAGAATGCTAGCAGAGTCTGTGTTTGGCTACCTGTGATAGCTCCCAAAGACTTTGGGTGGATGGCTGTGCACAGTCAGAATGTCCCTTGCAATGTCCTCAGAGCAGGGAAGGTTAGTCTAGGAACCATCTCTGATACTGGCTCTGATGCGTTGCGCCTGCAGCCGCTATGTGTGAGACTTGTCAGTGGCTCACTTAATCTTTGCTATCGACCTGGCCGTGCTGCATCATCAGCCAGCACATTGTGATGCTCTGCTGCACCGGGGCTTGTGCTGTTCAGGCTTTGTGCACCTCTGTGAAAATAATGTATATGAGAGGGATTCAAGATAAGAATCGAATCAAAATGTTGACTCTTTCTCTGATCAGGCCTAATAATCACGGTGTCTACAAGATGCTTTTTTAGGCTGAGAAATATGTTTTCACGTCACAGAGGGTATGAAATGTTTGGATTGCCAAGTACGGAGCCTCTGATATAGATGAGGAAACATTAAAAAAAGGCTGTTCCTTTATATGAGACATGAAAATTATACTGTCTGAAACGGTATTGTCTGAAAAACGTAAAACTGAAGTACCTGAAAATACCATTGGGTGTGCACGTGTCTGCATGTTTATATGTGTGTGTGTGTGTGTGTGTGTGTGTGTGTGTCTCCTGGAAAAAAAAAGTTTAAGCAAAGCTCAGATATTGTGCTCTTCCTCAATATCTCTCTTCTGTTCATCTTTCACTCAGTGAATCACTGCCATACCACTGCCTGGGGACCAGGATGAGATCGATCATAGTAGAACCTGTATAGCGGTCAACCCCTCCTGACCAGCATAAACTCCCACCAGCAGGGAAAAAAAAAAAAACAATGCTTTCCCCTGACAGTGTGACAGCAGCATATAAATGTTGAGAATGTTACATTGCTTTTGCAGCACTGAGGTTATGTTACAGGGAGAGCTTTTCGAGGTGGAAGTACAATATAGCTCTGACTCTGAAGAGGCTTCAAGGTCAGGTAGGAAAGTATGTGTTGAGGATGTAGGAGTGTGAGTGTGTGTGTGTGTGTGTGTGTGTGACAGACAGAAAGAGAGGGAGTGAAAGTATAAAAGGAGCTGGGACAGGCACAGGTCCCACTGCTCTGTGTAACATAACACCTGTCCCCTGTTAGAACTGCAAGTACAAAATAAGGGGACAGCAATCCTCCTGATTCCAGTCCATTGATCCTGAAACAGTTGAACGCCATGTCGTAATGTTACATTTCATAGTTGCTATTTTTTATTATTCTTTTTTCCTGAAAACAGTCTTGCTAAATAATCAATTACAATCAGTTAGATGACTGTCCAATTAGTTTGTGCAGGGGGTCCTTGGGAGAAATCAATTAGACACTTTATTTGTGACTAATTTGGAGCAGCTGGTTGAGTGTCTCTGGGTGACAGGTATTCCCCTCTCGGACTGTGTTGCCAGTCTCCTTTTGTATAATATCCTAACAATTTGCTCAGCCTACTGACGCGGAACCCCTCTGTGGATCCCCAAAGTCACAAACAGCCTGGTACTGCTGCTCTCCACACTGGTTCTACGGTTGACCTTGTTCCAGGTAAAAACTCTGAGTAAAGTCAAGTCAAAATAAACAAAGCAGGCTCTTCGCAGATTATTGAAGCAGAACTCTTTTGATTATGAGATTTAGGTTCAAGAGGGCAAATGGGCTGTGACAGGTTTTTTATTAAAAATGTTTGTCTCAGTAATGCAATATTGAAAAAGCTTTTTGCCATCTGGTCTCAAAGGCTAGAAATTTCCACCTGTCTGTCTGATCAGCTTGCCTCTGACGACCCATTTCTAAATACCCGATAATGCCAACTTCTGAAACAAACCCCTGTTGCAAAAGATTCTCAAAGTTGCAGCAAAATAGGCATAGAACCTTAAGACATGTAACGATTTGGTCTGTCTGGGCCCCATTACCCAATACATTGAAAAGGGTTGATATTACACTGTTATCTGCTGGAATTTGCAGATGCCTACAAGAGCAACAGTCTATTTTTAATTGAAGAAAGTTACTTATTAGCCCATCTGTCTTTTGGCAATGGTCTGTTGCTGCACTCCGTGTTACTACCTTTGAGCTGCTTTGCATATTGTAATAAGAATGATAATAATCAAATAATTTTTAGCATGTTTTTTAGGCCAGATCCAAGTAAACATCAGTGGAGACAAAGATCTGGAAGGATCCTAGCTTAGTCTGGGAAAAGCAATGAGAATTATGGCTGGGGAGATGTCACGGTTACCAAACCGATATGGAGCCACTGATGATAGACCTTACTCATGGCATAGCTTCAGTAAACCTCTTGCCAGCTGGTTTGAGCGCAATTCAGCCTGAGCCATATTTTAAGAGCATGTTATTCTTTTCCCTCCCATTTCATTTTCTCACAGCCAAGCCCTAGCCCTCTCATTGGAATACATATCTTGCCAGAATGCTTCTCCCAGCAGCTGCCTTGCAGTGAAAATCCAGAGTAGAGGGTTTTGTGTGTGTGTGTGTGTGTGTGTGGGGGGGGGGGGGGGGGGGGGGGGGTTGTCCAGTCCCTGTGGTCGGGTGACATTCTTTGTTCAATCCTTATCCAGCCTGCTCCCAGCAGTGTCTTCAGATGAGTTCTTGCAAACAGTTTGCATCATTTAGCTTGCAGCAAATTAAATGACCAGCCTATGTTATTCTACTCTATGTTATTTACAAGTTACATACAAAGTTCTATTGATTGTTTTATAGATTGTTTTAAATGCTTTTCAGTCAAAAAAGTGTTTTTGTTGCAAGGTATTTCCATGCAAAGAAATTCCTTAAACCTTAGGTATGTTAAGGTATGTATAGCATATCTTTGACAAGTATAACTACCTCTGCAGCTGTTTCCCTAATCAGAATCAGAATCAGAATAGACTTTATTGTCATTGCACGGTGGGGGTACAACGAAATTGTGGGTGGTCTGCAACAACAGCACACTGTGGAACATTTATATAAACACAATACAAATAAGGCACACGACATAGAAAGAAATATACAAAATATACAATAAAATACAATAAATACAATAAAATACAGAGGGACAACATGTTAAAGTATGGATTCCAGACTGCGCTCTTGATCCATATGGTCTAATGTCAGTTCTTCAAATATTTAACCTGTTATTATTGTTTTCCATTTCCTTAATCTGAGGCTTGTAACATAACTGTTATAAAACGTTTCCATCAGATCGTCAAAAATAAGGTGAAAGGATGGGTAACTGTATCAAAATAATAACTTGATCCATCTGAATCAGTATTTTAGCCTGGAATCATCCTAACCTTCAGTATAAATTCTTTGACACTTGGATTGCACAGCGAGTGTAATGACACAGGATTTTTGCCTGCATTCTAATTACAGACTGCAGCAGAAAGTGACATAAAACTGTGTCCTTATTACATGTTTTGCCTAGAGACCAAGGCTAGCAACGTGAGAGATTAATGATTCTATGTTTGTTGCCTTTAAGATTAGTGATTCTAAAATAAGCAGACGAATCACATATGGCGAAAGGGAATCTGCATTAGGATCAGTTTAGTTCCCACCTCTCCCTCTACTGGGAACTTTATCTTTTGTAGACTAGTCCATGAGAGGGACTATGTGGAGCTCAAATGGCCTTAAAATAAAGTCACCTGTGAAAATGGATTTTATTCCTTCTTTTAAATAATGACCCAAATATACAGGGGTTAAATCAATATGCTTTCCAATTCCATCCCTGCTTGAAATAGAAAACTACGTATGTTCTCCTCATTAAATTATTGTTTTCAGTTAATAATTTAATTCTATTAAAAGCAAATATACTAATTCCAATTATCAGATCACCACTATGAAGTGCTTTTCCTTTGGGCTACTAAGGGGAGCAGTCAGCATCTTGGGCAGCATTGTGTTGTAGTGATTGATGAACTTGACTTGAGTAGTAGGTTTTAGAATTGAATTCTGGGTGGTGCATTGCTGTTGTACCCAAAATGAATTACATCAAATATCCATTACTACAAATAAATACAGTTCACTCTGCTTACAAGAACCAATCTCATCTGTCCAAGACAATCTGATTAATACAAAAATGTCAAAGCTCGGTTCGACATGAAAATGTTTATGTCTCTTAATTAATTCCAGAAATGCCAGTAACTACATTCTGCAAACATGCAACAAAACATACTTGACATGTTCTGTATTTTATACAGACACTTATTAAATATCATAAAAAATAACATGACTTGCTAATTATTGGAATGTCACCCTGCAAACTGCTGATGCTATTACAAAGCCAAAGCCCAGTCAATGTCCTTTACTAAATTAAACCAAAAACAGTCAACTCATAATTACCTTTGAGTTTCTCTCTGGTAATTGTCACTGTGGTGCTTTACCTGTTCACATTCATTTTCATGATGTGATGTCTTAGTTCTTCATGGAATCTTAGACAGCACAGGTTGTGGAATGCTCAATTTCTAAGATGCATTTCTTCCTGTAGAAAGCATTCTTTCTGATCCCTGCCATTTTGACTGGCATCCAGGCATTTAGTCACTAATGTGATACATCCTGGCCCCTGAGGTTTTTCTAAGATTGCAAGTGTTAATTCCGGAATATTTGGCAATAAATCACTGTCTATTATGAACCTTAGACTTAGCAGAAATAATGCTAAAACAATCACAAAGTAGCCAATAATCCAACCATGTATCATACTCATACAATCTGGATAAAAATACCGTGCGTACAACAGCCTATAAAAGAGTGTTAATGATGCCGCTGCTGTGTTTGTGTGATAGCTAGCATAGCTGACCTGGCCCAGAACACTCTCCACATTGTGAATTCTCAAATGTATGAAAATGAAACCACTTAAAAGAAAGCTGAAAATTGAAAGTTGAAATTTGAAAGTTGAATTTCTCAGGGATTTGAGTGAGATGAGAAAAGATTCATGTAATAGGGAGGCGTAGCTTTACAGTAGCTGAGTAAAAAGAAAGTATTTGTTCGAGGACCTCCGTCTCATCACTGCATGTGAAGTCACCGCACATTCTGTGCCCTGTATTTATTGCTCAATAAGATGACAATGGACAGCAGATAGCAGGATCTTTGACTCCAAAATCACTCGTACTGAGAGGAGATGGATAGAAAGAGGGGAAAAACAGATGTAACACAGAAAGAAACAGATGTTGTTAATTACCCCCCTATAGGACAGTAATAAAACGTTTCAAAACAAAACAACACCAAGCACAGACGAGGGCCCAGCCATATCCTGTATCATTCTTGTGGAAGAAAAATAGCAAAGACAATTTGGTTCCACAGTCCTTTTGGAGGTCCTTTGTTATGTTCTGTCTGAGGGATTCAGTAAAGAGCATTCCCTTTATTTAAAGATGATAATAGCATGTGTGGGTGTCAGACACAGGAGTTCTCTGAACCTGCTGGACTGTTGGTGCAAGAATGTCCATCTCCAGTTTCTGAACGCCGCAGGGCTCTCAGAGATGACGCTGTATGGCCAAAGACAGGGGGTGCCTGAGACAACAGAACCTGAGCTGAGAGGGGGACGCAAGAAAGAGCTCATTAGTCCATGGAACAGGCCACGGTTATTTTCTGAGGTTTTGACACTAAACCCAAATAATAGTGCAGAGGATTTAAAGAAAAAAAAAGGTAATGAGAAATAACTTTTTCAGGGTTAAGCGGTCAGAGCTGTTCTCAATTATCACTCAACCTCCTGCCCAGGCTTCATCACTGCTGGCAGTAATAAGAGGAAAGGAGACCAGAGGACATTGAGAGACTCACATTATCACCATGATGTTGTCAACAAAGAGCCACGGGGTCAGTGAATCTGCAGACATGCATTTAAGTTACACAGATAATAAGACATTGTCACTGTGGTTAGGGCAAGTGAAGCTAAAACATTGTAACACTCCATTCTCCATGGGCATCTTGTCTTTTTTTAAGACAGGAAGGGATTGGTTTTTATCAAAGTGGTCAGTGGAGTAGTATCTCTCTGTTAGTGTACTTCACTGATTTTTGAAAGATTTGTGAAGTCTGAGTGCAAAAAATGACAACCTCAAAACATGAAACACTGTGTATTGATGGACTGATTTTTTGTTGTTGCGGCTTTTATTTCAGATTCACACGGTTGCTTTACCCTTGACCTTGGGCACTCATGCTCTGCATTTCTGTCAGAGTCAATGAGCAGACCCTCCCTGAGTAAATAAGAGTTTTAACCTGCCATCAATAGAGTTGTAAATGCACAGTGCAATTGATTTGTCATTAGTCTCCATCTCCCATGAGGGTTATATACACAGTTATTTGATTCCTGAGGGGACACTTGCTCATGGCTTCACCTCGCCAAGCCTTAGTTTTATGAATATTCATGCTGCAGCGTGAATCGTACCATCCCCTCAATATTTCAGAAAAAGCATTAGGATTCATGCCACATATTGAAATAGTTTGTACAATGTATTTCTTGAAAAAAAAACATACTTTAAGATATGTTTTCAGCAAAGATGCACAGAGTTCAATTAGCCATATAGTTGTGAGGTGGCAGCCAAGGTCATGCAAATCTTATCAAGCTGTCAAAAATTAATGGTTTAGACTTTGCATTAAAATTAAAAGGCAACCTTGATACCGAATGGGCCAATATCAGGACAGATCAGGAGACATGAGACAAGTAAATATCCAGCTGTATAAATGGATAACATGCAAAAACGGTAATCTGTTTAAGTCGCTCTGGATAAGAGCATCTGCTAAATGCCAATAATGTAATGTAATCACAAAAAGACAGGAGCACACATGAATGTAAATGTTATCTGCAAAGTTGTTTTGGTGGCTTACACATCAGTGATGATCATGAATCAATACAGAGTACACTATGTGATGAACAACATGGATGTGGGTGAGGTAAATCTGTATTACTAAGGCACATCTAGTTGATTTAAATGAAATAAAGATCACTATGAAATCCCATAAGGGATTATTTCAATAACCTGACAGCAAATACCTGTGCAAATGTTCTCCCAGCTCTCCAGCTATGTGAACAAATACACACAAGCCAAAGCTGAGTGATCCAGATTAAGTAAATCTGTTATGCTGCTCTCTCTGCTCCTGGCCAATCCCTATGAAGCAGTGAGCAGTGTGCACATGTGTGGATACCTCTGAAGGCCCACTGAGAGGAATCACCAGTATTTAACACAACACTGAGCAGCATTCAAGCCCAAACAATAGGACATGCTGCAAACACTGCACTACTTCTTTTAAAAAGAAGATACATTTAATGGGGGAAAAAACCCATAAAGCAATCCTTTGATCACAAAATGGTTTGTGAAAGCCTCTCGCTGCCAACACTACATTTATAGCAGACTATAGATGCCATCATAATCCACTGTTCTGTGCAATTTCATATCCTTTGATAACATTATAGATATGTGAACAGTATTCTGAACCAGCAGAGTGTGAAAACGCTCATGCAAATCCCCTTGCGAGTAAATGTATGGGTACATAAATAAGAAGCGACTGACTTCGGCTGTGCTGGCAGGTAATAGGTTTTAAATGGCCTGCTGATGTCTCATGTCCTCTGAGGATTACTGTTAATGAATAGGGCCCCCGTATCCTCGTGAGGATTTTGTGGTCACCAGGATAATGAGTATCATCTATATATTAAGTGAATTGAAAACCAATGATGATCTTAAGGGCTCAGGGGACACCTAAGGTAGGTTTAAAGGCAATGGCAGAAGCATTCTCAGACTGAAACATATTGCTCACTGAGCTAATTACCATTGTGGCTGTGTGGGTTGTGTTCAGTTTTCATTGCTATACCATAGAAAATAATAATAATAATAATAACTAAAAATATAACTAGCAACAACCAAAAAGATCCATTATGTTATGTCAGTAGTGGAAAAACTTATCTAAGAAACAAAACATCCTTCTTACAACCACTCCCCATCCCCCAGACACACACACACACACACAATTGCAAAATCAGTGAAGACAAATTAAATGTCTCCCCTGTCTCCATTTCTGAGATGTTTACACAAATGCCAAAATTACAACTAGGTCGAAAAACTTTTTGCATGTAAACTGGGGAATGCCAATCCAACCTATGTCTCACAAAATAACACCTGTAGATTCAGAGTGGCTGTCTCTCTTTTCACATAGCGAAGCAGTCCTAATGCACCAACTGCTGTGAATAAACATGTAGGGACAGTGTTCATTATGAAGATTTAGAGTTTGTTTGTTTGAATATGCAATGAACATAAATTGGCTTGGTGTGGCAACTTTTTATGTGGAATGAGGAGAAATGGTGCGGTCTTGGCTAAATTAAGAGCAGGGATAGCAGGGACATGAGGGGTAGGGGGCGGGAAAACTGGGCAAGGAAACACTATCAGATTCTGGCAGAAGAAAAGGGAGAAAAGAAACAGAGAGAGAGACCTGTCAGCAGATCTACATAACAATGGCCTCAGAATCACAGTCTCAATGGCGGCTGATGATGGCACATGGCCAATCTTTCCTCACATTGCAATTACACAGAGCAGGAGGCTTTGGGTAATTACCATTGATCCACTCACCCAGCCTCTGCCATTGATCTGGT
This sequence comes from Megalops cyprinoides, assembly GCF_013368585.1. Classification (NCBI taxonomy): domain Eukaryota; kingdom Metazoa; phylum Chordata; class Actinopteri; order Elopiformes; family Megalopidae; genus Megalops; species Megalops cyprinoides. The sequence continues at coordinate 29,471,819 of NC_050588.1, read as the reverse complement.
TGGGGGAGGTGCCGGGGTGAAGGGTGAGGAAGAAGAGAAGGAGCTTGGAGGGGGGTTCCTCCAGCAACTGTCTCTTGTATTTGCTCATTAATTGAGTGCCACAACAGTTTGTTCAGACTTTCACTCTCTCTTCTATCTCTCTGTACATGGTTCATACACGCGGTTTCTCCCGTGGACAGACAGGACAGAGGTGGCCATGTCTTTTTAACATGCTTTCATCCACTTTTAAAACAACGCCAGTGAATTCTGGGGTCACCGTCATGGATAGAGTTCCAGTTGGGCTTGTTTGTGTGCTCTTCATCATCCAGCCTCAGAGGGGAGTAACCTGTAGTGAAAGGCTAAAGTACTCCAAAACTCAAAGAACCTTTTCAATCAAATTCAGAGGTTATTATGTATGCAGTGCCCCACTGCACGAGAAGCAAGGTTTATCTCAGAATTTTAAGGGTCGGTTGATTTGGGCACTGCACTCAAAGGTCTCTTCCACAGTGTTGATATATGAACTGGCTCAAATAATCCCTCAATGCATAATATTCCCTTCGCTCCACCTGGGAGCTGCGGGTCAGAGCCTGTATCAATGCAGACTCCAGGAATTCACTGTAATGAGAGAGGGGTAGATTGAAGGTTCCCTCCAAGGGGCTTCTGAGGATTTCTCAGTGAGCAAAACATTTGTGGATCAGTCTCCACATAATGACTTAGTGGAAGAACAAATGAGGGGCTAATGGCTTCCAAACATACCATTACCTTACCACCTCGTGCAAAGACATTATTTTGAAGTGTGTATTTGGACACACTTCATTTCTTTCTTTTTTCCCCCAGTCTTTGTATATCGATCAACATAATGATGGCCCCACAATTCCGAACAAATTGCTCTTTTTAAGCCATTTTATGCTTTTTAAAAATTCATGGCAGAGCGGGGAAAAGTGGGGCATTTATGGGAGTCATATAAAGTCACTCCATTAGTTTCTCAAGCACCATGTTTTATTTGTGCCCTACTTTTTCATATCAGGAGGATTTACCGCTTCGAATAATAAGGTCACAAAAGTGGCTTTTTTCCCTTATTTCTTTTTTTTTTTCCACCATTTGCCACGTTAAGTAGGATGCAATCAGAAAAAAGGTGAATGCACAGTGTGATGTGAACATAGTTTTACTTGTTAACTTTTTGCGGGAGGTGGGCACCCTAAAATGAGCCGAGGAATTATGTCAAAAATGTTGCTAGGTCTCTGTCACCCCTCATACTGCGTTTCAGCATATTATTCACATGCTAAATTCTAAATGCTACCACATAAAGTGCATTTGCTAACACTTTGTGATCATGTTATCATGAAAAGTGTTAACACAGCCTTGATGGTTGCAAATAAAGCCGTGCTCATATCTACCAGTTAAATAAATGGTTAGCTTGTAAAAACTTGAGAGATGTTGATCTGTAAATAGATCAAGAAACAGAAAAACAGGAAAATAAATAGATTATTTCTTGCTCCTCCTTCACATATGACTCGCTCCCTATTTACCGGCATAATGTAGTGATTGTTTTTTGTCTTATTTTAGGTCCTGAGTTGATTAATTAATTCATATGACTTTGTAATTCAGCTAACATTTATTAAGATGTCATGTTACTACATAAATGCTTATTGAGCAGATTTTAAAAAGTGGCCACAAGTATCCTGTCACACAGAACTCTATTTTAAAAGGGTTAGAAGGGAATGAAAATAATTCAGAAACTTCGAAGCAGCAGTGATAGATGTAAAATTGAATCCACTTTGTGTAATTATGTCTGGAAGGAAAGATGTGGCCAGTACCAGGAACAGTAAAATGCATGCAGGAAACCAACAGGACTCCCTCCCTTTTCAGAGGGTAATGTCAATCACACTGATTACATCACCTCTTCCAGCTGGGCACATCACTGTTGCCAAGTGCCAAGCATTGTCTCTTGCATCATTTTTTTTCACATTTGAAAACAATTGTTAGTAAACAGTTGAGAGAATTACAATATTAGGGGAGCTAAACCAATAAATCAACCCAGTATTGACACAGAGTACTGGCTGGAAAGAGATGAAGTCCTTTTTAAGACTACCATGTTAAACATAGAACACCCACATAGGTTGCAGCATGAGGAATGATCTATAGCCAGCATTTATTATTTTCAGCAACACATTCACCTGTGCCTTTAGAGTCTGAAAGAATTCTGCTTATTGTTCTCCTTGCAGTCCTATACAGACGCTGGAAGACTGTTCAGTGTAGTCTGTGTGGCAACAAAATATGCACAGTTTTCTATTTTTAGCATTACATCCATTTTGACAGGCATGCACACTAACGCAAAGACACGCTGCACTGTGAAATGAAAGCAGGTAGTTTCTAAAGGGAGGAGATGGCAGCACTAGGCACTACCAAGAGGAACCGCAAACCACAGGCCCAGCAAAGCGAGGAGGAAGAGATGCTGAAGTAGAAAGTTTAAAATATTCTATTGGAAAAGGCAACAGGAACGAGGAGAAAAACTCAAACATTTGATTTCATCCTCCATTATAAGCTAGTAAACAGTCACACACATTTGAAAGTGGTCTTGATTATTCATGACTCATTCAAACACAAAATAGGCAGGCAAAGAGAAGATCATAAAAGTGAAATGTTTCAGGGTCAGCACCTCTTGAGCAGTATTTACAAACCACCATATTTTGTCTTATTAAATTGGCACAAATACAGTTAAGGTGGGTCAGGGGGAACAGGAGTTATAGCATATTATCTTCTCTTGTCTTCTTTTCCAGTACCTACCTTTGTCTGTTTGCCCTTACAGCCTTTCTCAGTCTTGTATGTGTGGAACTAACCATAATTTAAAAACACAGACAAATATTTTTGTATAAAATTGCTTTCTATGGCATGAACTTTTCTGATGCAATTACATTACAAAAGTTAAAAAAAAAAATCATTTGTTTTGGGTCACAGCACCCCAGGAATCTTTATGTTGGCAGCCGGCTGCATTGTTGTGCATGTTACTGCATTAGGTATGCTGAGCTCAGTGCTGAGCACTGTCACTGATCTGGGAACTTGGATTGATCAGACAGTTGATAAACGCAAACAGCTCCCGGCCCGTTGGAAATGTCATCGAGAGATATCAGCCATCCAAAGCAAGGCAGAGGGAAAGCTAAACTTTTCCACCGCAGAGTTTTCAAAGCTATGACCCAAAGTGCTGGCATTTGAAAATGGGAGAAAACACATTTAAAACTGATTTTGCTCTCCCAGAATTGCTTTTGGGCAATCAATTGGCCCGGCTTTGTGGAGTATTCCAGGCCACAAGGCACACAGAGGATGCAACTTTTGTTATGCCTTTGTGTTCAGTGATAAGACAAGCAAGCCAGTAGTAGAATATTTCTAGACTGCACAAGCTGATGTTTTCAAATAGTCCCAAAAAATATAGTAAACATTTTTTTTTTTGTTTAAGTCTGGGTTAGCTCAACTCAGCAGTTGCAAGTTAAGTTGATATTAACAATGCGTACATTTTCAGCCATAGGGTAGAAAAGATTTAACAGTATGATGTTCTGAAGAAATCAGTTTTTCATTTCTGTATATTGTTTCAGAAATCATGTTTGTGATTTAAAGTATACTTTCTAAAAGATAACAACATTCACTCTGTTCATTTTGTTTTTTTTATATTCTAAATTAAAATTATGTTGTCATGCTACAAGTGACATTGTATCCAAAGGTTGTAATTACACATTTTAAGTACTTCTTTAGCAGACGATCTGACATGTCAGTCCTCTGTCCGTGGCCAGATCTTATGCACAGTACCTTGTTTTTTATTACCCGGAAATCCAATAAAGGATTAGCTGGAGCCAATTTACTCACAGTTTACTACACGGCTCATTTAACTCACAGCAAAAACATCCCTGGAGGATTCCATTTTTTTTTTTTTTAATGAAGGCTGTGATGTCATAAGGAACAAGGGGGGCGCTATTTCAAGGAGCTAGATTGCACATTGACTGTAATCTGTTACATGAGTGATGAGAATTCCCACAAAACAACCCAGACCTCCTTACTGACAACTCTTTAGGAAAGGGGACAACATTTTTTCTTCTCTGTCTCTACCTGTAATCACACTGGAATGCCATAATAACAATAGGTCTGGGGCTTAGCCACCAGGGGCTTTTTTCTTTTGCTGTTGGTCTTTTTGTTTTTTTGTTCTTTTGGTTTTACTACAGGGCCATCTGGGAGACTGTTGGTTCTACAAAGGCATTCCCAAAATCCTTAACAGGAGTTCTCACCCCGCCCATGTGACTCTGGTCCTGAACAGGCCTGTTTTTGTGTTTAGGGACAAACAGGCTGCATATTGAAAGAATGTGAGATCGGGATGGTGAGGCATTCTCAGTTTAAACGTCTCACAACCCTCCACTCTCCACGCCGCTGAGCCATGGGGGTCCTCTAGATGTAAGAGCAGGCTCTGGCATTTTGGATACCTTTGGGTGATTCCCAAAGGCGCTGATTGAAAGTGAGACACTTGGAATTTAACATGACAAAAGATCAACGACGCGACTCTGCACTGAGTGACTTTAGTGACCTATCTGGGTGCCTGTGGGGATGAAATGGCCGGAGATGAAAGCCGGTCACTTTGGTATCTCCAGGCTAAAGTGTTGGGAGGGGCTGGGCAGGGACGGTGAGGTTCATACCAACTTTCTTGAAGCCCCAGGTCATGCCAATACCACATTAGAAAGGACAGAGTAGAGCATATATCTGTCAATCTGTAACAGGTGGTGTTTCGTTTGTAAGGAGTTCTGAGATGACACAATTCAGATGGTGTCCCGTGGTGCGAGAATCAGTCCATGCAACACCAATACTCACGTCTTAATTTGCAAATGGATTGATGCCTGCTTTGTGGCAACCTCCTGTTCAGATTCTTATCTTTCTTACGTAGCTAATCCAGCCATTTGACAGAGGGGTATACAGTAACCCAGCATGTTTGCTAAGCTGGAAGTTGCTGGCTGTCAAACCACACCACCTGCAATCTCCCCACTGTGAATGCTAAGTCCCTTCAGCAGTGAATGACAGAGAGGACGAGCAGGTGGAGGGCTCCCGTGTGGGTGGGTGGGTGAGCATGTGTCGCTGACGTGATCCCATCGTTCTGTCTCTATTGTCTCCCCCTTTGTTTGCTCAGCTGTTTCCTGCCTGGTGGGGGTTCTTTTGTCACTCTGTAAGCATGGGCAATCTCAAATCATCTTTATATGGAACAAAGGATGGAATCATGGGGCCAAAACTGAGCTGACGGCAATATTGAAATGATGAAGATGATAATGATGATGATCGTGATTATAATAGTCCTGCTAATAGTGATGATAATAATAATAACAACAACAAAAATGCATGCGAGTATCATGGTTGCATATCAGGATTACGAGGATTATGCATCAACCTGCAGAAAGCAGGAGAATCACATTCCAGCCAAAGCCCAATGCGGATATGTCTGTAAGAAAGGAGCTTTTGGCCTATTCACAGTTAGGAAGACCATTCTGGGATGAGGTTGCTGGTCTGATGATACTGCAGGCTTTCTGTCCTGTTCTCATACTTGTACCTTGTGAAAGGACACTGTCTCAAGCTTACCCATTGGGTGGTAATTTTATGCAAGAAAATGAGTGAGTGATTTCACATCATATTAGATACATTTTCTTTGTGGTCAGGGGTAAATTATTACCATCACATTAAGTGTACAAACACATCCATGGTGACTAACACTGAATATGGGGGGAAAGGGTTTTTTATTTGAATTTTATACACTTAGGCACTCAGTACAATCATGAAATAGGGATAGGAAAGTGAGTGGTTGCCTTGTGTTCTGATGCACACTAGTAGATCCTCTAGTAGATAACCAACAACATTCTTATTGCCTCATGCATCCTGCACGAACAACGTGAAAACTACAATTAAAATTTCTTTGGAGCTTATATCTTTTCATCAAACTGCAATGTGGTATTATTTTTAAAAGTGATGCATGCATGCATGAGTGCATGTGTGTGTGTGTGTGTGTGTGTGTGTGTGTGTGTATTCTCATCCTGCTGAACAAGGTGTGGAACAGTGGTGGCTTGAGCATTGCTGTCTGCCTCCATGAATAAGTGTAATGCCAGAGCTAATGACAGGCTTTGAATCTACTGAAGTGTGACAAGCTTTTAACCACTTGACCACTGCACTAATGGCTTCTAATGGCGTGTGATGGACACCAGCATTTGCAAGCTGATATCTCATTTCTTTGATGTGCTTACTCTCTTTGTTTACTAATGTGTGATTGCAATTAATATGAAATCAAGATGAAGAGATTTAATTGTCATGTTTGCTCACTGCTTGTGATACCATCCATGTTAGGATAAATTAATAATGTTGAAATATTACTACCATTCTAATTTCATATGCTTTCTACACAGTTTAGGTCACAATTTGATGGGAAGTACTGAATCCATGAATAATAACAGATTTGTCATATTCTTCACTTGTCTGACATGCCAGTTGGATACTGCTACCAGATATCTTAGATAATGTAGTGTTTAGAAAGCACTACAGGTGCAATGGCCATAATGTGCATGGTGTAATCTCAGTGTCTGTCAGATTTCATAAGGGGCCATTTTTCACAAGCCTGTTTAAATAAATCTGCAGCGTGACATTCTAGTGGACTTAAATGTTTTCAATTATCACAGGCCTCTTGTGCTGGTCTGACACTTTTAACAGAAATAGCTCCTCAAAGGCGGTGCCCTGTGGGAATACAAGGTCCTCTAAAAATGATGCCAACACTGGGAACTTTGGGGGGGGGGGGGGGGGGGGGGCGGGGGGGGGGGCAAGATAAGCTGATATTAAATGGCATTTTGTTGTGATACTGTTTTTGGACGCAGAGGAAATGGCACATGGACAGAGGAGACAGCTTAGGATTGAAAAAATCATAATCATTTGTGACGCTCAACACAGGATTCAGGACACCCTGTCAAAGCGTTTTTTATTTGTGTTTTATTTTCGGTTGTTGGGTGGAGCATCATGTTTATTCTGAACATATATTATTCTGAATGACCAGAAACATTTGAAAATAATTACAACAGCCAAGAAGTAATTTCACATTGGCTGGGAATGTGACCATGTGTGAGTGAGTGAGTGCAGTAGTCTATCAGCACTGCATATTAAGCAAGCTTCCTTCTGTTAATGTTCCATAACTCTTAGAAATGTACTTTTTTTGCTACTTTAAATGAGAACAGAACCCCTCAGAATTAAAGGGCGCTTTCCCTCAAGACTATCCTTGAAAAAAACATCCATAATATGATTTATGCACTTCAGTCAATATCTATGAAAACAAAATAAGAAATAAATTGATCTTTAAAAAAAAAACACAACAACAAAAAAACCTGACACAAAACTTTTGGCCAACCAGTGGTAGTTGGCAGTCATCGTGAAACATACAAAGTTTTGCACATTGTACAGCTGCTCTGAAGCACACTTTCTTTAAAGTTGTGAAATCATATCACAAGTGTGGCTTCCTGGCTTGAGACTGATTCCTGATATGCTTCTCACAGAAGGGGGAAAGCCATCTATTAGTTCATTTCAGTCATGCTCATCAAAATTCTATCCACATATTCCTTCAGTGAAGGGTAGTAATGTGGAATAGTGGTTAGGAGGTTTCAGATTTGAGGCCCTGACAGGGCACTATCATTGAATCTTTCAGCATGGTAATTTGTAATATGTTGAGGATGATCAGACATGTAAGCTGTCCTGGATAAGGGTTTCTCTGTAACTTTTAAATAATGAAATGTATTAACGGGGAAGGAAGGGTGGATGCTCACAGTATAGAGGATTATAGTGGGTGAATAAGAAAAACAAGCATCAGTCTCTAACATAAATATGCTACAGAATAAAACAGCTTAACATGTTTGATGGTTTTCCCTACAGAATAAGAAATGTATGACAAAAACACAAGCACAAGGTATATGATAAGGACTTGATAAAACAGAAAACCAGTGTATCTGTTTGTTGGACTGAAGTCAAAATGTTTAAAGCTGAATGAGTTAAAACTGAGAGAGGATATGTTTTGTCCAGTGTTTGCTTTGTGGGATGCAGTTTTGAAGAAACCGAATACATTTAGTTATTGGTCTGTTAAAGTATGTCAGAGAGAAACAGTTTGAGTAATCTGGTGCAATTTGGAATGTCATTACATGAAAGATTGTGTTTATTGGAGTAATAAACATAAAAATATATTTACGATAAAGAAACTGATGTGCCATTGCCCATTTCAGACATTCTACTAATGCCAATGTATGCACTCAGGTATTAAAGAATTGATACAATGCCCTTATTTACTAAATCATGCCACAGTCAATTAACCTGTTTTATAAGATATTTTGGCAAATAACACTAAATTAAGACACAGAACTATTTATAATCACATGGGCATAACCATACAAAGATTTCTGTGTTGTGATAAAAAAAAAAGTGGCAAATGTTACTGTAGAATCACTACCTTTTGGATACCACATGCCCAGAGATGGGGGGGAAGAAGTGAATTGTTAACAGTCCTAATATTCAAGAGGTGCACTCATACCTTCTGATTTGTAACTGTTACTTTAATCTGTATGGGAAACAAATTACTGGGTACACAATATAATTTGCAAAGGCCTCCTCTGCATCACTGTATGCTTTTATCTTCCAAAATAATTCAATTGGCATAATCTATAAACATTGTTGAAGAAAGACTGCACAGGGGATTGGTGGGAGCTAAAAAAGAGATGATTATGCATTGTATATCCCTCAAAACCTGCCACATTCTTTACTTTATTTCCCCTCAGTTGATAGATTGTAAACTCTTTTGTGTGACCTGTACAACCTATTAACTGTCACATACATTACCCTGTTGGACTCTCTTTATCTCTGTCTGACAATATGATCACAGACAAACCCAGCAAAACAGGCTTTGAAGTCACACCACACAATGCATCAGGGCTCCTCTCATCCTCTTAAGGTACCTTATTATTGTACCTTGAATTATAATGAATCAAAATCATTTCAAGTCTTTTCACAATGAAAAGGATGAATGGAGATCTTCCGCAGCCTACACCGTGGGTAATATCGATTCAAATTTCTCTGTTTTATTTTTCATTTTATTTTTATTTTCATTTATTTTATTTTGTCAGTTTTGATGAAGTACTCCCTCCTTGCCCTTGCTGTGTCAACTTATCCTGCTGGTGGAGGTTTATCAAAGCTTAAATGCTAATAACCTTATAAGCCCAATTACATTTTAAATGGCCTCCACTCTAAAATGACATAATGCTTATATCCACCCACAGTCTGCATTTGAGTACTCAATTTAACGTGTCAACACTACGTATTTGCATGCAATGGTGCCTTGAATATTCTGAGGATGACAACAAAGTCTCACGGAAAAAAACTGAACATCTTCCAAATAAACAGAAATAGTTTCTGTGATGATTTTTTTCCCCATTATGCACATTTCCTTTTTTCTCCAAATGAACAGTTGTCCCCCTGTCAGTCATTTTCATGGGTTATTTCCAACACCTGGGCCCTGGCCAAGCATAGTCTATGTGTTTGTAGAGCTGGGCTTCATGGGGAATGAGTTGGAGCGGGTGTGTTGCTCAGAGGCCTTTCACTTCTAGTCTTACAATACTGCCCATTATCAGCCAGCACAATCTGTCAACTTTTATTGACATTTTCTGCTATCCGTGGCCACTGTGACCAAGCCATTCCATGATACCTATGTACCTGTAGATGGAAAATTGCATTTTTTTTCTTGGAGCACAAATACTTATCTAATCAAAGCCAACTCCCTGCATCCACTCCCAATCACTACACCCTGCACCCTCACCCCCAGTCTCCTTTTCCCTATTTTTTATGTATGCACAAAAATTGATGTTTACACAAAAATACTCCACCTTGGCAAATTATGAGTCAGTTAAGTCCAAAAAGTACTAATATGACACACAAACACACATGCATGTGCACACCAGTGCAAACTCCCATGTATAAAACATTTCCATATTGAAAAGCAATATGTGAAATAGAATCTTTTTTCATTGATGTAGAATAAGTCAAGAAACATTTTGTGGAGAAATATTAACAATTTGCCCTTTGATGCGAATAGAAAGGGAAGGAATAAAACTGCAAATCTGAGTCAATTAGATATAACTACCATTCTTTAGACTGAATATCATGCAGCTAAGCCTTATGCAAGACAACCAGGATCAGCATGCTCTCCATCTCTCTCTTTTAAATTGCAAATCCCCTTCCTCTTTCTTGTCTTCTCACCACAGGCTGCTTAATGTATGTCAAAAGCTGATGTTTGTTCCCTGAAAATAATACACTAAGAACATTGTTTCAAGTGTTCCCATGTCATTTCAGATGCAAAACTAATAGCAGGGGCTTTCAAATGTCAAGGTGCTTTCAAATACAACATTTTAAACGCATTTTCACATGTCACCTTCCAACACAGTAACCTGGCAACTTTTCTTCCTATGCAGATGTCACATGAATGTCAAGGCTGCAAGCTGGAAATACCTTTTCCTCATACCTTGTTCTCATATGCATGCCAAAAATAGAAATCTGCATGTCCCTTGTCAGTTTACTTCAAAGCCTTTAGGGAAGCGTCTCCCTTCGATTTCAGAATAAAAGTGTATTGTCTCTCTGACCAATTACTGTTGCTTTTGTAAGTTACTATCATTACCTAGACACAGAGATTTTACTAGAGCAACAGACCTTTATTCTGCTCTTGGTGTGTGCCTTAACTTAATGTATATTGTAACTGATATATTTTGAGATAACAAAATACTTATTTTATGTTACTGACATTATTGTTATTATTATTATTATTATTATTATTATTATTATTATTATTATTATTATTATTAGTAGTAGTAGTAGTAATAGTAGTAGTAGTAGTAGTAGTAGAAGTAGAAGTAGTATTGTTATTGTTATTATCACTGCTGTTTTTAACTCCAGGGTACAAATCAGGGCAAAGCGGAAATGCAGAAGAAATACAGTTGTTGAAGGTGTTTGATATTCCAATTTCTTTATTCACTGAAGTGAAAGCAAGAATGTGTTTGGTTGTGGAAATGCAGGCAATGCATTTTGCCATATGCTGAAAGTTGAAAACCTTATGAATGCATGATGTGTGAGTTGTAGATCAAAGTAAATCTAAATCACCTGTATCTATTTACAATATACAATCAGTTGTACATACCAGTCCAGTATTGCCTGCTTGCTAGCCTCCTCCGTAGAGACCTGTCAACACAAATAAATGAAGGACCTAATACAAAACAAATTTCCTTGGACATAATGGATTTTATGAACTCAATAGAAGTACTTATTTTTGTTTTCTGTCTTAAAACCTGAATTGGAAAAAAAAATGCATATAGGAAGTGAATCCCTGCATATGTCACTGTGCTCAGGGAGTTAGTGCTGTCCCTTTACATTAGAAACACTCACATGTATTTCTTCTGACTCGCATGGCAACAGATAGTGTTGCATATTCTCTATTGTCATTTCCCAATCCAACATTACATTATTTCCATGCCATGTTACTTTAATGGAGCATGGCTGTCTATGAATTAGTACTCTAACTTGATACATGGACCTGCTTGTCAGTGAATGAGAAAACTAAGCCCGCAGACCTCAGTCAGTACCTGCACCCACAGGTGACCTATTATAATCCCTGTGCAATATGAGAAGTATAAACCACCGTTCACTACATTTCACTTGACAATGAATAACAATTTACTAGAGCACATGGAGCCATACAAAGTATACAAAGATAGGCAAATCTATCTATTATCCTGTACATTATGTGCAGATTTTAACTCATGACATTGAAATGTAGTGTGTATTAGTTCTTTATTATAATCACAAAGTAAAAAAAAAAATCCTTTCCAAATAAATAAACAGACAACTGCCACTAAGTAGTAAGACCTCCAATCCAACAGCTAGTAGCAATGAGGTATTGGTTTCATTATTATTTAATTAGTAGTATATTTCCTTTAAAATAAATATAAAACAGTTTTTATTTATATACCTCTTTCTTCTGTGACAATACTATGGATGAAGTATTCAGGCTGGAAAAATCTTATAGTCATCAATCTTCTATCTCCCAGATTTAGGATTATTTCCTATAAAATATCAGTGCAGGTGCTGCTGGGGATGCTGACCTAATTAAAGTTGGCCCTTATTGATCTAAAATGGTCACCCCAGGCTCTCTAGTAGAGAGCCCAGTTTATATCCAGAAATTGTTGGTTATTGATTACTTCTAGGTAGAGTATTAAAGGGGAGACCCACTGGAGCCCTGTACAGTTTTTAATCTCTTGTGAAAAGGCTATATCACAGTCAGAATTATTGGTGCATTTAGTATTTTTTAACCTGAAAACTCAAGTCCTCGGAAAGAAAAAGGACTTATGTCTTTGGCATTTAATTACTTTGTGGTTTGCTGTGAAATGACACTGTAATGGAATGTAAGTATGGTGCAAAAACCATGACTGTGCAAGGTTGTGTGTTTGTGATTTAAATGGTGCTTTACACCTGCAACTAAACTGAGTTAAATGTGTAAATGTCATGTATTTGGTAGATATGGTTTGAGAGGCTAATGTTGGTCAGCCATAGAACAAAGACACTAGACTTGAGCAACTTGCTATGGCAAATTAACTAGGCTACCTTTAATCAAAAGTACGAAGCTTTGGGCAGTTGCTTGAAAAAATTAGCCATCGTGTTAAGTTTTCTCTGCAAAGTGAAAGGTGAGTGTGAAGTGATCTGCATAACCGCTATCACAATGTGGATCACGCACCCATGGTTCCAGCCCAATTATCCGATCATTGGACCATAGCGCACTGCAATAGCAGGGAACGTATCTCCTGCCTGCTGACACGAAAAGAGAGAGTACACATTTATGCCCCGATGTTATATTATTTAAAAAGCACGACTGCAAATTCAACTCCATACATTATCAGACACTGTATTTCATACAGTGTTTTACAGAACACACATTCTAATATTGTAATCTCACATTACCAGCTAACAGTTTACCAAAAAACATTTTGCAATTCTTATTACATGATGTGTACAACATCACTCAGCTAGTTTTCGATAGACAGCGGTGTAAATAAATTCATGTATCACCCCATCCCCAATATTTTACTTTCCCACTTACGCGGGCGAGGCATGTAGCCATGACTCAATATCTCAATGCGCCTTGAAATTCCGCCATCATGAAAAATGCTTTTGTTTGATTGTCATGGCAACACAGTGTGGTTTCTGAATGTACACTCGCCCATGTAAGGGAAGGGGGGAGGTGTCTGTGTGCGACACTTCGTTGTTAAAAATACTGATGACGGTGGGTGCTGAAATGGAAAAAGAGAGGCGGTAGCGATGAAAACGCACGGCTGTTCCCTAGTGGACGTAGCTACAGTGGCTGGCTACCTTCACTGAAGACGGGGATTTGCAAGATTGCTTAAGTTTTAGCGACCTAAGTCCTCTTTTCCTTCAATCCGGGGCGTCCCCAGATCCATTGTTTGAATAGCAAACAAAAGTTATTTCTTCCTTTGTTTTCACCAGTATCTTGGTGTCAAATAACCTACTAGAAGTGCACTGATGAAGGAAGGTGGAGGAACACAGAAAGGGGTGGAGTAATGACAAGAAGAAAGATAACTGCCTTTCCTCCTCATCCGAAGAGAGCCGAGGAGGTTATTTAGAGGGAGGAGTCCTGAATGAGCGACACACGCTCCTCCGGTAGTAACGACGTCCAATCGTGACAGAGGAAGAGTTGGAAATTCAAGTGTGTTGAAATGTCTGCGGCTGTATTGACATAGGATAGCAAATTAATCACGGATAACTCAACTGGACGACTTCTTTTTTGCTGTTTTGTTAATAACGCCGTGTGATTGCCCTTGGCTCTCTTGCTTTCGTTTTTCCCTTAGATTCCCCCCCTAATTATAGCGGCCAAAGAAGGACTAGTAATCAACCGCCGCTTCTTTTTTCTGTAACGCTGTTTCCATTGGCGTACCTCTCACTCGGAGGCAGAGTTGAGAGATTGTCTCATATAATTAGCTAGCTTGTTAGCAAAGCAGCCACACATCAATACCCACCAACAACGACTGTGGGCCGCTGGCTGTCACGCGTTAGCCAAGTAGCTAGCAACCTAGCTAGCATCACAAAACCTTATCGTCGCTCTGTGGACCTTTTGGCCTTCACAACGATGAAATCGAAGAGGAACTGAAGGAATACGTGTTTAAAGCAACGGTTAGTATTTTCTTTTGTTTAAAATTCGAAACGTTTGTGTTTTTCCCTTGTCTATGTGGCGATGCTGTCTCTTGGATCGACTAATCGAGCCTGTCGCCTCTCCCCTCAGTGAAGTGTTCTATTTGTAGACAGGAGAGAATTTCAAGGAGAGAGGGAGAAATCTTCGCTTCCTCTCAGAGGATACAAATAGGGAGGAACTGGAAACAGATACTCTAGATATTATGCAATATTAAATATGCACAATGTGAATTTGATGCTCAGATTAAGGTAAGAATATTGACGTAGCTAGCTAAGTTAACTCTGCATGTGTAGGTACACTACCCGGAGGTAGTTAGCTAACTGCCAGTTAGCCAGCTAATAGGTTAAATTAGCTTGCTCGCTAACATTAGCGAGCTAGCTAGAGGCTAGCGGCGTTTTTGGTGGGGGGGGTCGAAACAGGTGCACTTGCGGAGGTGCCGCTAAATGGCTAGTTGGCCATCTAACGAACAAATTTAGATAGCTAACGTTAACTAGAAAACTTGGTAAGGTATTTGCTAGCTAGGCTGTCTCTTCAGGTTGTCTGCTTGATTTAGTCAATGGTTAGCCGACGTTAGATGACTAGTTCGCTAGATATATAGCAACTAGTTATTGGTTGACCAACGTACATAATGTTAGCTAGTTAACTAAATAGTTGCTATATTGGCCAAAAATAAAAAATCGTAGCTAACGCTTTTCATACACTGTCCTGGTACATGATTTTCTGACAATCAGCGGATGAAAAGAGGGCCTTATGTGGGGTCCCTAGCTTACTGTCCGACATTGGTTGCAAGTGCTAGCTAGCAAAGTTAAGCATTTAGCCAGCTAAATTCAATACTGTAAGTTATCGTCGATAGCCATCTTTCGGCTAAACGAACGTGGGTTATAACGGGGCAGCTAAAGATGACTTAGCTAGTTGAAGTTGCTGTAATGCTGTAATCAGACATAAGAAAATATAACTGCATTCAGTTTGTTAAACCAGCGTTACCCCTAAGATGCCATTCATATTGCCTCAATTAAAATTAACTAGTTAGTTTGCTAGCTAGCTAAGTTTGGGGGTCGGCAAGGCTAGTCTGTATGCACTGCAAGATTTCCCGAAATATCCTTCTACCACTGTATACTTGTGAGCTTGCCAGCAAGCTGTCGCCTGTCGGTCTAAATATTGCAGTGTTTTTGTTAGTGGAAGCTAGGATTAATATGTCCGTTACCCTTGGTCTCTGCTTTTCTTGGGGTCGGGTTTGACTTACTGAAGTTCTCATACTGTCCTCTCACAAGGCGAGCCAAGCTCCTCTTTACCGCTGAATCAATGCGTTTCTTTGAAATGTGCTTGAAGAAAGTACTGGCAGGAATTTCGTTTAAAAAAGCCAGTCTCTAACACTTGGCTGATAATATTATTTGCTAACTGATATAATCGGTGCATAGACTGCATATTCCTTACCAGTAAGCGTAGTTGCCAGTTAGGTTGCTACTTTATGTATATGAGTGCGAGATGGGTGTTTTGTTGATGCTAGCGAGCTAGTTAGCTACCCCCAGAAAAGAGAGAAGAATCGGCTATTGAACACTAACGATACTAGCCAGCTAGCGACAACACCTACCTAGTAGGCTGGCTGCATCAACCCGCCGAAGCCCACACAACCACACTGCAATTTAATTTTAAAGGGAGCACAACAAGCAAATATATAGCTAATAATACGGACCTGGTAGTGTGTATGTCATTTTGTCATTTTACCCACGTCCCACTCTCCATGGAAACGTTTTTAATCTTTCAATTGGGGGAGACGTCTTGGTGTCGTCCAAATGATATGTACAACCGAATAAATTGAACAAACGTTTGACAGATACCGTTTAATGCGTCGATCTGTCCTGCGCTCGACTGCATGCTTGACCGCCGTGGCTTTTCATCATTTTTTGTCACACGTACACACTTAATTTCGGTGGATATTTAATTTCATATTAAGCTGTGTCACCCGCTGTGCACCGGAGGTCTTTCATTTGACTTGAATAAAGTATTAAGCGTTTGCATGAAGGTTTTAGATACCCGAAGCTCGTTTTAATGAAAACGGAATTTGGAGCCCAAAGGAATTTTTAAAATAGGTCAGAGGAAAACAATAAGAATATCAACAGAGAAAAAGTATAGAGCAGCAGTTTTAGCAGCAATATCACTAACCAACTGATCTTTTGTCGGTGCTGAAACGCTATTTGTACAGCTTATTTTCTGTAGTTTAGTATTACATAAACATTTGTCTCTATATTTTTTTCATCTGCAGGCCATTATGGAAAATGACTTTGCATTGCATTTATGGCTATGAAACGAATTTTCTTGACTAAAATAATTTGATATTATGACAACTATAGATGTCGTTTGTCCGACAGAACAAATTGTGATTTTCTTAGTAATTAAGGAGTGATCGTCGTGAAATGCAGCGTCGCTTTGAAGTCAGTACAAACAGTCCTTGTATAATATGGCATTAAGAAGAAGATCCGAATAATGCTGCATCCAGTTCTAATTCATCTGGCTATACTGTTAGCCATTATTTGCGCCAGTGGGTATTTGTTATAGATTTCCTGGTTTACTTTCTGGAAACCCAACATATTTTGTTAAAAATGTAAAGTGGCAAAAAATGTTCAGCCTTCACAGGTCAGACATCGAGAAACGCGTTTCCGCACGGCTAGTTTTCAGGGTGGTTAACTTTAAAAACCATTTAACGAAACAAGAAATTGTACCGAACAACGACGGGAAGAAAGGTTGCTCAGGTCCAGAATGACTTTAGCTGGCTGAATGTGCGAAATCTGTGTTCTTTGAAATACCACGAGGTTTAAAAAAGACCGCAACTCTTTCGTACTAGTTCCACTACGAATGGTTATTAATAGTAATACTGGCAACAATATTATATTCATACTGAAAGATGCTTTGTTTTAGCTTTGTAAAAGCGAGGTTTCTGTTCATTTGTTTGTCTATACATGCAGTGGTATATTTGGTATTTATCCATAGAATTATTATTGATTATTTAATTAAATTGATTATTTTACTCCACACATTTCACCTGCAGTTTCTTGAGGATGTGTACAGCAAACAAGGCCTATGTAAGTTATGTCATTTCAGGTGAAAAGGTTTGGTATGGAGACTCCAGTAATTTTGTGCCACATAGCGGGGTTGGAATGCAGTTCAAAGATGTAGCTCTCTGCTGAGGAACAATGGCTGGGGTTTGCTTTGATCTTTCATTCAAACAAAAATCATGTTTACGGCATTAGGTCTGAGGCAGTCAATTACCTTCATTTTTAAATAGCCCCCCCTCGGATATGTGGCCGCTGTTTTAGCTTGTTGGGACAACACTTCTATCACTTCAGTTTTCCAGGTTTTCACATTAGGTTTTGGTGTAGTAGTTGTCAAGACTTGATGATTTCTTTCTAGTAAATTGGCACTCTTGGACTTTTAATTGCATGTTTTGGTTATGTTAACGTGGTCTGAGCTTTTGATGAGTTTGGGAAAGGATTGGCGTAAAATAATCAATGGTTTTAAATAAGAGCAAAAAATGAGAAGAAAGATAAAAAACTCTTGCCATTCCAGTTGCAAACATACAGCAAATTAGACTGTGGGGAGAACATGGTTGGTCTATAGCTGACACAACTGCAACACATTTTGTTGCTGCTTTCGACACATTTCATTTGCACGTGTCATATAAGATGGATTTCCAGGTTGTAGTTTTTTCCAGTGGTGGCCCCTTGGCTGTTGAAATTGTACCATGGATCAACAACCATTATCCTAACTCAAGATTCAGGCAATAACATTCTTGGAGTATTAGTGATTTCAAGTACCTTACTGTCTGATACATTGCTCAAATAATTGAAATATATACATGAAAATATAGCTAATATACTGAAAGAACACTAACACAGTGCAGATAGCTATTGATGTTATTGATATTGTTATGTGCTGAGGTATGAGGTTGTAGCTTGTGCCATCTGATCTTTGTTGTTTATATTGCATATCTGTATGTGTTGACATTCTGACTGAATGTTAGGAGTTAAGTATTGATAATTCCACAGTGCTTTGCTACTAGGAAGTGCTGTTTTAACATTATTTGTCAAATAGTGAGTTCCCTCATGGGATTTCAGATATAGCCTATCCTACTGAAAGTGGTAGATCAGTAAAGAGATCTCAGGCAGTGAAAATGCAGTGACAGTCCTCGATCTCTCTGAATAGTTCCCGTCTATTATTCGATATCCTGCTGAATAATATGGGAGAAAATGCGGCCATTTGAAACGATAGATGTGAGATTAGAGATCACTGCAGACGGGAGTACAGAGCCCCCATGTTCTGCTGTAGAAGCAGGCTCTTAGTGCAAGCAGCACCTACCTTATTCATACACTGACTTCTTTTTATTCCTGCAAGCTCCAACACTCTTTTGAGGTGCTGTCTGCTGCTGCACAGCAGAGCGTGTTACCGTAGTTCAGTAGCAGCCTAACCTACTTTCTTGCCACACTGATTGTAAATAACTAGAGGTTCTATTTGGAATCATCTGGAGTTCCTTTTTACTAACCAGCTAGTTGTGTTTCTAGCAGCCGATTAAATGATCTATAGTTTAATGGTGTAAGTGTCGCTGCTCTACAAAGCTTTATAGCTGGCTCTGACCCGTTCAATGGAACATTTGTGGAAAAAAATCACAAAAGCAAACAGTCAAAACATGTAAATTGTGGAATTTAAAATAAATAAAATGACAAGCGTTTCAAATTGTGTACAGGTCTTTCCACAACTTAGACCTGGTAGGATTGCAAGACATGAAATCAAACCTATATTTCCCCTCATGTGCATTAGGGGTCATTCCTAACGTGGTCAGATTTATCCCTGCTGGTCCAATGAAAGAGGCCTGTAGCTTCCAAGGGAGACTCCAAATGCACATAATGCATTCATTTTTTTTTTTTGAGCACAGTGAACAAGGTGTTATGTGAAAGAAAAAAAACAGTCAGCCTCAATGATATTGAAAATGGAACTCCGCTTGTGTTCACTGCAGTGTCTGATGGACAAGTCAGTCTTGTTTTGTTCCCCTCTGTCCCATTACCGATAACTAAATTAGTATACTAGTAAGAAAAAGTGATTTTCACTGCTGATCCATGATATTGAGATTTACCTTGTGGCCCAGGATCCATTTAATTTTTGTAGCATTTAATGCATTATAAAGTACATTATCATGGATGGTGTTTGTTAATCTAAAAAAAAAAACACACGTTTGCATTATGTTTTTGATGCTTCTGTGCATCTTCCAGAATGAACCTTGATAGGTTGCCATAATTATACACACAAAGCTGGAATTGAGACTTACAGAAATGGCTGTAATTTTCAGAACAGACAACTTGTACTGCACAAACAGCCTGTATGCAGCAGAGGTATTAACCATAATTTAGTTTAGATTTACTGCCGTACCACAGATTGTCTTAAACAAAAGGACTTAAGGTTGCGTGTTTTTGGTATGACTGTTTGAATTAGAGTTTGAGACAGTTTTGGAATACATCAGTATTTGGTGAAGCAATAAGCAGGTGTTGATACAGAAGAACGGTTTAGGTTGCGTACTTAAGAACCCAGTTAGTTGACTGAAATTTAGCTTAATGAGGTGTGAGATGCTGATTTAATGGTCTGCAGAGGTAGATGTGGTAAGGGCCATAGTTTTAAATGATGTCTCTGTTATACAACATTTGTCTGAAAATGTTCAAAATGCAGTGATGTGAAAATACATTGATGTTTTTTTTTTTTTGCCTTTCTTCCTGTCTGTGTTCATTCATATTAATCCCAAGAAGGAGCTTGCAACTAGTTCAGTCTCTGTCCTTTCCAAAGCTGTTAATAATGCCTCACCTCAATTACCTTCATGAAAAAAAACCACAACTGCTGCATAAAACTATCTAGAAACAGTAGATTTGTGGCCAATTTTGGTGAGAGTTGCAGCACAGCTGTTGGTGAGAGGTGCTCTTTGATTTGTCCGGTTTTCTTTGGAAAGTTTTTTTTTTTTTTCTGGATCGTAACAGTTTTTCTGCGATGTCACTGTGGTGTGGCAGCAGGGGGGTAATTGCGTTGTGATCGGCAAGTCGGCATTGGCGGTGTTAAACCTGCCCACAAAACCAAGCAGCAAATGGCAGCACACCGAAAGAGAAGGATGGCACCTGTGAATGCATGGTTATTCATTTACAAACGTTATTGAAAAGTGCAAGGGGAGTGGATGTGCTAGGTCTTAAAGTCCCAAAATGCTGAATGTGTTTTTCATGTAGTGGCTCGCTCACTGGTGAGATTTGAACTGCAACCTTACTGGTTTTGCTATGACTCAATAAAACAATCCGTTCACAAGGCCACTGTTAAGCAAAAGGTTGCCAGGCACTTGGCTTATCCATTGATTAATCAATTTGAGGGTTTAAAGTTGGCTATTATTTTTTTTGTTTCCAGTTGCTGTTTTCCATCAGCAGTCATTCTTATCAGCATATTATGCTTTTCCTGAGAATTCTGTAGATCATGTTCAGAGAGCATGGCTTCAGAGGAGCCCAGCAAGTGAGATTTGAACTCGCCATGTGCCATCTACCAGCTCCCTCTCTGCTCACCACAAAAATGTTACGGGATTCGAAGGTGCATGATTTGTGTTTAAATACTTGTGGAATGGTCCTATGAAAATGTATCTGTTATCTAGAAGGTGTGGTGGCAGGCTTATGCTTGTGTAAAACACGCCGTGGTACAAAATGTTAAACTGCTGCTTCTGGTTTATCCCAGCTGAGCAGAGGCTTGGACAATTAAAATCAGCAATGCAGATTAAGGAATGAGGTTGTTGTCAAATCAAGTATTCTGAGCACACGCGGCTCATAGTCCACTCTTGGTGAATCTTGAACATGTCAATTTAATTTTCCTCAAATACCACTGTGCTTTGGAGGCTGCCGAAACCTCGCAGCTGCAGTGTGGTCTGTGTAGAATATCACTGAAGGAATTATAGAGAGTGCTGACAGTGGCTTTTAGCATTATCGTGATGTGATTCACATTTTTCCCCCTGATCTGTTAACCATGAAATTATTTGCTGTTTGAAAGTATACATGACAGACAAGCAATGGGAAATTGGAAGCACCCAAATAGTACTGGGTGATGTTTAAGAATGCTGCAGTTGTTTGTTCCTGGCTAGCCCTTATCTCACACCATCTGTACGATGTCAGTCATCTTTTTGCAAGCAGCTGAGTATCTCTCTGTATTATAAGAATTTTCAGCCTTGAGACTTACATTTGTCAAAATGCATTATATTTGCCAGCACACCCAAATATGACATGTATGGTGTCCCATTGAAACCAGTAAAGCACAAGGTGAATCTGGCTGCCCGTTCCTCTATTTTTCTATATTTTTCTCCTTTATTCCACTATTTCCCCCTGATTAGGAGTCACAGATTGAGTGTCCGTGTGTCATCCTGTAACTCTAACTGTGGCTTTCTTTGGCTTTCTTTACCCTGTGACTCATGGATGAGAATAAACACACAACATGTTCACTTTGGGTAAATGATTAACCAGCACATGAATGTATATATTAAGTATAGCATTCAGTCAGATGACAAATACCGTTCCCAGACTGGTTGGGCTGGCTTGCCCTTGTGGGTGAGGGCAGAATGGTGCACAGATCTTGGTAATTATTAACGGCAAAGTTCTCTGTTGCAGATTTTTTCATACTTCGTCCCCTTTGTTCACCCATATTTTGGAATTGTCACTTGTGTACTAGGCTCGTTTCTGTGTGACCACTGAAGCAAAACGAATGCAATCCTCCCATACACTCGCACACAGCCAACGGCTATTTCTCATACCACAAGTCACACAGCGCACTACAGTGGAGTGGGCGGTCATTGGAGGATAGGCCCTACTTGGCTGACATCATCTGTAAAGTAGGAAGGAAGGGAATAAAGTTGCAAATGTATACTGCACCAAGCAATTGGTGTCCATGGGGACATTCGTCAACTGGTGAAATAAACCTAGATCGGGCTGTGTTATTAGCTGACACTGACTGGGAGGCAACAGCAGCAGCACATAATTGCCACTGTTCCACCAGGGGTTGGGTGGGTTATGTTGACCAAGGTCCCTCTGTTGCAATGCTCATCAGTAAGGTTGTCAGACATACTGATTCTTCAATACCAGAAGATGCACAATATCATGCATAAAAATTCCAGGCTTCATTAATTATGCATTGGGTAATACTGAAATAGAGAAAGTATTGGAGCTGCCTCTACTTGTGTGATGAAAATTGCATCTTTGCATTTATGTAAACCACACAGTCAATTACCAAAAAAAAAGTCTAATAATGCTAACATGCCTCATACATGTCACTCAAGCCATTGGGCAAAAAATTAGCCAATTAGCATCTAACACTGAAACAATTCTCAAAATTTGCTGAAATGATTAATCACAAATAATTATATTTCATAAACCCTGCATGACTGCTGAGCATACTGTTTCTGGAACTGGTGTCTGTATGTTTTGTGTGCGTGTGTATTAGCCGCGCAGACAGCGTGGGTTAATCTGACAAATGTTGGCAAATTGGTTTCCGTTAAGACAAGTGTGACTAAATCTGTCAGTCGTATCTCCTATAATTGGGGAAGAGCCATTTCGTCATGTCTGTTTGGCTTTGTTGATAGCTAGCCTTTTGCAGACTGTTTTATTTGGTTCCAAAATAGCCAATTCTGTCTGAAAATGGAATTTCCATGTCCAACCCCCGGTTCTGTTTTCATAGTTTAATTCTGTAACTTCTGTCCACAAATTCTGAAATATGATCATTCTAAAATGCTCATTGCAGCCAAACGTTCAACTTGCAGCATTTTTTGGGAGGTGGGCGGTTGTTCGTATGACCCCTACCCATCAAGTTGTTAGCTACCAGTTGACCGGTTCCGGAGAAAGGGGAAGTTGACGTTCCCGAGTAAAAGGACCTCTGTTTGATGGGGGCAAACTGTGAAATCCTCCATCTGGCCACGCAGCCCCGGGGGCACAGGACTTGGTAAACACAGGAGGCCAAGGTGCACTGGAGGGCTCTGGGGTGCACCATGGTGCACTTGTGCCATTTCTAGCACTTAAGCGCAGCTGCCTGTTTTTCACACCCTGCCGCGTCTTTCAATTTGAATGGGAGACCTTGTTTCTGTGAAACCTTTACCCACCTATTCATGCAACCGTTCCTCATCACTCACTCCGCTTGTGAAGTGCTTTCTTTAACACGCTAAAGGCTGGAAACGCAGACCCACGATCCACCATTTTGTCTCGCTGGTGGTGTTGTTTACACCAGGACAGTTCTGTGTGTGTGTCCCACCGTTACCGAAGTAAAGTGGCACAATTTGGTCAGATCGCCACATTGCACAGTCAAGGATGTGCTGCGGTGAGTCGCTTCAGGAGCAGAAGAGTTGTTTTTTAGTATAGGAATGCTGAGGTTTAGAAGTGAAAGTGAATTTGGCTTATTGTAATTACTGGGTGCCTGGAATTGAGTGTCTTGATTGATTATGAATGTGCTGTGGAGGAGGTGTTCCATTGTGAAGGAGACGGGTGGGTGTGCGGCTGCCAAAGCTGGATGTAATTTAATAGTGTGTGTGTGTGTGTGTGTGTGTGTGTGTGTGTGTGTGTGTGTGTGTGTGTGTGTGTGTGTGTGTGTGTGTTCCCGTATGTGGGTATTTCTAGCAATAGTCAAGCAAGAGCTTGCAGTGAAGATAGGAAATTAGACAAATTAGACATGGTGTTATGACCCATCAAACTGAAAGATTTCACAAACATGTCATGGACATTCAGATCCATCTTGTTTGTTGCCGTTTTCACGTCAGTTAGCCACCAGTGGATTCTGATGTCACTGAGAGTTTGAGGCTTTCAGAATATGGGCTGCCCGACTTGGCAGCAACTGGGCCTTTCCTCAGCTGTCCCTGTGTCTGAATCCTCAGGACCCATTTCTGAGTCTTTGATTAGGCTGGTGCATCTGAGAGCACTGAGTGAGATCTGATTGGTATTGTAAAGGAAATGCATTATGCATAGCCTTATATATAAGGATTCCTGTATTTTTCCAGAATGTGTTTTTCACTGACTATTTCAAAAGGAATGGAACATGGGGTTTGTGAGGTGTAGTGGCAGTACACTGTCACTGACAAGAAGTTCTGTGTGCTCACCTAAAGAGAGACTTGGCAGATGTCCATTTTTAACAAGGAAACACAAATTTGCTATTTGGTTCCTAAGGTCTGTGTGAAGCCATCTGGTGTGCACAGAAAACTGACATTGAATTGGGCGCTCTGTACCGCGTACACTGCATATTTCTTCAGCTGGTTAGCACCATTCTGTGAAACCAGAGTAACGCAGCACCGAAATGTCTGTCATCAAACAGATCGATAGTGAGGATGATGGCTTTCCCTTTTTTTGAACTGTAGCGCAGTTTGTTCTGAGCAAACATCGCTGCTTTTTGAAGTACAGTCGTTTGGTCAAGGCCTTTCTGCTGTCTCTCTCTCTCCCCTCCCTCCCTCCGTGCAGTTCAGCACAAATACGCCGCTCCCTGTCTGCCTTAGACCTTCTCTTAGGCTGCACAGTACAGTCTTTCATTGTCAGTTGCCCAACAGGGTCCGGAGAGAAAAGGAAAGCTATCTGTCCTCGCTTGTTGTACATGTGCTGAATGCCATTGTCATCTCCTCGCCCGAAGGAGATGTGGCAAGCTGCTTTCTCTCCTGCTTGCAGATTAGCGCTCTCCTTCCTTCACTCCTGGCACAGTAGAGAGCACATAACCCCCCCCCAGCCCACCCCCTCCCTCTGTTGCACAGATCAGTGACTTGAATGCAAGATAGTCAGGGCCGTGGCGTAGCAGGACTTTCTGCTGCTAGGACATATTGAGTGTGCATCATCGCGTACGTCACCTGCTACGGCATCGTGACGCGTGCTCTCTGAGGTTAGGCGCTACACACACTGAGTCGGGTAAATTAAAACTGTAGCGCGCTCTTCTAATAAATGCGGTAATTCCAATTGTTGCTTGAAGGGATGTAACTGAATTGCATACTTAAAAAATTTGTACAGCAACAACCGAGGTGCATCGTAAAGCCATCGTTGACTGCTACTACAGTGAAAACCAGTCATTACAAAACAAAATCAAGGATTATGATAGAGATGTGATAAAGAAAAACAGAAATAAAAATAGAAATTATTAGTAACATGGTGTGCTAATTGTAGAGAAACATTATACGAGCACACTTATGGAATCAGGTTAGGTATTTTGTTTTATATTCATGTGAACAGTTTTACGGGAACACAGTGTTCACTATAATGTGTTAAAATAGATGCATACTCAGTCTCAGAGGATAGTTCTTTTTAAGCGCAACATATGTGGATAGGTTATAAAAGGCAGTGCATCCACATTTACAGCCAGAGGCTCTGTCATCACAAATTTCACTGCTTAGTATGTGGAGCTAGATTGACTTTCCCCTTCTTATCTTGTGGTATTGAGTCTTTTCTCTTTAATTAGATTTTTAGCAGTTCAAAGAAAACCCTGTCATATTTCAGAAAACTATTGCAGAGTGGTCCTGTTTGATGTAAGGTGAAAGAGATGGCTATATACTATATATTTTGAATGTTGTTGAAAGAAGTCCTTTGCACATGGCTCGACTTGTCCTAGCTGACAGACATCAGCTAACATTGACTGAGCTGGAATAGAACGTTTCAGCAATATTTTACATTTACATTTATTCATTTAGCAGACGCTTTTATCCAAAGCGATGTACAAAAGTGCGTATAGTGGGCAAACAATGCAGATAGTGCTGAAGCTGAGCACAAGGTCGGTGTAGCGAGCCAGAGCTAATCTGATCGAAGGTTACATGTATCGAATACAATCACTGGGACAATTAAGTACCACTATACTATGTAGGCAAAAACGTGCTACAAATACAAGGTAAGAGATAGAGCTACAAGTACAAGCCAAGAATCTTAGATTTACAAGGTCGAAATGGCAAGGGTGTCTGTCCAGGTAGAGTCTGAAGAGGTGTGTCTTCAGCCCACGTCTGAAGCGTTGGAGTGAAATCTTGATATCTTGAGAGCACAATACCAGGAACTTCCTGAGAAGCTCTGCAGAGACCTAGCACTTCACTAGTGGTATAAAGAGGGTTTAGTGAATAATAATGGTCAGTACTACAAATATTGAATGAAAAGAGAGAATGCAGAGCATTGTAGAAACTGCAGGTAAACATACGGTCCATGTTTTGTCTGACACTTCTCTAACTTCAGTCTAGACCACAGCATACCATGTGCTGCTTCAGAGAGCAAATCTGTGGTTTATGGGCTAATCGTAATTACTCTACGCTGCGCCGCTAGCTTGAAGCGAAACGATTTATCCGTTGTTTGGAGTGTCTCTCTAATCTGTGGAACAGTAGTTGTAGTGTTTTTTCTGTTTGAATAGCTGTTTGCTGGAATGTCTCGCATAATTGTGTGAAGTAAATCAATGGAATGAAGTACAGGGCATGTAGCAATTAAGTCAAGGCATGTTCAGCTACTCAAATGTTTGTGGTGAACTGTTGTCTTCACACAGTGGTAGTTGAACGGTTGAAAGGTCACATTAGATTTAAAGTAACAGTCTGTTTTAAATACAAACAGCGAGGTGGGTATGCAAATGCTGGCTAGGTGGGAAATAGTCACTGTCAGGGGACTATAGTTTCACCCACCCACCCCCACACACCAATTTAGCTCAGTAACTGGGAGGTGGTGAGGTAAACTTAGCAACTCCATGCAGATTGTGGCTAGGCCCCCAGTTTGAATATGCTACCCAGATGTAGCTAGCAGCGTTATTTCTTACAGGTTCACTGTATCAAGCTAAGCATTTCATATATCTTTTTTTATTTTAATGGTGCCACTTGCCCATGGCCTTGGCTTATGAGTACTTTGTGCTGTTTGCCATTGGAGTTAGTAAAGCAAGGTCATGCTTTCATAGGTTTGTTGACAAAATTCTTTCCAAGGCACTTTGCTCTGATTACGGCCAATACCAGCTGAACATGTCATCTGATATGTCTCCAAAAAAAGTGCTGACAAACCCAAAAGAATATACACAAACACATTTGTTTTGGTCATGGTTTGTCAGGAGATTCACTGCTTTGTTGATCTGTGGTACCAGGTACTTGTGGTAAAGTAGTTGCCTTTTTCTCTCGTTCAGATGCTTTAACTCCGCATTTTCCGTTTTCTCTCTAGCTCTCATCTAACTGTAGCTCACTTTGAGCTAGCGGAAAATCTACACTTGAAGCAAATAATTTCCTTGCTTTTTGGCTGAAATCTAGTCTTGTGGTTTATTCTCCACCTGTGGACAGGGGGCAGTCTTCAAAGGCTGTGCTGTGCATCATTTTCTCTTTCACTTTCTTGTCCTTAACATAGTTAAATGCGTGGTTGGCTGTCTATTAGTCTTGAAAAAAGTGACACAGATTGTTGTCCAAACATCATCAGTGAAATTAAAAGCATACTTGAAAAGGATTACAGTGTGTAAATTATTATCGGAAGCAAGTCATACCTCAAACTCTCACCACTGAAGAGCCAATGTGCCCCAGATGTTGTAAAACATTTCAGAGACGTGTGGCTGAGGAGAGATTCTGTTGTTTGTAACTCCTCAACCTGAGTCTCCTCCTGAAATGCACAGCCCACGTCTCGTCCCATCTACTCACACCTTTTGCAATGGCAACAGAACAAGAATATTCCATTTATGTCAATTTTTTTCTCATAATTAGGTACAACCCTGCATTTTGGGGGAGCAGCTGGAGTTTCTTAACATCTTTTCAGTGTGCTGGATGTAATGAACTGTGTGAATGGGATTTAGCTTATTGTTTCTGTCATTGTTTAAAAGAAAAAAAAAAATACAGTATTTTTCTCTCCCAAGGTTTCTTTGTTCAATGTGACACACTCAAGGGTAACTTTTAAAGATGGCCCTGCAAAATATTAACACAAACACTTATTATTTATATCATTAATGCTTTGATTTTTATGGTTATCTTTTTCCCTTGTTATCATGAAGATAAGGCGTAGACCAAAGTCTGGTCAGAGGCGGTTTGTGCTTTTGGTTTGACCTTGCCGGAACTATTTCTGTCCAGATATGTGAAGAGAAAAGGGCCATGGCAGGGGGAGTGAACAGACTGGGTATTTATAGACTGGCCTCTGATAAGAAAGTGAGATGAGAATTTGTGGCCGGAGCACAGAGACACGGTGATATATTTCGCTGTGTATGCACCTGTCTTTTCTCACTGTATATGCGGTGCGTCCTCTCTCTGCATTTGGGGGTGCACTAAAGAGGGTGCTGGCTGGAATTCACTCAAAAAAAAAAGGGTAATCCACCGGTGGGGAGGAGAATCGCAGAGGGATAGAGGGTGGTTTGAAGTGAAGTGTGTTATACAGGCAATATAAGAACAGAGTTTTGGAGGCAGTGGAGCTGGTGCTTCATCCAGCAGAAGGGGTGTGTCTCCGGGTGCATATTGGATGGGAGAGCCTGCTGTGACATGTAAGGGTCCCTGGGCTGCCAGCTGTCACGGCTGTCCCCCGCCAACTGCCCCCAGCTGTCTGTCTGTCTCTGTGCAAGGGCAGGGACTGGTGGGCCGCGACGATGACCCGCTTTGGCTAACGACGCTCGCCCTGGAGTCAAAGGTTCACTGTTCCCAGCAGTGCGGCGGGGGGCCACGCCAGGTCCCCTTTCGCTTGCGCCGCTGAGTTTCGATTCCTTCTGTTTTCAATAAATCAGATGATTTCGCTCATCTGCTCGGACGGGTAATGGGCTGCGACTGGCAGAGTGCAGCGTGAGCGGTGGCAGTCTCGATCCACGCGTTGTGAACTGGAATTTGTTTTCTCCGTGTCGTGCCAATTGGAATAACTCTTGCGGTGCGCTTGGGCCAAAGAGTTCCAAGCTCCAGCGGATGTAATTAAAAACAGATCACTGTGCGCTCCACATTTGGGATCTCCACCGGTCTTTAAAAGGAAATAAAGGAACAATGGTGTTTTGCATGCTTTCTGAAATAGTGGGAGTGGAGGGTTACGGTAGTTGAGACAACAACTATTTATGGTGATATGGTGAAAGGAAAATCGGGAGCCGAATCCATGGGGAAAATTTGTAGTTATTCTTGGCTTAGTGGCAAAGCTGTCACAATACAAAGGCTATATATTTAGGGTGCTGTCCAAACCTAGATCTGCACCTGGCTTATTTTCCTTGTTCTTATCCCGGATCTGATCTGCGAGAGATGTGTCAGTGTGGGCAACAGTGCCGTCTTAATAAGAGCCCTGCAGAGGCAGCTTTGAGGGAAAACGTAAATGTTTCTAATTTTAGCGCAATGTAATTATCCCAACTACCTACAGATTCCAAGGGGTTTAAAAAAATAATTACGTTTCCCCCCCTCCCCATCTCTCGTTTTTAATTTTTTTTTCTGCTCGCCGTGTTTCAGTGATGTAATTACAGAGATCTGAGGAACTGCACTGGAGACACGGCCCCATATGAGCTTTTACTTCAGGACAGAAAGCGCTGACGACTGGCTTTGCAGAGCGCTAATCAAAGTGGGCTCGTGCTCGCCTGTGTTTGGGAAGAAACCACAGTCCCACCATCACTTCCCGCTGTTTAATCTTCTGCCTCAACTTAAAATAGCATTTGAAGGGCTTTAAGGGATTACATCAGGTATGTAGAGTGATGTGGGGTATTTAGTATTTCAGTATGCCATAGCATACTCTTTAGGACTAGACTCTTAACATGCCAGTGTAGCTGTATATGCTTTGATTTAGGAAGATTTTTTGATATAAGCAACATTTCACAATTTGACTGGAAAGACATCTCAGATATGTCATGCACAAAATGGAAAGGTGGCTTGGGCCACGCACAGTAGATACTGAGACAGAGGGGGAAAATGAGTGCTGTTCGTCCTTGTGTGGAGCTATTCCACTGTTCCATTACACCTCACAGCAGGGTAGAGGGAGACATGTTGACTATTCCGTTCCCTTGCATTCCGTAAAATCTATGGGGTGGTCAAAGATTTACATTATTTACTTAAGCTTGTGACCGTTTCCAATCCATGTTAATGGTATCCCCTTCAGATGTTGTTCTCTAAGGCCGGCTCTTTAGAGTGCACAAATGCGTTTGCAGATCGTAAGTAGTAGATTATTAGATGATTAATTGACAACAACTGCTGGAAACGTGGGGGTGTAGTGCTAACAACCCTTTTACAGCCAGAGTGCTTTTGTGTCTCCTTTGTAGGACAATCACAATACCAAGAAGTAGGGAAGACCTTTGCATATTCATAATAAATCATTTTCCTTGCAAGGTGTGCAGTAATGGAGATGTTTAAGTGTATGGGTTGATGAAATTGAAATGTACTTTCTTTCTCTATAGATCTTTTTTTAAGCCACAGTTTCCTTTATATTGCCATTAGCCCTTAGGACATACTGAAGTCATGGGATACTTTGTAGTAATCAGGTATGGAAGTTAACACCGTTGCAGTCTGAGCTCCTATTGTCTCCTCAGTGGTCGTTGAGATGGACGCCACACCCAGTGCTAAAGAATCTTTATTACTTTAGTCCCCATTCAGTTTCAGCTGTTTTCGTTCCCCAAGACATGTTTGGACTTGGGTAACTGTGTGAAAGTGCCAGTTGTCAAGTTTCCAGTTGCACTGGGCAGTGGCAATTTTGTATAGACAGCTGTATGGTTGGTCCAAAGTAATCAATTTTCTCTGTCTGAAAAGTCAGAAGCTTACTGAGAATTTACACCAGTGTTGCTAACACCTTTCCCAGTCTCCACCAGCCCCACCCCTCAGAATTGACGCCATGTAATTTTTTTTTTTTTTTTTTTTTGAAGATCTTCAAGGTATTGTGACAGTCATACCAGTTTAAGACGCTTGTGTTGTACTGCAACAGATCAAGCGGGCCAAAGATCAGCACAATCAAAGCACGTTGTGATGAAGGAAAAAATGTATAAATTCGAAAAAAATGCGTGAATAATGTGACCAGTTAAGTTTCTTGCCATACATGTGCTTGCGTGACTCAGTATAATTTTTTCCTTCATACTCCTAACGTTTAGGCCTCTTTTTTAAAAAATAATGAATTTCTAATAAAAAAGGAAAGTGTCTGTGTGGCGTCAGGCGCGCTGGTGCTGTCGCCAGTCTGGCCGGGCTTCTCGCATGAGGGACGTGACTGTTTTAGAAAGCTGCTATCCTCTTGCCTGCCTGCCTGCCCTGCAGTTGCCATTTATAGCCGGATCAGCTGCGTCTAGGGGGGGGGGGGGGGGGCTCAGAAGGGCAGCCTCGTGCTGACCAGGGCCAGGGAGAGGAGCCGTGCGCTCATTGGTCGGTGGAGGAATTCCGGCGCTGAGGACGTCCGGCGGACGGCTCTCGCGTCCGCGCCCTGTCAGCGGCCGCGCCACAGAGCCGTGAATCACACGGCCCCCGTCACCGCAGTGCGCTCCCACCTGCCAAATTAAGAGAGTGGCAACAACCCCTGACCCGCCGCAGTGTCGGAAGCCATCTGGTGGCTCGCATTGTGGGGTCGGAGGAGCTCAGAAGGGAGATCCTGGCCACACTGTACTGTGTGTTTGTCTTTATTGTTGGTGTTAGTAAGAAGGGGCATGAACATTTGTTCATCTTATTTAGCACCCTTTGTGTTTGAAACTGATAGCAATACACGTATGATTCAAATGAGCAAAATGCTTTGTTTTTGCATGTTAAAACATATAATCAACACATTTACTTAAGAGGAAACAAAACAAAGCAACACCAGAGGTTTTTTTTTTTTTTTGGAAATTCGCTCAAAAGTAGTGTAGAGCTGCCAGCTTAGGGTTAATACATTCTTTTTATTCCCTCTCTCACTTGCAGTAGCTGCAAGTGTACCTTAGTTGAGCTAAAGAGGCCAGACAAAAAAAAGTATTACAGTAATATCTTATCTAAGTAATCAAATCTATTTTATGTGCTAGGCACTTAGAGGACAGAAGCGCATAAAATGAGATTCTGATGATGATTTTTATTTTTTTTTATTTTGGTTAAGAGAACCATGAAAAATGACTGCTCAATGTAATGCCAAATATCATCTTTCTGTCTAGCTCTTCATATTTTAAATAATGTTAAAATAGTTAATTTTGTTTCTGTCCCATTTTGTCCTTTTCAAATTGGATGATGACTAACGGTATGCATTAACAACCTTGCATGAAAGGAGATTTTGAAATGACAGCGTGGTTTACTATTACATAAGTTAGATTGTGTATTATTTTGTCATGATCCTGTCCCACATGCTGAAAACTAAAAGGAAATCTAGCCAAGCTTGACAGATCGTGTGATTTTTTTTTTTTCAGAGCAGTTTGAGTATAATCACACAGGACACTCTTTTCCATATTTTAATTCAGAGTAATGACGTATAGCCTAATTTTGTTATGAAGGCTTGATGGCATATAATATAAATTGTGGTGACATTTCCTAAATTTGACGCCGAGTTCACTCTCACTTGGTTCCAACGGCATTAAAAAAAGGAGGAGGTGAGATCACCTCGTGTACTTTGCCTGAACTGCTCCTTGGATGATTTGCTTTTTAGGTGGTGCTGTCTGTTTATAAAGAGGGCTTCATAACTTCATAGTTCAAATGGTGGGAGTCAGCAGCATATTTATATTCCAGCTCAGAAAATGAAAGTGGCGTAGGAGTGGAGGAGCACAGGAATGCACCGTGCTATGTGGCACACAGGAGGAAAACAGCGGGCCATTAAAGAGAGTGTTTATGCCACAGCGTTCTGATTATTTTTTTTTTTTATTAATCTGATTTTTCCATCTAATTTAAATCTGTTAATGTAGTTAGATCATGTGAACGAAGATTTTTAGGCCTACCATTGTTGCTGTGTGCGTTTCTTTTTTTTTATGTACTAGTTTTTAAGGATACGGAATCTCAAGTAGACTAGTAGATTTTACATTGCAAGACCATTCCACAGTTTGTTAGAAAACGTGAATTGAATTGAGGCCATTAGATCTGAGTTTGAGTGTAGATTTTGCAGTGTAGTTTTGACAGATGTACACCTGTGATGAAATGTAACACTGCTTGTGTGTGATATTTAAAGCAAGTAAAAATAAAGTTTGGCTCGCGATGTGTTTTGATATGGGGGAGAGGTGAAAGTAGCCTTCAGCAAAATAGATATGTATTGATGTACGAAACCGTGAGTGTGCTCCTTAAGACTTTATATTTATTTCCTTTCCTTACACGGCAGTATTAATTATAGCTTTGGATCATGCACCCGTAATTCCATTATCATCTTTAAGAACATTTCCATTCTAAGAATTGTACCGCAACATTTTGATTGATGAAGAGGCTTGTGCTCCAGCCCAGCAAAAATAGGAATGTTGTGGTCGTCTTGGATTAGGTAAAGCTTATTTTTTGTTTGCTTTTGACTCCGAAAGACATTTTCAAAAGATTTTGGGACCGCAGTCGTGGTCCACCTGACTACTGAAGAAACTCTGCCAGTTTCCTGTTCTTTCCATTTTATTCAAGATATCCTTCACGAAGACACAACCCATCGAATGTCATGATGATGTATTTGGTTAAGTTACATTAAAATAAAAAATTTGTATGTCTTAATATACTCCCTCATTGGAAAAAATGTAGCGTGTGACATCTCTAGCACTGGGTGCTGCCTCAGAGAAGCCAGTGTGACGGCGTCTGCAGCTTTTAACACCTTATTGTGAGCGCTGTGCTGCAGAGGTCCTGTGGATTCGCCTGAATGGGACGTGCCAGCATGGGCCGCTTGTGAACCAGAGTCATGACAACCCGGTCCTATGGCTAAGACCCCAGTGCACGCCGAACAAAGGCCGTTGCCATGGCGCCGAGAGAAACTGCCCTCTCCCCCTGCCAGCGACCTGTTACAAACAACTTATTTCAGGCTTTCTCAGACCCCAAGGTTCATTTGATGTGAAACTTTGCAGAACTCTCTCTCCCTCTCTTTCTCTCTCTCTCTCCCTCCCTCCCTCTTCCCCCCTCCCACCCTGCCACCTTCCTCCTGTTAAACCCTAATCTCTCCGTGAGCAGTTGGAAGTTTCGGGCCCTTGCTCACAATGGCTCACTGTGGTAATGTTTATGTACTTGCTGACATGGGTCCCCTGACTTGCTCTGCTCTGCTGAAATGGCTCTCTCTGCTGTGGGTTTGCTGGTAAATCATTTCTTAGCCAGATCAGGTTCTGTTTGAGCAGGGGGAGTTTACAGTGCGCCGTCTGTGAGCCCGGCCGCCGGTTCCTCTGGCCGATTTGGACCGGGCCTCCTGTGCCTGGCTGATCAAGAGAGGAATGCGATGACGGCTTTTTGCCTCTGTGAATAGCCTTTGCTTTTTTGCACAGTGAAAGGAGCCCTTTATCTGCCACCGGAGACGGTTTTGAAGTCTTTTCATGCCAGCACTCCCAATTCCATCAGGTTCATTGTTGGAGCTGAATAGCGTGTCTTTTTTTAAGAAGAGAGGAGCCCCTCATGGTTACTATACCTCCAGCCATACCTGTCAGCCTCAATGAAGAGTGATAAGGTTCAAGGGATTCCGCTGAATCCAGGCTTTAAAACACGAGGTCCAATGAAGGATATCAAAGTTGCCACAGCACCCGGGTCCAGACAGTTCATCTTGAACCCGCAGTTTCATCAGCACTGTTTGTGCCTGCATTGCTGGATTTCCTCAGATGTACCAATAATAAATGAACTTTCGGAAGTGTGTCTTTTTTGCGGAAATGCCTGTGTATTGCAAAACATTTCTGCAGTTTATGAAGAGAGGTTATCCAGTGGTAACACACTAGATTAGCCACTGTGGTGTTTAATCTGCGTGTGGTGTGCTGGTTTTCATGCCACGGCTTGACTGTGGGAGTCAGGGGTCTGGCAGGGTCCGTGCAGGGAGAGTCCCTCATCACCATCCTTATGGCACCTGATTAGAACTTACAACCGTGCACAGTGACCTTTGGCCTGTGCGCTCACACACTTCTCTCAGAAGGCTTCTCCACTAAATGGACACAAGGGGGTTGACTAAGCGGAAGATGATTCAGAAATATTTAACACTGTACTAGAATTGCATTTGAATTGAATTTATCTACAGGGGAGCTGTCAGGTGTTCTCTTTACTATTTAATAGCCTGACAGCTGCTGAAACACTGTGGTTTCATACAGCATTGCTGGCTATTTCTCACTCTCTGACTACAGTGAGTGCATTTTATGTACGTTTTAGTGTTGTATAACAGGGGTTTTTTGTTGCGGTACACAGTCTGTGTAAAGGAGGCACCTAAAACATGACATTTGGATGATTGCATTTTGAATGCTTTTTGTTTAACTACAGCCCTAAGGGCTCAGTAGATAAAACTATAAGGAGTGAGTTGTGAGTGCGTTTTGGACTCCTGTCTACTCGCGGTAGGAGAGGGCATCTCAGAGAGCATGAGCCTCGACGCCTTTCACCCCCTGAACTCCAGCCAGACGGAGAGAGAGAGCGAGTGCGGCCTCTGGGGAAATCAGCGGTATTGTATGTAGTAGCTGTCCCCCCACTCCCCTCCACAAACTCACCCTCCCCTCCGCACAATGCCTTTTTCCCCTCCATGAAAGACCTGTATAAATAACAAATCCAGAGTTGAGCACACCAGTTCCCCTCTACACAATGGTAAAGGCATGTATTCACCCTGGCCTCCAAGGCAGCTTCAGCTCGTTGGTCATCGCGGGCTGACCCCTGTCTGAACGCATTTCAGCAGTCTCTCTGAGGCCTTTAGAGTCCCTGCAGTCTGCAGTTTGTGGGTGTGTTGTGGTAATCGGTCGGTGAACTGAAAGAAAGAAGGGCTTTTTTTCCTATTGTGAGTTGAAAGGAAGTATTTATGCATGAATGTTGAACAGATGACGTGGCGTACCTGTATGTAGCATGGAGACATGATAGACAATGTGGAAGTTTGGCGATATTTCTGAGATTTTAATGAACTCAAGTGCCCACTGTAAAGTACGTAAGGCTTGCTGATATTGCAAAATGGCTTCATAAAATACGGGAAGATTGTTAACCTCTTTGTAAATGATCTGATTATGAATGCAGTTGTATCTGCAGGCTTTGTTTCTTTTCAAATAAAGCTTACTAATTGACTTTCTTTTTTCTTTTGCAGGACCTAAAGTGAGTAGTCTAACAATGGCATTTCAAAACTACTGAAGCGCTGAAGCACATCGGAAGAAAAAGAGAAGAAGGAAAAAACAAAAAGAATTTGAGAGCACAAGGAACGTTGACTAGAGGATCAGTCCAGCAGCGGGCCCGGGTGCATGCTGGCCCCCCCAACCGGTCGTCCTCTACGGTGTGATCGGGAGAAACAAACGCAAGAATGCGCAATAAACGGAGAGAGGGCGGGGCGGCGGCGGCGGGGTGCTGCGTGATGTGGCCCGGCAGGAGCAGGACTACCTTTCTGGTGCTGGGCCTCCTGGTGGCCGCGGCGCACGGCGGCTGGCCCGAGGGACAGGTGGAGGTGCTGGGGGAGGTGGGCGGGCAGCTGGAGGCCTCCATGCGCTCGTCCGTGCTGGCGGACTGGCAGGAGGCTGCCGCCGCCACCGCGGTGGTGCCACCCGCAGGCATCCCAGACTCCTCGGCGGTGGTGGGCCGGGTTTTCCAGATGAAAGTTCCGACGAAGGCGGCGGAGGCCGGCAGTGCGGTGAAGGTGAGCGGAGATGCCTCGTGATGTTTTCACAGAGTGGGGGGGGGGGGGGGGGGGGGGGGGGGCGTGACGAGAGATTTAGCCCCCCCCCCCACGCCATGTTTAACGTGTTACTAACACCCCTCCCAGGCTTTCTGAGATTTAAGTGGTAAAGTTTCACAAAAAAAGAAATAAATTTAGGGTATTAAATGTAAATCACATCACCTCTGCTGCACACACTTCCTCCATGGTTGGTGTAGGAGGAATTGTATGCGCTAAACCTGAACAGATTGGTTGGTAGCCCATCACACTCTCTGCTGGGATTTTATGCCTTTTAATCAACTCTGGGGAAGAGGAAGCCACGTTGCCCTCAGCGTTGCTTTTCTAATCGCATTCTATGCCCTCCTTCAGATACGCTTACGATCAAATGCGGTGTGCTATTTAATATCTGTGTGTATGACTTCTAAATCCCTATGTACCTCTAGCATGACACATCTGTGGGCCTCACCGAAAAACATCCACTCGATACATGGCTACGTGTTTATCCCCTGCAATTAACCCTAGCGCTTCAGTTTTTGTTTGTTTGTTTGTTGTTTTTGTTGCTGCAAATAGCAGTGAACACTGCCTGCGTGTTGTAATATCGATGTGTGGCATGGGTAAAGCTGCAGCTACATAACTGAAAAAGTGACAAAAAACCTAATGAACACAGATGTTAAGGGTGGTAGAGATATATATCCTCCCTCTTGCATGATGTCAAGTCGGCACAAATGGCCAGTACATGTCAGAACTCTGCAAAGTTGCCTCTCAGTGGTGTGAAGCCCTCACGCTACTATCAAGTGGCTCGGATGCTGAGAGTACTTTTAGTGTTCCACAGATGAGTTTTAGAGTTAGGCCAACAGTTTGAGAACGCGTGACCCCAGCGCATATCCCATCATTGTCTGCCACTTTCCCCCCATCAGTTATCTGGGTGTCTCTCAGGCTTCCCATGTAATCCTATATCCAGAGGATCATTTCTGCCCTGTCAGAAGCACTTCTAAGTTGAAACCATGAGCCCTTTGTGCATATTTGGTAAATCTCCCCTGACAGCTGTGCCCAAAGAATGCTAATACCCAGCACTTTC
The DNA here is from genome assembly GCF_013368585.1 of Megalops cyprinoides. Taxonomy (NCBI): domain Eukaryota; kingdom Metazoa; phylum Chordata; class Actinopteri; order Elopiformes; family Megalopidae; genus Megalops; species Megalops cyprinoides. Next base: position 29,433,859 of record NC_050588.1, on the reverse strand, counting down.
TCCTTCCCTGTTTTTTCAGGAGGGTACAGCTGTTCCTCCAAAATATTTTCTATAAACTTAATTACTTTTGCCACACTCTGTTCACCAGCAGGAATTTGTCCAGACAGGGTTTTGTTAAGAAAACACTGACCACTCTTTTGCATGTCATGTGTTGTGTTTGCTCCTCACCCTCTGCCGTTTGGGAGCACTGGTAGCTGCCCATTTATTTGCTGTGTAAAAGTACGCCCAGCTATCCCAAAACATCCTGAGAAACATGCCAGCGTTTTGTTCTGATGAAGCTGTTAGCATCCTGATGGAAACTCGCACATGATGTGAAATGAAAGCTTAACCAGGTAAATATACATCAAATTGGCCCTTTGAACCCCCCCTCCAAAAAAAAAGCAAAACAATGTCCTGTGTTTATGACATAGGCTCAGCGGGCAGGTGTTCACGGTCACACAGCTTGGGTTGATACTGTTAGTGATTGCATCCACATCAAAAAGGCTTGAAATGGTCACGTCTGTGTCAGATTTGCTATAATACCCTCTCTGCGATAAAATGCTTAATAATGTGCTGTTTGCTTATAGCCTGAATCACGTGCCATTTATATGTTAAATATTGCGTGATGTCCTCCCCTGTTTTACGGGTACTAGGCAGTGGACTAATTTGTCATTGAAACATATTAGTGAATATGATGGGTGGGGGGAAAACATCTGCATGAATAGTTTTTTGCTTTTTTCAAATATCCAAAACTAGCTAAATATAGTTTTTCAGCTTTCCTTAGAGGTAGTGTACCTGAAGAAAAATAAATAAATAAATTTGGTGTAATCACTTAAAGCCAGGGGTAGTGTTGGCTGGATAGCTAACTACCTGGCATTTGTTTCCTGAAATGCATCCTTGAAACCTTGAGTATTGAAATAAGCAAGCTTGCTTTCTTGCTTACAATAACCCCGCACTTGTTGTTTATTAGAATAATATCACAAGCTGTAATCAGTTAGAAAACCAATGTTATCATTTCCTTGCCATTTAGCTAGCCTACTTTATCTCATAATATCAAAACAGCTCTTGAACCGACATTATTTCTTTGCAATATCTGGCAAATGTAGCATACTTTTCACTCGTCATGGCACCCAATTCAATCATATTGTCTAAGGAGCTGTCTTCCAGATGGCGTTTCAGCTTGTTTCACATGCCACAACCAAGCTGTAATCCAAATGAAATCCGAATGCCCTGAATCAAAGAAAAACTGCATTTATTTATAACTGAACAGTAGTCAATGCAGCATTCTTCACCATGTATTGCAGCTGGAAAGATATACCCTCACCTCCCATTTCTACCATGGGTTTTGAGGAAAAACGCAGTGTTCAGATCATAAGAAATAATTGACCGTAAAAGTCTGTGTACCCACTTTTGATGTCAGTGACCTACTTCATGGCAGCAGAACCATCTGGCAGTTTGTCAATTAATTCCCTGCTTTTGCGACACAGCAGCAACAACAAAAAAGAGAATAAATTAGCTGCCTTTCACAAAACGGAACAGTCCCCTTTAAACAACATACTGCAGTGTGATAGTAAAACAAAAATGCGGAAAAGCTTCACATCTCATGACACCTTCATGGCACTCTCAGTGCCTGCTCAATTCTGACCGAATGTGTCATTTTTTCATATTGGACATGTCCGTATTTGGCACATGATATTGTGCTAAATAATGTTGAAAGCACAATACGACAGTCTCCCTCCACTTCTCTCCTCCTAGCCCCTCTTTTGTGCCTTCACACTCATTCTGTCATGGCAGGATTCCTCTTAATTCTCCTCCTTTCGGTTATCATACAAAGGCTGGTCCTGAAATCTAATTAGCCCTGGCACCAGTGGCAACGGAAAACTTGTGTCAGTAGTGCCCAGATAAAATTGGTAGTGACTGTGAGTCATTTTTTGTTTCTGGTCAGACATAAATCATTCCAGATTAGCGGCAGTCGTCTGGAAGGAGTTCTATTCCTTTTTATTTGTTTTGATTCCCCCAGCATAGCAACCGGCGTTCAGCGGCAGTGTCATCTAGCTGGTTTGGCATTATCTTCATGGTGTATCATTTTCTTCTGGGAATATTTGGGATACTGTGACAAGTCTGCCCTTCTGAGTGTCTGCTGCAATGAAACAAGGCTTAGGGGAAGGTGTAAGACAATTACAGATGGAGCTGGTTTTGTTGTTTTTAGGAGCACGTTGTATATGAGTTTTCCCTTTGTGTCCACTAGAGGTCAGTGCCTGTATCTCTGGCATCTGGACAGTTTTGGTGTCTCCACTGATGATTGCTCTCTTGGAGATTATAGACTGTTTAATCAATTGCTGAAACCTGTTGTCAAGCTGATATATGCTTTCCTCCATTTTGGTTTTGAATGCCTCATTTGTAGTATTGCTATAATCTACAGAAACCTTGTCCTTCAGAAGTGGGCTTGCAATTCTTCTGTTTCAGCATTGTGCTGCAAAATCATAGTTAGGTTGAAGCATTGTGCTTACCTGAGCAAGCACAACTGTCATGGATGGAATCCCAAAGTTCCAACAGAACCTTTACACAATTACCTATAGGCCTTACATTATGATTTGCCTCCTTGAAGTAGACCATTCCTGCAGTGTTTTTTTCCTGTAGAAAAAATGGGTCACGTTCTTCAGTTCGAGTTGCCGGAAAACACACAGCTTCTCATATTTGACTCTTGATATGCGTTCTGTTAATAATGAAGATTACCCTTTGCTGCATGACAGTGTATTATCTGTAATGTGTTCTTTTTTTTTTGGCCAAATGGTTGTTCCAGTTTCTACTTAGCATTTTCCATGAACAGCATGTTTTTCTCATCCTAGGAAGGCTAAAAGGTTGCATTTATTCCTAGTCTACAGTAAATGGCACATTATTAATTTTTAACGGCAGAAAATGGGCTGGAAGGCCCAGATCCCCAGTAAACATCCGCTCGGCTACCCTGCGTGGGCCCGTCCCTCCTCACTTTTTCCACTGGAAAATCAGCTGTGCCAGTTTTCCTCCGCCTTCCCAGCCTCCATTTCACCCTCATCGCATCACAAAGACGTGCCTGAGCCAACTCCTTCAAAACATGAATCTTATCTTTTCAGCTGTCTTTGTAGACTTCAACAATGGATACTTTTTCTCAGGGCTCTCCTCCTGTAGTCCAATTTAACAATGAGAATCTTTCTTCTGCACATACTGCCAAGTCCTCATTTTTAACTTTATTTCTCCTTCAAAGGCCATTTTATTCCTCCCATCCTTCTTCACTTGACTATTATATGGAAGTCCCTCAAAGACAAGAGAATCGCATCCTTTGATTTGCTTAAAACCCTCTCGATTCTGTGACCCAGCCAGTCTGTCCAGAATGATCTCTAGTCTGAGGTTGCCAGATTTTGAAGAGTTTGTCATCTCCTTTCTTCTAATTTTTTTCCTAACTTGCTTATTGATGTTTTTTTTTAAAATATATTTTTGTTTAACTGCTTATCTCTTCTTTAAATGGTTGAAATAATTAAAATGGTGAAAAAGTAAGTTCTGTTATTTTTGAAGTAATAAAGAATATTTGCATATTTCAGAATGTCATTAGTGTAATGTTAATATATATTTCTTTTCTCCATCTAAGCTGACTGATAATAATGTAATGGGTTTTGTAAATGTTTTTGTTTTGTAAGACTTTTGTAATACATTTTTATTTGGGACTTGAAGGTAATTGAATCAAAAGCGTAACAATCTTCCCCGTGTGTATAGTAGCAACATTTTATGTTTTAAAAAGTTAAAGATTAAGCCATTTTAAACCAATTAAGCCACATTATTGATCTTCTGTAAGTGGCAAGAGAGTAATCAATGTTCCATATATGCTGACAGTCAGTCTTTTTTTTTTTTTTGTAAACAGTAAGTCCAAAGCTTTATGATGAAATCCTGTAGACATGCATCCCCCTTCTGCATAGAATCACCAAGAATGATTTTTTTTTTTTTTTTTCTGTCCTGTTTCTGCAAACAATGCCTCTCTTACAGACGACAAGGCTGCGTGCAGAAAGGGAAAATGAGGAGAGGAGGCAAGTCAAGGAGAAGGCAAGGGGAGGGGAGGATGAAAGCAAGAGAGAGAGAGCAGCATAGTTGGTGTGAAAACTGCATTTGATAAAGGCCAGTGAGTGTTAATGAAATAACAGCGTGGGGATTTATTTGCTAGTTTTCCTACGTAAGTCATTTTTCATTTGTTCCAAGAAAGTGTCTGAAGGTCAGTCTGAAGCCCCTGGTTTAAGGTCAGGTCCGAGAAGTGTTCCGACTCTCACTAACAGGACAGGCCTCTGTCAGTACGGTAGCTTGGTGTCTTGTGGTCCGGCATCAGAGACATTTGCGTGTTCCTGTTAGCAGGTTTCGAGTATACTGTGTTCAGCTGCAGGTGTTGTAAAGAACCAGAGCCTCACAGGTCTCTGAAGTTTTCCTGACTCATGTTCACTTCCTGCCCTGGAAGGTTCCTGAACAACAATATGGCTATCGCACTAACACAAGAATCCAGTGCTCCTTTTACATGTTTCTTATTTGTTTTTGGAACAGGTGATTATATCAAATCAGAGCGTAAGCTATGTGGCGCAAAGTTCACATTACATTTAAGCTGTTATTTAACCTTTATTATTTATGTAACTTGAACATGAGATACTTTAGTATAATACACCTAGCCAGTTGAGTAACTATTTCTGAATGCCAGTTGAGTTTTTACCATATTCTGGAAAATTCAGGGGAAAGCACAAACAATCTTAGTAAGTATCAGCTGTCTGATCTAAGAGTTGTTTACTTAGGAGGTACATGGTATGTCTAACTAAACTGTTTGGCGGTCTCAAAGGCTCTTGCTTTTAGTCTGGCAGGCTGCAGTCTGAAATTTCTAGGCTTGGAGGTAATATGTGGTGATATTTTCTGAGCATCTGAGATGTTTTGCTTTTAAAATAGTCTGTGCTGTCTACACAGTCATGAATGGTTTTTGATATAGAGTGTATGCAGTATTCCTAATTTTATGTCAGCCTAATGATTGTTTAAATTGTAATTGTGTTGATTTGCGCAGATGCTGTTCCACACACCTGGACGGTTAACAGCACAGAGCGTATCACTGTTACAATGATCACTCTTGTAAATATGTGTAGGTGTATAACAGGTTTCTGTGATCATGCCACGCTGCTTTCTCTGTTGGTTAATGTGGACATTTATGGAGCATTTAATCACAATGTCAGAGCAAATAGTTTGTTTTAATTCTGGGGCGTTACTGCAAACACATACCTGCCCTTCAGTAATGTTTTCAAATCCATTCTCCTACGGAAGGGAATGGTGGTGATGTTTTGAAGGTAGTACAGCATTCATCAGACTCGCATACTCCCTTGTATATGGGGGTAATTATCAGCGTCTCTCCTTAATCATTAACTTGTTTTGTATCGGGGGGGGGCAGAAGCAGCAGCAGATGCTGCAGTGTACTCGTAGGGTAATAGCAGCATTTAGAAATATCACAGTTGTCAAATGCGTCTTGAAATGGCTGTTCTAATTTGGAGAAATAAAATGAGGGTGGAGGGGCAGCGAAGGGCTTTATATTAAAGGCGCAGAAGTGCTGGGATTGGTGAGGGAAAAGCTCAGCTGGCTGTGGCCTCGCCTCCCCCTGTGATGACTGTGCGCTGGTTAGTGCATTAATGATCTATCACGGGAGCTGAGGCCCTTACATAATTTATCAACCTGGATTTATTAACCGAAAAATTAACTTGCAGGGGCTGGGAGCCCGAGAATGTATTTTACATTATTTGTTTGTTAATTTGTTTACTTACTCGAACGCATTGTCATTTCTCAATGATGCATCGTTCCGCAGCTATGCAGACCCATGCAGTTCCATCAAGCGCGCCTCCATCTGCTTAACTGGCTGTTAAGTTCCACCGGCTGTAATGAGCAGGCACTCCGTGGCCACTTAAGTGCTGCAGTGTTCACCAGTATGTTGTGTACATTTTAATCAGCCGCTCTCCAGCCCCTTGCCCTTCTCATTTTGCACCGATTCACAGTATTGCCCTGTCAGAAACGCCACAAAATTTCACCGCCCGCAAGACAGATATTTCAGTTGTTTTGCTGAGCTGAAGAAACCTCCCAACAGTGACAGCTATTTTTGCACTTCAGACTTGCATTTTTCTCGCCTGGATGACAGCCTAAAAAGTGGAAAGGAGGCGAGCTCCTGATTGATAATGTTAAAAATCCTTTCTCATGTCAAGTGGTGCAGATTTGGCACCGGGATAACTTTCTCTCCTCTCCGTGATCATGTTTGTCTTTTTCGATCACTCAGACGGGATTATGCACCGCGCGACTGTGGACGGCTGACACATTGACTGTGGAAAAGCATCGGAAAAGTTTGCAGTCGCAAACAGAAGGAAATCACTTTTGCTGAAATGAGTCATAACAGTAGTAATGGGTAGCCATATTTGGAGGAGTTAGATTTTGTAGTTTAACGGGTACTGAAAGCCAAATTTAGTTAAATAGAAAAAATAGCCCTAGGGACTTGTAAGTAAATAAATAAATGAACACTTTTGAGATATACAAGCTAGGTATAATGTGTCACTCACTTTTGGGTACTGCTTCTCGGGAATATGCACAAGGTTGAACTGGAATGGGAGTTTTTCTAAAATTAGACTATTAGTTATTTTCTTGAATTTACCAAAGTCGGTTAATGCAAGCTGCATTCTTAAGTCTTTAATATATACTTTCAAATGTGGAAGTGCTGATTTGACCTTGTCCAACACTGCTGTCAGAATATGTGTATCTGAAGAATTCATAGTGCTATTCTGTACAGTGATCTTACAGCATCAAGGAAAGAATAGAGTGGATTTGACCATGTCCAATTTCTATTGATAGTGAGATAATCCATGGAGAAAAAAAACTAACGTACTGAACAATAATTTAATAGATAGGTGTATTGAAAATACAGTGGAAAAAAAAGGACCCAATTCCACAGGGGAGAAATCATCTTCATGCTTTGAAGTCAACATGTTAGATTCTCCCATCCTGTTTACTAAAGTAAGTTAAATTCATATTCTCCAGTAAAAGGTGCAAAACGTTTTAGCAGTCATAGAGTATATCATGTCAACATCTTAGCTAGATGTGTTTGTATTTTTGTCTCCAGTGACCAAAGACCAAAAGTATTTGTGCGTAAGTAAAAAATTACTTGCAAATATAATTTGCTAAAGTCCACTGAGAGAAGGAGAGGTGGGCCAAATTGGTTTCAAAGCATCTTTTGTTCTTAGTGGTAAAACAAATACTGAGCTTTTCAGGCTGGGTATACCAACTATGGTAAAAGTAAGGTGCAACATATTACATTGGAACATATTACTCTTGAATGTATTTGTTATTATTGTATACACGCATTGAAGAACTGAATTGTTAAAAGCTTCTAACTGCAGATTGTCAGTTGTCCTCTGGTCACTAGTTCAGCAACAGAACATTCATAAGAGGTCGCTCCTCTGTTTGTGCCCGTCATTTCATTTATTGCTGTTCAGTGTAAGCTGTGTTCTGCTGCCTGTTAGTCCATTTTGAATTTGTGCTGGTAGAAGTAAGCAGTGAATTTAGATATACTCATTATTTGTATCAGGGCATTTATTTGACATTAAAAGGAAATGCGTGAAAGAGAGCACTGTATTGGAAAATGGTTATAAAGACCAGATCTGTTTTATATTAGAATGTAGATATTATGGTTTTGGGATTTGATTGTGTATTGATGTTTGTCACTGTGTCTTACTTAATGCAGTACAATTTTCCCCATGCCGTCCTCGTAACTTTTACAGTTAAGGTGCAATCCACTGTGTTTTGCAGTATGAGGGGAGGCAGGTTATGCGGTTCTTTCCATAAACTGTGCCAAAAGAATGTTTCTTCACATTGATTGCAGGATTATCTGCTTTTCATATCTAGACTAAAAATATTGGTTGTTAATTTATGCCCAAAGTGACTGCACAGAAGCCATATTTTAAGGGTAACAACTTTTCCATCCATAAATTTGGGCCTCTGCATAAGTCCTTTCTGTGAGCACAATCTGAAACGCCACTCGTAAATTAATGGGATAATAAAGATTTGGGGCAGAAGAGCAAATGTGCTGTCACATTAGGCAATTTAATGTCTTGTACCTGCTGCATCTGTAATTGTCTAGGGCACAGAAAATTATTTTGGGTTATTTTTTGCCTGCATATTATTTTGCTATATAAAATAAGTTTTTTTTTTTTTTTTTTTTTTTTTTTTTTTTTTGCCTTGATACAGTAAAATACATTGATTTCCTTTTGTCTTTATTTCCCCCCAGATAACAGAGGCTGGCAAGGATGTTTTACCATCATGGCTTCACTGGGACTTTGATAGCCACACCCTTCAGGGCATTCCTCTGGAGGTGGACAAGGGTGTCCACTACATATCTGTGTCAATCTCTGAGCTACATGCCAACGGGAGCCAGACCTCTCGCAGCCCTGATGTTTTCTCCATCGAGGTGCACCCCGAGGAGCATGCGGACACTGACCCCATTCAGGTCGCACTCCAGTCTGCCAACAACGAGGTCCAGCCCTTTGTCTGTGGCAATGAGGAGCCTGTCACAGTGCTCACTGTCATACTAGACGCTGACCTTACCAAGATGAGTTCCAAACAGCGAGTGGAGCTGCTGTCTAACATGAAGAAATTCTCTGGGGTAGGGCTACAGCACATGAAGATCCTGCCCGTAGTGAACAATCGTCTCTTTGACATGTCTGCCTTCATGGCTGGACCGGGGAACGCCAAGAAAGTAGTGGAGAATGGAGCCTTGCTGTCCTGGAAACTGGGCTGCGCTCTGGACCAGAGCAGCGTTCCCAATATCAGCAGCGTGCAGGTGCCGGCTAAGGAGGGAACAATGTCAGCGCAGCTCGGGTACCCTGTTGTCGGGTGGCACATTGCCAACAAGAAACCACATGTACCTAAACGGATTAGGCGGCAGCTCAACAACACCCCGACTCCCGTCCCTTCTGTGCTTCCCCCAACAACCTACCCTGATCCCCCCATACGCATCGTGCCCACGCCTACATCCCCTTCCATCGCTCCCACCTCAGACAGCTCTGCACCTCCTGTTCGAGGCCCCGTACCTCTGCCTGTGAAGCCCACCATTAAGACCAGAGATCCCATCGCCCACACCCCCACGCTGGGGCCTCCCCAGCCCACTAGAGTTATGGACACTACTAGCACTATAGTTATCCAGCCCACAATGACCAGACCTGTGATTGTTCAAGCCACAGCTTCTCCTACTCCAGCAACATCCACCACAAAAAGACCTAAGACCTCAACATCAACAAAGAAGCCCAGGAAGCCCAAGACTTCTACTCCAGCACCAAGGGACACTAGAACTACCACAGCCAAACCACCTAAGCACACCACTCCTTCATCTGTTGTGCCTGACACTATCAATGTTGGCCCAGAACTACGCAACCCCATAGACCAGGTGAATGCTTTTGTAGGCACTTACTTTGAAGTTAAAATTCCCTCCGATACTTTCTTCGACAAGGAGGACGGCACCACAGATAAGCTGCGGCTTACTCTGCGGAAGAGCCACAAAGATGTGGTCGGGGAAGGTTCCTGGATACAGTTTAACAGCACCAGCCAGCTACTGTATGGCCTTCCAGACTGGCAGCAAGTAGGCAAGCATGAGTACTTCATGCAAGCTACTGATAAGGGTGGCTTGAGTGCCGTAGACGCCTTTGAAGTCCGAGTTAATCGCTGGCCCTCGAACGACAAGCCTCCAGTCTTATTCAGTGCCCGCTTCCAAGGAGAGCCCCGCATGGTTACCAACGACATTCACAAGAAGATTCTGCTAATAAAGAATCTAGCCTACTCATTTGGGGATCGCAACAGCAGCACAGTCACCTTGAAGAACATCACCAAGGGCTCCATTGTAGTGGAGTGGACAAACAACAGCTTGCAGCAGAATCCCTGCCCCAAAGAGCAAATCCAGTCTATGAGCAGTAAGATCTCAGATCCAAATGGAAACCCCACCCTGAATTTCAATAATGTCATGGAGCCAGACTTCAAACCTATTAATATTACTGTTAGAGGCACAGGTAGCTGTCGTAGCTACATGTTCGTTCCGCCAGGAGAGATCTACATGCCTGCACCGCCTGTCGCGACCCCTGCCTCGGGCACAGGACGACAGAGCACAGATGATGTGTATCTCCATACTGTTATCCCCGCTGTAGTTGTGGCTGCCATTTTACTGATTGCTGGTATCATTGCCATGATCTGCTACCGCAAGAAGCGCAAGGGTAAGCTCACCATCGAAGACCAGGCCACTTTCATTAAGAAGGGTGTTCCAATCATATTCGCCGACGAGCTGGATGACTCCAAGCCCCCGCCGTCCTCCAGCATGCCTTTAATCCTCCAGGAGGAAAAGCCGCCTCTGCCCCCACCCGAGTACCCCAACATGGCCAGTCCAGAGACCACTCCCCTAAACCAGGACCTTTTGGGAGAGTACACGGCCCTGCGGGATGAGGATCCTAATGCGCCCCCTTACCAGCCCCCACCGCCCTTCACCGCCCCCATGGAAGGGAAAGGCTCGCGTCCAAAGAACATGACACCCTACAGGTCTCCGCCACCTTACGTGCCCCCCTAGTGGTCAGTGAAACCTCCACTAGAGGAGGAAAGGGGACTTCCGAGGTTCCACACCAGTGTTGTCTGTTTGGGGGATAAAAAAGGGGGTGGGTAGGGTTCTATAACATGGGAGAGGGGGAGGGGGGTGGTGGCTGAAAAAGGGGAGGAAGGGGTAGGTGGTAGCCTGAAAGGGAAGCCATCCAGAACTTCTTCAGTCTCCCCTTGTTTTGGCTACTGCTGAACAGCTACAAGGGAGATAACACCCTCCTACCCCAGCGCTTTTGTTTTTGTCTATCAGTTTGTTTTTTTTGTTTTTTTTTTTTTTTGGTTGTTTTTTTCTTTCTTTGACTGACTTCAAATCAAACTGTACTTGCCTAACAGCACTCTTTTTATCTTCTGAACTCTTTCTTTTAAATAATACAAGAAGACAATAAAACAAACTGCAGGCTCAAAGTTTTGTTAGAGAAAAATCACGTAAGAAAAAAAAAAACATAACCACAAGGAACTTGAACAGCCCTGCGGACAGCACTGGGGTTGGTGTTTTGATTCAATAAGGTTTGCCTTTTAACACTAATTGTACTGTTTTTATTCACATGTGTCTAGCTAAAATGATCATAACAATTAGCTTAAAAAATGTAAAAAGAAAGAAAAAAAATACTTCTTTGATTTAATCCACTGTATATCTGAAAGATGTTCTGCTAGATTGTATTTTTTGGGGGTAAGTACCAGACTGAAATAACCTGCAGGAAACATTTTTTCCCCAGTTTCAAACAGGGTTTGTGTACACAGAATAACCGCACACAAATGGTTTCCACCAAGAAAAATCATTGCTGTGAAAATGAGGGAATGTATATTTAATGCCAAGGTCTGCCAGAATAATACCACCCGACTGAAAATATTTTCACAGAAATGGAGATGTATTTAGAGGTTGTGCTATTCATATGACAGTCTATGTGTATGCCCAAGATTAGCCCCGTAGTATAAGAATCAAGTTTATGATAATTATGAAGTGTCTATTTTTTCCATGAAAATGGTATTCTTCATGCTAAATTTGATGACAGTATGTTAATTTTATGCCATTGTCCTTATGTGGCATTGCAACAAGTGTCTTTTGTACATAATGGTGTGCCTGTGAAAATAAATTGTATTGATATTTTTGAAAATCATAAGCCCATAAAGTTTGTGTAAATACAAATAGTAAAGAGGGAAAAAGCCTCCTGCAGTTTATTTTAGTTGAGGGGTAATTATTTTTTTATGTAGTGATGCTCTTGTTCTCACATTTAAAAAAAAATCAGTACTATTCAGACTATACCAATAAGCATACGTGAGCTGTCCACAACTCGGAAATCATGATTCCCAGAAGACAAGACATGGAGGAAGCAAAATCAGAGATAATGTAATGGGAGATTAAAGAATAAAATCAAAATGGTTAAAAAAATCTCAATCTAATTTTTTTACAAAGTTTTTGATACAGCCTCAAATTGTTTTATTAAGAAAAAAAAATGAATAGTGTACTGCAATTTGTAAAAGTGTAGCTTAGTAGAGAATTGATTCATTATATACCTTATTTTCTCAAGGGTCACTTTTTCAACTTTTTCTTTTTATAAATTGTAAGGGATTTACCATTATGTTGTTTGGATGTCTCATATCCTTCTGTGTAATCATGATTTCTTTTTGTTTTCTGATCACTTCTATTTGTTGGACAGTGAAGATGACTCACTTTGTATCTGATTAACTGTTTTGTTTTTTTAAATTGTTTTCTTTGAAAGTGACCCTTTGCAATAATGTTAGGTGCAGGTGCAGTCATGAGTCATGATTGCAGGTCAGATGGGGATTGCACCCAGCTCTAGTGGGCAGAGCAGAATACTGGGTTTCTATAATCTGTGCGTTTCTATGAGAACTGACCGTTGTGGAATGGGTACCCTGTCAGTGCTTAATGCTAAATGATCCAACAACTAACCAAGCATAGTACCTCTTCATGTAATGGAGAGGTGTGTGACCTTACGCTATATGTTATAAAATATAGATTTATTTTTTATCAGTAAAATGGGGTCATAATCTATTTTAAAATGCTTCCATTTACCATGCATTGATTTATCAATATGTTAAAGTCCACAGAGGTTTTATTGGACCCTGGTTGTGTCTGCATTATATGAAGCCCTTATATTGCATTAGCTGGTTAATGTGTCTCTTGTACTGAGCCGTACTGGTATAAAAGAACGACTACTTAAAAAAAAAAAAAAAGTTGAAATTTTGAAACCTCTACAACAAAAATAGTGAATGGTAAACATGTGAAAATCAGTGTTCCAGTCCAGTGTTTCACCATACATCCTGAGATACAAATGTGCAGTATTTATGAAACGTATGTTACTTGCAAGACCCTCCCCCCCCATTCCCCATTCATATATACAGGATATCAGCGAGTGCAGCAGAACCTTAGAGCTGGAATATTGGCCTGCTTTCAGCAATCTTCGATTTCAGATGATATCAGTCGACAAAACTTTGAGGTGGAGGAGGGAAGGCCAGAGCAAAAAAAAAAAAATATATATATATATATACTAAAATGTTTTCAGGTGCTTTATCCATTTATTGTATTTTAATACATATCACACTGAGGGTTTTCCCATTCATCTCCAAATACAGTTGTCCTGCCATTGGGGTTTTGATCATGAATCTAGCAAGCAAATGCATCAATGTTTGAGGTTTTTGATGAACATTACGCAGTTTTGTTCTTTGTAAGTGGCCTTTTATATTCCTTGTTTACCAGCTGTATTCTTCAGTGCTTAATGCAGTGCATCAACAAATCCATGAATCAGTCTTTGACTGTCCATGGCAACTAACTTAAAGTTGGATGATCAGATTTTGTGAAGATTTCAGTTGAAGAAACCAAAGATGCAAATTTTAAATGGCAGTCATTTAAAAATGTTTTAATTGCTACATTGTCTCAGATATGTAAAAAAAAAAGGGTAGTTCTGTATTTTTTGTCTCAAAAATGGCCCATAACTGAAAATGGCAGGCTGCAAAAATAAACCGAGGGAGGGGATAAGAATCATTGCAAAGGAATTGAACTCAAAATGCTCTTAGTGTATACGCAGCTGCGCCGTGCTACTTTGATAACATCTGACACTGAAGAATACAGTCAACAGCAAGCCACCTTGTTTTCTAGAGCAGAAAACAGGTACAGCACATCAATCAAGAGCGGTTGAACCTACGTGCTCATTTGCTTGACGTAGCTTACTTTCTTGACAGATTGATTTTGTCCATTACTAGCTATTGTTTTTCTTCCCGTTGACTTTTATTTTGCCTCTTGGTGTCAAATAATATCAGCCTTACGCCTTTGTCTCCTGCAGTACTCAAGCCTCCACAAGGGCAGCTTTTCAATTTTGCAATAGAATATATTTTTTGTCTGTTTGTTTGTTTTTTCTTTTCCTCCCACTTTTGATAAATTAGTCCTTATAACTGGAATATCGAGGATATATGTATGACGAAAGAAAATAATAATAAGGTAGATTTATCTGTAAATGTTTTCTGTGGTAAACAGAAGGTTCTGTTGGAATCCCACTTGTTTTCTTTTGTGTTTTTTTTTGCCTTTTAGTTTTGGGGAGATCTAGATTTCCCCTTCCACCAAAACAGTGCACATGTGACCCTCTGGTGTCACACAAGTGGCAGAGGTTGGGGTGTTGTGGTGTGAGGGAGAAGCTCGTGAGTGGGTATCCGAGACGTGGTCCCAGAGAAACAGTTGTCTGTGCAAGGGAGATAGAGAGACAAAGAGCAGATGGAAAACAAACACAAATTGCTTACACCTCTGAAGCCTGACAAATGCCCATTAACATGGCAACAAATCCTAAACGGGGTCATATGAATGCTTTGAGTAAAGAATAATACAAAAAATGCATATGAAATGCATTTTTTTTTCTTTTTACCGTTTTTAATAGCATTGTTTTATTTATGCCACTAGACACTGTATGTTGAAATCTTGTATTAAAAAAAAGTGTTTTCACCAAATACTGCGGTGTGCTGCCTCATTGCTTTATTTCATGATGGCATTCAAATCTCAAAAGGTATAATTAAACTGCCGTTTCATAAATGTATGTGTTGCTCCTCAGTTTTACTGTTATTGAGATCCACAGGGAAGAGAGTCTTTTTATTAAGCAACAAAATGAGCTAACTTGAACATTTTTCATGGTTATGTTGCCAGATGTATGGTAATCAAAGTGTTATATACATCCCAGGATGCATTTCACATTGAAATTGAGAAAAGAGACTCAAACTACCTCGCTTTTCCTGCTGGAGATGGGCATGCACTGAGCAGCAGTGTTAAAGGGATCACTGTCAGTCTTCAGTGAAATCTTACAAAATAACTCCCCTGTAAAAATGTAAATGGAATAATTGGTCCAAGACACCTGTCTGAACCTTCTTTGAAGGGTCATATAGAGACTCTAAAAAAAAAAAAAACAAAAAACAACTGTGACATATTGCAGGGAGCCTAAAATCACAAGTCACTTCTCTCTTCCTAGAAAGGGGAAATGTGTGCTGATGCTTCGTGAGTTGAAATTGAGAAACCAATGGGAGAGTTCCACGCTCCCAAAACGATTCAGGGTACTCCAGTTGCATGCCAAATGAAGTGCAGTGTAAGGAACTGAAAACAATTTTGAAATTTAGTGCCCTTTTAAGTTGCAATTCAACCCATGAAGCACATTTGAAACTTTGAAATGGGAAATTAAGCATAAAAATGCATTCAGCGTTTTCTCATAAATGCAAATAGTTATATTTTGATTAGCTTGCAGCAAAGGCTTTGCTGTTTGTGCAAACCAGGTTGTAATGTTTGACCCGTCTTAAGAAACTAAACAATATTTTGCCATCTTTGTATGTATGTGTTCATTATATAACATAGATGCACACACATACTTGCAGCTCTCCCTATGCTATTAATTAGTGGGGAATAGATTTTTGAACTATTATTAGAGATCCGTGCACCAGAGGTTCCGGAACCTTACTGTTGTTTAGTATACTGATTATTCTGCTGTCATTCTAGAAATTAGGCCATAACTTCTGAGCAGAATGCTTGGAAAAAATTCAGTTTTGTCAGCTTGCAGAATTTATGTGGCAGTCCCATTTTAACATCACTATGTTTTTAATCAACTGTGATGTAGAGAGCCCTGAAACTTTTCACTAATTTACATTACAGCTGATTGTGCCAGAATTGGTTTTCCACAATTTTGTAAAGTTATCATACTAGCAAAAGCAACATCTCATTCATCTGCTTCTCTAATTTGATTTGCTTTGGACACATCTATGGAATCTGACATCAGAATTCTTAAATTCAGATCTTTAGGGAAACAGCATGGTTGCACTGGCACATGATATGCAAATTAATAAATCTCACTGTTCTGTCAGCTGGTGTGAAAATTGCACAGTAGTAAGTAGGCATAGGAGACTATACAGTGTAGCAAATTTGTATGTTCCAAAATGTGGCCAACATAATCCATTCAAATACCAAGTGTTTGGAAATGGTTTATGCAAATGTAATAACACTTACCAGATATGTGTAGGCGATTGTCAGATGTCTTTATAGCAAATATTGATGTCTTTAGAGCAAAACAACTAAAATCCGTATCTTTGTATCAGTGGCATGGGTTGTATGCTAATTCTGGTGGTTCCATGGAAATGGAGAATTTGCATTACTGCAAACACTTTTCAAATGCTTTTCAGTTTCTGTCTTTATTACTGGTGTTGTTGTTGCTGTTAGTATACATTTAATAAGGTGGAAATGGATGTGTTGTGATTGTAGGCGTCCAAGAAAAGAATACCATAAAGATGGTGTAGAACAATCACGTGCTGTTTGGCCCACAAAAGTATTCACTGAATAAACACATTTCAGCATATTTTCCATAATGTATTCACAATGTGGTTTATTGTGTATATACATAGCTAATAACAAAGTAGGGCAACCAAAATTAATTTCTCACCACTGATTTCTCACCTTTTCCTACAACTGGATGCTAGAAACCAGTGTCCCCCCTTCTTTAGGGAATTTCAGCAGCTTTCCACCCAAATACTTGAAGACATTACATCAGAGTGTTATAGTAACGTTTTTTTTTCTATCATTTCTGTGGGGATCTAAAAAATTTAAGATTGCCTGATGTGAAATTGGTGCTGTTCCTCCAAAATGACTTGTGTGATAACTAGAGCATATACATGTCCAAGTCCTATGTCTTTTCATCTGTACTATCTAGCAAATTAAGAAAGCTGTGTAACAGAATGTTAGTGTTTTGAAGTGGTTTGAGATAGAATTAGATTGTTTATGCAATGTGTAATTTAAAAGAGTTCTTTATTTTGAGCTGATACGGTCAACCAAAGCAATTCCGTACAAGCTCATTTGTAAGGCAGCAAAGGAAGAATTCGCTTGGGCCATTATACAAATTTTAATTTAAATGTATTAAATGGAGGGCACCTTTGATAGGAATCTTTGCAAAACAAACAATTGAATTATTTCCCACATAAAGGTAAGATGTGTATAACTTGTTTTTCTGTGCAGCTTTTAAAAGTGCATAACAACTGGTTTTCAACAACTTGTGATGAGCGCACACTTATAAAACTTGCTGATATTGCAGCGAGAGTGAATAAAGGCTTTGGTTAGTATGTAAGCAGACATTTTGTCTGTCTTCACACAGTCAGGATTGTTTCAGCTTCTGGCCATTACTTATTTGTATGTGACAAAGTCAACTAACAGCCCTAACTATGTGTGTGTGTTTGTTTATGTGTGTCTCTGTCTGCTGTTAGGAATGTTCGGACACTTTGCATTTTGAAGTATCACGTTGTCATTTGTCATTTATATTGCAGCGAAGTGTGCACGTATTGGTTATTTACAGAATTATTAATGGCCTAAAATTGTAATACAACTCTAAGCATAATGATCTACATAATTTTTTTACTTTTATTTTGCATGATATAAAGAAATAGATTTCAATTTTAGGAGCACTAATAGTCATGCTGCAGAGCTATTACTTTGGAGTGCAAATTATCTATCATTAGTATAAATATTCATTAAAATTCACATGGGGGCAGACATATGGGTGTCACATTGTGCATAATAGAAAACGTGGTCCATGTCTATTTGTGTTTTTTTTTTTTTTTGCCATCGACACACTTTAGTTTGGTGGTGAAAACACAAATAGACATGGACCGTGGTAGACGGGAAACACTTTAACACCACACAAAAAACTGTGTGATCTCTAGCTAAAAAATCATAAATGTCAATGACCTGGAAAGATGGGCTGCCTGTTTCTAGCATGTTTCTAGGATTTTTTTTTTCTTTTTCTCATCAAAAATGATTTCCACCTTGTTGATATGGATGTGGTCACTGCCCTAACCTTTACTTTATTAATATGCTTGAAAAATAATGAAATGATCATCATCAAAAGGAATACCACTGCACACAGTTACGATCTTATTTTAATTTTTTTAAGCATACATTGTTTTTTTTCAGATGGTTTCATGCTTCTGATGAGATGTCCGATAATCTCAAGACTTCATGCTAAAGGGCACCTTTGTATCTGTAGTAGTTTCATTATCTTAATTTGTTACTGGTCAGTTTTTTCCTTCCTCATTATAAAGTAAGACTACAAAAAAGAAAAGAAAACATTGAGACATTGGGTAGTATTGCTTTGGAATAGTGTTTGATTAGTTTGATCTAATGTGGTCAAAATTGTTTTATGTAACTTGGTCTCATTTGATATCAATACTTTACTGGTGGGCCTGCAAGTGTTTTACTTATAGAGCATATTTGCTTTGCAGATGTAAGGTTTTTAGTTTTCGTTTTTGCATAATGCAATCCCTTTGTGGAGATTATAGAAATGACAGTGGTTGAATTTTTGTGTAGTACCTGTTTCACTAAGTTTTTGTAAAGGCTCTCTAATCATAAATGTGAAGGTTCTGCCTTTAAGGTATGCTAAAACATTGGGGAATCTATTCACATAAGAAAGAAGGTAGATAGTTCCTTACTTACTCATTGTATTGCATACCAACACAAAATGTGCCTCAATTAGTAGTCAAATGTCAGTCAATCCATATTCTCAATGAGGCAGCAAGGAGCAATTCAGCCCTTTAGACCTCAACAGTTTTCATAATTTACAGTTCCAGTACAATTTTGTTGCCATTTATTTTTCTTATAACTCCCACTATATTTAGTTGAAAAGCTTAAGATATTTCCTTGGAAACAGAACTACCTGTACATCTTAGATTGCATGTATACTCACAGCAAGTGTAGAGGGAGCCATTTCTATTATATACACCATATTGTCTTGTTGTTAAAAAAAGCTTTGAAGATTTATGGTACTTGGAAAAAGAAGAAATTCAAACTAAATAAAAAGAAAATAAAAAGATTAATTGACAAATTATTTGGAACAACATTCAAAGGCCTAGAAGTCACCAAATATCTAAATATTTCCCATAGAGCTTACCCATAAATATTTTTATCCTTTTTGCTCTCATGGTTCAGTAATTTTTTTTATGCATATCATGTTGGACTGCTGAAATATTAAATGCTTTTGATTTCTGAAAACACTTTCAGAAATACTTTCCTTGCTGGTGCATTGTGCTCCTGCTTAATGAAAACACACAAGTTGAAATGCCATTATATCAGAAAAGAGTTTGGTTACCATAACTAGCATAAGTAGCTGCAAAAAACCCTTGGGTGGAAACCCCCACACACTTACTTAGCATCGCTGGATGGGCTGGTATTCTCAATAGAGTATTAGGTATTCTCAATAGAGCGTTCATATACACAGTTCAAATGAAAGCCAGCAGAAGCCACTATCTTGATTAGAACCCTTGCTATCAGAACACAGGAATATTTAAGTCACTCTGAGAGGCAGGGGTATCTGTGGAGTGTAGGGTTCAACCTCTCAGCTCAGCCTTTTGTTATGGGTTTTTTCCCCCTCTGTGCAGGCCTAGTTTGGAATTGGACATGTTGTAATCGTCTCCCTGTGACAACCACTGTACTCGTGCAGGAGTACTGGAGCATACTGAACACAGTCCTCCGATACACTCACATGCTGATACACTCACTCTTTTTCCCCACTGCAAGCTGGGGAGGGGGGGGATTCCAGTAAGCTAAGCGGCAATTGGGAGATGGGTGTGGGTTCACTGACGTAATCCGAGCAACCTGTAACCACTTTATGAGTCAAAGGGTACCTGAGAGCGGTGAGACAAGAAACCCCTGCCAACAAATCCACCAATATCCCTGGTGGAGCTGTTGGTTCCTAGTCATGGAACCCAGCCCGTAGGGCTTTGCATGTATTTAAAGTAAACGCCTTAACCACTGAGTTACTTGGGAGCTGATTGCAGCCTTTTTGATAACATTACTAATTCAGTTTGATATGTGTTTATGTTTCAAATGTAGAAAAGGAAGAAAGACATTTTTACATGGATATACAGTGAATGTGTATGTGTACACTTGTCCATACAAGTGAAAGTTGTGTAGCAACACAAGCCTACAGTACCAGAAAACAGAATCATCATTTGGCATCAGCATTGTCTACTTTTTTCCTAAGACTTTTTTTTTCTAAGACTTGTCACAGTGTCACTGTAAAAACAATCAAGACTGACAAAGACATAACAGATTACAAAACATATCCCTCTGGGTTGTGACCTTGAATTTCTTGTATATTCTTGTTTTAATTGCGCTCACCGTGAAGCCAGTGCCCCCTGCAATGAGATCAGGACCCTGTCACAGCTGACACCAGTCTCCCGAGCAGCGGGAGGCTGAGAGCCGGGCCTACACTTCCCTTTCATTCGCCCTTTATATGTCACAAACAAGCTCGTTTTATTCTTTAAGCAAAATTGTGACAAAACCTACTAGTGAAAAAGTTTTCTTGTCTGCCAGAAGCTAAGAGGGAATTGTGTGGGCAGGATGACTCCATCTAAAGGAGAAAAAAAAAAACAGCGAAAAGATAAAAGTAATTCCAACTTCAAACAGTTCACACTTTGTTGCTAAAATAATTCTAGAGATTGGTTAATGTTTTGGCTTCTATTTTGTCATGGAATTACTTCTCAACAGCTTTAGCTTTCGCTTAGAAATGATCTAGCAATGTTATTCTCCAAAGTAAAATAAAAAAGTAAACTTGACAAATACCACTTAGGAATATACAGTGTATTTGTTTGTGATTTATTTATCTGGCAGATGTTTTATACTAGACAAACATACAAAGCCAGTATGGTAAGATACATGAAGCAAATGTGTCAGGAGAAACTGAAGCATAGGTATAGATTTTTGGCTGTGTAGAGAAGGAATTTCCAAACGGACAATGGTTGCCAAGCATAGTGCTGTAATGTAAGGTCTAATTATGACTTGAGGGTAGGAGATGTGTCCTTGATTGCCTGATAGGCTAGCGCCATGGTACTTCATCCGAGTTGCTATCAGTAACCGATGAATACAGGTGAAGTGAAGTCATTGGTATATCCAGGAGGTTGAATACCAACCAACCAGCCATTTTCTGAAGAGGATTAAGCAGTTCGGATGCACGGGGAAGGAGGCAGGTAAACAGGGACTTGCAATAGTCTCGGAAGGGTAGTGCAAGGACCTGGACCAGGATTTGGGTGGAGTTGTTAGCGGGAATCAGGTAGATGCCTCTTTCGCAGTTGATAGGTCACTGTAGCTCATTTCATTATAGCACTCAACGACTGAGATTAACTTAAGATAAATTAAATTCATTCATCCATGTACAATCAGATTCTCACCATTGACCCCT
Source organism: Megalops cyprinoides (assembly GCF_013368585.1). Taxonomy (NCBI): domain Eukaryota; kingdom Metazoa; phylum Chordata; class Actinopteri; order Elopiformes; family Megalopidae; genus Megalops; species Megalops cyprinoides. The sequence goes on along the minus strand of NC_050588.1, from coordinate 29,412,524 downwards.
CTGAAAAACAAATATCACTCAATAAAATACACTGAACGAAACCTGAGACTGTCTTTCCTCCAGCTTTCTGCGGATCATGCTTCTCACCACCGACACAAGTCTCCTAGTTATCTCCCATTTAACATTTAAGTTTTACCATGGTGGTATATAACACTGAAACAGAACAAAGATGATCTACTGACTGCACAGAATAGCAGTACATAAGACCGAATGTTGTAAACTGCGAGTGCCTAGTGTTGAATGACAGGGGTCTCTGCTCACAGTGTCTTTTTGTTTGGGGGTCCATATTGGCAAAAAGGATGTAAACCCTAGTCTCAATGGAAATAAACAAATAACAAAATATAATAATTAAAAAAATTAAAAACTTTCTTCTAGCTGTGATCAAATCAAATGCATAAGCCCTAAACCTCATTGTTCCTTACATCTGATCAGCACATGAAGTCAAAATAGTGTGACATGCATCGTTATTACAGCCGCGGCTCCCGCACGCACATTAATTTGTTTGGAATACGCTGTCATTACACGGAAGTGTTGCTGTGTAGACACTGATGTAGATCTCACAGCCAATTTAACCGTGTTTGGGTTTGGTTTCCTACCCACTGCTCTAAGCTCTGCCTGATGGAACAGCGTTCCACCTCCCCATCTCCACAATGCAATTATAACGCTTATGAGGGCTTAATGTGATGCAATGCCGCAGTACTCTGGCTCTGTGAGAAAACCCTTGCAGTGGGCAGAGTGGCACTGCAGCACTTGAATTCCAAGCTGGAAATCTTCACAATAAGGTCATTTAAGTCAACAGAGATGCATGCGCACCGCCGTGCTTCTTGAAAGCATGTTTTTTCTTGGCCGGTTGTCGCAGTGTGTGTTGAGGCAGATAAGCAACAGAGACATATGTTTCAGCTCCTGATCTGTATAATAAGGCCACAAAAAAGCAAGGAAGTAATTAATAAATGCAAAGGATTTCTCAAACTAGATCTTCTCTAATTTGATTTTTTTTTTTTTAACTTCCAAAATATGTCCCTGTTCTTTGGACATGCAACATTAAATATTCAGATGAAAACAACCACTCAAGAATTTTTTTCCCTCCCAAAAATTAGGTCATTCACTGGAAATAATCACAGTTGTTGCCAAAATAAGCACAACCATATACAGAACACAAATAAGTAAACTGCAGACAAACAAAACAAAAAGTAACCTGCAGCACTGTCTTCGTTTGACAGTGTTCTTCAGTAAATGTGTTTATTTAGATATCAAATGAAATGTCTTTTTTTTTCACTCATGTTTGTTCGAGCGGGTGATGCATACAGTACAGTTGTCAACATCAAATGAGCATCAAGGTCTCCACATGGAGGCAGTGGTTAAGTTATTCAGAGGGAAGAACCTGACAGCATGATGTTTAAACTAGCATGAGGTCCCCCTGGGTCTCCATATGTGTCTCACTTTGAGTTCATTCGCTCCACTGCATTTCTGTTGCAGGAAAGTCTGGGAAAGGAAACTATTCGGAAATGCTTGCCAGATTGTATTGGGATTTTTCTTTTAGTCTGACTTGAAACAGTCAAGCAGTATATTTGAAATGATTTTAAACTCACCTGTCCATCATTTCATTTTTTTTCTACTTTTTTACTGCATCAGAGGCATTTTTAACAGAATATATTACTGACTTATAAGCATACTTATTTCAATCTGTCTTAACTTTAACTATGCCACGACCTATGCATGCCTCGTCTTAGTAACGAGTGGACTTAATTTAATTAATACTCCAATACACATACAGTACAGCAACAAGTGTCAATAACGGTCAAGCCCCACATGGCTGCCTCCAGTCTTTACGTAGTTGAGTCATTTGGGGCAAGTGACCACAATGTAGTCACATTTGAGGTATGTTTGGAAGGTCAAAGCCACCTCCTATAAGTTTAGGATTTTCAATTGTAATCAAGTGGGCGGCAGTGTAGCATAGTAGTTAAGGAGCAGGACTCGTAACCGAAAGGTTGCCGGTTCGATCCCCACTGGGACACTGCTGCTGTACCCTTGGACAAGGTACTTAACCCACAATTGCCTCAGTAAAAAATATCCAGCTGTATAAATGGATAACATTGTAAAGAACTGTAACCTATGTAAGTCGCTTTGGATAAAAGCGTCTACTAAATGAATAAATGTAAATGTAAGTGAATTTTAATAAGATGTGAGGAAAAAGTAAAGCACCATTGACAGAATAAAACTTACAGACTTCAGAACAGTGAATGAAAAATGCTGTAAATTCAAGGATATTAATCTCAACCTGCAATATAAATTCATTCCAAAAGTAAGGGGAAATAAGTTGGATAAGCGATCGCCAGGATGATTAAATAAGCCCTTGAGGAAGAGTTTAATACAGAAGAGCAGACCATACAAAGTATATAAAAAGACAGTTCAGAGAGTATTAAGTTAGCATATTGTAAAATACATGACAATGTTAAAGAAGCAAGTGTGGCCAAAAGGTCCTTTGGGAAGGAAATTGTGAAAGATCCATAAAGTCATCCTAAGAGTCTTTTTTTCTATATTACAGCAGAAAAAAAAATTAAAAGATGGTCTGGTGCATTAAAAATATAGGGTAGGTTTCTCCCAATAAAGATATCCTAGACACTAAACAGAAAGAGATACAGATTCCCTGTTCATCAGGAAAGAGGCCACATGTATGCCTACAGTTAAGTCTGATACACAGAAAATATTCAATAAGGGCAGCAGTGTAGCATAGCAGTAAGAAGGGCTTGTAACTAAAAGGTTGCTGGTTCAAGTCTCCACTAGGATACTGCTGCTGTTCCTTTGGGCAGTAAATATCCAGCTGTATAAATGGATAACATAAAAATTGCTACTCATATAAGTTGCTCTGGATAAGAGCGCTGGTAAATGACAATAATTTAATGTAGATAATATCAGGAAAGGTATTGTCCTATAATAAAGGGACTGATAAATAGTACTGGATTGGGTAAGTCAGTCTCTGATGGTATATACCTAAGAACTTGTAAGAATTATTTATAAACTTTTAACAAAAATCTTTATGCAGTCACTTGGAACTGGAGAAATTCTTGACAATTGGATTTTGGCAATTAGATTACCTTGTATCTTGTGATGTTGGAATCTACCAAAAGGGATAGGCTAGAAAAAAAAAAAAAACAGAATCATAATGGGTTGCCAAATATGCTGGATATAATTTTTTTTCCTGATAAGATATCAGAAGAATGAATATTAAGTTTCATGTCTTCACTGTGCATATTGACAGATTTCTAAAGAAATTTTAAAAATACTACACAATCCAAAATGCCACACTGTTGTGGGTTAATTACAGATGGCATGTACTTATCATTGGGCAGGTGAGTGAGTTGATGGAAATGTTCCCTATGAACAGTCAAATAATTATTCCAAGAAAATTATTATTATTTATTTCTCCTTTTCTAAGTAAAGGTACCTTACAAACCTAGTCTCCTGGCAAAAATATGTTCATTATCCCAAAAAATTAATGATAATGGTTACAATGCTAGTGTATTTACAGCACAAACATAGCTACAAACTTGTCATAGACTGTCAGATAAGACAGAGACAGAGCTTAGAAGTTAAGTGGCAAAATTCTCTTTGTGATCAAAGGAAATTGTAACAAAAAAGCTTGGCACTCCAATGGACAACATGGAGGCGCAGCTCAGCAGAGTAATGTTTTCACAACCCTCATAACAAACTTTGGCGTTCTGGTAATTCATATCATGACTACATTGTTGCCTGGAGACTCAGTTCCTATGACCGTCTACATTAGTAATGGCTTTATTGCATTACTTCATATTGAAATGAATCAATATGTTCACAAATGGTGCAACATATTTTCATGGAATATTTCTTCTTTGTGCACTCTAAATGGAATATTCTGTTTTGTTGGGGAATTTGATCATGTTTACTTGAGACAGTTGAATATGAGGGGTAAGCCAAGTCAACCTCTTTACTGTGATACCTTCACCATAAAGATGTAAACAGTCATTCCCAGTCTCTCCACACTTGAATTATTATCAGTCCAGAGTAGGTCTAAAGCAGAACTAAGGACAATGCAGCTCCATATTTCATTCATATGAATTTATATTTAATTTATTCTGAATTATTTATCCCTGTGAAGTAACGGAGATGCATACACTGCCCTGTTCATTTAAAACCATTGTCAAGGCATGCTGTGTAGGCTTCACAACAGGCATGGTGTCCTCAAAGTATTCTACTTTTTGAGAAATTCGATTAATATTGTAAATGTTTACCAAAAATGAGGTCATTCACTGGAATTGATCTCAGTTGTTGCCAAAATAAACATATCTATATACAATACACAAATAAGTAAACTGCAGACAAACTAATCTGAGCAAGAAATAAAATGTTTATCAACAATGTAAATGAAGTTTGGTTTGGATAAACACTCAGCGAATGGTAGATTTAAAATACAGATAAACTATGATTATGATTATGAAATAAAGCATTTTCCACCCCTTTTCCACCCCCGCCAGTAGGTCAAAAATTTAATGAGATTATTAGGTTTTTCATTTATGTATTTGTTAGCACAGCTGCAACAGACCATATGCATTCATATGTTTTTAATAATGAATGCATACTATAAAAATGCAGATCATTTTATTTGTGGTGTTATTAAGGGTCAAGTAGATCAGGAAATGTTAGGATAGTCTATGGTAATATATTCATTTTTTATTAAATAATAATAAAAAACATACACTGAACTTTGTTGGTTGGCAAAGCCCCTCTGATGGATAACATAAATATGATTCTTTGCTCTTTGTTAGCATCATAGTCAGTGATATAAACATAGCAATAAAATGCTTAAAGGAAGCATTTTATTCCACCACTTCCATAAAACACAGACAAGTGTCAAACAAGGACATATGTTATGAGCTGTAAACAGGTAATAAACAAAAATATCATTGGTATCCATTCAAAGTGCATGCAGAATAGATTTTGATGCTGATCAAAAGTCCTGAAGATGTATTTTTTAGCAAATGTGAAACTCACTCCACTCTTAAGGTAAGCCTTCTTACCTGGAAACTCTATGCAGAGTTATGCAATTAAAGTAAGCTTGTTTTATGACATGTTTATTTACATTTGTAGACCCAAAGGAAAGCACATGCAGCAAATTAATTTTATGAATAATTAATTGCTCAGTGCTAGTTATAAATGTTTGACATTTTCAATGTAAATACAGTGGTGAATCCAAATATTGAGATACAGGCAGCACAATTGGCACAGCAGCCACAGAAAGAAAGATGAGTTTTACAGAGGCTGCTAAGTTGGTGTGAGTCCTTTCTTAGTGGAAACACAGTTTAATTCTTGTCTTGAATCCCCCTTTCCCTTCAAGGCTAAATGCTTATTCACTGAAGTAAAACTCTAACAGAAAACTTAAAAAGGTTTTGACAGATAGGTCTGAACATCCAATTGTGGGATGTCAACTGCAAGTAGAGAGCACAGAAAATGCCAGGCTGTGGCAAATATGTACCAAAAGAAATAAACAATACGGCTGGAGCGACTGCTCTCTTCGAGCCCTGACCACAGCTTGTGAGCAACAGAGAAGGTACAATTAAATAATCCTTCATTTTTGGTGCAAAGAGGCACTGTATGACTTCTTTGAATTATGTCATTCAAATTATTATCTGAACCACATGCAATTGCAGTATCTTGAAAGATAGGAATTGCAAAATGAAAACTGGGGGCTTCAATTTTCTAGCTTTAGTTATTGCAGATGCAACAATGAACGGCACATATAAGATAGAGAAGAAACAGCATGATTACAACACACTAAGTATTTTTGCTCTGAACAAGACATTACGTCTGAAATGTTCATTTTCATCGCTGCAATGTTCAAAATGACATAATGTATGAAAATGTCTGATTAGGCTCCTAGGCTATTGTTCATATCCTTAAAGTCTCACCAAACACACCATGGCAATATCTGTTTCCACCCTAGGGATCTGCACAAGCTGAAGCTCTGCCTTAGGACCTGAAACACACGATTCATCTATAGGCATATTTCTACCATTAATGTATGCACATCATGTATGCAGTGTTATTAGACTATTAAATCTGAAGTCTATCAGAAAGTGTAGCTTGGAGGCTTTCTTCTCCATGGCCAAAAGTAACAGATTTCAAGTGGTTAACCCCTTGTGAATAAGCCTGACACTCGGTAGAGTTGGAAGGCATGTGTAAATTGAATGCACATTTTTGTCACTTGAATTTGAATTTTAAGCAAGCTGCTCTCTGAGAGGAGGAAGTGATATCTGCACACACCTGGCACTGACATGAAAAGAAGTTCCACCATAGCGTTCATAAAAAATGAATTAGCATGCATTCTGGGTGATTATTCTTTGTCTCCCTCTGTCTGAAGTGTGGCTTCTGGAACATGGTACTGCAATGACGCTGGGATTTTTAATGGGCAGGAATTGCTTTTAACTCTAAAATTGAGAAATCTTTCACCCCAAATGTGCTTGACCCTGTCTCTTCTAATCAAAAACGTGTGAGGCAGTTCTCTTTTTTTTTCTTGGTGTGGCATTTGAAATGAGATTACTATGCTGTCTCCTCTGTCCCTGCTGACTTCATATCCTGAAGTGACAACCTTATTATTAGTTACCACTTGCCCTTTCCAAGCCCGGAATGCTGAAAGTCCAAAAAAAAAAAAAAAAAAAAATCAGGATATTGGGCACAATGGGTACCAATTCATAAAGGCCAACTAACATGGAGATCGCACTGAGAATGTCTAGTGGGAATACCCTCACTTCTGAGCCGACTCCACTCTGCCTCTGATGTAGGAAAAGCTTGGCCCCCTGCTGTGCTGCAGGTGTCTCCACTCATCCCATGAAAATATAAAAGTCTAGCATCTAACATAGTTACATAACCGTTCACTTTTTGTACCAATCCCAAGAGCTCACTGATAGCTGCTTGCCGAAAGTGTAGTTTACTACCTCCTTGCTTGTAAGATGAAACGTATTGAAATATTGTCTCACCACATCACACCGTGGAGTGGATTAGTATAGAGAGATAGAGTTTCTGTCAATATATATATTAAGTTAAATTATAATAAACTGATTTTTATGAATAAGTGGAGCTATGATTTATGTAATGTATATAACATGACAGTGCCACAATGTTGCATCTGCTGTAATTTTTACCCTTAAGAATTTTTGTATGAGAGAGGAATTTTTGTTAGTTTCTTTAATACATTTTGTACATCCGCTTCCTTTTACAGCCTTTAAGTTAATACAACTCCTCTTCCTGAAGTAATATTGCAGTAAATGTGTTATCTCCCCAGCCACGCAGAGCCACAAGACTTCTCTGGAGAAAAAAAAATGAACAGAAGCTCAGTGCGAACAGAATTAATTCTCAGCTGATAACCACATAGCAGCTCTTCAATGTGATCATTGCTATTAGACTGCAGCTTTCAGTGCAGTGCTCAAGAGATATAATTGGATCAGCGCACTGGCAGAATGGGTGACATATTCAGATCTGTTTCATTAACTCAGCACATGAATCCTCGGATCTCTCAGGCTTGTGCTTTTTCCCTTTTCCGGAACAATCATTTGGCATCTCAGCTCAATAAACCTTTCTTTGTAAACAATAACTGAATGTGTAGGAGGACTCACTTATCTCACTAAATAGCAATAAACCAGCAAAATACATCATACAGTAATACCTGTGTATGATATTTCATCTGAAATTATTGCTGGAAAAACGTGAAAGTGATTACAGTGTTTACAGACACAGTGCAAACCATTCTTTTGTTTTGTTTTTTCTTTTACTTCAAATGCTTGAATCATTAGAAATATGGGTACGCAAGTTGAATTCCATGTGCTTAACCAAAATCAAATGGGTTGATGAATAGTTTAAATAAGAAGGCAGTTCTGCTTTTACATAGCTTTATTACTGTTTTTAATTAAGTCTGTGTTAAACACGATTAATACTTGCATGAGTGAATTCTGGAAATTAAATTTTAGAAAGGAAATTAAAAATGTCTTTTGAAGTGCACATTAAACAAATTCTGACACAGTTTGCATAGGCCCAATAACGATATGTCCCCAAGTTCTGACACAGTTGCTAGTGTATAATTGAAACGATAATGCACCCCTCTCTGTTTACAAGTGGGTAATGTTCTATTTATAGACATACCCATCTCATTAATTTCATTGCCAGTATTATAAATGTTTTCATTTGAATCATGTGTTTCTACCTCAACATTTTTCTCAAAATAAAACTGCTTTAAATCTTAAAACATATTCCTGGCAATGACGGCATTTGTACACCTGGTTTATTGCCTGAGAATTGAGACTACATTACAGTATTAAAACCTGTAGTTTGTTTAATGCTTCCGTTTATACAAAGTAATGTTTTACAAGTTAGCGTTTACACAAGGTGCTGTTAAAAATATACGTGTGAAAGACATATTATCTGTCAGTTTATGTGTCATATTATCTGTTCATGCAAGACACCAATAATGTTTTTTGTTATAAAGTATGTTAATTACAACTGGGAATTCACATAATCACACCAATGTTTCTACCTTAATGCAGTATGTCCACAGACAGATAAGACACTAAAACCAAAGCTAATATCAAATGCCCATAAGGAGGCAGTAATAACATCACCAACATGCATGTTCGCTTGCCAAGTGGAAAACCATTTAGTATAATTAACTTCCTTGAGGTATTAAAGAAAGAAATATGAGGTAATTAACAAGTAGAACTCTGAATAATAAAAATAGCTTTACTGATGTGTTGGGTCAAATGTATTATTCTGTTTGCATATTTACAGAACTGCAAATGTGTTTTCTATAAAATTTGCTTAATTGTTAGCATGGTGGTGAAGCATGGAGGTATAGGGAAAGATGAAGGAAGAAAGGTGTGTATGTGACATTAACTAAACTAAACTGACTTAACTAAACTAAATGTATTCTTATTTATCTAACAGATTAAATTAGAAGAGATGTGTGAGGGTGTACATAATTTCCTTCTGACTGGACAGAAATGACATATGCTAGAGCTCTATAAAAATAAGGGTTTGGACTTTATCATGCTTATTGTTCCAGAAACTAACAAATGATCTATTGATACAAGGTAAAAGGGAAAAGTTGTGTAAATTAGAAGATGAATAGATGCCAAATCTTTTAATTTATTACTTCCTTGTGAACTGGAGTTGGCAGTTCACAAGAAATACAATTTGGAACATGACACTGTTCTTCATTTTAAATAAATATGTGAATTTGCATTGAACTTGCATTTTGTTTTGTTTGTGAAGAAACTGACTGATGTGGAAATCCCAAGGCAGCACGACCCATCTATATTTACCATTTTTGTAAATGTCCTGAGAGGTTTAATGATGTGTTAAGCAGCCTCTTGGGTCTGGCACAGAATTGATTTCATTCAGCAAGATTGAACCCGGCGCACAGCTACAGTAATTCAGCAGCTCTAACACTTCGCTGGCATAGAAACACAAAGCAAGCTGAGATGGGGTGTGAGGTTGTTTTACAGCATCCAAAAGAAAAGGACAAATGAGGATTCTTCTTGAAAGAAATGGAAATTGTATACTGCCTCCTTGTTTCACAGGTGAAACAATTTCAGTTTAATCCAGTTTTTTTCCTGCACACATATGTTTGGGGCCATCAAGCCTCTTAGGTCTTTATAGGTCTATGTAGTCTCTAATAATGCACTGTAAATATGGACATGAGCGTTAACATTGCTCCTTTTTCTAGTATCAGTGGCCACAGAATTCAATATTGTGAAGATTAAAAAGTCAGATAAGAACAATCCACAATGTAGAGCAGGGCAGAATCCAGGCTGGAATCAATAAGAAAACTGGGTGCTTGTTTTGAGGTATTCAGAATACCCATGCCTTAGAGAACGATATAAATGGAGAAAAACAGAAATGCTTTATTGCACTAACAATGAAGACGAAGGGGATTTCTTCCTGCCACAGAACAATTAGCTTTTCAATATAATATCAAAGTAATACTGCAGTGAACAAGTGATTTATATGTGCAGGTATGAAATTCTGCAAAAAAAAAAAAACACATGTAAGATGTTAAATAAAGGGAGGTCATTTTTAGAGCAAGACCATACAATCATTGCATGATTTTGTATGTACAGCTTCATACTATCAGTTGATTTTCACTGTATATATATATATACACACTGTATATAATACTGTATTGAGTGCTGTTGCCTTTATGCACCTTTCATTGGGAAGTCTGAAAAGGCACTGTGGCCAGTCAACATGGGGACATGGCAAAACTGTCCATTGGGGTGGTGTATTTTGTACAGGCATTTTGGCCAAAACCCAGGGCAACCATAGAACTGGCAGTTTAGCCATTGTACAATTCCTGCCCTGGTTGACATGGTGAACAGTGGTCTGAGAACAGATGGACGGAAAAGGCCCTGCAGCCTGGCATGAACATTAAACCAAGAATCAAATCTGCAAAACTCTCCTGCAGCTAGAATAGATGAGGTTCGTTACAACCAGACCTCAGCGCACACAAAATGTGGTTTATAGCTGTTGCTTTCTAATCTGTACAAACATGTAAAATTGTTTTATTAATGGCAGTTTATGCACACTAAAATGTATACCTGTAACACAGGTGGAACTCAGGATTAAAAAAATAGAAATGAAGGAAAATGATTCACAAACAGGTCACACAATACTATGTGCAAATGTTTGGTATTTATGAAATAAAATGGTATTTTACCTCAGTTAATGATTTCAGTGTGTCTTCTTTTAAATGTTCACTTTAGATGTACACAGCAGTAATTTACTGTAGCGAAAGAAATGTTTCAAAGCCATTCATCTTCGCAAATTTTTTGGGTGTGGAAAATTCTCACAATTTAAATGCCACTAAATATTTCTCTGTGGGTCGACACGACGCAAACAGTAAGTTATTTCTAATGTTTCTATTCTTTCCTTGTTTGAAATTTCAAGAATTTTATGTTTTCACAGTATTTGCAAAAAGAATGCTTTTATCCAGATGACTAGCATATTTCACAATTTTTTCATAAACATCAAGATCAAATATCACCATGTGTGATATGTTGCTATGGTGAGCTGTTTTGTCTTCAAAGCCTACTGTAGGTAGCTCTCAGAGATTCCTATGGAGCAGTAGGCTCTGTTGCTGTGCAGAAGTGGGCAGGAACTGGAATCATAATGCTGCTGCATTAATTGATTCAATTCATTTATGTTGACATGCACTTTCCCAAATGTTTCTGAAACGGGCAGGGAATCCCACTGAAATCTTGGCGGTTGCATATGCAAATGATGCAATAGTTAAAACAGCTACATGCGAAAAGTGAACATACAGGACACACAACAAATTAATTTGGGCAAAAGTGGCCAGACACCCCATGGAAGATACACACACATTTTATATAACATATATTTTATACATTGGTGGTAGTTCTGAGGAGAAAGGGCAAATTCAGAAGGCGCTGACTGTATGCAGGCAGCTTATCTCCCGACACAGTAACAGTTGTGCACTCCATGTCCATCAAGTGAGTCTCCAAAAGCACTTTGAGAGGCCATAGACATAATGCAGGGTCTTGGATTAGAAATATAAACAAGGACGAATAGCTGAAAACCTTGTTCTTCTTCTTAAACTGATAGATAACTTGCATACAGTCTGTCAAGTTCAAAGGATTTGTGTGTCTCTGAAAAATGTTGTATGTGCACACTTGTGTTGTACATGTGTTCAGGTACCTTCTGCTTCTAGACTCACTGCTTCTAAAGACACTTTTGTTACTCACAAACTGATCAAGTCAGTTGCAGGTTCAAAAATGAAAAAAAAAATAGACTTCTTTTTTACTGCATGATTTACCAAGAGTAAAATCAACTTCCAAGTGCAGTGTTGGAACGCTGCACCTCACATCACCCACATTTTTTATTCATATGACAACAGTATTCTGATTCTCCTCTATTTCCACTGAAGCTTCAGTTATGAATGCAACAAAAGGGAAGAAAGAAAAGGAGAAAAGTACTATACCTGTCCTTCAGCTAACAGTATCAGTACAAGTCAAACTCAAGGACTACACTTTTTTTTTTTTCTAATGAAGTCATCCAAGGAAATGCCACACAGCTGATATGGAATATGCAGCGTTTTCATTTTTAGCTGACAGGCTATTTCTGATCCCATATTTCTGGGGTGTATAATTTATCCTATAGCATGTAGAAGCATCTTAGTTATTTGACTCAATGAGAAATTGGTGTTTTCAGAGAAAAAAGAGGGAAGCACTTTGCGGGCTGTAGATTTTTCTTGCTTTTGCCCTTGGTTGGGTATTTTTTTTTCACGTGTTGTACATTCCCATGTCTCCAGTCTTGTATCTCTGTATCTATATAATCTCTGCGACAGGTTTTTTTTTTATTATCATTTTATTGTTTGTTTCCAGATAAACACGGGCTTTGTCAGGCTTCATAATAAACTACCCTCAGCAACAGTAATCAGGTTTTTTTTTCATCTTCCTATCTCTGATATAAACTGTGTCAGATTGATCTTCACACCTGCGAGTGCCTGCAGACTTGATTCCAAGTCTCTATATATGCATGTGCCTTTATAATACATATCTGATGTCAGTTTTCTGAAAAAAAAAGTAAAATATGCATTCCATTATAGAAAAGAATACTTATTTACTGGCTAGCGTGCTGCAAACCCTTTTTCTTATTTTACACACACATATGCACACTTACAAAAAAGAACAACAAAAATCTTGTATCTTGTTTGTCTTTTTGCAATACACAACATCTTCTTATGTGCAAGCCTCTGTACTACACATTACATCTTTCTTATGGTAACTAAAATGAAAAGGAAAAGAACTTTTTTGATATATTAAATGTGGCAAGCCAGAGCATGATGACTAAGTTTCATTTAGAAAGAAAACCACCTACACATGCTTGTCATGGTCTAGTTTTTAAATGAGAAAATACTGAAAGTCAACAACACATAAAGACTACTGAGGTTGGACACATGTCCATGCAAAGTTTCCTCAAGTGTGGCAAATGCAATACTGAGAATGAAAGGCTGAACACCTTGATGCATCTGTGCTTAAAACAAAGCAATGTGTCTTCAAGGTCAGGCAGCACTAAAGTCAGCAGATAGGGAATATGTGTTGAGGGTGAAAACACCTTGTCAGTTTGTTCAACACTCATGCGAGAGAAATGTTTTGAAATTTATGAGTAATTGCTATTGGATATGAAGCCTTGGAGAAGGTGTCATCTCCCTATCTCCAGAGTGCTTTTCACTGTTATTGTTACTATTTTTTTACCATGGAATTTATGGGGGCTAATAAGAAAGTACTGTCATTCAGACATCATTTTCCTCACAGGGTATCCTAGAGGCTGGTGTGTGGTAGACCTGTCCGTATAGGGAAGCGATATTTCTGCTTCACAGTTGGCCAGCTGTAGGCAAAGTCAGTCTCGTCTGACTGGAGCGTAGCTGCCTGAGAGGGCACTGCTGCAGATTTGAAAGTGTGAGGGTAAAAAAAAGTACCCTTGTTTCTCTGTGCTTACTATTTTCAAGGTCTTGACATTGTTTTGGTCTTCTGTATGGTTTACCGTAAGGATTCACTCTGACCGTGCTCTCCTACCAGTGTCACATTTTGGATAATTGGCTCCTCAGTTTCGAGGATGTGTGGTACACCCGAGACGCAATCAAACCCATTCCAGAGGTATTGTATTTCATTAGTACTGAATATGTTAATCTGATAAATGGCAACTTACCAAAAAGAGATAATACATATAGTGTGCATTCATATCTGTACATTTATATATGTATAAGTACATACTTTCCATACATATATGTGCACAAATATGTATGCATACATAGTACAATCAAGAGTACATTAAGCAACAGATGAAAGGTATTATTAGGATTATTTTAGTAGAATACATGTAGCTCCATTGTTTCCTACCTAATAAATGACAGTTATTAAAATGAACTGTTGATTTTAGCTAGCTTTTTATCTCTATCTATCTTTAAATGATTTTACCATTAACACTCACAGTACTGTACCAAAATGAAAGTTCTGTACCATAGTGCCTTTTGTAATAGCCTATTCATATTCTGCATTCTTCTACATACATTATTCTTACATAAATTCAAAGAGGCTGAATACAGTAAAATATAACAGCAAACATTTTAAGCCATCACATGGATGCACAAAGGAAATATGTGAGTATTTATTACTTCTACCTTATGATTCTAATGTCTTCAGAGCTTATCTGTAAGTCTTACACATTTGCATATAAATCACTCAAATGTGTACAAAATGCTTTAACAATAAATGCACATCGCCTTATTTTAAGGTAAAAGTCATTTGTGATCATAAGACTAAATATAACTTACGCCTCGGATCAACACTGTAAGGAATATTGAAGTTTCATCTCTCTCCAGATAGGGCAAGTAATTTGCATTCATCATCAGATACAATCCGCCCCATGGACATTTTTTTGTTGTTTTTGTTTTTAACATGAAGCATCACATTTAAAAGTGGCTGCATAGTGTCAGATTCAAGCGCCTGCCTGTGTTCGGCTCACCTGATATATATGCAGAGGTTGTAGTTTGAAACCAGCTTTAAACAAACATCATGTCAGACTATGCTTTGTGTTTGGAGTCGAGGTTAGACTTGCAAATATTATTTCCCCAAAATCTGTGTTATCTGAGCACTTCTGAAGATCTGTTGTTATAGTTTACATATAAGGTATTATAACAAGCACAAATATTCTTTTTTAATCATCGCAACTTTATGTCTGAATGCCAGAGGCTTATCTGCATGTTTATCACACCACATAATAGAGCACTGTGGAAATTTATTTACTGGAAGTTTGAAAGTTAGTGTGTGGAAACGATTGACCAGAAATGTTACATTAAATAAGCTTGCAATACATTTGTGTTTTCAGGGTGCCTCACATTGCCATGCCTGTAGTGATACCAGGAACACAAGACACAGACCATTGTTACTGTGCAAAATATAGACATTCTTAATCTGTAGTGTTCTGAACATGTCAATACAAGGCCAGCGATGCTTGCGGTAGACTAATCCTTTGTAAGAGCAGATTTTGTTATAGGGTAACATGCTTACCTCCTCACACACTTATCTCACTTGAGGTTTCCCCAAGGAACTGAGTGCCATTGTAAATTAGGCTCTGAACCGCAACGATCCTGGTCGAGCCAATTCTATAATCTGACCGAAGGCCACCTGAAGAAGTGTCTGAATGATGCGTTTCAACAAGAAGGTTTGAAGGTCTCAAATAATACTTATTTGTTTATGTTAGCCATTTTCAGAAATTTGATACATGAAATTGGCTTTGAACCTCTAAATTATAACTGTGACTCACTATTATCGCACGTTACCTGTTAGTGAAAACATTATTGCTGATGTTATCTGGATGTAAACAATGCAAAGGTGAGTTACAGTTTTCTTTTGCAGCCTTCATTGTTGCTGTGCTGAGAGTCTGTCTATCTTGTACTTAATCTACAATTTACTTAATTATAATTAAGACTATTAGCATTTAGTTTATCCACAAAATACAGATGGCATGAGGGATTGTTCTCTCAATAAACGGGGAAGATTACTTCATTTCTTTAGTTTATTTTTTCTTTAGTTTTTAACAGACTTCACATCAAAAGGTTAAATGACCTCCTTGACCACCTCTTTGACAAATGAGAGGATGAAATGCTAATTCAGTAATCAGAATCATCTGGTTATAACATGGTCAAGATCAGTGAATGAAACTGAACTAAAATCAATATACAGAATCCATCATATTTCTTGTAGTCTACACATGCGTGAGCACATCTGTTTTGACCCTCACTATTTGTGTGTTTTTCTGTTTGTGTATATTGCCAAATCCTTATAAATGCTCACAAGCGTAATGCTGCAATACAAAGGCAGCCATCCAGAGCTGTAAAAACATAGATGGACATTTATGGTTGCATGCAAAACAATAATGAACACTGCTCTCTCCTCTGCTGTCACCTTTACCTACTCATTGCCCAAGCACATTATCATACATGTGTTTGGCACGCAAGAGTACATATGGTAATTTAACAGCAGAGATTTGTATAGGAATTTCTGGTTATTGGTCAGGCTCGTGTTATTAGACGACACAATGAAGCTTATAGAAACCCCAAAGGCAATGAATAATTGAATAAAATTAGATTTCATTATCTCAAATCCTCTTCGGTCTGAGGATTAAGGTTCTGAGAGTGAGATGTGAGAGAGACACAGTTATGATTTTGAACACTCCTGTATAAATATGTCACAGGTGAGAAATTAGAAAGGCATGCCCACATGACTGTCTGAGGAGTTGACTTATTATAGTAGAAATTAGTGGCAACGGCATATCTGTGTCTAAATAAGTGTAGCCTGCCTCAATCCTATTTTGCAAAAAAAAGAAAGGAAAACAATACATAACTACCCCTTATACTGAGTCTATCCATTATACTCACCTTAATGTTAAGCTGAAAACCAGCCCTACGTTTTTATTAAATTATGCAGGTTAAGATTCAGTAAGTGTTAGCAAGTATTGTAATTCATTCAGTCGATATTTTCACTATGACTAATGAAATCTAAAATTCTAAAC
This sequence comes from Megalops cyprinoides, assembly GCF_013368585.1. Lineage (NCBI taxonomy): Eukaryota > Metazoa > Chordata > Actinopteri > Elopiformes > Megalopidae > Megalops > Megalops cyprinoides. Next base: position 29,395,907 of record NC_050588.1, on the reverse strand, counting down.
CTTGCTCACTGCAAGATGAAGAAAGAGTAGTAAATGCAATTAATTTAGCTGACAATTGTTTATTTTTAGTGTAGACTACAGGGCTCATATTAACTAGTAGGGAAGTGAGTGATAATAACTTGTGTGTGTGTGTGTGTGTGTGTGTCTGTGTGTGTGTGTGTGTGTGCATGTTCATATGTTGAATGTTCATAACAAGCTTTCTTGTTTTCTGAGATGTTTTTAGTCTTTGTGCTTTTCATGATCACCACACCACTGAGTCACAGCAGAAATGCACTTAAAGCACTGCAGCCAGTGTATGCTGGGAGTGATTAATATTCTGCAGGGATACTTTGTGTTGTATAGAAATATCACATGCTGTTCATTTGTGTGTTGATAAAACGTGCTCCCCCAGTACCTGACTGAATTTGTAAATGCTATTCTTTTGACATTTCAGAATGCCAAGCACCAAATTCCCAAACTAGTAGTGGCAGGCTTGTTAGTCTCATGGGACCAATCCCAAGGGATTTTGTACCGTTTGTTCATGAAAATAGATAAGATTTTAATGGGCACTTGAATGTCCCCCTGAAAGAGAGCGCTTTTGCATGTTAGCCAAAGCAGCTCAGATTTCAACCTTTACACTGTCCTTTTTTTCATTTTTTGATATATTACTGAGTATAATTTGTGGTGTATTTAGTATCCATCAAATAAATTAAGGAAGCACAACATCCCCATCATCTTCTTTGCAATGTGGAAAAAGCTGAATGAAACCCATTTTTTCCGGTGTGCTTTTAGGAGATATGTTTCAGAAAGGTACTCTGTGTGCTACTGAAATGTATTAATAACTTACCATTCACTTCCTGAGAGGTTAAGCAAAGATTGCTTTAATGCAAACTTACAGCACATGCTCATCATCAGCATTCCCACAAGGTGAATGAAAATACATGTTTTTTTCAAGGTTTGGGGGTGGGGAGGGGCGTAGAATGAAAGCTGTATATATAAATGCCCTTTTAATTATTTATGTTTTTGAGAACCACCTCCTATATTTGGAGACTATTTCTGGGCACATACATTGGTGTGCAGATACTGTCTAGGGATAACTGTCCGATGTCCATATTATGAAGACACGATTAACATATTCTGATGGGATTTCTGTCTTTAAATAAGCAGTGACACGGGTCCAGCAGTTCTGATTGTCTAGCTGTAGGGTTTGCAGTTGCACTGTGGTGTACGCATGTGCAACTATTGCCATAAAACCTGAATCTATCATCTGGCCTGAAGATATTACTGTGATGTTGCTTCAAAATCCCCCCTCTCCCTAGTTGAATTTCCCCTTGGGAAATGTGTCAAACAAACTGCGTCCATCAAAAAAAAAAACACACTCTGGAGTCCAAGTGTTAACCAGCAAAGCTGGTTTGTTCCAGATCTTGGATCAAAGAAAGTCTTATCCCCTGATCTTGCTAGCAGGTTCTCAGAAGAGGGTCAAGAGAAGCTGAATGCATTAAGAGCAACCTGCTGTGGAGATGCACTGTGCTATGCTTATATGACAGCCCTGACATAGAGACATTTAACCAGACCACCATGGCTTTCTCACAGCAGCTGTAGGTCTGTATTTCTACTGTTTGACTTCAGTGAATGAAAAAAAAAGCAAAAAAAACCATTTGATTCCCACTGCTCTGTACTCGGCCCCCACCTATCCTCTTTACATGCAATCTCTTGGCTCTTCAATCTTCTCCCATGGCTTTTCGTATCACTTCTGTGCTGACAACACTCAGCTTTTCCTGTCTTTTTCGCCATCAGACACACAAGTCTCTGTGTGTATCTCACCTTGCCTGAAGGATATTTCACAGTGGATGGTGGACCACCGCCTAAAGCTTAACCTGGATGAGACTGAGATGCTTTACATCCCCTCCAGGTCCTCCCCATGACAAGATCTAGACTCTACAATCTTTTTCACCAATAGCACCACTACTGTCAAAAACGTTAGGCATAATGCTTGATAGCCAACTGTCCTTCTCCTCTCAGGGTGCAGAGGTGAGTCTGGTGTGCAGATTCTTTTTGTACCTCACTATGTATTCTACACAGCTCCTTGTTCAGGCCCTGGTCCTCTCATACCTGGATTACTGTAACTCCCGCTTTGCTTGTCTTCCTGCCTGTGCAATCAAACCCCTGCAACTAATCCAAAATACAGCTGACTGACTTGTCTACAACCTCCCTAAATGTAGTCGTCACACCCCTCCTCACCTCACTTTTATGGCTGCTTGTTATTGCTCGCATCAAGTTCAAAACCTTAGTGCTGGTATACAGGACAGTGAATGGGACAGCCCCCTCATACCTACAATGTTCAAAATCTATGTACCACCCAGATCGCTATCCCCTGCAACTGACTGTCCTGTTCTGATGGGGTCACTCCTCTCAGACATGATGCCTGTCTGTACTGGTCCCTCAGTGGTGGAATGAACTCCCCATGGGGGTCAGGATAGCGTGGCAGAATTTGGCCATCTTCTGACACACACTGAAGACCCACCTCTTCAGACTGCATCTCAGTTCCACCTCAAGCCCCACCCCCTAACACCTGCTATTTGTATTACTTTTATCACTTGTATTACGTACTGTTTATTTTATGTGTATTATCACAATGTGCTTTGGATTCTGTAATCTAGTGACTGTGATGTTTGTTTAGTGATTGTACTCGGCTTTGCTTAGTTTCTAGGCTGTCTATTGAGGTTGCACAAGTTAACTTGTGGTAGGGCTTGAACAGTTTTATACTCACACTCACTGGTCTGGGAGTGTTGGTAACCTGGTCTGACACTGTTGTTCATTCAAGTTGAATGGATACACTTTTGTTCTTTTGTGCTGGAAGTCACTCTGGATAAGAGTGCCTGCTAAATTTAATGTAAGTTAAAGTTAAAGCTAAAGTAATGTAATGTAATGCAGTCAAAATTTATTGCAGCACATGAAAGGATAAAAATTGTTTCTAAGATTTTCAATGTCAAGTGAAGTCAAGCTTCTTCATCTAAAAATAAGGGCAGTTTTGGGTAGGAAGTACTTTTTAAAATTCTCATTATATAGATACACTTCATTGGTAAGTGTTCTCTTTCATCATGAATCAGCATATTATATCATAAAAAATTAATGGTGGTTTATGGTATAAAGTCCATTTCATCCTGTACTGTATGCTTGAAATGCATTTGTTTAGGTTTTGTTTATGTTGTCAAAGTAAAATAATTAAACCACAACAAAGTGCTAAAATTCACTGAGAATGGTTTTACCTCTTGGAAAAAAGGAATAATCATTCTAGCATTTAAAACAACAGTAAAAAAGATCAAGCTGTGAAATCCTAGTGGCACATGCCTGAAAGACACATTTTGAAGCACCTTCTTTTGAAGAGTGTTTCCTTTAGGTTTTCAGATAACAGAAATAACAACTGTAAAGATGTGAAAAATGACACTGCCTGGCATAATTTGGGTTCAAAGGGTTAAACTACTTAATTAAAAGGAAAACAAGATCTCATGCTCCAAATATCCTGTGGTAAATATTATATCCTACAGTCATGTCATGGAAGAGGAGACCATCGAATTTAAGACCATTGCAGCTGGGTCTTAGAGACAATAGCTGCCAATTAACACAAGGTTTTCAGCAAAACAAATGAAATGTATGCTGTTAAGATTAGCCTTGAAACAAACTAACATACAGATAATCTGCTAAACTATAATAAACCAATGACAAAGGGTCAACTATCGCTTTTGGGAACTATGAACAGATGCGTGTAGTTTACATATAACTTATTTTCATTTTAATGGAGAATACTCATGCAAAAGATAGTGGCAACTAGTGTTAAAAGGACTCCCTCTTACTCTCTGTCTTGTATAAATGTTATATTTCAAAAAGTTCACTGTTTGATTCAACAAAAAATGCTGTTAACTGATGCTAACTAGTTCATCTGTATCAGTGTCATGGCTATTATCTCTTGTCATTGCTGGAAAGAGCTGTTTGGATTTGGCAGTTAGATTGGGCATTGTCTTTGAGTATATTCTTGGATGGAGTCTCATTAGAGTAACATTTCACCGTGCCAAAGTCATTCTGAAATGTTGAACGTGATATTTAGTGGGAAAGTGAAGCCTATTTTTAATACAAATTAAACTAATTAGAAGGTGGAATAGATCGTTAGAGAGGGCTAAGTGTGCTTGACTAATTACTGTAGCTAATTGGTATTTGAAAAGTTAGTCTCAATTTCCAATGTTTGGTATGACTTCAGGTGATCATTTGCTCCAAGATGGGAGACCTAAGGAAAGGGTGAACAGCAGCAATTAATGGCTAAACGTCCAGTCATGTTGATGAGCACCTCAGCTCTGCTGGGTAAGGGGACCATGCTGCAGGACCTAGGACAGTTTTTCTTCACTGCAAAGATCCAATCTTCTTTTTACTCCTTGAGGGCTAGAAGCAATATTGAGCAGATGGGGATCAATGAATCTGAATCCTCTTTGTTTCTGTCACCCAGACAAATGGTGCTGGAGAGGAAAGAGGGAACAAACCTATTGATACCTGACTTTATCATTGCCCTTGTGACTTCTTTGTCCCATAGAACTTTATTCAGCTTGGGGCAGATTCTTTCTTTGTAATTCTTATTCTTTCTCTGAGAATTGTCTGTGTGAATCTACATATGTATCTTAAGGCTATTAATATTAACACCGTAACATTCAATTTATATTAAAAAATAAATAAATAATGCAGCAGGTCTCTCTTTTAACCCTCCTACTGATTTATACTGGTAAATTTTGACTCAGTCAGCTAAAAGCTGATACACACTATGATTTTAGCCTTGATCTAGCTCTTTTCTGGCTCCTTTGTCTTCTCTGGACCATTTACTTACAGCTATGAGGACACAAACAGAGAGCCACTACATCCTACCTCACCACTGTATGGGTAACTGTTACTTAGTGATGTATGAATTATTCATGTTTGTGTAATATGCCTGTTCTCATATGTTTCTCTGAAATTATCTGGATCATCTTTTACAAAGAGTTAGAGAATAAATTTTCTGTTTTTTCCCCACATCATTTCATTTTGATTTTGTTTTGTTTTTGTCCTGCTTTCTATTCCCCCTACAAGTACCCTGTAACATTCTAAATTTAAAGAGTACAATACCAAATCAAAGTTGATTGATTGAACAAGAAATGTGCAATTGGGGCACATCTAAGGATAAGTGACAACTTCAAAAGGTGCTCATGATAAACAAGGGTCAAAAGTGGAACAGAAAGCAGATTGAAAATGCCAAAAGTGCACTCTTCAATGAGGAGTGTATTTCATCAGGTGTGAGGTGAGTGATTGTGTTCTATTGGATCAGGCAAAGTTTTGTTTCTTGTTAGCCAGTAGTTGTGTTGTTTGTAGCATAACTGAAATAACTGTTGTGGTTATCTTAACATGCAATTGTTTACAGTTAATGCTGTAGTCTTTACTATAGGTAATACAATAATTTTATTGTAATATTTTCCTGCGAATGCGCAAGCATAGGGTGACATTGTTTGCACTATGTAAAACCACTGTACTTGTTCAACTGGAGTGTGGACAGCTTGGGAGAGTCTTTTGGGAAGTGAGTAAGAGACAATTAAATGGGTCTCAGCTCACAGATAGTCTGAGTTTTCATTGCTTGTATACATCTGCAGCTGGAATGGTGCAGGAAGTCCAGAAAGGACATAAATATGGTGCACAAGGTGGTACAGTATGAGGCTTACATGCCATTCTCAAGTAATCTCATTTAGCTAGCCTCTTCTCTCAAGGTCAGACTCCTTGTTTTGTCTACAGGCAATCAGACCACAAATAGACCTCCAGTGGCATGCATAGCACTGAGTGCAAGTAAAGCAAAGAGGGTGAGATGCAATGTATTCTGCAGGGAACATTTTCACCTATTCAACACAAAATTAAACAAAAAATCTTTTCAAGGTCCTTTTCAATTTGTTCCAGTCTCGGAGACCTGCCACAAACAATTTTTCTTGATGGCTGAGACACGTGAGAATGGTGCCCCCTTGATCTGATTGGTGATACAATGTCATTCCCAAACAGAAAAAGGACTGACGGTTGTGCGCTCGGGAAACCAGAGAAAATCCATAATTTCATTAACCGTCATTTGTGTGTTCTTAAGAGACCTTTAGTCAGTGTTCTTATGAGTAGAATTGTAAAATGGGTTCAGCTACATACAGCAGCTTACAAAAGCAATATATCCTTTAAATTCTTGTTTGAGTTACAGCTGGTTACATGAAATACAGTGGAATGGGATGTACAAGGGTACATGGGGATATGCGCTCCCATACATTCAACCAAATACTTTTTCTGGGTTTCACTTAAAAAAGCTGTTAGAATAGAAATATGTATTCCTGCATCAACCGCAGTACTGTCTGTTTTAGGAACTGTCTGCCCTCACAGGAGGAAAGACGCAGGTTATTTGGGGGGAAATTCTTCACTGACTGAATTAGCCAGCTCATTTGCTGGAACAGAATGTAAAAACCCTGCTGTCAGCTTTGTGCTCAAACCCAGCAGAACCATCACTAATCACAGCAACTTCTCAGGGCCTTCAAACGTTTGGGCCATTTTAAAACAAACCCTAAAACAAAACAACCTGATTTACAAACTAACACAATTAGCAGTGTATTTATTTACCTATAGCACAAGTGTTATATTAAAATGCTGATGTGATCACTTTTGTGAACACCTTATGTATCTGTGGGTAAAAAATGAGATATTTTACTTGAATTGCTTATTATGCCACTTTTCATCATCATACTCTTTCACACATAGGGGCAAATGTCATCGCTGCTAAGTGCACTAGAGCTAGCTGACTTGCTAAAATGAATTGTTTGATGTGACTGAAGCCTATAATTATTTTAGCTGTTCATTATAAGATTGCCATCCGTGCTTCAGGTGGCCACAGGTAGTCAATATGCATCATTAAGCTTAGCTTGCTTTTTCATACCTAACAAATACTTGCCCAAATCTTTCTATCCATACAGGGTTCAGAATTTTTTACACAAGTATTACAAAAGGTAACCTTGAAGCATATGATGGTCAGAAACAAAATCCAATATGATGGCCGTGTTTTGACATTACAAAAACATTTTTATAAATTGGTGTTGAAATGACACAAAAAGAAAAACTTTTTTTTTTTAACCAAATTGATATTAGCTAGTAGCACTATATTGGATCTTCCATCATTTTGATGAACAGGGTTTGTAATCTAAAATTTGCTGATTTCAATCCCAGGAGGACCACTGTTGTTGTAACCATGGGCAGGGTATTTTACCTAATTTTCCACAGACACAAAATATCCAGCTGTATGAATGAAAAATTATATTAAAAAATCTCATAAACCTCTGAGATGATGCAGAAAGAAAGAAGAAAAAAGGAAGAAAATGCACACTTCACATGTCTTCTCTGACATCAGATTTATTGAAATCAGACAAGAGAAACAACACAGTCTCCACAGAACAATCAATACGCAGCATTTGAATGTAACATGCAAATGAATAAATCACATTCACTGTTGGGCCATAAGTGCCAAACAGTCTTTAAGATTGGTTAAATTCAGATGTTAGGCGAAAAGGAACAGTCAACACAAACCAGTGATAATGCAGGTTTAGAACATTTGTGGCAAGCTACAGTTAAGGCTAATAGAGAATTACAGAACTAAATGAACAGTACACATGACTAAGAAGCAGCGTATAATTAAATACTTTGCTCATCTTCTTTTTAATTGGTCTGTTTGGTTGTAAGGGCATTAATTCCTCAATAATTGTTCTGTATGCAGAAGCAGTCATGTCGTTTTTAATGGTGCAGGTGATAAGACACTGTCTTTGCAGTCACAAGGTCATATCTGTCTGATAATGATGATTTTTAAATTTTGTGGCATTCAGATTCCACAAGATTCCAGAAAATGTCTATCATTGTTATCATTATTATTAGTAGTAATATTTATTATTTTTTTATTTTTTGAATGTTTTATATAAAAGTGGTACTTCTCATTTGTATCTTCAGTGATATGTGGGCTTACATATGCTATAGATATCAGTTGCTTGATGGAGTCTTTGAAAATAATCACCCAAATACCACACATCTCTTCCACCATCTGCAGCCCAAAATGACAAGTCCTAGAAATGCCATTGAAGAACTGAAGGTAAAGATGAGAAGCACCACTGATGCTCATATCCGAATACTCAACAGGAGGGTGTCAATAGCCATCTACAGTAGATCAATTCAGAGTTGGGCCTCACCACACGGGGCTCAGCTGGTAATACTCATGCTGTAAAACAGACTTATCTGTGTATTATATTCTTTCACTTTCCGATTCTGCATTGTAAAAGAGATGTCAATGGGGCTGGTGGTAATCTAACTGTCAGCAAGATATGCCCTTTGTCTCCACTAATGAGTGCAGGCAGCAGAGAAACTAATTAGCCTTAATTTGCTCGATACCAACTTTTAAAAGCCAGTTTCAGGCCTTGTACCTCTGCCCCAAGAAATGTCAGTGAAGATCGTGCTAAGTGATGGTGGCATCAAATCAACCACAACCGACGTGTGTCTTTGCAAACGTTCTTGCTCTGCCTGGCCTTTGGCATAGCATGTTCGCACAGAGCAGAGGACAGCTTTCTTTTTCCTTTTGGAGAAATGGTTGTATAACGTCTATGACTTTGGCTTTCATAAATATACCATATAGCATAAAAGATTTTTAAAAATTGCACATAGAATGACATATCTAATAAAATGATCACATCCAGCTGTGGAGGGAAGGGAAAAAAATGTAGAAATAAGTGGTAGAACCTTGCAAATTTGGCACAAGGTTGCTGAAATAAAGAAAAGAAAAATAAATAAATTAGAAATAAAGGAAGAAGACAACTGGGGACGTTATGCCCTACAGCTGACATCCAAGGGGAACAAGGAATTGCAAAACTTGGGAAATACACTGTTCTCTGGTTGTCTGTGGGGAAATGGACATGTTTGCAGATGAGGAGCCATGCACATGTATAGCTCTCCCCTACAGGAATCTTCTACACACATAAATGATGGTCATTTTGTTATGTACATTTTTCATATTTTACACTAATTGCACTAACTCAGATTTTTGAGATTAGCATTGTACAATATATTGAAGATTTAAAGCTCAAGCCTTTTGAGCAAGCCCTATGTTTATTTTTAGTTGTTTTGAGAATGTGCTGCTTTCTTACTTTTTGATTCAAATGAATTCATCATTCATGAATTAACCGAACTGACCACAAAGTACTTGACTTACATAAGTGTACAATGGTGATGAGATGCTCATTTGGTTACAGTACATGATTTCTGGCAAACAGAGTCCTGAGCAATAAGAATGTAGAAAATCTAGGTGACGTGATGGTCAGGTTCTATCAGTTTCAATTCCATCTTGTAAATCACACAAGTACAGCCACTATAAATGGCCTTTCCAGTACAAAGATAGGAGACCTCTATGGGTAATCAGGTTGCTACTGCAACATTGGTGGACACTGTTGATGGTTTGACTGGGAAGATGGATCATCACAAAGCGAGGAAAAATGATTTAAATCCAGGGAACCATAAACTGTTATTCACCCATGCTAATTTCAAGAATTTCATGACTTATTTAAAAATGGTGAATATACCCTTCCCACTTTTATCCCCACATTTTTCATTAAAAAATGCCGCAGGGTGTCAGTTGTAAAAACTGGGCCCCAGATGTATTTATTACAGCGTCCATAGTCTCAGATGGATAAATTATAGGATGAACGCCTGTATGTATTTTATAACTTCTCACCCTGTGTCTCCTCCTCTGAAGCTATTCTGATGACCATCTTGGAATTCCCCACATGCTGGTTTTATCCTGTTCCATTTGTTTTCTCCATTGAAAAAAAAATAAGTAAACCTTTTATCCACTGTGATGTATATAAAGTAATGGCCGTCCACTCCTGAGCTGGGGAATAAAGTACAGCTGAGGCATAACAGGTAATGAGATTCTCACAACTCAATGCTTCTTTCTGCCACAGTCCACATTTATGAAGCGAGAGGGGCTTATGCTCGGCAAATGATCAGACACTTGGCAAGATAACAACCCTGCTCTTTTTTTTTCTTTTTGCCCTGCAGTACATTGAACAAGTGAAGTCACTTGGATGAGGCTGAGGTTATATCCAGTTACTTGTTTCTTTTAGCCCGTAGTAGCGGATAGAGAAAATTTAGGATCCCCCAGTCTCTTCAATGTGAAATAACATAAATCATTCTAAAATCACGTCATGGCGCAGGAGAAAATGGGACAGCCAAGGAGCCTGATTCACTTCTGCGCTCCAGAAGATAATAAAAGAGGAGAGGTCACACATATGGAAATATGTATTTTCTATAACTAATCTGAGAGAGTCATAGACTGAACACCCTAGAGAACTGTGATTTTCTCTTAGATATGTATGGATATTTATGTATATGGTAATAGAGGGTCAGAGAGTGTGATGAAGAGGGATTCACGCAGGAGAAATCGCGGGATTTAATTTGTGCCTAATGCCGTTCCTTTGCTGACACATCAACCTACATGCCGTTCTTTATAATAATGCAGAGATATGATACAAGTGTAATTTGTTTTCCCTTTAAAAGGGAAGGGGTTTAACTCAGCTTGTCCACCCCCACACACCTTTCTCACTGTAACTTTTCTCCCCTGTCTTCTTCATCTTATCTTCTCGGGCTTCTAGCCCACACATCCTCCAGTCTCACCACCTGTTCATCTTTGAAAATGTTTAATTAAGTTTGTTGCTCTCAAGATTTTGCACCTTCTCAGGTTCCCTCGGAGACAAGTTGTGCATTCTTTCCCACTTTCATTTCCTTTTCCCCAACATTGACGTTCCAAGACTGATGCTATTGGCACTTGGCATATGTTGCCCAGCTGTCAGGAAAAATTGGATGGGCTCATTCTCATCCCTCCTCAACCACACTGCTTATTCCTCAGCCCTTATGGACGCCTGGTTTTACTTCTTTACAGCAGTTTAAGAAGCCTGGGCCCCATGGAGAATCTCTAGGCTGTGTTCCAAAATCCACAGCAGATACGATCTACTCAGCGTTCTTACAACCTACCTTTCTTAAAGCTGTGTTGCTTTTTGTAAGCCTAAGATTCTGAATCTCATTTATCATGTGCCAACCTATATTACACAGGGCAACAAATGGTGCAAATCAGATTATATGTCCACATCGCTCTCTTTTTCCTCCATATGTCCTCTAAGGGGGAAGATTCACTCTCCTTTTGCTTTGGGTTATGCATGTACCAAACATTTACAGGCTGTCTGTTTTGAATTTTCTTTCCAACCTCAAGGGTCAGACAACAGAGTTTATTTAGTTGACATTTTTAAAAAATAAATGAAATTTTTATATAATATAAATATAATGATGTGACTGGGCAAGCTAGTGCATATTTATGAACTGTCACAATAGAGATTACAAGGTTACTGTTCACCCCAGCAAAATGACATATTTCATGTTTTATGTTGTACGGGTATTTGAGCATGCTCTATGACAACATGAAAATAATTCAATTGAACACAGTTGTGTTTATGCTGCATTTGATTTCTCACCCTTAGGAAATGTATGTATAATGCATCTTTTTCCCTCCCCACAGCACAAATGTAGATTTATGTGTATGACTTTACCCCTCAATTGACTTCTCATTTTCTTGGGAAGATTTATGCCAGCTTGCTGTGTTTTAGTGTTTTGCTGGGTGGCAAACGCAAATATGATAGAATCATGTGTATATTTTGTGCAGCTCTGGAAAAAGATAATAAATAACGTTATAGTGAAAGGTAATTTTCTCACATAGTTCATCTTTTCCTCGCTGTGGTTCAGCGTCTTATGAAAATGTGGTGCAATAGGACCTTTCAGTCATATAAAGTGGAATTCTGAGTGATGGCAGCACCTTGCCATAAGGGCTGCGTGGATAAAATGGATATCCTTTTGTGGCATTTAATTATCTTCCATTAATATTTCCCCACAGAAAGCTAATTCTCATTGATTTGTGTTTCAAATTGAGATACAGCTGCATTGTCTTTCCTTCATTCTGCTTTTTTTCCTTTTAATGCTTCACAATCTTGTCCTACATCAAAGACAATTTTTGCGTGACATTTGCTGAAACTCTGCAGGTAATTTTATACAGAGTGAGTGCCAATGAATCTGAACAGAGTCATCAATGGCTTCTGATGCAGTTTGTCTTTCACTGATCTTATTTTTGTCTTTCATCTTTTTTTTTGCATCATATTCAGCCCTTGTGCTGGGACCTGGCAATGAATGTGTGCATTCATTAATGCTCCAGTTCTGTTCAAATAAGATTGACTTGAACACTGCAAATTATATTTGACATTTTTATTGGATAAACACATTCTTAATCATCCACAGTACAACTGCAAAGTGACTGATTTTCTCTCATATAGATGATGGAAGAGTTGAGGAAATGAACTGACAGATTGAGGAAGGTAAAATTATTATTATTGTTATTGTTGTTGTGTTTTTGTTTTTGTTTTTGTTTTTGTAGGGTTGTGTTTTCATAATTCCAGAATTTTATGTATTTTGAAAAGAACATTAAAAAAATAAAATTCCTACTATTACTGTGGGGTGGCACTATAACATAGTGGTATGGATCAGGGCTCATAACCGAAAGGTTGCTGGTTTGATTCCCTGATATGGTACTGCTGTTGTACCCTTGGGCCAGGTTCTTACCCCAGAATTACCTCAGTGAATATCCAATGGTGTAAAGGGACAACATGTAAAAATTGCAACTTATTTAGCACTCTGTCTTGGTCTATGAGTATGCGGCACATTTTGTGTTAAAGGAATCCATGTGTGGTACATTTTTTAAAGAATTGTCAAGTACAGCAGCTTCTCTCCACCTTCTCAGTAGTTAAATCTTAACTAAAACATACCTCTTCAAAATCTCCTGAGCTGCAGTGGAAGAAGATCTCTAGTAAGCACAGTCATCCTTCTAAAAATGTCAAATAACCAGAGAAGCTCCTCAGGCTGTGCTTAGACCCTGCATGTTTATAGAATAACTGATAATTTCATGTTTCCTTGGGAAAAGGCGATCGTGAGACTCCCGGAAAATAGTGGAAGTGTTGCCACAGGGATAACACAAAATAGGCATCAGTGAATTGTAACAGTTCCATTCCATAGCCAGCCTGTTTAAGTGGAATGTTGGTGACCTCGGGTTGGCTATTAGAGGGGACCATCCATCTGACAGGGCAGCGATGGTCCAGAAAATTGGCTCTTTGTAGCCAGTAGATCAGCAGGTGGTGGTGCCACACAAGCACCACTATGTGGTAATACTTTAAATTAGGCATTTAGGCACAAGTATGGTTGCATGAAAGTTATAATCTCTTTTCTTTTTCCTACTTATTAGCTAACTACTATCACACAGTGAAGTTAGCTTGCCAGCTAACTATCAGAAAATTACCTAGCTAGCTATAAGAATCTCTAAATATGAGCTGGCCAGCTAGCTAGCTGTCCTTAGTTATGCATTCAATGATCATTTTGTCTTTTCATATTTTATTTATTCATTTATTTTTGTTCATTTTCTTTCTTTGCAGCTAGGCTATCAAGGCAGTTTCTTTGTATCACATACCTTGCTACTACTATGTAATGTACAGTTAAATTATAAAGCCTCATCCAGGTGCTGTTGCAATCAGTGATGTGCAGTGGTTGCATAAACACACACCTACAGCACCTACAGACGGGGAAAATAACAGCAAAAGTCAGGCAAGGATCATATCCTTGCAAATGCATCCCTAATTTACCAGTTACAAATCCAGATTGTTCCGGGTCCATCTCTGATATCAGAGGTGTTTTTGTAGAGGTACTTAATTTTCAGAACGTGCACAGTTAAATTACATAATTTACTGGTTATTATAAACAAATGTGAATCTAACAGTTTCACACGAACACAAATCTGTTATTTCACCATAATGTAAACATCAGTACTAATACCACTATATTCCTGTCATGAGTCACTGTGGTGTATATACTTTTAAAGCCTAGTTTTGTTTGTCTCAGGGAACAAAGGTGAGCTTTTCACTTTTCCCTGTGTTAGTTTCTTGTTTTCTTTTTTGTTTTGTTTTTTCCCAACTCCTTTTAAACAATTCTCACAAGCTACCAATTCTCACAAATTACCTAATCAAATTACAAATGATCTAATATCTTTTTGCACAGTCCAGATAAGCTCACACCTATTCTTTCCCTTATTTTTTTTCCCAAAAGCGTATGTTTTTTAGTTTCCACATGCTTTTTTTTACTTTTGAGTGTTTTTTAAACCACACCTTCTTCAAGTTCTGTAAAATTATGCCTTGCTTTTCTCTTCAACATTCTGTGATACTTATTTTGTTAAGAGTGTTACTATAAATGCATTCTATTGATTTAATTAACTTACAGAATGTTGAACCTGCATTATGTGTCAGTAGCTGGGATGGCCATCATATTTTTATCCTGTTTTTGTGGTCATGCTTTTGAGTGCCATGTTACGTGGATGTTACATGGATACTGCATGAATCACAATACTGCATGAGAGACTTGATAATTGAATGTGGTCATTTGTGTGCACACGTGTCCTCCTCGCAAGGATTTATTATCCTGCCTACGTCTCAAATTCTTTATTCTTCTTTTTCATTTTACTTTGCAGTCAGTGATGAAAAGGACGGTGATGGTGATGATGGTGATGATGACGGCAGAAATTATGCTGGTGCATGTATTAACGCAGAGACTATGAAGATTGTGTATGGAGAGGCTGGAGAGGCTTTGTTCCTGTCTTGATTAATTTTGAGAACAAGTGAAATTAAAGTATTCATGTTTTAAGGGCCAGTGTCCTGGCTACATTTGCTTCCTCTTTGATGCACTGTCCCCATGTTAAGGAACCTGAGGTAGACCTATTTCTCTAGGCAAAATTCTGTAGTCTGGACACATAACCTTTTGAGATGGTGATGCCATCTCAAAAGAGAGAGTTTGACGTAGAAGATAGGTCATTTTTAAGGGGGGATATTTTGATGAGTATATTTTTAGCCTATGGTATTCGTCCCTTCTATAAGCTCATCTCTGGGCTTTCTGACAATATATTTCCCCAGTTCAAAAAAAAAAAAAAAAAAATCAAAGGAAAAAGAGTAGGAGCTTTGATTTTCCTATGATTACTGGCAGCCAAGCTTTACCCCCCTTTCAGAATTGCCTAGGAGTTAGAATGCACTGATTATGTTAATCAACAGTATTGCTTATTTTATAACCCCACATCCGTGCATGGGAAGGAGACGGAGAGAGATTTGCAGACCGATCCCTCTGAGGTGCTTATCCCAATGTCAGTAAGACTCTTCCCCCCTTCCAGCTCTTCTCAACTGGCACTCCCCAAGTCCCACATAAACAAAGGAGCAGTCAGTCTCTTACATCTAAGCCTATAAGCTCTGAGACACAATCTGAACAAACATTCCTGGTGATATTGTGAGACAGCAGTGTCGTTTTTTCACCCCCAAGTGTTTTTTTGACCAGATAGAAGCTGTAATCTTGGAGACTATAACAGTAGTTTGCATTATCAACACAGGTGCTTGGCGTTCTTGCCATGAAAATTTGGAAGGTTTTCCTTCCAACTTATAATCAAATAATGATTCATAAAGACATTTAATTTTTAGTCAGTGTTACACACTGCGTGTGTGCTTGCCTGTGTGTAAGTGCATGTGTAGTTGAGGGAGAGTAAGTGCATGTGTAGTTGAGTAGGAGAAAGAATGTTGCCCTGAAATAACAAAGATAATGAGAGCAAAGATATGACACATCGGCTCTTCTGTCTCTTCTTCTGCCAGCATCTCACCAAGGAAGCTTCCAAATGCACCCGGTCAATTAATTCAAGAACTTTTCAATCACTCCCAAGTTTACACTGCTAGGCTGACCTTTCGGATTAATTTATATGTTTGCCAGTTAAAGGGAGGTATTCTCCTTTTTTTGTCACCTGGTCAAATCCTGTTGTGCCATCTTGTTGGGGATCTGATTGAGCCCGGCTCACCGCTGGAAACATTTCCCCTGTTCCATTTCCCTCACAGCCAGGGGAAGTAATGAAGTCAGCTCTCTGATAAGGCCAGGACACTCGCTTCCCATTATCTCCTCCTGTGCCCGCGTAGGTCGCCCCTGTGAACAAACTTGTCATGAATCATTTGGTCTCTGTTGCTGCTCTGCCTGCGAGATTTCCCTCTTCCTGCGTCTCTTCAATCGGTCTGACCAGAGGGATAATAGTGCCTTGCTCAGGCAGCATATTTGACTTCAGCCAGTCCTGCGTGTTTCTTCATATTTATATAGTGCTGCAGTTAAAAGAAGAGCAATTTCAGCATAAGATAGGAGGCACGCATGAACATGACATATTTTTTTTAAACGGCATTAAGTGCAATTAAATTATGTACAGACACATTTTTCCCGGTGAATGGTGTTTACATTGTAGGTCATTCAATAAATGTGTTTGCTTACAAAGCTCATTGTGTTTCTCACTCGATGATTATTTGAATCATGTATTTTACTGTCTTTGTATTCATACTGACCTGCCACATGCACTTAGCCTGAAGGAGATGACTTTACTGCACAAAGCCACATGGGTTTCGTGCTGTCTTTTGCCATTTTGAAACTATTCAACTAAGAAGCCTCTGAGACTCTGGATCAGATTGACTGCTTACCTTCCTCTCAGCTACGTTGATTCATTATGCCTTCTACAGCAGTTAAAACAACTGTATTTAAATACTTTGCAAAGGGTAAACTAAAGAGTGACTGTTTTATGCATGTTTTCCTCAACATAATTCAACACACTGAATTATTTATACACTGCTGACTTCAGATATTTGGTGTTGCTTTAAGACTAACCATATGGTTGATGACCAGATTCTGTGACACTGAAGAAAAAAAATGACAGTTCTACTGTATAGTATTCATCACATTTAGGCAGTAATGATTCTAAATTAGGCCTGTGAAAAACAGCAGGGAAAAAATAAGTCTGGATAATGTCTGGGAAATGTAAGCTACTGTCTCTCTGTACGCAATGGCTACATTCCAGGAAGCACTAAAACTCTCAGATAAATGTATGGGAAGAATTCCATCTTGCACTGCATCATAAACAGAGATGATCTTTCACCCTGAGAACACTGTTGAGTTTGTACTTCATAGGTTCCATGACCTTTGAATTAATAATGAAATAGTTAAGCAGCTTTTCTTTAAATGACCCAAAAGCACTATTCAGCATTCTTGACCTGCTTACAAGTTTTCACAGTGGCAAATGCATGGAAAAGCTACTGTACAGCAACAGCATAAGCTGACCTCTCTGGCAGGAAGAGAAGCTCTTACACAGCAGGAGGTAAAAAAAAAAAGTAGTACTCCCTCCACACTCTGTCTCACTCGCTTACCCGAAAATATATCAAGCAGCTCATGTATAATTGAATGACCAAGTAAGACCCCCTCTCCTCCATTACATCAGGACAGTCTGAGGGCTTTGTAGACCACCCAAGTGCCTCCCCCTTTGGGAGACCACCTTAACCACAGCAGGTGGACTGGTTAAACAGATGGTGCCCCTCTCTGTGATTTCATGGCACAATGCGCAGAGCAAGACACCACACACATTGACAGTGACAGTCTCGCCTTGATCATTAGAGTCAATCAAGCCCCCTGCAGCCCCTCCCCTTGTCCTCATCAATCAGTAGATGTAGTGAAAGCCACTTTTATCTCTTTGGGAAGGGTAAATGCGTCTAGTCATGGAGAAAAGCAAAACAAAAAAGAAGTTGTTTGTTTTTTTTTTTTTTTTCTGGTCTGCATTGCATGTCAGGTATGCTTTTCAGACTGTCCTCACAAATATTTATCACATCTCCCAAAATGGAAATGTTTAGGTAGACTACAATGTTTTGTAATAATGGTGTCAAAAATCTGCAGTCTCTATGAAATACATTTACAGATGTGTTGGAAATGTTATCTTGAGAGTTTAGAATACATTCTACATTGCTCATTCATTAACGTGTTTAAAAGAAGAAGAAAACACTAATCGAGGGGTAAAAAATGTCACTACAGTTTTATCAGCAGGTTACAGAACGTGTGGTAAATTGATTTGCCGGGTACAAACTTTACTTGGCATTGTTTCTTATTATTTTTTTAATCAAAGGTACAATTTATTTTTCTGACTTCTGATATAATGTAATATGTGTGCTATTTTGCAAAGGTCCTGAACCGCTCTGACTACTTCTGCTATATTCTTTCAAGTCAGCAGTCTGTGTATCTTCAGAGTTTGGCGACGCTTATGATGTGTATAAACAGTCTGTCACCTCTTTCAAGAGGCAGTTTAATTTTATCTGCCTGTAGCCACCTGAACTTAGATAAATGCATACTATAAATGATGTACTTACTGATAGTTATCAAAGCAAGATGAAGGCAATCTAACTACAGCTACAACTGTTTTTGCATGCTTCTGGTGCTTGAGTATCCTGTCATTTACAACCTACAATTCATAATATGTTTTATATATATTATTTTAATTTTTCATTATTTATGCATTTTATCTTCCCTACACCATTATAATGGATTGAGAGATCCAACACTTGTTAAGACCTACATATTTTTTTGCCTGTATCTCATCTGGCAAAGCATCCATAAAGAGATTACTAATTGATGTCATTGGGGTATAAAGTATTTAACCATGTTGATCCATGGTTAAAATGGTATCTACAGCTGAGTGACTTAATTATATCCATAGCACTACAAGCATGGAAGGTCTTGATGCACATTGAACTTAATACTAAATGTCCAAAAGTTGCTCCTTTCTTTGCTATTACTCAACGTTGTTTTTGGGGAGTTTGTTCGATCTCACATTGTGTTCAGACTAAGTAAAGACATGATGCTTGGATGCTACATGCTACACGGATGCTACATTTACAGCTGTTCCAGAGCTGAAGGCAGAAGTGAGCAGAAGTCTAAAGTGACCTTCAATATATCACAAGTGCAGAATGATGTAAATCCTATTTAGGATCACCCATTACCTCAGACCCAATACATCAAAGCACCTGGCCACCCTGAACTAAAAGGACAGTGCCAGGCGGCCCCCTTTCTTTAAAAACCTTTATATTTAGTGAAAACACGTTGTAGTTTATATTTTTCTTGATATTTGTATTACATTTTGTTATGCATTTGCCAAAATGAAGACTTTGGTTTAGAACTACTCTTAGAACTACTCTACTAAATTATTTAATTGCTTATCATTTTATCGGTTATTATCAGAGTTATTCCAGCAATTTGGTTGGTGTTTTTTTATGTCAAAAGAGGTGCACACTTGTTGATTCTTTAAATATATTGTTGAAAAATGGAAGTAATTTCAAAAGTAATTTTTAAAAACCCTCTCATATCTGTTCATCTCTTTAGATCCATTCACCCATGACAGTCAACAAAGACCTGTATAGTTGGTAAGTTTAACCTCCAGCTAAACCACAGCTGACATTTTCCCATCATATAGCAGGCCAATATGAGGAGCTGCACCCCATCATCCATAACTTCAAAGCACTGACAGTTAGGCACATACCAGGGTAGCACTAGAGTCCATTCAACCAGTGAAGGCCTTATTTAACAAAAGGAGGGGGAAAGGGAGTGGTCAGTATTTCACTCGGTCTGCTCATTGGACAGCTGAGCAGGAAGTCCTGTCTTGTGGAGCAAGACTTAAGACTGAGAAATACTTTTTGGGCAAAGAGCCAATGACAAATGGATGCTGGAGCATTCAGCAGAAGCATTTAGGAAGTAGTAAGAGGGAATATATTGTTGCAGCGCTCATATTTGTAGTATATTGAATTTTAGATGCAGTTTAGACAAACATCTCACTTTTCTGTAGTTTTGTATCAGGAAATTAATTCAATGAGGAATATTAAAGTAATCGATGGAGTGTTAATGGCACAAATATAGTGATTGTGGTTCTCTTCGTATATATCTCTAGCTTGAGTGGAACTGTTTTAAGTGGAAAATGCACCCTTCCCAGAAGAGGTTAAACTATAATGTAAGTCAATGAAAAGCCTGCTTTTCTTGTTTGTGTGCATATAAGAATATTTGTGTGTGTGTGTGTGTGTGTGTGTGTGTTTTCCACTGTCACTTCCATATAGTTATAGTGCTGGATGTACAACTTTTTTTCTAATGTTATAAATATAAAATATAATATAAATAAATGTCCTCTATTTTAACACAGCACACACCATAGACCTGCTCTACATGCTAACTGATTGACAGAATTAAAATGAAAAAGCATTTCTACAGCAGTCCATTTTGACAAGCTCATATCAATCAAACATTTATGAAGCCATCAGTTAGAATTGTTTAGTGGTTTCTGAAGCCTATTACCAACTCAAGATCTTTGACTTTGTCTTTGACTTTGGGTCAAAGCTGCCCTATAGGCATGGTACATATTCAAGGACCTGCATAACTCATCGTAGTGCAAACCTTGGATGGGGGGGGGGGGGGGGGGGATTGGGCTGCAGAGAATATAGATATGGAATGCATAACAATTCTCGTGAGATGAATGAAAAATCATTAAAAACACAAAAAGAGCCTGTACAGTTATGATAAAGTGTCATAATGTATTCAACAGACAGGGTACCACAGACATGTACCTCTGAATGGACTGGCACATTAGAGTGCTCTGTCATGTAACGATGAGGATGACTGAGATGTGAGAAGTTGTTCACAAGTAGAGGTCATCTGCAGATTATATCTAAACACCAATTCCTTGTATCGATCATATCATCAAATATATTTAATTTGGTTTTTGTGCACTGTGTACTGATCCAACTCAGAGAAGGGTTAATGTATGTTTGTAGTGGAGCCATACATGTTAGAGAGACCATGCATTTTTGTTAAATTCAGTTATCTGGCAGAAATCCTTATCCAAAGTGATTAATTAGAGAGCATTAGACACATGGTACAGAGTACAGATAGCATCTGAAATAGCGTTGTTTTGTATTTGTTACCTCATTAAAGGATACACGGAAATGTTAAGAATTTCAAATGTGCATAATTTCAGGCTGGAGCTTTAACCATTCTAAGTATCTTAGCCACATTATTTAACTATCTAGATCAATATGTTCTGTCATATATTTCTGCCCTATTCTTGAGCAGAATAACCACTGGAGGAGGAAGATTGAATTTGATTTTATACAGACAAAAATACTAAACCTGGACTACTGTGTTATGATATACTCCACATTTGGTTGTTTAACCTGCCGTTTAGCCTTTTATGTTTATACTGTGCTATATTTTATTTATTTTTTCTTTCATCAGCTTTTTTTTCTCCAAGAAAATTATAGAGGGAGAAGAAAGTAAAAAAAATCCTCTACAAAGAGACTCCAAAAAGAGATTTCATGGTTGTTAATCTAGCCTTTGGCAACCACCATGGGTTTAAGATAGATAGTGAGTCAAAAAATCTTCAAATAATGTATAACTTTCTATAACTTTGTGACAGCATTTTTTGCATCATGTTCTTCAATGATAATTTTAAGATTGCCTGCTTTGTCGGATCTATTTGGTTTGATAAAGTCATGTGTTAGATATTTTCTACATTAAACATGATTGAAGACGTGTCATGAGATTGAACTGGTTGCAAAGAGAATATGTGGATCAGTTCTTGTAGTATCTCACAAACCTATTTACAACATATGGAATAATCCAGTGACCATCCCTTTAAGGACAGTTTATATCATATGTATTAAATTTAACCAACTTGATTTTTGCTTGCTTATTTAATTGCACAGTTTTGTGGAAATTGTTTGAAAAAAGAAAGAAGTTAATATACTGTGAATATTCCAAAAGAACATTCCATTGCAAAGTAAAATATTTGAAAGAAACAAAAAAGTAGTCTTTGCCATTATAATTTACATATGCTGTGTCTCCACGTGCATTTCCACAGTATTTACTGTATTTGTTTCTGCATGTGTGTACTAGCTGGAACTAAAGTAAGAAGCTTATCAAGAGTAATTACCCATCATAAAGTTTGTTGCAAATTAAAAATCTTATAACAAGCACAATTAAACAGGAATATCCTTGAGTCCTGACAAGATACCCTCCCTATAACCCTAGCTCGCTCTGTGTGTGAATGCTTCTTCTTACCACTAAGACACGGGAAGCTGATGGAACAACACGGGCAGGATTATGTTTTTTGAGGATCTGCTGCCATGAACACCACAGTTCTGCCCAGTTAGAGTGCACAGCAAAGGTTGTTGGCTGCAGGTGAGCTATTAATTTCATATCGAGTGGCATCTCTTTGTAAAATATGCACACCAGCTAAGAACAGCGGGGGCTGAATGTTTCAAAACTGCAGAAGGAAGCACAGCAGTTGGGCGTCATGTTTTGAAACTCACAGTTATAAAGGTGATGTTGACTGCCCCTAGACCAGGTAGGGAACCAGGTAGAGCACAAAATCAGCCGGAAAAGAAGGAAGATGCTGGGAGACTGGGGAGATGCTGTGAGGAGGGAACTTAGTTCAGGGGAAAATATACAGAGGGAAAATATCAAATTAACCTCTCTCAGTGATAAGGAATATACAATATATTGGGGTTTGGATACAGAAACAACAGGCATACAGCGGGATATCAAGGGTTTTGTAAGGGCCCAGGGACACATCAGTCAGGGAGTTTGGGATACAGGATCAGACATATCAGACAGCAGCATATATGAAGCTGATAAAACGCTTGCCATGAAAAGGTTGAGGACAGCAACACTTGGACAGCAATGTCAACCAAACGTCCAACAGATGGTGCCCCACAGTCGTTGGGCAATACCGTGCTGGAAGCAGGAGTTGCAAGTTACAGGCAAGGCCAACAGAGGTATCACAGTGACCCTCAAGAAACGGTGAATGGGAGCATGACTGAGAAAAAACAAAAATGCAGAAGTGCTTGTTCAGACATTATGGACAAGAGCTCTACAGCACAGCAACATATTAGGAGAATCTGTGCTCTGTGTGAGGAGACATTGAATGAGATGAGAGGTCTCTGGAAACTCAAATGTTTTCTGGCATCATTATAGTGTTGTTTTGGTGAGTTGGCAATTCATGTACGAAGTTAGGAACTTGTCAAGCTTTTAGTAAATGTTCAGAATGTTTGCTTTATGGAAATGTTATGGATACTGAGCAGTGATGATGAGCCATTTTATGAATAAGTGCCCTAAAATATTTCTGTTCAAATTCTGAAGTTATGGAGGATGGACTTATTACTAATTCTCACTTGTCATTTTGAAGGGCATTTGATGAAGAAGAGCTAGAACAGACAACACTAAGGGCAATTGAGGAAATGAGGATATTTTAGACTTATAATCATAGTACAGTGCACATAAGGATACTCATAAGGATGACATAAGGATAACAATCTCATGCTGTAGGTTTCACAATAGCACACAAATTTCAGACAATCTGTGGTGT